>NC_139604.1:108037331-108749831 GCF_964270895.1 Podarcis filfolensis
GACCGCCCCGCGTTTCACCACTGAGGGGGGTGATAAAATGCCGGGCGGGACTCACCGCTGGGCCTGCAGCGTGCCTGAGCCACGCATCTCTCCTGAGAGAGACGCGGTGGCTTGGGCGTGCACAGGCCCCTGCTCTGCCCAAACGGTCCTCCCGCTGCCTCCCTCCCCCCAGCTGTGGGGTGGCTGAGTGGGAGGAGGTAGGCAGACTCTGGAGGCCCTGCGGTGCACCGCATCCCTATGGGCGGCTCTCCCCACCCCTGAGCGCGCTGCCCTAGGCGCCCTAGTGGCCTCCGCCGCCGCTGCATGCTCCATCCCTATTATTTACATTTTCCCAATCTTTAGAAAGTGCAGGGACACCATATTTTTATAGGGTTGCATCCATTGATATGAGAGTGGAAAGTGAGTTTGTGCAATGGATCTTTCCCTTACCCTTCTCTCTCCTTTCAATACACACTACCTCCCCAAACGCTTCTTCCTTCAGAGAACAAGGTGGATACTGACCAAATATTGTGCACTGTGTCATCCATGCCTGCTGTGAGGCAGAGGGGAAAGGCTGAAATCAGGTGGAGGAACTCCACCCACTTTTAGATAATTTCCCCTAAACACACATTGGAGACCTAGAAGACACAGCTCACTATGCAGGTCTGCTTCACCCTTTGGAGAGGCTTTGGGGGGGGGGGGTTGCTGCTGCTGAGGGAGGAGGTGAAGACAACAATCCACTGAACAAACTACCTTCCTCTTGCACAATTTTGAAAACAGCCTATACCTGTATAAGAGGTAACAATGAATAGGCGAGGCTTTTCTGGGCCAGGAGAGGGAGTAGTAGAAAAAGTTTCATTTGCTGATTTGTGTTGATAACATACCAATTAATGCGCAGAGTCACTTCTCCTATCAAGCGCACATACTTTTGTAGGGATAATCAGTATAGACCAACAACTGTGCAGCAAATGCCAGTTATTCTAGGCTGACAATCTTTCACTGGTTATTAGTTTCTACTTCATTTGTGTTGGGGGGGGAGGGGCTTCTAGAGAGCCAGTTCGTTTTTCCTAAAATGTGAAAGAAAATCCCCTTAAACAGAAAGAGAGAGATTTGGAGGCAGAGGTGGGGGAGATAGATTGGTTGGATGGATTTAAATGATAACAACCAAACACTCTTTTCATAAATTAAAACCTATAAACAGACTCATCTGAAATCTATACCGGTGATTGCACAATTAAGTGTTAAGATTTTAAAGCTTTATTAAGCAGGCAGGATCTTGTTAAATGGCACCAGAAATGCCATGAATAGAAATGAAGCTTATGACACCTTGTGGAGAGCTGGAGAAAGATGTTACTCAGTGCCAATTCTCATTCCCTGTGCACATAAATTATGTATCCTGTCTCCATTGCTTCTGCCCTCAGCTGTTACCTGAAGGGTCATGTGCATGAAAACAGACTTCTTTGGCATCTAAAGCCCTGGTGGGCTCCTCTTGCTTTCTCCTCCATAATCCTCATTCCCTGTGACATCCCCCTTGCCATGGCCAAGATTCTAGTGTCACAGGCAGGGGAATTATGACATCAGCGAGGAACAGAAATAGCAGAAGAAGAATTCTCCACAAGAAGTCTAGTCCTCATGTGAAACTTCCTTGGGGAATGCCAAAGAGGTGAAGCGAGCACAATGATCCAGAAGCTCAACTGCTGTCCATCAAACAGGCTGTAACTAAATAAAGCTGAGCCAGTTTGTATTTCCTGTTGGAAGTTAAAAGGCTCCAGCATTAGAAAGGTAGCTCTGACCCATCTTGTAGCCCCTGGGACGCGGAAAAAAATGAAAACCCACTGTTTATTTCCCACTGTTTACTGCTGAACCAGAGCAAACAAGAATTGAGTTTTCTGTGGATTGGCCATTTGTTCCAATTCAGTGGTAAACAGTGGGTTTTCCTAGGGAAAGCTGCAGGACCTGTGCCTAGATGTCACAGAAGAAATCACAGGACAAAGGGAGGTGTGGATAAGCCCCCATTTAGCTTAACTTATTTCAGGCTTCCTCAAACTCAGCCCTCCAGATGTTTTTGGCCTACAACTCCCATGATCCCTAGCTAACAGGACCAGTGGTCAGGGATGATGGGAACTGTAGTCTCAAAACATCTGGAGGGCCGAGTTTGAGGAAGCCTGACTTATTTCAATGGGTTTTTCTGAGAAGAATTTAGTTGAAGTGAACCAGCTGGCAATAGTTGCTACTACTTAATTAAATTATGCATCTAGCTCCTTAAATAAAATAAAGGCCATGTGGATTTAATTTTAAGTTTGCAGAGTTGGTGTATTAAAGTACTATGTTTTCCTAGCATAACAGATACACTTAAATCGGAACAAAAGCTCAATAGAGACCTAACATAGTTTAACCTCTGCATAAGCTTTGCACAAGCAAATTAGGATGAATGATCCATAAACAGGTTGCTTGGAGAAGCCCATAGTTCATATGAGCTTATGCCATCTTTACTCCCCAGCCCACCTCACATAATCCTCCCTTAAATCCCATTGAGTGGTGAAATTATAACTTGCAAGGTACTAGAAGGAAAGCTGATCTAGTAGGATGAATCTGAGGTGGAGTCTCAGATTATCTTTGGACACTTCCTCCTCTTGGTCATTGGTGTCAGTGTGTATGAATGTGGCAGTTAACTCCCTAGTAGAGGAGCCATGGAGAAAATGCTCATGTCAGTAGAATCCAGCCAGAGAATAATACCTGCTTTGAGTTCAATAAAACAAAGTATGCCCCCATAAAAGAGAAACAGGTGTGTTGTTTGTGAAAAGCGGCAAGAGGGTAAAATCCAAAAGCTGCTTCTCCTGTAAGCCTGGAGCCTCCTTTTTTTTGCTGCTGTCACAGCCCATCTCCTTAGATGAAATCACTCACAGGCACTGTGTTTGTAAGATGGTAGCACTGCCGTTGCAGCTGGGCAGATGGTAGCACTGCCGTTGCCTGCAGGTGTTCCTGAGGCTTGTTACACAGCAGCTCAAATCCTGACAGAAGCTCTAGGTTTGTATCTCCCTCTGCCCCTGGTGTGTTGATATCCTGAACCACTCCCATCCTGCTGATGCCACTCAGGCCAGCCTGCTGCCTGTCTGAACAGAAGGATGCAAGCTAAATAGCCATACACAGAGAGGCTTAAAGTGAAACCAGTCGTGTTTCCCAGGCACTTACATGCAAAAAAGGTGATGTTTTCAAGCACAGCAGGACAACATGTTTCCCATTTTTGTTGCTTTGTTATGAGGTTGCTTTGAAATGATGCCCTTGAGGAACACTGGAACATAGGGAGCTGCCTTATATTGTGTCAGAGCCTTCACCCATCCAGTTTAGTATTCACTACAGTGACTAGCAGCTTCAGGAAGGAAATTGCTGACAGCCATACCTGACGATGCTGGGGCTTGAACCTGGAAACCTGGCATATATTCTATCATTGAGCTATGGCTTTTCCTGGGCTGGGGGACAAAAGGCATCCCCTTGTGAAGCAGACTTAGCTAAAGAGGGTCCCTTGTGGGGTGGACTTTTTCATGTGGGGCACCTCTTCAAAGGAGGGGTAAACTCTGAAGTATCCCTCAGTTTGGATTTTAATACAATTTTAATCAGGTTCGCCTCTTTTTTGAGGGGAACATTTTGACTGTCCCCCCTCAAAAAAAACATTGTTCTTGGTCCTTAGCCCATTGAACTTCACCCCAGCATTGTTGCTGTTCAGTGGAGTCAGTTTTCCCAATGAGCTGCCTGGTGTCAAATGAAAAATAGTCAAGTGGTTTTACTTGCATGTGTGAACCAGGTGAGGGGTTAGGCCTGGGAAGTCAGGTTTAGTTTTCCTCACCACTGTTGGAACTCCTCTGCTTCTTCACAGCCCTGTAAGAAGCAGAATGTCAACAAGTAAAGTTCATCTCATTGTCCCATCTGAACTCATCACTTGATGAATTTTCTTTGCCCTTGGCTGAGGAATAGTTTGCACAGGGGAAAGGATGGATCAAATGCCAGGAACTGAGATCCAGTAAAGGAGGCAAGTCCCTGCTTCCCGCTGCAGCCCCTTGCTTATTACAGCATGTACCAGAGGGTACCTCAACTCCACAGAGCAGATTCTCAGGAGGTATGGGGGGAGGAGGAGTTGACTAAAACTGCCTCCCTCAGAACTGGTGAAAGTTTCCTCTGCCATTCCTCCAGAGAGAGTGTCCCCCAAGCAGAATTCCACTCACTGGAACTCTGGATCCAGCCCATTAAGTTCTGCTGCACCTGCCTTTGTTTCAGCATTTTCTTGGTCAGTAGTATACCAGATGAATCCCTCTACTGTTCCTTTGATGGATATAAGAGCATTGTTGAAAATACAGAAGTGTAAACTGCTGAGTGTTTTTCTTCTTCATTAGTTGATCCAAAATGCAACTCTCTGTTGTTGGTCGTAAGGGAGAGTTCATTTTTTCTAGTCTTTCAGATCTGCTGAGTTTGGTAAAATAGCAAGACAAACTGTTTTGTGCATGGCAGATCTCACCTCTTTCCACAACAGTGAAGGAGGAAAAAATCCCTTTGATTGATGAATCTCAGAGGATGCTGTTAATTCATTACACCCAGATGGCTCAGTGGCTTGGACCAAGTCAAAAAGTGTGTTCCTCATCCTGAAATCTCCACAGTTTTTGCTGTTGTATTTAAGGGAGAGGAACTGAAGCACAGCATTAAATAATAATGGGGAATTAACTTGATCTCCTATGGCAGATGAGCATAAAAGCAGTGGTTCCTACCTGCAGTCTGCAACTGGATCCTCAAAATATGAGTGCACCCCCTTTGTTTCCTATGCAGTTCTGCCT
Source organism: Podarcis filfolensis (assembly GCF_964270895.1). Taxonomy (NCBI): domain Eukaryota; kingdom Metazoa; phylum Chordata; class Lepidosauria; order Squamata; family Lacertidae; genus Podarcis; species Podarcis filfolensis. The sequence continues at coordinate 108,042,134 of NC_139604.1, forward strand.
GTGTGTGAACTAATCCAATGACTAATCCCAATTTTTGTTTCTCATATTTCTGGTGCTGGAAATAAACTGCATTGATACAAAGGATCAAGAGGCAGGGTCAAAGGCACCAACAAAGAGCAGGAGCTGACACTGTACCAGATCCTACCAAACATTTTCCTTTCAAAGACCAGCTGATAGGTCTTTGGATAAAGTGGACACTTACTAGAGAAATGAACTGTCAGTTCCCTTCTCCCTTTCCAACCTGCATTGAAGAAATGATTGGGAGTCCCAAAGGACATCCCATCCCATCCTTGATGAAAAGCAATCATGAGGAGGCAAGTAATAGACAACTTGGAGAATCAGGCTGCATTGTTGAGAGAACTAGGATGATTATGGTGACTCTTGGCATGGTGGGGAGGGCAAACTTCAGTTATTAAAAGCATTTCTTCTGAGCCTGCCTAAGAGGGAATATGCTACCTTCCACACCTTCTTTCTGCTGCGTGCCACAGTTTTCTGTTTGTTGCTGAGTGTGCAATTCTCCATGTCTTCTGTGTGTCCTGGATTTCTGTTGCATGTCCATGAAATAGGAAAAAAAAAAGTGTTTGGTTTCCTTTTCTTCTTTGGTGCATGACGACAATAAATAATGGTCTTGTATTATGACTCTTTTCCAATCGCTGCTCTTTCTTTCTTGCTTTCCTCACTATCCCATCTCAGGACCAAGCACCACTTGCCAAGAAGACTCCTGTGCCAACCAAGGCATCTGCATCCAGCAATGGGAAGGCTTCATTTGTGACTGTTCCATGACTTCCTACTCTGGGAACCAGTGCAATGATCGTGAGTACCAGCTTTTTATATGGGATTTTGCAAGGACCTAGAAGGCATTTGATGTCTGGTTTGGTAGCTTAACACTGGGTGTGAATCCTAATGTCGGAGCTGCCTCATCATCTTGCTAGGCAACTAGCTTTAAAAGCTAGATTACTTGAAGAAAGAGTAGGATAATTATTTTTCCTTTGATCTAATATGAAAGTGCTTGAGTGCATTCTGTTTTCATATTTAAAGACAAATGAAATGAAAGGGGGCTATTGATGTTCTTTTTATAGCATCCAGATGGAACTGTGTGTGCTAGACAGTAATCAGAGTTTTACTAAATGAAGTACATTAACTTCTTAAAAGTTTTCCAGCCACAGTGTCCGGTACTTAGTCTTGTCTTAAGTGGCTGCAAAAGCTGAAAAGGTATCAAACTGAACTCTTGTAGGCTTTTTGGTTCTGCAAATGATGTTCACAATTTCCTGTTGGTGATTGTGTGCTAAGGTGTCACTTGTTGGTAGACTTTGGCAGTAGTAGCCAGTGTGGTCGATATGCACTGTGGAACTGCTCTCCTGACACCAGCATCAGTGAAACTGTCGTAGACAGTGTTGGAGTGATGGGCAGTTTGGATGCTCTGGTGGGAGTGCCTGTTTAGCTTCACCAGTGCATCTCTGCAGCCACGACCTGGTTCCTTCCCTTCCCTGCTCCAGTACCATCCAGGCAAGCTGAAGTGATGCTGGTGTTGGGAGGGTGGCTCCATGGTGCTGTTGCTACTGGACTTTGGTCCTGTGTTCATGGTCATCTTTGACATGGTAAAGTCACTGTGAAATGGATCTTCTGACTGCCCTTCTGTATAATGAGAATGAGTTTAGCATGTCCTGGAGATCCACTGAAAGCTAAGCTCTCCCCACAGAACTCATAATGGCATTTAGAAGATGTATTCTTCAAGCAAAAATGACACATTAAAATCACCTTGTGGTGACTTTACCACATTCATGTTTAAGATGGGAACTGGGTGTTTCATGAGCCTACAAGGGTATAGTCATCCTTTAGTCATTCAAATCTTGCTTTCAATTTGGTCACTCCAACTATCATTATATGGAACACTACATTTATCTAGTGTTAATGTGGGGAAACCCAAGGTGCGTGTGAGGAAATCATTGGGAGAGCAGGAATTTGATGCTGATCCACAAATGCAGCAGACGTGTGTGACACACTTTCCCCCTTGGGTGATGCCATTTGGACTGCACATGAGATATCATTTGTTTGGATAAATTTCTTTTGCACCCTATCAAAACAAACAAAACAAATTGCTTCACACATGTCAAAAATTGGCACATCAGAAACTTGGCCTAGAATTCTTTTTCCTCATAAGGTACCGTATTTTTCGCCCTGTAGGACGCACTTTTTCCCCTCCAGAAATCAAGGGGAAATGTGTGTGCATCCTATGGGGTGAATGCAGGCTTTTGCTGAAGCCTGGAGAGCGAGAGGCTCCCACGGCTTGCGGTGAGCTGCCTGTTCTGGGGGCTGGGGTCGGGGGAAGCTCGGGCTTCCCTTGCCCCAGCCCTGCGCCTGGGGGGGGGGAATAAATTTTTCCCCCTTTATTTCCCCCCCAAAAATCTAGGTGCGTCCTATGGGCCGGTGCATCCTATAGGGTGAAAAATACGGTAGTTTTCTGTGCACACACATGTGTTCCCTGCATCGGGGAACATTAAAACTTGCAATCTTCCAGCTGCTCTGTGGCATGTGAATTGATGCATGTATAGATAGCTAGTTCTAAAATCCCAATCAAATGCAGTGCAGCCAGATGTATATCAATAGGCACAGAATTATTCCCACTTTTGTCTTTTATGCAGAGATTCACAGCTCAATTATAGTTAGTAAATATGCCCTAAGCTCTGTCCAGGAAAAAGATGCCTTTTCTGGCTGTCCTCTTCCTTTCCCTTCCCCTAATTTTTGTTTTTTCTTTTTTTAGCATGGCACTTATCTGCCCCACAGTGCCCCGTGAGACACACTTCTTTGTCAATCATAGGCATGCTTCTTAGGAAACCACTTTACACAGAAAATGCAACCCTAGGACCTATGAAGCTGTGTTTAAATAAGTGTTGTGGAGTGATCTAAAAGGGTTAGTGACATCATGCCCTTTCTGGGTTCTAATGAATTGGGCCACATGATTCCAAAGCACTACAGAACCCATTGGCACTAATGAATTCAGACAGACTTCAAATTGTCAACAAGTTCATTTCTGAGTCTGTAATTAAAACTTCCTTAATCTTCAGGAATCAACAGATAGGGTGTCATATAGGGCAATTGGAGGGCAGATTGATGTGAGTGAAAGTGACTCTTCGTGGGGTTTCTTCTGATCCTTAAAATGTGCATCATAAGACACATGTTATGTATGCAGGCATCATGTAGGGAGGGCTGTAAGCATGCCTGTTTTCTAGAGAAGGCACTAAAAAGACTATAAAGAAAATGTCACAGAAAAATGCTGGAAGGCACTGAAGTCCTTTATATTGGCCCTCCTGGCTTTGCTAAGGTCATCAGTGACCTGGTTCTGAAGAAAGGCTCCTGTCTTTAAAGACCAATGTGTCAAAAGTGGCCCCACTCATACAAGGAAAAGCAGATTTGAATTGTCAACAGCCAGGTGTCTCTTGCATTCTTGTGCTGGTGTTTTAGAAGTGGTTGTGGTAGGAGGATGTCTCCAGAAAGGAGCGAGAAAGGTAAGTTCACAATGATCGCTCTAAACCTGTTGTGCTGAGATCTGCAAAAGGTATGTCCTTGGTTGTGTTATGCTTGCAAATGATTGCTTGGGACTGGACTTTTTGCAATAGCAGATTTTGTTCTTACAGTTCTCCAACACACTCTGGGGTGGATAGCATCTTTCCAATAATGTTGCACAAGTTCCTTGCTGTCCTGAGTGCCATGTGATCCAGATGCTAACAGGGGTGTATGTATTGTTAATTCGGCCAGAGTGGAAATGCTGTTCAAACACAGCTGGCAAGTAATGTATTGTCAGGTAATTTGGGTCACAAAGGTTCCCATGTGTCCACAATAGGTCATAAGATGATATAATATTGTGAGAAACTTCATAGTGCAGCAATGGACCTTGTAAACTAGGCAGCCAAACGGCATGGAGCCATCCAGTATAGTTGGTGATATTTTGTTCCACTAGCTTAGGCTTATTTAAACTGGATCTTGATGAGTTAAGCTGAAAATTTAGGGGCTTAGTATATTACATCTTCCTTCTCCTTCTCCCCTCACTCACATGTCTGAACTGCTGCCGTGGAACAATTGCACTGGCCTCTATGGTCAGAGATGCTTTGGTTTATTGCTGCAGTTTTCCTGACCTTGGAAGTTTCTGCAAGTGTCACCAGCACCCTTTTAATTCTTCTTCCATGTGTGAGTCCAGAAGGAGAAAGGCAGAAGAAATGAAGTAGCAACAGGTAGCATGTGGATTAGCCCTGGGACATTAGCCAAAGTATAGTCTATCTAGGTACCCTTCGCACAATTAGCTGCAACTTGCCCAATATCCCGTTTAGTGCAAAGACCAATGAAGGGCTGATCTGTGGCTTTATTGATGTGACATGAGATGTGTATTGGCTCGAGGAAAGCTTTTGTCTAATTTCACTGTTGATCCAGGATGTGTTCTACATTACTTACTGATGCAAATAAGTTATGAATATTTAAATAAATCTACTTAGAAATGGTAGTTAGATCACAGATGGATATGCCGTTTTTCTTCCCGTTGGCTATGACCATGTGGAGGCCTTTTAAAAACCACTCTTGCACCAATGACCAGGAGTGCCTGGCTTGCAGCAGATCAGTCACCTGCAGGGGGCTCATGTGTAAACAGTAAAACACCAAACAGATGTCTGTTGCTACATCTGTCAGGTGGCCATTGATTAGTTGTCCTTTGTTTTTGTTGTTTCTGTGTATGTTCAAATTATAGGTTGCAATACATTATTGATTGGTATTGTTAAAACAGGTTTTTCGTTCAGCCAACAGGAAAAACAAATTGCGCCTCTCTCTTGAATATGTGTCCACATACGCTTCTAAGCTAGATTCCTTAATGTTAACTTTGTGGTGGGGTTGCGACGCCTGCATTTTCAGTTCCCATGTTGCATTGGTAATGTCTGACGTTCTGCATCCCAAGGGTTATCCAAATGGGTCAGCTTTGCCTCCTTTTCAAACTGAGAAGGTGAATGTTCATAATTGTACCTGTTGCTATTGGGGCCAATTACATTGTGCCTGGGTGGGGTGGCCTCTGCAATTTCATTGCCAGTACACTTCACTGACAGTTGATTTGCTTTAGCAAAAGCCCCCCTTTTGCCACTGTTTAATTACCACCTATTTATTTCTAATGTGCTCAATTTGTTACCTTACAGATCAAAACAATATGCATGAAAGGGGTATGGGGTGCAGGAAATAAATCCACATGTATCATTAGCTGTTGATGAATAAACTTGTAAGCTGCACATTTTTACCAGGTAGTAGTCTTCAGTGCTGTTTGCAAACTCAGTGGAAAGACTTGGTATGTATATTTGAAAGAGATAGAATTCAAATCACGCAAATTGTAGCTCAGGAGACCAGGACACACCCTATCCTGCTCTCTTCAATCTTGTTTGCTTCACACTGTCTGTACCTCTCTTTTCAACAATCTGTGCCATTCCTGCAATCCTTGAAAAACATTCTATCCTCATCCCTCTACTACTACTCTGTATTCTACCTAGATAAGAAGCAAAAGTTAAAATGTGGCATGGCTTTTATAGATCCCAGGAGCAATATTGGAAGTGGCATTTTGCTTCATATTTCCACTGGCTTTCATTCCCTTTCTCACATCCCAAGTCTTTGCAGCAGCCTTCATACAGAAGTGCGCTTTTGGTTTTTTGTAGCATCGCATGCCAAACGAGAGCAATGTCTTCCATTGTGGAAACTGTCCAAGGAGCTTTTAGGTTCCCCTCAGGAAGCACCGAAACACCTCTCAGCAACTGCAAAGCATCAGGCTGGGATGCAGACCAAGAGCTTGTATGGAAGCATGTCCGCCTGACATATTGTTTTGTGTACTCCTCAGGGATACTGAATTAGCCCTGAAAATAATGAGAATCAACGTCAGAAGAGTTGTTTTGCGTCAGGTGTCCACAGAGAGAACCTGAGGAAAGCTCTCTAGAGCAGAGATGGGGGAACTTTTCCAGCCCAGGGGACACATTTCTTCGTGGGCAATTTTCTAGGCGCCGCATGCCACGGAGTGGTCAGAGGCAGAGGTGAATGTTAGTAAAGCAGCAGCTGCTTACCTTTGTCCAGTAGTCTGTATCCGAGCTATGCAAAAGTCAGAGGTTTTGACGTATACCCCACACATCAGTGTAAGTGAGAGGCATTATCACAGCTGAGTGACAGGTTCCAGACAGGCAAAGGTGCTTGAAAAAGCATGAAAAATGGCTGTTCAGAGACCTGGCCTTAAGGACAAGGGGAGTTTCCTGGAAGAGCCCCGGGGGCCAAATAGTGGTCTCATTAGCCCCCCCCCCGGCCTGATGTTCCCTATCAGTGTTCTAAAGGATATCCTCTCCCTCCCTCTCATCTGTTCTCCTCATGGTACTAAGGCCCCATCTGTGTTTCAAATGTATATTGGCTGTATATTTGCCTGACTTGAAAAACTCTGGATTTGTTTGGTACTGAGAATTCTTTGTTACAGACTCTTTGCCCCTCTTGCAGAAATACAATTTCTCAGGTTCCCTGGAGAAGAGAATGAGTTTGAAATCAGTTTAAGTCTGTGGCATGAATATCCCCCGAGAGTCAGACTAAAGAGAGATACTTCCAAAGACACAGGAGGAATTGATTAATTTTAGGCTTTTCTTGTCTGCTCTGAATCTACACTCCTCATAGCCCATGTGTAGAAAGGAAGTTCCATTGAAATTATGATGACTTGAAGGGGGATATTTGTATTTTAGAATGAATGAGGAGCATTCTGTGAACCCATCTGCCCAACACAGCTAAGCTGGAGCTGGGGGTGTGGGGGACACATTTTACAAAATGCACCCTCCTCCATTCCAGCAATTTTTCAGCAAGGCTTGTGAAACCAAACAAAATAGTTCCCCTCGCTGTGATTTAGCTGCATGGTGCCATTATGGCATTCTTGCTGCCCTCACTCTGATATGGCTTTGTGTCTTTGTCACATAGCCAGATCTGATCAGCTCTGTGTCTTGCTTCCTGCATCTCCCATAATTATTTGGGATTAACTCACAAATACCATATTTTAAAAATGGCTTAGAAATGGCAAGGGGGTGGCTGATGAATCAGACAGCTGATGGAGTGCTAACCACACTCCTGCGGTACAGAATGACTGTTTTGCATTTAATATTTGATGTGTTGGAATTCTAATAAATACTGTTTTTTTTTTTTTGTTTTTTAAATGACAAGTCAGGGAAAGAAGCAGCTGCAAACAGGTGGTGTTTTCTTTCCACTTCACTTTTATCTCCCAAATGTTGGTGGGTGAAAAATTGGTTGTGGCTCCACTTGGGATTGATAAGTGAAATAAAATGCTAAAGACCTCTGTCCCTTCGGAGTAGCAAATTCTTCATCCTTTAGGGCAAAGGAGGGTGGCCTGTGGTGCTACCCATGTTTCTTGACCACACTTTCCATTTTCCCGAAACATTGGCCTTTCTGGAACAGATGGGATGTGGAGTGCAACATCCATTGGGTGGTAGGTTCCCCACTGCTGCATTAATTAATTAATTAATATCCCACCCCCTCCTCCCAAAGGAGCCTAAAACCAAGAAGGAATGCTCCCTAGATCCACATGAGATTGTAGTTGCGAAGCTGAAATGTAAGTTAATTCCCAAACGTTGTCACTGTTAGCAACATGGGGCTGTGTGAAATTTTAACAACAGCTCCCCACTCTGATAGACTTTTGCTATGTGTCAGTGTTTAAGTACGTGCAGATCTGATCCTTGTGCCTGAATTGTGCACTCCTCTTCCCTAGTAGAATCAACTAATTTCTCTCCTGCCACTCCTGTCTGTCACCTTGGCCAACATGGAAATGGCTAAGCTGATTGGAGTAATTTTTGTGACAGCTTGTTGCGTGCAACATTTTGACACAAGAACTGCAGTCATCCCCTGGTGGTATCAGTGCCCATGTGAATCTGCAAACATGTGGATGCTGTATCTGCATGTACAATAGTCTCATGCATCCACTGACATCAGTGGGATGGAAGCAAGTTCAGCAGTCATCTCTGAAGATCCCTTAGAAGCCTTATTTGATGGAGACAGTGTGGTGAGCTGAATAAATCCATACTACAAATAGAAACTGTGTGTGTGTGAGAGAGTGAGTGTAAATGTTTCTTTTTTAAAAAAAATGATGGAGGGAAGAAAAACAGAAGCAGGTTAAAAGGATAAGCCCAGGCCCATATTCTTGATTGTTATCCAACCTTCCTAATATGCTCATTATTGCCTCTCATTGGAAGATGACTGCCTACTGATCTCCAGTGGAGTTTAGCTGTGCATGGAGACATATCTCAGCAGTGTTACAAGCTTGTTATCCAGGGGCTGTTACAATAGGCTGAGCTGTGGAGCATTGTGGAAAAACATGAAAATTTTAAACTCAGTTGTCTCAATAACAATTCCCGAGAGGAAGATTTAGGTGGGTTATTTAGACACTTCTGAAATAGACTTTATATCTCTGAGTGTGTTAAAGGAACCGGAGGGATGTATGTGATTATTCTATGTGGAGTTGCTTCATATTACACTAAAAAGAGCATTCTCCATCTGGAGAATCCAGCTTCCAGGGCTGAATTGCCTTTAGATCAGGGTTAGAAAAAGGGTCCACACCCCTACTTCACAAGGATCTGAGCATGTAACCTGATGTACCTGACTGGTGATGCATGGAGACCTTTGCAGTGCACTCCTTTGTCCTGAGCTGGGTGTTGGCACACCCTTGTTACATCCTCCGTTTCACAATCTGGCACAAACTCCACTGCTGACACTGGTTCAAATTGGGTAGTGGGGTGTGAATCCCCAGCCAAAGCCAGTCACCCATATTCCAGGCTATATTCTCCTCTTCTGCAGTTTCCCCCTACCAGCTATAGAACAACACTCACCGGATTGCCTAATATTTCACTTAGTGCAGCAAGCAAGTCTGTCACATGTCATTCTCTCTAGCCTGAGGCAGAGACCTGTATTGATTAGAAGTGGCAGGTTTCCTTTATAACTCAGTTTTGATTTTCAGAAGCACTCTGTTCCTGGCATTAAAATTGTGACACCCCGCCCTCTCAGCTTAAGCAATATAACCGTCATTGGTTGTGCTTTTGACATGGCTTTGATTAGATGGAGCTGGTGTGATTTGTGTAAATGCCAGTGTTTCATAGACAGTAATGTTAAATAACTGCATAAGCAAGAGCAGGATTTTTCAAAGCTTACCCTTGTAGCTCTTTCATAAAATATACTGAAGGAAGCTCAACTGCTTTAATAATTATTCTTTTTCTTCCCAGTTGCCACCAGATGGCCCAGGAATTGAGTGATAGGAAGTTTCAACTAAACAGTTCCAAAACCTTTCACTCCTGCTGGGATTTCTCTTGTGACACTTTAAAGTTGGACCAGCAATCTGTTTGACTCATGGAGACATATAGCTTTGCTAATTGCTATTTTTTTGATACTGGAGAAGGTCAGGATGGTGGATCTGTTTTGATTTCTCTGCTTTTCAGTTGCCTAATCTTAAATTCAGTGAGCCACAATTCTGCATGCATTTGCAATTTTTTAAAAATAAGGAAGTGCTCATGAAAAATAACCATCATTTTAAAGCAAGTTTCTCCTAATAAACACATTTTTGCAAGTGTTTTCCTCTTAATATAATGCATTTTTGTATATTAGTTTTCACTACTGTATGTATTCTGATGCATACTTCTAAGGTGTACAACTTTTTGGACTGAAGACTGCACCGCAATATTCAAATAAGAGTTTATTTTGAAAGATAGCTGTGTTTCCATTCGCATATTGTTTCGGGAAGTACAAATAAGATAGGTTTACATTAAAATTTATGTCATAAGAACCTAAAAAGAGCTTGCTGATCAAGCCAATGGCCTAACTAGTCCAGCATCCTGTTCTCACAGCTGTCCAACCTGATACCTGTGGGAAACCAGCAAACATGACCTCAGCACAAGAACATGCTTCCCTCCTGCATCTCCCAGCAACAGGTATTTAGAAGTATTGCTGCCTCTGATTATGAAGGCAAAGTATTACCATAATGGCAATGTCCCCACCCATGATTTCATGTAGAGGTGCTAAACTGGAGGGAGCTTGTTTCTGCAAGGCTCCACATTAAGCTAAGCCAGTCAAGCATGGGGATGCTTGAATAATTTGATCCCTGTGGATCTCCTGTATGCAATATCCTGATCTTCATCTCTTTTACTAAAACAGAGATCAAAACTATCCACAGGATTCTGCACTTCTCTTGATGCTGTGGCACAGTTCTTGGCAGTTTACACTGCTCAAAATAGATATTTAAATGTGTATTTGAATACTTATTTCGAGGATTAAAAGATTCACAGATTACTGTAAAATGGAATTACAGGTAAGACAAATGCAAAAGTGATATGAACTAGAATTAGACAGGTTCACTCATTGCTAATTGAGAGACTTCTAATAATAATCATGTCTTTGGTGCATGTCAGCATTGAGAGTTCTTTATTCAAGACTTCATACATCAGTATAGCATCAATGCATCAATAAAGAACCATCCAAGAAGTAGGGAGGAGGAATAATATTTCATGCAGGCTGCAGAAAGTATTTAGGCTTCTGAGGACTGGTGTGTGCTTGCTTTTAGAATCCAGTGCCAACAGATATTTTCACAGATCTAGCAAGGCCTGCAGATGTCAGGAAATCTGATAGGGCTTTGCTGGAATATCTACATCCTTCTATTTTGTCCGAGCTGGAGCTAGGAACCAGGGCTGAATTTGGTGGCCACCCTATTGTTCATCATGGGCTCAAAGAAGGGGACAATACGGAGTTGATTTTGAGTTGGGTTTTGGTTTTGGTTTTGAATACCTCCATAGTCACACTCTCTCTCCCAGACTGCCTTCTAGTATTATGAACTCTCCAAGGTGCTGAAGCCAGCTCCACATCTAAAATAACTTGCTCGACTCTGGTATCAATAATGCACCCGCCAAGCATAAATTGTTCTTTTCAAATGGACATGGGCCGTCATCTCAACAGAAACATGGTCAGGGGTCCAATTCATCTTCCCTTTGCTTGTGCTTCTAACTTAATTGCCTCGCTTGGCCCAATAAAAGCCTCTGTCAGCTTTGCTGATTTCTCATAACTATCTGTCATAGCAGCTCCTTTTTGCCTCCAAATTGCACTAAATGACCTTCCAACTGCTACATCTCTGCCCTGCTGATCTCAGGTGAATGATGAAGATGGATGACAGGCATCACAGGCCATCAGTCATGTGATTGGTAGGGGCCTAGGAAGCATCTGTGTCTTTTATAGTTCATCTGCCACAGATCTTTCCTAGCTCTAACAGACAGACAGACAGACAGACACACACACACACACACAGAGAGAGAGAGAGAGAGAGAGAGAGGGAGAGGGAGAGACTCTGGAGAATGTTCTGCCAACTAGGACCAAAGTGGCTACTTTAAGACCATATCTGGCCTTTAAGAGCAGCTGGATCTGTGCAAATTAGCAAGTAGAGGCTAATGATTTCAAGATTTTGATACTGTGAGAAGCATCACCTGCTGATCTCCTCAGCATCACCAGCCCAATTATTCTGCTCATTTGGCAATTTTTTCTGACCTTTTTTCTTTTTTTCTTTTTAAAGAAAGCAATGTGTGGACTAGTTTAAAAAGCAAATCAAGAGAATATAAATCCCAGAAAATAATAAAACAGAGCTAGGTCAAATGAGTATCAGCCTGCAAAATGCTGCCATCACATAGAGCCACAGTGTTATAGGAAACTATTTTTCCATGTTGCCCAGGATGGTCTATCCTGACCACCAGCAGTTTTCCAGGATCTCAAGCAGAAGAAGGTCTTTCACCTCACTTGCCACCTGATCCTTCTAACATACCTCTAGTATGTTAGAGAGATTGAAACTGGGACGTGCTGCATGAACAGCATGTTCCTAACTGATGAGCTGTGAAGCCGTCAATATATTTATAGAGCTAGAAATTTTGTTTAAACTTCCTTTAAGCATTTTTTTCCCCTTTGGATAGCATATTTGAAACCTAATGAAAGGTCAGGGCTCTTGAAACATTGTCTGCTGCAACTGTGTGCCATCCAGATGTTGTTAAAACTCTACCTCCCACCTTGCCCAACTGCCATGGTTATTGCTCAGAGATTAGTCATTGTCTGATACATCTTGAGGTCACCAAGATAATATTTAAGTGCTACTTTTAAATGCATTTCCCCTAAAATATCCCCACACCTCTCTCTCTCTCTCTGTGTGTGTGTGTATTCAATACATGCATGTTAAATCTATTTTGACATGTGCCTTTGAGCCTGAAATTGCATCAGGACATTTGGGAAGTGCAAAACCTGTTGGATAACAAAAATTCCGATCTGCACATAAATCTGGCAAATGCCAATCAGGTCAGTTGTATCAGAATTCATAAAGACTGAGCCCCTCAAGCAGCCCTAACTTTATGCTCTGGGAGGTGTAGGAATTCTAATGCTAATGCTAATAATAATAATAATAAAATCCCATGTGTGAACTGTGAGAGGTTGTGAGAACTCTGCCACTTATCATTTCTAATTATTAAAATAGTTTTGTTATTTGGCGACATAACAGTTTCCATCAGTCTCTCCTCATTCTGTTATTAGTGGGAGATACTAAAACCTTCCAGGTATTTACTCAGTTATGGGGTACTGAGTATTTTTGACAAGGAAAAATGTAATGAACTTCTTTAAGACCAGCTTGGATTGTAATGGTGCCTATTTTTTCTCTATCCCCTTAAAACCATTGGGTTTGGGGTGTGATTGCATAGCCCATTTTAAGCACACGAGACCTCTAAATTCATGCTATCGTAGGCAGAATAGAGTTTCTGGCAGGCAGCATACTCAGCAGATGGTTCTCTGCCCACACATCTCTATTTTTGCATAGGCCCCCAATGTTTATATTAGCAGTAATGAGCTTGGGCAATTATAAATAGAATGTTGTTTATTGTTTCTTCTATAAAAGAGCAAAAATGAATAATTTCTTTTTTAAAACACAAAAAGGGTAAAAACTGAACTGATGTAATGGAGATATTTCTCAGCCCAATGAAAAATCAGAGCAGTCAAAAAGCTTGCACCTCACTCATTTGGCAGAATAAAGAATGTTATTGTTTTCCTTTTTTTCTACCCCGCTAGATGGTGCTGTGGCTCTGTAAGTCAACCAAATGCACGCAGACACCACACAAACAAATACACCCGTGGATTGCAAAGAGCAAACCACAAATGAAGTTAGAAGAATCCATTTCACTCTTGCTGCCTTCTCCCCTCCCCTCCTTTCCAAATTAATCTCACAAAGAGGTTTTCCAAGATCACAAGCTCTATTTGGCTCTGGGCAGTTTTCATTTCCCCTCCTTGCTTACAAAACCCTGCGGTTCTGCCATCACTTAGGACAGTTTAGGAAGCTGCTATAGGCTGCATGAGAAACTGCATTTGGGGAAACAGTGTCATTAAATAGCATCACGACTCCTCGGGAGCATTAAGAACAGCTATCCTGTCTTGACATGTCCACTGAGTGTAGCTTAAATATGTGTCACCCTGAGTGCAAGAGAGAGAAAGCAGAGAAAGGGATGGTGTTTATCTTACAGTGAACTGCTTTTGCTCTGCTACAATGAGTATTGCTTTAGGTCCAGCCATGGGGATTCAAAGCTGTCCATTCATGGATGACAGAACACACAGCGAGCAGCAGTTGAAGTTTAGCTTATCAGTTTCTCACCTCCTCTCTCTCTGATCCTTGGGTTATCCTTCCCAGGTACACTGGTGGATGTTGAAACCTCAAAAGGCAAGGAAGGACGAGGAATGATGTAATTTCCTGAGCATTCTAGAATGGAACCTTGACACCCTGTGAAGCATCTACAGTGCCCAATCAGTGAGCTGATCAACCTTTATAGGACCTTTCTGCTAAATCAGGGATGAGGAGCCTATAGCCCTCCAAAAGTTATTGGACTCCAACACTCATCAGCCAGCATGGCCAATGATCAGGAATGATGGGATTTGTAGTCCAGTAATATCTGGAGGGGCCACAGTTTCCCCAGTCGTGTTCTAAATGAAGCAAGGAGGGAGAATGAGAAATTTGTAGACATTTGTAGACATTTATTTGTTTGTGTGTGTGATTAAAATTGCAAGGTTCTCAGGTGGAAGTAGTACGTCTTACAAATATATAAGTGGTGTAAGAGATGATTTTTGGTTATTATAAAAGTGAAACCATAGTTCAGTCGTGTACCCACTGGCAATGCAGATGTCTCATACCTTGTCTGCTTTGAAAAAATACTGGAGTTACCCCCCCCCCCCGAAAGATAGTAGGTGATTATATAGCATCACTGCCAGGGGCGAAATAGGGTGAATTGCTGCCCCCCATGGGCAGCTCATGGGGGTGGCCATCTTCCCCTCACCCCATGAAATGCCTAAATAACAATGCCTACTGCATGAGTTTGACCAAACTGTGGGAGGCAGTGGAAGACAGGAGTGTCTGGCGTGCTCTGGTCCATGGGGTCACGAAGAGTCAGACACAACTAAACAACAACAACACTGCATCACATAGCTTCTTCCCAAGGACATTTGTGGCTCCATTTTTCAAATGACACAGCAGTTGTGTTGCTGGCTAGATCTCATCTGATCTGTGTCTTTGCTTTTAAAGTGACTAAAAGGGGGAATGGGGAAAGAAACCCTCAGACCACATGGCAGTATATTCTGCAAATGTTACTATCCCCACCTGAATATCCTTCCACCTGAATGTCTAGTGCTTCTAATGTTCAAAGAGAATAATGAGAAATTTGGGAGGTTGGACATTCAGTTCAGCACTCAACTCATGCCACTTAAAGGTTTGTAGATTTCTTCCATTAACGGCTTCCTTCCCTATACTTTCTAGTAGCTAGTTTCACCTTCTGTTGATGGCCTGGGCTTCCCATTTTCATTTGGAGGCCAAAAGCATTGTCCATAGTCAAGGAAAAGATGCCTCAAGTTTGTTTAAGAAGCAGCTTCTTTATTTAATCCTCCTGAAATTTCACAGCCTAAGCTAAATTGACAGCATTGCTTTAAATAACGACTCTCTTTCCATAGTTGTTGCAAAGGTTACACACTTGCTTCAGGACTCATTTGGACCTGAAGTCCTGAATCTGCAGTTTTCCAGTGGGCAACTATTAATCTGATAGGCTCTGCTGTAAATAATCACAGTAAATGCCATGTAATGTATCTTCACTGGGGCAGGAGGGGAGCTTTCCATCATGGAGTCACCATTAGCAAGTTGTTTGAAGTCTCCACTAATTGTCTGAAAAGGGAACACAAAAGTAAACTTTTTCCCCCTTTTAGCTTCATGTTGGCCACACTTGCACCTCACAATCAGCCAGGGTTCTGGGCTTATCTTGGGTCTCTTTGAAGGAGCATTACATTCAGTCATTTTGCTCCTCCTTTTGCATGAGCAGGTAAAACTAACTAGGAAGGACTGGTAAGCCCAGTATCCTGAAACAGGCCAGACTGGTAAACTGGAGTCTTTAAACTAGGATTCGTAGTTGGGAGCCAAAACCAGGATCCCAGGCTCACTCATCATGATAGCAATGCCCCTTTCCGATTAGTTTTACCTGCTTGAGCAACCAGGAGTGAATGGGTCTCATGCAGATGCAAAGTAGGCTAGGAATCCTGGCTTACTGTCATGAAGTGCAAATGTGACCATTGTTTTCTCAGCAAAGATCAAAAACACATGGGCAGAGTGAGGGAAAGGCAGGATATAAATATAATAATAGAAATAATCATCATCACGTTGGCTACAAAGCAAAGCTTTCCTGGTCAGATTAAGCTGGTGATTTTCCCTGTGTCTAAGAGCCATTTCTGTATCATGAGACATTCCTCACCAATGCAAAGACTTTTGGAAGGCCATCTACCAGGAACATAAATAAGGAGAATTGCATTGGGATGGGCAGCCCTTTCCATTGGTGTTTTATTCTCCAAGATGGTCATGGGCAGAGCAATCCAAACCCCTTTTGCCAGATTGGATTGGAGGAGGGTTGAATTAAGTGGAGATATCCCCAAACCCAATCCTCCTGAGTGAGCCAGACTCCTGTCAGTGCTGGCCTCCCCTTTCTGCCACTGTGCATGCAGGGGGACAGAGGCCCGCTGGCTAGGCCCAATGGGGTCTAGCAGAAAGCCCCAGAAAAGGGTGTTCTGAAGGTGAGGAGGGTGAGGCGTTGAGCTGAGATGGCTTGAGACCAGCTCAACTTTGAGCTGGTCTCACAGCTGTTTCACAATGACATTAGGCTCAATACAAGCCTGCTCATCCTGCTCCCCCCACCTCCACCTACCTCCATGTCTGCTATAAAAGTAGCAAGGCTGTGGATTCAGCAATGGCTCCACTGCTTTGCAAACTCCCGCTGGCAGAGTGTGTTGGTGTTAGAACGGCGCCCTATAAAGAGTTATCCATAAAGTATTCTGATGTGTTGTTCAAGCAGGGTCTCTTGGTTATTCCTTTGCAGATAAGAGTCAGGTGTTGGCTAGCATTTGAGTGGCTGTTTTAAGGAGATCTTCACACCTTTACACACTTTAAACTTTCCTGAGTGGTGAGAAGTTCCAGGAGTTATACATACTTGTTTGGCTTCCTTTGGGAGGGGAGATAATTGGAGACTTGTGGTATTCTGCCGTATTGTGGCTCTATTCCATCCATCTTTGCATTTTTGTGCAAATTTCTTCAACCGAAACTGGGCTGCAAAATTCAGAGAAGTGTGTGATCCAATGGATAGCTTGGTTCCAATCTACATTTAAATATGAGACTGGCTAATTAGGTCTGTTTGCTTTGAAATGTGAACACATTCATCCTTCATACCTAAGCATTTCTGCAACCAACAAATCCACTACCCTATATCAGGTCCCCAGAGAGTGAGAGAGGGAGAGAGAGAGGGAGAGAGAGAGAGAAAGAGAGAGAAAGAGGAAACGTCTACATACCCCGAAATACATTACTCTGAGAAGAGTAGATAAAATAAACAGTGAAGACCTTTAATGAGAGATGCAGACCTGGGAAAATATGTGGGAGGGAGCTCAAGCTTTCAGGATGCTAAACCAATACAGGGCAGGCTCAGGCTAGCTCTGGATATTGACATCACGTTGGCCAGAAAAAACTTGGCCACAGTCCATACCCCACCAACACCAAAGGCTAGTATCTAAGATGATATTTTTGCTAAGCATATTCACTTTCGGTTCAGAGCTTCAGGGCTGTTTGTGAGCATATTTTCCATTCTCTTTGCAAAAAGCATAAGAAGAACTCTGCTGCATCATATTAGAGATCTATCTCATCCAGCCCCCTGTTTTCCACACTGGTCAACCAGAAGCTCACAAGCAAGACATGAAGGAAGTAGTCCTCCCATGCTATGGCTCATCAGCAACTGGTTTTCCAATAAATGCTGCCTCTGAAGCTGGAGGTTCAATATAGTTATTCTGTTGTTGTTGTTTTTTAATGATATTTATTCAAAGTTTCAAAAATACATAAGTATAGAAAAAGAACAGAAAAATACAACAAAAGATAAAAAGAAAAAGAAAAAGAAAAAAAGAAAAATACAAGTCCCATATTGCATCTTTTCATTTGCTTGTTTCTTGGACCTCCTCACGCCTCCCTTTTTGTATTCTAGCTTAATTCGTTATTTCAGCAAATTCTTCCCATCTTTCTCAATTTTTGTTTAAATATTTATCTTAACAGTCTATCTTCTTTAATTAACTCAACATATCCTTTCCATCTTTTACATAATCTATTATTCAATTTACCTTAATTTCTTTAACCTTATCTTACCTTAAAAACCTTAAAATTCAAAATTTAAACCATATTTCTACATAATTCCTTAAATCCTTTCTACTAAAGCCAATTAGTTCCTTTCCAGCATAATCCCTAATATTTCATTAGTGTTACACTAATTCCCAAAATAGAAAGAAATTTTTCTTTTTATAAACTTTTCCTCTTCTCCAGTTTTTATCCAACGTCCCTTCTTCCTGGTCTCAGGTTATGTCAGTCCTTTCTGACCGTTGCATCCAGTCCATCAATCTGGTGATCTTATGTCCGAGGCCCTTAAGTCTCTTCTATGCCCCTTCTGCAGATTTTCTTGTTCTTGTTTGTGTTTACGCTCTTCTTTATCCTTTGTTGGTTTCTTTCGTAGTTTCTTTCCTTTCTCCTTGAGGAGTGGGTCTCCGGGGAATTCCAACCGGTGATAATCTCCGTTTTCCTTCATCAAGCTAGCCCATTCCCCTGAGTCCCACTCCCCGTCATCGTCATTGTAATCCAAAAAGTAGTTATCCAAAAAGTAATTGTCAACCTGTTTCATAGTCCCAGGAGAATTGAGAGCTTCCTTGACTCCAGACATTTCCAGACATACTCCAAGTTCAATCTTCCAATGCAGCAGCCTTTGCTCCTGCAGGACTTTAGGTCTCACCATTTGTATTTGTATTACTTGGGATACAGTCGCAACCTCTTCCGTCTTCATCTGCCCTTGGACTTGCCCTGTCAAACCAGTTTCCTGTATAATTTCTTTATCCTTGTTTCCTGTTAATTCATATTCACTGGCTACAGCAGTCATCAAGTCCAACTTTTCATTCATCAAGTTCATTTTCTCATGCAACTGCTCCAGCAAAGCATTTGTTTTGCCAAGGGCAGACACCAAAACTTTCTCCCAACACATTTCTGTTCAAGGTCGAACGACTGGTCCCACGATCCCAATCTCACAGCTGTGAAGTCTCCGAGCAAACTGCAACAACAAACTGACAGGCTCCCTCTAGGGGACACAATTTCCATTTGTATCCATCTTTAAAAAACGTATCCAACAAAGGAAAGTTACTTTCGATTTTTGAATACTTTGTTTCTTTAAAATGCAGAAATGCAGAAAGCAGCGTTGAAGTTAATTTGTTTCTCTTTTTTAACTATCTGTCAAAATGCTCCACTTTTAATCAATGGACATCTCCAACAATTTCTGTCCTGACACCCCGTTCCCAGGTTTGGGACGATGGAAACTTATATTCCTTTACTCTCTCTCCTGCAGGCTTAAACAGTCAGATTCCCCCCCCCCTTTTCTCCTGCTTCCAAGGGGGTTTTGTTGGTTATAGATGCAGGAAATTTCAATCTTTAAAACAACTTTCCAGGCTATTAGGTTGCAGGGTTTTTGCTTCAGTCTATTTACAAAAAGCGGAAGGCGGACTTCCTGTTTACACCTTTCCGCTTCGGTGCCAAATTAGTACTTTTTTTCCTTATTCCCCGATCTTTAAACTTGACCTAGTCACGGGTAGTCGTTTGATAGCCGAATTGTCACAGGAAAAAGGTCAGCGCTCTCCGGCAACAGCTGTGTGGCTTCACTCCACGGAAGAAGCAATTGACTCTCAGCACCGCGCCAAACACCCCGTTTCGCTCCGGAGCTCGTTACCGGGCTCCTTTGCAGATTGGGGGGGGCACTAAAGGTGCCCGCCGAGTCCCACGGTCACAGGCTTCACCCGCCTGTGGTTTCAGAAGGGTCCCCACTTCGCCGTAGTGGCAAGACCCGATTTCCGCGGAGCTAAATCCCTCAGAACTAGAGGGAATCCGCCATTGCCGGTGGCGCCGCCTCCGGAAGTCCCGTTCAATATAGTTATTCTGGCCAATAGCTACCAGTGGCTGGTTTTACACACCCACTAAACTATGATTTAGGGTCTCAAGAAACCCATAAATTTCAAGCTAATACAAAATTTTATATTAGCTAGATGGTTAGGTTTCAATTTGTTGGATTGCAGATGTAAATGGTCAATATTTCTTCTTTCATTAACCTTTCTGTTAGAATAACATGCATTTTGGGGGTAATGCTATGTAGCCTCTTAAATTTGGCACAGAACCCTGGCATCTCCAGGTAGGGCTGAGGGAGACTTCCCATCTGAAACCCTGGAGAGCCTCTGACCAAAATACTAAGGTAAAGACCAATGGCCTGATTTGGTGTAAGACAACTTCCTAAAATCGTATGTAATCTGGTTCTGATAGCTACCAGGAGACCTATCCTCCATTCACTTTTCCTTATAGGGAAGGTGCTCCTACCCTTTTACATCTCACTGAGGAACCACTTGCAAATGTTTATTAAATTATATGTGATTCCCTCCCCCCAATTTTTTTAAAAATTAGAGTGAAATACAGTACACTTTTTATTTTTACAGAATTTGTTAATAAGAATATTTAAGAATGAAAGACAATATTCTGCAGTGACCTAGAGAATAAATTACCCTCCTCCCCCCCAGTTGTAATTTGTTGTCCAAGAAGTGGCGCTACAGGGAATGGTTAAATAATTAGATCACAATGGATCTCACTCGCCTGAGATGAGAAGGGATTTTTGTTTTGGTTTTTAACTGTAGTGGGCTGCTTCCTCTTGTGATGAAAGCACCATAAGAGGCATGGAATTGTGCTGTTTCACAATGTCAGCTTGAAGCAATTATTGGGCATTAGGCTACAGTCAGTCAGAGCCAGGACTGTCAGTCTCTTTCTCACTCTCTTGTTGTGCAGTATAAATAAACAAATAAATAAAAGCATTCATTTCCCCTTGGGAAATGAATAAGGGAATATTAGAATAGTGGTTATTACGGAGGTGAGCTGCTGTGAATGTGCAGGGGGGCAAGTCTAGTGGAACTGATGTCAGGACTTGACAACAGAACCTTTGCCTTTCCTTTGCTGGGCGATTGAGAGGGGTATCTGTATCGTATTTCCAGACCCTGCAGGGCTGAAGATCTGTAGGATTTCCAGTGAGTAGTGCAAGACAAGATAGGACTGTTTACACAGCTGTGCATATAAATTAGCATATGTAGTTTTATGCAAATCTGTTTCTTTTTTATCCTTTTGGGGGGGGGTTGATGCTCCCCTTTTGATGTGATTCACAAGCTGGCCACCCCAAAAGAGCAACTGTGCCTTTCACAGGAAACAATAATGGTTAGGGCTGCCATACGTCTGGATTTTCCCAGACATTTCTGGGATTTCAAAGGTGGAATTGATGTCTGGGGGGAATTTCCAAAAGGTGGTGCTTTCTGGGTGTTCTGGTTTTAACTTTTTGAAATATGGCAACCCTAGTAATGGTGGGGTGTGGAAGACAGATAGCTCTGAGACCTCAAAACTGTAAAGGACAGGGCTACAGGATCACATGGGTGTCAGTCAGGTGACCTTCTGCTAGAATCTGGGATGGTTAAGGAGGAAGCTGCTGAGGGCTATGGTTCTACCTGGGCTACCTGAGGCAGTACAATCAATTATGGGTGATGCTGCAATGGTTGTTCTTTGATCATCAGAAGGAGAGCAGAATCTGGGGCAGATGTGGGGCACAGGGCTAGTCCACAGTTTCAGACTTTCTCGTGCCTGTCTGTTTCAAAACAGATGGAAACTCACCTATCAATGGATAGCAATAGGTAGGAGAGTGGCAAAGCAGAAGTTGAAGCCTTGGAGAAATTACAGCCGTATGGTTTGAAATGCTAAAGGTAGATTAAAAAATAATCCCCAGCTACAAGTGAGATAAATATAGTGGAATGCCTTCGGCCTCATTAACACCAAACTGCTAACCTTCCTCATTACTTCACCAGAAGCTCAACAATAGAGCATAGACTATGCATGCAAAAGTCTCTAGGTTCAGCTCCAGTTTAAAAGGTCATGTGGTGGGTGATGCACAAGACGTTCCTCTGCCCAGGATCCTGGCAGGCCACTGCCAGTTAGGCAATATTGGGCTAGACTGACAAATAGTCTGAGCCACTATAAAGCAGGTTCCTGCGCTCGCTCTCTCTCTCTCTCTCTCTCTCTCTCTCTCACACACACACACACACACACTTGAGATCCAGACAAGTGTGATACATCAAAAACTGCCTATTTTATTACTACTGGACAACTGTTGGCATTTGTCCTATTTCTTCTCATGCCTCAAGCTCATTTTCATTGATGACATTGCGGAAGATGCTTGGAAGATGGCTGCCAAATGACAATCCTGTATTTTCCAAAGGCCCCAAGGTGACCTCCTCAAGGCTCATCGCACTCCAGCACTACTTAGTGTTCATATGTGCATAATCTAGCCACAGTGGGCTCTGTTGTCACCTGGAGCTTTTGCCCTACTGTAATTCTTTTTGGGAAGAGGATAACCTCCCATCTGACTGTACTTCCCCTCTCCTGGCCCCCCACCCCAAGAACAAAGTCCTTTATTCTGACCAACCTGGTTGCTGCTTCAATGCCCTGTATTTTATCTGCTGCAAAGTGTTTCCTACGTTGTTTGGTTAATGTGATGGATGCTTCTCTCCCTGCCTTCTTGGTGTTTAAGCCAAGATGCAGAATTGCAAGTTAAAAGGTGATTAATCTTCCCTAATGGGATTGCACACTACAAACAGGATCTCACCCTCCACGTCTTTGTTAGCCCTGACCGGAGCTTGCATTACCTCAGACTCAGTAATAGGTCATTTATAATGAACAACAGAAGATGTGGGGAGGAGAGGAGGGTTGTTTGGTCAAGTGTCAGCTGCCCCCAGCTCATTTAGACTTAATCCCATTGTCCAAGTGATCCTGAGTTCTGGGTGGTGTGTAATTGGGTGTACAGTGAGATGACAACATCCAGCCTGCTGCAGTGTTTCATCCTTTTATCCCATTAACACTAGCGTCTTACAGTCAAATAACTTAGCTCTAGGTTAGGCAGTATAATCTGGGGAAGACAAGAGTGCATACCCACTCCAGATTCAGAGCTGTAAAAACAGAGCTGGGGCCATGAGTTCTTTATGGAGGCAGCTCATATGCAACTCAGCTGAATCCGGGCTCATGCCTTTGAAATGTCTTCTTGCGAATGCTGTACTTAGAGTAAAGATGGAGCTGCAGTTTAGCAGGCAAATTGCATTGCGTCTGGTCATCTTCATCAGACCAACACAGCCCTGAGAGATGAGCCATTTGACATAGGTGTGGCTACAGCACACCTGCAGCTTTTGGAAATTCTGCCAGTTGGGGATAGAACAGAATTATGTTCAGTCCACATTTTAAAGCCAACTGACTTAATTCTCACCTCCTGAATCAGAATGTACATGGATTCACAGACTGGGGCATCATCATCTTTTAAATTGTTACACATATCTCTAAATTCTTTTGAGCAGTTCTTGATTCAAAAAACATACCACTTTGCATTAAAAAATGTGTATTTTAGGATACTCTCAAATACATATCATTAGATACCCAACTGATACCTGTGGGTTGAGCATGAACATTTATGAAGAGAAGCCTATGGGTGTACTGCTGTATATGCACAGGCTTCTGCATGACCCTGCATGAATGCTCAGCTATCAGGGGAGCGGAGAGCAGGGTGTATGGTGTTGTGGATAGGCCAATAATCCTGGTCTGCATCTGCCTCCCCATGTCTAGCCTCTATGTAAAGGATAATTTGAGACAAGCATTATTGAGGGAAATCAATGTCATCAAATAATCTGGAAAACAACAACAACAACACAGAATGGGGTAGCAACAACACAGAATGGGGAGGAGAGGATTTGTCATTGGCTGCTAGTGATGTCATGGGTTCTATCCAGTGGAGCCAGGACCATTATGATGACTTCATCCTATATACTCTCACAATAGTCTCAGTAGCACTGATAGTGGCACGGTGAGTGGACAGGAAAATATAATTGCTCCAATGATGAAATATTTGAGTACTGCGAAAGTGTGATTCTCTCCCTTTCTCCATTACCTTGAGACAAGAAATCTGGCTTCCATGCAACAAATGCGTGTTTTCATGCAGCTGAAAATGTGCACACACACAATCGATAGCGTGGAAAGATGCACCAGTGAGAAAAAAGTATTGAAAATTCATTTTTCTCCTCTGATAATAATAATAATAATAATAATTTATACTCCGCCCATCTGGCTGGGTTTCCCCAGGCACTCTGGGCGGCTCCCAACAGAGTATTAAAAATAATAGGGAGAAGGAGGGCAAGAGTCATCAAGGAGTTTGTTCTCAGGAACAATTAGGTGCAGAGAGGTTGGAAAAGTGACTAAGACGTGCGAATTAACAGCCAAGGTTAGTTTGATTAGCAACAGAGAGGTGTTCTAGAAGAAGTTAATCCCAAGATCTCACAGCGGCTCATTGAATGCATAATGTAAGAGGCTAAAAATAAAAGGAAGGATTGTCAAGTGCAACTGTGTGCTTAAGAGTAGAGAACTGTGGATATTAGGATAAGTTGCTTTTGTTATACTGTTGGCTCTCTTGTCAGCTTGTTTGTTACACATCATGATTACCTTTGGCTTCCATTCTGAATGTATACTATGATCCCCATTCAGAAACAGCAACAAAAGCCTTCTGAATCACCATCTTTAGCTAAATGCAAATCATGAGCATTTAGAGGGATGTCTGAAGGGGTTGGACATATTTATTCTTACATAGAAAGGAGAGACAAAGAATTATGAACGGAGGGGAGATAAGAATGGTAGTGTTTGTTTTACCTTTCTAAATGACCACATCCCATCAGCCAGGGGTAGACAAAGTGGTGTCCTCCAGGTGGGACTGCAATTCCCATCAGCCCCTTACAGCATGGCCACTGGTCAGGGGTGATAAGTGCTGCTGTTCTACAACATCTTAAGGGCACCTCATAGAAACCAGTTGCTTCCTCTGGCCATACAGGTCAAAAAGCCATGGGTTTCAGTTGCACAAAAGAAGCTACAGTACCTGGGAAATATTAGGGGAAATGTTCAGTTTCTAGTAGTGTTTTCCCTGTGAAACATGAACGGTTTTATTCAGAGTGCCAGCTTTATGATACTAGAGAATGAGGGGTGCTGCTTCTGCCAGCTCCGTGGGCATAAGCAACTTATTTGCAGTTCATAGAAATCTCTGTGCATTTCTCAGGGGGTAATTGTCCCCTGTGCAGCCCAAGCACCTCTCCAGTATCAGGCAGGCTCAGTGTCAGCAGAGGTCAAGGATGGAACAGCTCTGAGAAACTAAACCCCAGGAGCTAGCAGTTCAGTGCAGAGCAGATGGTGGGATAATGTTGGTGGAGGATGTCGCCCTCCAGGAATGTCAGGGTCAAACATCTCACCAGCATAGGGCGTTAAGTGTAATGGGAAGGGGAGGGCTGGAGAGAAAGGGAGGGAGATCAAGAAAACAGGAGGTTAAATGAGGCGATGCTTGTGCAGTGGTACTGCGCCACTCCAGAGCTCTGCCAAAGAGAAAGGTTACTTGCCTGCCACTTCATTAGGAGAAAGGGAGGCACTTCAAGGAGCCTCATCTGTTGAGTAGACAGAGTGGATCCTAACGAAAGGAATGACGGATTAAGAACTGTCTGGGAGCTAATGTACTGTTTACTGCAGTATAAATGGCCGGTGTTTGGGGAATGACAGCTGAGAGGAAGCGACAACCGGGTGGTAGTGGAGAGGCGGGGGAGCTTTCTTGATTTCCGAAGCTCCTGCTCCAAAGCAAAACTGCAGTTTGGAAGGAGAGAGATATGGTCTCCTCTGGATTCCCTTCCACCTTCTGTTCTGTTCTGCCTAAACAAACAGGCCAATTTAAAAAAAAAGGCAGCTTGGTCCTACTGTGCAAATGGTATTGAATTGAATGCTTGCTTTTCTTTAATTATTAGTGGAAATGATCACTAGCCTTAAGCACAGATTGGATTGGGGACTGAGAGCTGTGGCTCCATCCCTTCTTCCCTTCTTGCCCCGTGAACCAGCTCCTTGCTCCAAAAAGAGGGATAATTTTTAAATTATCATATTTATTTATTAAATTATCTTCTGCTTTTCACCTCACCTGGGCCTCAAACCAGCTTACAAAGGATAAAAAAATGTACAAAATACAGAATGTAAAGCATGAATTAAATCAGTGGAGAATAAAACATCAGAACAGCATTCATGGTGCAAAGGTCTCTTGGAATATAAAACCATTTTAACTAGGCATCTGGAACTTGGCAGGGACAGCGCCTGCCTGATTTCTTATTAGCAGAGTAAAAATGCTCTATTACCAGAAAAGGGGAGAATCCTTCTTCATCATTAAGTACATTTGTGGAGAAAGAGAATGGTAATTTATGATGAGCAGTCATCTCAACAAATTCACCTGAAAGAAAAAGCTGAGTATTGGAAACACATATACACAGAATCAGGGGGGAAAGGTCAATTTCTCTTTCTTTAGGTTCTCAGATTATTTTTCACTGCCATTATAACCAGGACATTTTTTCAGCTCTAGCACCTCTCAGGTGGGCACCACTGCCATCCTAAGAGAACGAGGGAGGCATTTGTGGTGAGTTCTGGCACCTCTTTTTCTAGAAAAATAGCACTGATTATACCTGTCATCATCATTAAGGCAACAGCCTATCCAAAATCTAATTTTAAAAGCTGGCTGCAACTCTTAAATAATAATTTTATTTTCCTCCTTTCCAGACAGCATTCAATATGTATATTTCCTTAGCTTTAAAGCCATGCAACATGTAAGAGTTTTTCAAGCTGAAGGGAGCTGCTATTCAGCAGCAGCAGCAGCTTCTACCTTGACAGATGTTAACATGAGAGAGACAGTCTCCGGCCTGGCATGCTGTCTGCTTCTCGTATTCCTCTGGCTGCCTTTAAATTATGAGATTTCTCTGTCTCTTTGCTAAGCCCAGGTGTGGAGTGATCTGCTAAATGCCAGGCTCTTCTTCTTCTTCCCAGGTCTCCACTTTGTGCAATAACGTATTGTTAGGGAAAATGGGCACCCGCACTCCAAAAACAAAACAGGTGCTTTCTGCACTTGTGTTAACACTATTCTGTATGAAGAGGAAGGCTCTTCAAGATGCAAACAGCAGATTCTCCAGAGCCCAGTTGCCTTCCGGGAACATGTGACCACACTTTGATAATGATCACATACATCTGTGTCACCTTTTCAATGAGAAAGACATTCCACAATAGAGGGACAACTTTATTTCTGCCTCTAGGTTAGAAAGAAGCAGCTGTTTCCCAGTCTGCAGCAAGCATAGTTCCCGAATGCTCAGTGGAAGGAAAGGAGAACTACGGGCATATAGGAAGTATTTGCCCATTTGGCCACTGGCATATGGCTTCAAATGCTGCCATGACTTTAGATGTCCTGAAAAGCATGCAGCATCAATGCTTCCACACTGTGTGATGCAAGGATGCATATATTACGGATTTAGAATGATAATGTCTTTGCTGAAGCTTTTCTTTCAGATCTTTTGAAACATGCAACCAACTAGATGTGTAAGGTTATATCCCAAAGAACCACAATTTCTTTCACTGTGACACGGATGCCCTAACTTCTTAGGCTTGGTCTAATAATAAGAATAAGAATAATAAGAATAACAATTTATTATTTATACCCTGCCCATCTGGCTGGGTTTCCCCAGCCACTCTGGGTGGCCCCCAGCAAAATATTAAAATACAATACACATTACCTTATCTCCTAGGAAGATGGGGTTGTGGGATGCATTACTTTCCATGTGAGATTATTTCTCTGACTAGCCTCGTGTTCACTGATTGTACGAACCAAGTAACTATAATTAAAAGCAATTAAATGGTCCTGTGCATTGGGTAATGCATAGCAAAGACACAAATCCTCTTCACAGAATTGACTGTTGATTGGTTGACATGTGCTGGCAACACTGTTTTGTTTATTTTATATATATATATTTAAAAATGACCACAATGAAGAGATCTGAAATTGTACATTTTATTGTAATTTAATATTGAATGGATTCAAGAGTGGGTCACTACATTTTGTTGAGAATCTTCCCCTCTGGTGGCTATCTGAAATGGAGCAGTTTGGTCAATTCTTTGTGATGTGTTTCTGTACACCAGGACATCTGATAGGCCATAGGAAGGAAGATGGAGCTAGATACCAATCACAACATGGGGGTAAACAAGGAAGCAGCCATATAATTCAGGGATGGGAAATCTATTGCTCTCCAAATATTATCGAACTACAGTTCCCATCATCCTCAATTACTGGCCATGCTGGCTGGAACTGATGGGAGTTGGACATATGCAAATGGGAACCTTACATTCAAGCAGCTGATCACACGTAGATGTCCTTTGAAGACATCTATGCTCAACACGTAGATGCTAAGGTGAGACTGGCAGAGTCAGTAGGACCAGCAGGCACAGTCCTGCTCTGCCTCCATACATTTGCATTACATGTGGAGTATAATTTCGAAATATCAATTCTCCCCTTTAAAATGGTACGTGTGATAAGTGGTTTGCGCATGTCTGTTTTGTGGCATTCAGAAAATACGGAGAAGTGGAACTCCACAAGTGTGTGCCTTCGTAGTGAAACAGGCACATATGCTAATGTGACCACATAACATGCATCATATAGGCTTACAGTGACATCATAATCAGCCTTCAAATCCATGCCAAAGATCTAGAACTTGACTAGGAGGCCACTGTGTTAGTAGCAAGACAGGAAGCAAGACAGCAGAAAGCCATTTCACCAAAGGTGATGAAGAGAGTCTTGCTCCAGAACCCCTTTAGAAGTTAAAAAATGAAAAGAAAAAGAGATGGAGGTAACTTAAGGAATAGGCCCTTTTCAGTGCTGGGACCAGTGTTGTGGAATTCCCTCCACAATGAAGTTTACTGAATTTACAGTGCAATACAGATGTAAGTCTGATTGAATTCAGTGGGTCTCACTCCCTCAATAAGTGGGTATAGGATTACAGCTTTAGAAAGCTGGCAAATGCCTTTCTTCTTCAAAAAACATTTGAGGAATGATTCTGGCTTTTTGTATGTGGATTGTATATACTATATTGTATTGCTGTAGTGTATATTGAATTTAGCTACTAACATGAGTCTGACCAAACTGCGGGAGGCAGTGGAAGACAGGAGTGCCTGGCGTGCTCTGGTCCATGCTGTCACGAAGAGTTGGACACGACCAAACGACTAAACAACAACAACAGCTACAGCGACATATTGAATTTAAGGGCCAATATGTACTGGGTAGGGCTCCCCCCCATTGTGTTGTTTTATGGTTGTGAACTCAAAACAATAAAAAATAAAACAATACAATGTCAAAGGCAGGGGGGCTCATCTGGACATAGAATAGGATAACAATT
The DNA here is from genome assembly GCF_964270895.1 of Podarcis filfolensis. Taxonomy (NCBI): domain Eukaryota; kingdom Metazoa; phylum Chordata; class Lepidosauria; order Squamata; family Lacertidae; genus Podarcis; species Podarcis filfolensis. The sequence continues at coordinate 108,071,105 of NC_139604.1, forward strand.
TAATAAATGAAAAATGAACGATCCTGAAATCTCCAAGGAGAGAGGCAGTGCACAGTATTGATCCACCAAGACTTTTGTTCCTAGGGGTTTCATCTATAGAATTGCCGGCTGGAAATATTCTTGGTTAAGCATTTAAGCATAATAGTTCTCATGTGGGAAAGATAGACATGAAAGCAGTAGGTAGGAAAACGCCTTTCTCCACTCTCCTGGAGTCTGTAGCCTGGCTTCCAGCTGGGCTCTTGTGAGAGCACAGCCTGAAAGAGACCATTAGGGTGCAAAAGCAATGAATGATGCTGGTCCTGGTCTAAAATCATCTTCCATTCACTTCTTTGGTAATGTTTGGGACAAAATATGCTATGAGTTTTCTGGAATCTCAGTGGGGGAAGAGGCTACTCAACTAAAACAAGCTAAGGAAACAAGCTTCTTTTGCCCTGTGTAAGCAGTGAAAGGGCAGAGGCAACAGTGAGTATCTTCAGCAGCTAAAGAAGAAAGGAGCTTGAAAGACCCCAAATCTGGAGTGAGGCCAAATGCAGAGTGAGTTGTTTTGGGATGAAGAGGCAGCTTATGGAAGAGGGGAACTGGGCACTTGGGAGAGCTGCTAAAGCAACATTTGAGATGGGGGCCCACAAAGCGCTTTGTCATCATTTAGAGAGAAGTTAAAATACGGGGCGGATAAGGACGTATAAATTGGCAGCAGATTGTGGTTTATGGTAATGACAGTCCCAGAGGAGCATCTCTCTCTTGGTGACATTGAAGTAAATTGCATTGCTCAAGATGTATACTAAGGATGGATAATGAGATGTGTGCACAGGGTAGAAAAGATTGTGGGTTTTATGATGCTATTGAACTCCCGGAGATGAGTGTGTGTGTGTCTTTGAAAAAGCCAAGTTGCAGAGGGGGAAGGGAGGAGGGTGCAAATGGTAACACAAAGCTCAAAAAATGCATTGCCTTGCTGCAGCCCAAATATTTGTACTTAATACACTCCCTAATCAACTCTTTTTAAGTATGTGCTCAGCCTTTCACATGCACACCAAGGATTCCCCCCCTCCCAAATTATCCCTTTCTGCTGCATCAGAGACCAACTCTGAAGCTGCCCTGAATTTAGATTCAGCTTATCCAACAACACAAGCCATTGTTTTCAGTAATGGGAGGAAGCATCCGCAGCAGAAGGGATTTCTTCAGAGAATTAGACAAATTCATGGAAGATGAGGCTGTCAGTGGTTACTAGCGAAGATGCCTGTGTTCTGCCTCCACTCTTGGAGGCATACTGCCTCTGAACACTAGTTGTGGAGGACCCCAAGTGAGGGGAGGGTAGCTGTTCTCATGTCCTGCTTGTGAGCTTCCCATAGGCATCTGGATGGTCACTGTGGGAGTAGGATGCTGAACTAGAAGGGCCTTTGGTCAGCTCTTCCTGAGTGGGGAGGGGTGAAGAGCTTCCCACAAAGCCTTTTTGGATCAGGGCCAGTAATGAGGCAAGAAGATCATCAGGTCATAAGAAAACCCAGCTCACAACTTGGCTGGCCATGTCTCCCACTTTACAAAGGACACTTGTCATCTTCAAAGAGTTCTCTGTTTGAAGGGCTACTCATTCCAAGTACACATTTAAAATAAAGATCCCTGAGAAGGGAGAATGGGGGGCCTTGGAGATGTCTGTCAAGAGCATCTATAGAGCAGGCTGAGCAGGCTCACAGATCACCAGGACACTGTCTTCCCCACAAAGGTGAGATGCATTGTATTTCTGTTTAAACTACATAAACATTTTGTAAACTTGCACCTGTACCTATGAATTAAGATATGGACATTTAAAAATGACTTAACTTGTTCAGCACATTTATCTGCAAAACTTTTCTCAGAATATGATTTTCTGCATTTTGAATTTGCATCCTATTTCACATATGTGGAAGACACATAGCTTATTGGTAGAGCATCTGTTTGCATGCAGAAGGTGCCAGGTGCAGTTCCTAGCATCTTTATGTAGGCCTGGCAAAGACTCCTGTCTGAAAGCCTAGGGAGCTGGTGGTGGTCAGGGCAGAGGGAGCAAAGGTCTTATGAGATATAAGGCACCTTCCTGTGTTATCCCATCCTAGCATAAGTATTCTTCCCCAGTTTGCATTCAAAGCCTTGTATTTCTTAGCACTCTTTGCAAAGTGTTGACCAGCTTGCTATTTAAGGAGGCTCCCAATGTTCCCTTCATCTGAATTTCAGTCCCACATCCTGGGATTCAAAATTACTTGGTCTTTTGGAAGTTTATGAGGTAGAGCAAATGCACAGAATAATAGGAGAATGGCAGAAACGACATGCTCATCCTTTCTTATTCCTTATTGCTGTTCCCCTTCAAAATACTAAGTGGCTTGCTCTTGCACATGGCGTTGAGCTGTTGCTCAACATGCTTAGCAGTGCTCATGACATGCTCTTTGTCATGCTGACAGTACACTCTCTGTCCTCACTGCTTTCATTTCTATCCATCATATATGCACAGGCATGGCATGTCTCCAGTTCTGCATCCTGTGAAGATCAGGGACATTGCATTTGCATCTTCCCACAATGCCTTAAGGTTAGCACTCTCTTCCCCCAGTGACAAAATGTTTGTGCCTGGAAATCACAAAAGAGAATATGCTAGGGATTGGGGAGATTTGATTCAGTTCACATTTGAAGGTGAACCCACCTAATTTGCACTTTTTGAAACAATATGTGAACCAAAACACAGCCATACCTCTGAAATTCACACTTCTCCCAATTTTGCAATGCAGTTCTCTAGCCAAGCAAAGTGTACACTAGGGGAAAGTGTGCATAAAAATGCATAGACTAGTGACAATTATGTGCAAAAATGCCTTACATTTGGGGCAAATTGCTTTGCAAAAATGCATATATTAAGTAAGCTTGCTCATAAAAATGTGTGCATTAGGAGAAACACAGATGTATTTTCATAAAGACTTTAAAAGAAAAAAAGCAATCAGATGTCATAGTATGGAGACGTGAACTTAAGAGTGGAAAAATGAGAAACTGCAAGAAACCAAAACTGATAGATTTCCCCATCACTGGAACAAGCTTGTTGTTGTTTTTATATGCCATTCCTAACAGGTATGAGCTGCTGGTGTCAAACCAAAAGGCTCTGAATTCTCCTTCTTCTGTTCAAAGTGTGCAAATTATTGTGACCTTTATATGTACTTGTGGGGGGTGTGCTTGTTGTGGCTTGTGCCGTCATGCTCATATTGCAAGACCACCCAGGGGGAATAGTGTGTGCGCGTCTGTCGCTGAGGTTACTTCCTTTTCTTCTATCCGACCTCCTGCACCCGGATTCTGAATGCAGAGAAATTCTTCACCTCCAAGTGTGTGTCATCTTAAAGCTGACTTTCTCTAAGCATAGCCAGGCAGCCGTTGCCAAGGCCGGCTGGCGTAAATTCTCTCTGTTTGACAGCTGATGAAGGGATGGAGGATTTATAACTTATTTGAGTTCCCATACATCACCCTTTGTGTCGCTTGCTTATGATGGCCTTGCCAAAAGATAAAGAAGTGCAGGACTCTCAGTATGGGCCGTGGTGACAGGCCAGGGACAAATGTCTCTGTTGGGTAAATTGATTTGAATAGCTCTAGTGAAATATCAGGCGAGGCTGAAAATATGATTGGGTTTAATGATCCTGCTTGCATTGTATCCCACTAGAATTCCAAATGGCAGACAAGTTAATTAAAGTCACGTATAGCATTGGGAATGGAAGGAGGACATAATAGGTAGATATAGATATGTATTGCTGGAACATCTATCTATTAACTGTATCTGTCTGTCTATCTAAAAGTTATTTCCCCCCCCCCTGCTATTTCCAATATAGTGACTTTCCTAGGAGGCCAATAAATATCATCTGTAATTTATAGGGTGTTTATCCAGGTAAAACTGTTCAGAATATTTTTCCCTAACCCCTAGAGTCTAACAACCAAAAACCTCGAGGCATAAAAATGCAGAATGAAAAGATGGAGAGCAGACAAACTGTTTATTCTCCTCTGGTGAAATTTAGTGCACATAAAACTTAATATGGTGTTAAGAATTGAACATTCATTTTCTGTGAGCAAAGGAGTTTTGCGGCCGTATAAGTTGGGAATCGGAAAGGGAAGGTAAAGTAGTTGTTGTTGGTGGTGGTGTGTGTGTGTGTGTTTATCTATCTATCTATATATTGCATACATGAATGAAAATATGTAAATAATAAAGCAGATATATCTTCACGTATGTCCTTTGCACCTCTCTTTGGGCATGACCTCAATGCTGCACTTATGTGCAAAGTAGTTTTTGTTGTTCATGTTTAAAAGAATTATGGGGGGGAAAGTGTGTTTGAGTTTATCTCATGTTGTACATCTCTGCAGCATCTGTTGAATGTTATGAACTCAGACCTTCCTTATTCAGCAAAGTATCACAAGAGCATCAAGAGATCTTGTAGGGTGGAAGAATAAAGTGGGTCAAGAGAAGCAGTGATTTCTCAGTGCTACAATGCCCCACGAGTGTCAAATGAACATCCAAACACACTTTGGTCAACAGATGGGGCTCCGCTGTGTGCCAGAATTATCCAAAGTGAAATTGAGTGGCAGAAGGCACACGACATTCTTGGTGGTGATGACCTCCTTGTGGAATGCTCAGCCATCAGAAGTATGATAGACATGTTCAGTGCTAGCATTAAAGAGGTCATTGAAGACCTTATTATTCATGTAGGCATTTGGGGAGATGTGAAAGGAAAATTATCCCATTCTTACTTAATGCTTTAGTAGCATCTGTGTGATGGTTTTTACACTGCTTATTTTTTCATTGATGTTGTATTGATGAGATTATATTGTTTATTGTTGTTGACTATCAAAGACACATGGTGAAAACAGAAATTTAGATTTAGCAAAAGATAAATGAATGAGACGGAATTGTTAAAGATATGAAAGAAAGTCGGAAGATAAATTTATATGACTATATATATATATATATATATATATATATGGCAAACACATGCTAGTTGTGAGTAAGGTCAAAAGGAAATTGTATGGGGGCTACAATCTTATTATTTTTTATATTTTGCTGGAAGCTGCCCACAGTGGCTGGGGAAACCCAGCCAGATGGATGGGGTATAATTATTATTATTATTCATATTTACCTTGGAAAAAGCCACATTGAATCAAATGGGACTTACATATGTCACTTAAATAGTAAGATTGTGTGTTCAAAAAAAGAGAGGGGGGAAAAGACCTACATCATTCATGTTGTGACACGAAGATCAAATCACATTATTTGTTAATACCTAGTAGCCATGTAAATGTATAATGGGCGATATCCTGTGATGTCTGCCTATTTGCACAAAAAAACCCACTTCAGCATGACTTCACCTTCCTCCTCTTCCACCTCCAGTGCCATCCAACCCCCAGGTTTTTTTTGGAGGGCCCCCAATCCTCTGGAAAAGATTGGAGGTGGGCCCAGGCTCCAGGGGAAGCAGACAAAGGATAAGCCGTGTTACGCAAGCAGACACCCTATTGAACTTCATTGAATCTCACCCAAGAACTTTCTGGAAATGTAGTGATAGAATTATCAAAGAGAAAACAGGAGAAATTGTACTCTTAAAACCAGTGTTTTTGTTGTTGGGACTGTTTGAGCAATAAATCAGTGTTTGATAAACAACCTGCTTATCAATGCTCAGAGATATTGATTGTAAAATATAGGAAGAAACCAAGCTTGCCAGCAATGGATAAATGGCTTCAAAGTACCTGGAAAATTCTGATAATAGTAAAAATTACCCACTCTAAAATGTGGGACAACAAGCAGTTCACAATTGTGTCTATTTAGGACAACAGGAGGCCTTTTGTGTTATACTGCAACAGAAGTAAACATACAAGGGAGAGTATGTCAGAAAATATTTAATATATTGTATATTAATTGTTTCTGATGTGATCTCTCCCCACACCTGCACAGATTAATTCTAAGGTTCCTCACAACTTTTAAAAAGCCTCTTACATAATGACTTGAATATAGGAATTTCACATGCAAGAAGGTTTTGCCAAATGCTTATCTGTTTTTCATGAATTCCCAAGGAAAATGTTTACATATGGCTGAGGGTGGGCATTTAAATTACTGATTTTTTTTTAATAGTTCTGGTTAAGCAGCTCACTATACACTTCCTCCAGCTAGGTGCAAAGTAATGAAATAGACGGTGGCAGCACAACAACTGTTTTGTAGCCTCACATCCTGTCCCACATTATGATTGTATTTTATTAGAAGGAGCCTATAAAGATGATTTCAGAGCCCAAGCCAGTAGCCAGTTGAAACTGTGTATGTTGAGGAAGTATCATGGGAGACAATATACTGCCTTCAAAATATTGCAGACTACAACCATCATCCCTGATTATTGGCCATGCATGCTGGGGCAGGTGGGAGTGTAGTCAACATCACCTGGAAGGTAACACAATGGCTATATGTGATTTACACACACAAGCACATGCTGGACATTAGTGGAAGATAGGCTGGAATAAATGTCAGTGATCTCTTTGTGAGGCTGTGAAATGCCTCAAAATGGGAAGTCAGACAATGGCAACATTCATTGTTTGAGCTCAGTTGCTTATGAACAAATGCCCCCAATTAAGTGAGAAATGGAGACACTGGCTTTTTGAATCATTAAGACCTAGAAATATACTTGTAGGGCTGAGATCACAGTCATGATTCCAGATAAGAGATCAAGCCGTACAGAGTGCAGGGAGGGAGGAGATAAGCATGATGAAGCAGTAGACATAAACCCAGGAAATATAATTTTTAAAGAAATTACCAGTGGGTTGACTAGTAAAAGGAGAAGGGGAAAGGTTGCTGGAGAGAACAAGAGGCAAGGTGAGAATCAGTGCAGGAATGAATGTTTACAGTGTTGGCAGGACTCTAGTAAAAGGGAAGCCGGAGCAGGGCTTGAAAGGTTAATGCAAGCACTCCGGCCCTAAGCTGTAAAACCATCTGCTGGTTTATAGAGCAAAGGCAACCTGGAAACAAATAGCTTGGCCTGCCAAGCCTTAGGTGATAATCATTTGTGCAATGAAGAAGTACTGAATGTTAAAAAGAGCTTGGAAGCTGCCCCCCAACACAGCCAGAGATGGGGCTGGCATCAAGCTGCAGCATGTAGGAAGCAGAATGCCTTCCAGGAAGCTGAGGGCACAGCTTTGCACCATTTTAATATATATCTTTTCCCCAAGGCAAGAGTGGCAGCCAGTTCAGGCAACAGAAGGCCACCTTTGGAGCTGCAAAGCCAACTGGACTTCTGGAGCAGCCAGAGATGGGAGAATAATAACACTGAGTGGTGAGGAGGGAGAACAGTGGTCCCCTCACCAAGCAATGGTTTTAAAAGGACAGTAGGACCTCTGGCAGGGTAGGATGAGGGGGAGAGGCAGCGAGGTAGCACAGGGCACCCAGGACATCACCTTTCCCTGGGCCCCTTCAAACATGGCAACCTACTTGCTTCTGTGAAGCCCCGGGAAATGCCATCATCTCTGGTTCCTCCCATTTATTGCACAAAATATTCCGTGTAATGAATTTCTAAAGTTTGTTTGCAGCCTGTGAGAAGACGGATGTAAGGAGCACAGCAAAAGAAATTTCTCTCGACTTGCAGCACTAATAGGTAACATGACACTTTGGTGCAATGTCACGCTTTGAGACACATTGTCAATCAATCATGCTTTATTGCTCCAACTTTCCTTAATGCGGGCCCATAAAATCAAAATCAAAACACAGCCACAGCTACACATACACAATAAAACTACAATACAGGAAACGTAGCAGAAAGCCAAACTTGCTGGCATAGCAAATGTTATGTTAATGCACCATGGCCAATTATAAGTGTTTAAAGGCACTGCTTGCAACAGTGTTTCTTTTCTTAAGAAATTTGGGGGACACTCCATTGAGAAGTTCTCTGATACAAGGCCCATGGGAATTGATGGAGGTTACAGAAATCAAGCTAGTAGGTAACTTTTAAATAGCAAATAGATGTATGGCACAATTGGTTTGGGTGATATGCTTTTATAAGGAAAGATTTGGGCTGAGTCCTGTCTGACTCACTAACCCCAGTCTTGGGAATAAAGGAGAAAAAAGTTGTGAAAACTCATGTATCATTGTGATTGCCATCATCACCATCATTTGTTAAATTCTTCATTTTACTTGGGAAATTGGCCTTCAGTAGAACACTTTTGTGATTCATTTTACAATTAGCAATCTACATTTTTTGGCTTACTCACAGGAAATTAGTTGCTGACATTTGTCCTTCTGTGTGACGAAAGTGAGCCTTGACTACAGCAAGACGCAACACTGCCCGTCTGAATTCCATTGACTGGAATTGAAACTTTGTGGCCAAGTTAGATTCAGTTGCTGCTAACTTTTGATGGCTCATAGAGAGTGCCATTGTTATGCATAGCAATGTATAGGACAAAGTCCTATTAAGTTGCAAGTGTGTATGCATCAGCCCCAGAGACTTGAGTAAGATTTAAACATTTGTTACCAGTATTTATAGGACTGTAATTTAGGGATGCAAATCTTGCTAGTGAAAACCTTTTACAAAAATGTGTAGGATCTAGAGTCTCCATAAACAGAACTCTGCTTGTGGGATGCTCCCAAAGAGAAAAAGTGGTTTAAGTAGGTTGGGGGACCCACCGTGGTAGATTTTGAAGATGCTCAGGGAGAGAAGATGAAGGGGAAACACTGCTGCATGAGCAGAATGTCATCCAGCCCCCTGGACCCCCAGGTTTTAAAACATTTATTGCAAGTTCCCCAGCTTTCCCTATTTCCCTCCTTACAGCAGCACTATAGCTTTATCTGGTGCATAAAGACTGCAATCCTATAACTACTTAACTAGAAATAAGCCCCACTGAACTCCTGCCATGCCTGCACCATAAATTTGATTATTTAACAGTGTCACAAAAGTTGTTTCACCCTACCAAATGTAACAACTTTTCAGTGTCACACTCCAAACAAAGAAAATATATGAATGTGCTGCTCTTGTAGTTGTTTAGCAGAGCAGAAAGTTATATAAAATGTAGCCCAGAATGGATTTTACTATTTTTTAAAAAGAAACCTATGCAAAAAGAAGGGGGAAATTTTATATATAACTAAAGGGTTGTAGCTCAGTGGTAGGGCATCTGCTTTGCATGCAGCAAGTCTCAGACCCAGGAATCTCCAGGTCCAGCAGGGAATGTCTCCTGCCTGAAACCCTGAGAAGCCTTTACAATACTGTGATGGACCAATTGTCTGGCTTGGTAAGAGCAGCTTCCTGTGACCCTATATGAATTAATGTGTGCATTCATTTGGTTCATTGTGTATGGAATCAATGGTACCCGAGTGTTTTTCCCCCTTTTCAAAGTCTTGTATCATTATTTACCAAACTGTAGACAAATATATTCAGTCAATTTGGCCATTAGAGCTAAGCTCCTGCAAGGTCCATCTTTTAATTGAAACGAATAAAAAAGAAGCAATGGTTTCTGAGTTCGGAATGGACTAAGCAGCTATTTGGAATGAGCTATGGCGTGTATTAGTAGGCCTTTGTAATAAAGCTGAATTGTAGACTGATAAGTGGATCTTGCTTCCCAGCACATTGCAGCTACTTTTATGGTACTGTCAATGTGCATTTCAGAATGTTCAAGTAATAGGTGGGTTTCTGCTTAGTTGTTTTATTAAATTGTGACTCTCTTATGCCCTCCTGCCCAAAAGAGGTCTCCGGGACAACTTACTGCCAGGTATCATCAAACAATGTGGAACAATAATCAAAGAACAAAATGCACAGCAATGACACAAAGGACTAAAATTGCAGCAGGAAAAGTTATGGCACACACACTGGGAGCAGTGAGCGATGCCATAAAACCTGCATTCAAATGATATACCCCAAGAGGTGGATGGCTAGATCACGTGGAGTAGTGAGAGCCGCAATTTGGGTGCTGCTATTAACAAGAAGGCTTGACTCTCTATGCCTCTCTCTCCAAACCTCACAGGGTAGAGGACATGTAACAGGCCTGTTCTTGATTCATTCACAAGGGCCTGTTCACAGGGGAGGAGACAGTTCTTGAGATACCCATTCCATTCTCTGTTCAGAGAAACTAAGCTTACTTCCAGATGACCTGCTTATAGAGCTTTCATCCTGAATAATGTTTGCAGAGAGGTTAGATGGCATCTATTAATTGGAAATGGATTCTTATTTGTTTGTGGGGAGGTGAGATGGTGCTGCATCAAGCGTTACTGGACTACTGCCTGAAAATTCAGAGACAGAGCCCCTGCTGGCTTGAAGCCAGATATACTAAAATAGATGGCCAATGGTCAGACTCAGTAGCCCCATGAGGACATTTGATCTGTGGTGCAATATATGAAAGCAGTGGTGTGGTTAGAATCATGCAGGAGACATGCCATTTTGCTGTCTGAGGTGAAAGACAAAATGGTGTCCTCCCTATTCCATATACAGATGTGGACTGGACTGACAATATCCCTTCAACATTGGCAATGGGGTGTACACTTGAGGAAGCAGGCTAGTTTAGGAAGTGAATGAAAGGTGGTGTGGCATACATAGCTGTGTCTTCCAGAGATGAATGGTGAGGAGGTTCAGGAAGAATTGGCAGGGTCTGCTGCCAGTGTCCCCTTCAGCTTTTCCCCGCTGAGGTGCTTGCCTCATTCTGCCTAATGATAGAACTGTCCCTGGTGATGGGAGGAGCAGCTAGAACCTTATTGGCACAAAGGTAGAGAACAAATGTACCCACTAAGGAAGAATGGCAAGGTAAAATGTTTGCATATGCTGAACTGGCTGGTCTGATGAACAGGATAAGAGAAAACGAAGATAAGGAATATGAGGAGGAATGGACAATGTTTATTGAATATTTTAAGGACCAGTATAAACAAACACTTAGTTTAGCAGGTCTTGAGTAGATGCAGCAGAGTTGAAATAGATAGAGTATTTAATAGATAACAAATTGGATGATTAAAAACATTACGTAGAGTAGAAGAAAAGCAAAGGAACCAGGAAAAGTGTGGAAGGGGAGTCATATGGTATATGCATACATGCTGTATTTGGTACAAAGCTGTAAGTGGGACAGGGGGAGGGGAGGGGGTTAAATATGCTCTCTGTTCCTGTATTTGAAAATGCAAGGAATTTTTTAAAAAAGAACTGTGATATGGGTAAGGACAGTGGACCCCTGTGCCTTCCTCACATCTTATCCCTGGTTGACAGTCTGCACAGAGCTTGTATAAGCCTCAAATGCTTATGACCTTACCATCTAAAGTGAAATGTCTGCATTTCTGTGGTGAGTAAATAAATGGACAGCCATTAAATATTTGTTGCATTTCCCACCGTAGCTCAGCAGGTAATAAACAGTTCCCATTACACTTTCAAATCCATTAATGGAAACTCTTTGAAAAAAAAGGTGAGCCGTGTACTATTATGAACTTATTATCTTACTACTGCAAATCTTCTTGGTTAAGTGGAAGTATTTCCAAGTCACTTGGACACACAGAAGTACCAATGCTGAGCTGGGAATAAATAATGCAGCAATGTATTTTTGTTAACTCCTGGTTAATTACTGCAGCAAAATAACCTGTCAGGTTGAAACTCCTGCATCTCTCTTTCTCGCTCTCTCTTTTGGTTTGTTTTTGGCTGTTGCACAAGCCTCCATTAGGGCTGCTGAAATGGTAACTGGAAATAAATATACCATTTATCATAAAAGCTAATTAGGGATTCGTTTTAAGGATGGGACTCTGCTAAATCAAAAGACCAGCAGAAAATGAAATGGGAGTTAACAAATATTGTTTAATGCATATACTATAGCCATAATCAAGTTTGTCTTGCTTAGACCGCATTCTTACATGAGATGAAGTCTCATTGAACTCAGTGGAACCTACTTTTGAGTAGACATGTCTGGGGTTGCACAGTTCGTTTCCTTCCTGCAGACCTGATGTCTATTGCAGCTTTGCCTTCCATCTCTTCTTATTGCAACCTTTGAAGGACTGTCTTGCTACTGTTAGCCACATCATTTGGGCAACTGCCGGGCCTGGCATGTATTGCAGAGATCCTTCCTTCCTTGGCAATTGACAATTTCTGCACAGGACCTGATGATAGGTCTTTCCTGATGTCTGCAATCCCTAATCAGTCATACAATACAGAAGTTGGCAAGCCAATAGACAGTCCAGTAGCTGTTTGCCAACGAACTTGTTTTGCTGACTGAGATACTTCATTAGCACCTGGAGCTTTTATCTGCTAATACATTATTTCATAAAGCAATATGGATCAGCCTTTCCTTCCTATTAATAGGAGTGCCTTCACATGACACACCCTATTTATTTGTTTACTTATTTACTTATTTACTTATTTATTTATTTATTTATTTATTTACTTATCACTTTTATATCCCAGCCTTCCTCCAAGGATCTCCAAGCAGGATACATGACTCTCACAGCAACCCCATGAGGTTGTTAGCCTAAGAGGCAGTGTTTTGGGAAGAGCTGCAGAGCACATGCTTTGCATCCAGAAGGTCCATGGTTCAATCCCTAACATGACTAACTCAGGCTGGGGAAGAAGAGTTTGGATTTGATATCCCGCTTTATCACTACCTGAAGGAGTCTCAAAGTGGCTAACATTTTCCTTTCCCTTCCTGCCCCACAACAAACACTCTGTGAGGTGAGTGGGGCTGAGAGACTTCAGAGAAGTGTGACTAGCCCAAGGTCACCCAGCAGCTGCATGTGGAGGAGCGGAGAAGCAAACCCAGTTCACCAGATTACGAGTCTACCGCTCTTAACCACTACACCACAAAGGCTCCCTTATCCAAAATACTGAAAAGCCACTGCCAGTTGGTGTAGGCAATACTAACCTACAGTAGGTGGAAGAATATTTAACTCAGATAAGGATGGGGGAGAAATTAAGTCCTTTGTGAATTTTGGGATGCGGTACTCCAGTTTTTAAAATGTGTACATTAGGGGAAAGTGGGCAAAGAAATGCAAATATTAGTGCAAATAACATTCTGTTGCTTACAAAAATGTGAACATCGGACAAAGTTGCATTAAATGTATTTATTAAGAGAAATGTGCACTGAAATGCTGACACATTTTGGGGAGGACATTCCTTTGGGGGGGGGAGAGAGATGAATAGAACTAACAGCTTTTCTTTTTTCATGATAGGGTCCTCTTGTAACTTTAACAACTATCTGATAGGCAGAAAGTTGGTGGATCAAGCTTTTTCTGGCATGGAGATGAGTCATTGGGAAAGTGTCTCCCACTATATTTCTGTGTACTTGGCAACTGCTTTAGGCAATGGAAACCTACTAAAAGGAAAGCTGGAAATCCTTGCTGGTAGTCGAAATATGGTAGTTGGCTACCTACCTGAATCTTGCTGGTAGTGTCAGCATGCCAGTCTAAATATAACACCCATTAACTTTTTATGCTGTGAACCACCCAGAGATCTACAGGTGAAGGCCAGTATACTACTACTACTGCTGCTGCTGCTGCTGCTGCCAATAATAATAATAATAATAATAATAATAATAATAATAATAATAATTGTCCCCTTTGCCCCCCTAAATCCCAGATAATGAATAGTTGGAGGTTGTTACTCAAATGGCATTCTGTACCTGCTCAAAAGCATTCCACACTTTTGAACAGTGGCAGTGGGAAAACATTCTAGAGCTAAGCCCTGGGACCAAATGAACTCCACTAGCAACCCCAAAATAGCCGTTTAACAGCATACTGCATGGCAATGCGCCTTATTTTAGGCAAAGAGAATTGTAACCATTCAATGTGACAGAAGAATGAGCATCCATATTTAGGCTCAGATAGCTGATATTCGCTTGACAAGCAGACCTTATTGACTCCATATGGGAGCAGTCTGCTTTCTATCAAGATATATTAGCAATATCAAGATCATGCATGTGGCATTTATGTGTACATGCTCTGTCCTATGTCTGATCGCTACTTCTGCTTTGTTGTCTCTAGGCACTGTATGATGGTAATCTGTCTAGATTTGAATCAGGAAACACTGATGAGATGGGCAGAGAAGCTGAAATTCAACTGCTAGTTTTGTTTTGCTTTTGAATTACTCTCCAGTCTGCTAACCTCTCTGAAAACACTCCACGATCTGTGGCTTCAGTATAGAAAAGTCATTAGTATAACCACAGCCCTGGGCCATTAGGTCACATAAACGCAGTGAAGGTGAGACAAATAAAATACTAAGGAAGCTCAGTGAGAGATATATCTTTTTGGTCTGTGCTGCAGAGTCTCAAGTGACTCCACCACACTGGACATTCTGACAACACTCAGGAGGATGTAACATGACCCAATGCCTCTGACAGGCAAAGCTGTGGCTTCTCAGTAGCTATTATCAGAAGCAGGTAGGGGTGGAGCTGGAAAAGTGCCTCTACGGTTATTGGAAAACTATGGTTGTACCAAGTGGTGCTATGGCATGCTCTGTGTGACCCCTGGCACACATACTTCAGGGAATGCCCTGGGTTACATGTATGGAGGCACTTTGGAATAAGAGAAGGGGCCCTAAGAAAGCAAAGTGGAAGATCAGCATGGAAAGATGCATGGAAAGACAAGTAAGTCCCTGAGGGATAGCTCAGTCGGTAGAGAATGAGACTGTTAATCTCAGGGTTGTGGGTTCGAGCCACACATTGAGTGAAAGATCCTTGTCTTGCTGGGTTGGGTTAGATGATCCTCCTGGTTCCTTCCCACTCTGCAATTCTATGATTCTATGAACTGATGTACCAAGGAGGTGGTAACTATGGGAATGTAGCTATAAAAATGGGCTATAGCTAAATGGATAGCCAAGTGCCACTGCCAGCTTCTCTTTCCAGCTGCTTTGGCCTCATGTTTCTTTCCCATCAGTAAAAAATGTCACAGTTTATTGCATCAATGTGGCAGAGCAGGTTTATGAATGAACACGTGTACATAGGCAGGAACTAGACTGACCCAACTATCCCTATTCCAACCCCACAACCAACAAGGCAGGGCATCATTTTGGAGAGAGATTGTTACTAATTCTACATTATGTTCTTAAGAGTGAAGTTGTGACTACCAGAGAAGCTTGGGTGCAGAGACAATGTTATATCTTTTCCTAGTGTCTGATTCCAAGAGATGTTTACCTATGACAGGTTATTCTTCTTCAGAAAATAGATGTCAGGATTAAAAACCGAAGTCTGCTCAGAAGCAAGAAAATTAAAAGGAATCTTTCCCATTATGACTTTCAACCAAAAATTCTATAAGTCTGGAATTACTCATGCAATTCAGCTAATACAGTCATGCTTCAGCAATCAAAGCAGAACCCTTGGTTTTTAAGTGTAAAGCATCTTCTGCAACCTGGTGCTCTCCAGATGTTTTTGACCACAACTGCCATCACCCCCAACCATTAGTCATGCTGATTAGGGCTGATGGGAGTTGAGTCCGACAACATCTAGCAGCCCAATGAGGGAAGCTGGTGCAGAGTTTTCTTTTTCTCAATATTTGTGTATCAGACCACTTCTTCTAGCAAAGCCTTTTAGATTCAGATCTTGGAAAAAGAAAGATTTCTCTTTCTCTTAAACCCCACCCCACCCCCACCCCCAACTTAAATATATCTACAGTGTTGCACAGCTTGTGGGATATGCTCCTTGGATAATGTGTCAGCTTCATTCTAGGGAGAGACTGATGACATGCCTATATCTTAAGTAGCATTCTTGACGTGTGCTTTGCAGTGGCTGCTACTTCGAGGTGATTGAAGAAATGCAGTGCTGGGCTAGAGTGATCTCCTGGTGGGCAAGGGATTTTAGAGTCAAAGATAACCTGTAAAGAAGCAATAGAATATGACAGAACATCTTGTTTGCTTTCTCTCCTTCTGTGCTACAAGGAATCTCTGGGTTATATCCAATGTAGCTCCAATTTAAAGTCACTTAGCAGCATGCTTGTTCAACTGGTGAAATATTTTGCACCAGGAGTACATTGTTGCATGAGACACTACCTAAGCAGGTTGCTGGTGAAGCAATAGATTGCACATTGTGTTGTGCAGCAAGTTTCTGCTAGCACAACCATTGCGTTAGATTCTTCTGTTGCACAACGTTCACCCATCCGCTGCTTGCATTATTATTACTATTATTATTACTATTTTATTGCCTAATAGAAACACAGTCTCTAGCCGACTAATGGACAGAATCGAAATAGAAAATTAAAAGCTTAGTTATCACCAATAAACTAAAAGGAAAGCAACATCACAAATCACATCAACAACAGCAATAGCACGTCAGCAGTCTATGGGCCATGATGACACAGCAGAACCTTTCAAGCACCTGGGAAAAGAAGAAGGTCTTAACTTGGTTCTGGAAGGTTTTTACAGTTCATGTAAGGCAGGCCTCACTGGGGATGTGGTTCTACCTTCCAGATTTCTTTAGGGACATATGGAAAATGGCTGCAGGTGAGGAATATAACATCATGTCAGGAGAGGTGACCCCTCCAGTATTTGAGCCCTGAGCCATATAGGGCTTTGTGGGTTAAAACCAACACTTGGAATTGTATGAGAGGAGGAGAATGTGTGAAATGCTTTCTGCTATACATAGGCTTAAGAAATACCTGCTCAGTTTTCATGACCCTTTGAAAACATTTGGTTTCTGGCGATATTCCCAAAGTAGTAAGAATCTATGAAATATCTGTTTTTACATTGAATTGGGAGAGAAAAACAAGGTGGCAGGGAGCAGTCTGCCTTTCCAAGCCACTGTTTGGTTTCATTCGGACCGCAGGTCATTTTGCAAGGGCTCAGCAACTGTAGCCCCAGATTCTGAATTGTGGGGGGGGGGGCTTTGTGTGTGTTTTGTCTCCATGCACTGTACAGTAAGCTCGCACCAACGTGGGCAAGAAGACAGATGGCTGTTTATTTCAGTTTACCAGAGCTAATCCATCACGGCACATGTAGCAATTGCAGCTTTGAACTCCACAAAGCTTTTATTTCCAGAGGTGAAATAAATAAATAACCAGGCACATGAATTCTCTCCCTCTCTCTTGTCAGCCTCACTTCTTATTGAGCATGTTCATTTATTTTGCTAAACATCCATAATTTGGAAATTGCTTTATTTAGCCGCTGGTTATTTAATGTCATGCCAGTGTTAGCTGAACTCATGGGTAAGGGGGGAAATGAGGCTTCTGATCACTTGATTAATTACTAGGAAGGGTTTTTACTGCTTTGCAACAAGGAGCACCCCTCCCCTTCAACCCCACGTTCAGGATAGATCCATCTCCTGTTTCCATTTGCACATCTGCATCAGGTTGTATTTTCTGCCCCAGTCGCCCTACAATGGTTCAATAAAAATGGATGGAATTATAATTAAAACTTCTCACAAGCTGTGGTTTCTCCCTGGAATTGTTATTAACTTGACACTCATTTATTTTTCACTCCATTACTCCAGAAAGTAGCCATTGTATTTCCAGGAGTTTCATTATTGATATCATACTATAAGTTGCTGCTCCTGACAAGATCAGATTATTGGCTCAACAAGTTTAAGAACCTGCTTTCTAAAAGATGGGAACCAGGACAATGGCTCTGCAGGTATGACATGTTGGGCTCAATTCCTCAGGGATTTAATAATAATAATAATAATAATAATAATAATAATAATAATATCTTTATTGTCATTGCCCCCTCTCAGGGACAACGAAATTACTTGACAGCTCCATAAAAACACTAATTAAAACAATACAGTATAGTACAGCAAGGAAGATTATATGACTTTCAAAGTCCAGGCTTCCCATTCAGGGCCGAGATCGCTCTGGAGAAGAAGCTGTTCTTAAGACGGCTCGTTCTTGTCTTCATCGTCCTGTATCTCCGTCCCGACGGCAGGAGCTCGAAGAGACAGTGACCAAGATGCGATGGATCTTTTACTATGTCCAGTGCCTTCCTATGGCACCTTGTGGCATAAATCTGCTCTAAGGTGGAGAGTGGGCAGCCAACAATGCTCTCTGCTGCCTTAACAACTCTGCACAACCCCATCCTGTCCTGGGTAGTACAGCTTCCGTACCACACACATAAGCCATAAGTGAGCACGCTCTCAATGGCACAGTGATAGAAGGCAAGCAGCAGTTTCTGCGGAAGATGGTTTTTCCTTAGAATTCTCAAAACGTACAAGCCTGTTGGTGATGCGTGGAAATTGTTATTGTTCCTCCTCCTCCTCCTCCTTATCTTGTTAGTTGTGTGTTACACAAAAGAGGTATCCAAGCCCACATGCAACATTTTTAAGAGCATAAAGGTAGGTTGTTTAAAAAAAATGAATAGAAAGCACATGCAGTTCATTAAAATCCAGCAAACAACCCCCAGTAACTGTAGAAAAATGTTTGTGCAGCAGCTCTAACTGAAAGATGGCTTCCAGTGTTGGCTGAGCATAGTAAGTGAGCATTGTTGGTAGGCAGAGTTCAAGGAAGGGAGTAATGAGAAGGCAAATACATTTGCAATATAATTTCTACATTGTTTTTCATTTTGTTGCTTGTTGGTTTGCATACTATGTTGCATTCCAATGTTGAAAGTGGCATAAGGAAAGTTACAGAATAACTAGAGGCAAAAACCCCTTTCAGCTGGGTGGGCACTCCAAATGTTTGCAGGAGAGCAACATTCTGCCACATGCATGCAAAGTACCTACACATATAGGCACGTTGCATGTATGTGTCAGAATGTGCGCAAGCAGAGTCTACTGTTGTGATACTGGTGTCCTGTTCTGGCAAAACAAATGTCATGGGCAAGTCAGGAGGATGCAAATATGGCAGTGCAAAGAGCAGAGCAGGAAAGAGACAGACAGGGTCCAAGGAATATTAGAATTCCTGGAAAGATGAGTGGTAGATATTTCAGGACCATGGACAGAGCCCAGGAGTTGGATGATTGTGTTAGAAACAGCTCAGTCTCTCAACTGAGCCCTTTAATGCTCTCTGAACCTGACTATAAGTCTTTGACTGTGCACTCCTTACTGAGGAGAGCAGAGCATTAAACTCCACCTGGCCTGGAGCCCAGCACTCCCATCTTCTCTCCATGTGCTTATTTACTGATTCTATTAAATTTACACCCCACATTTCCTCCCAAAGGAGCCCATGCCAGGCTCACTGCCTACACAACAACTCAGTAAAGAGTGTGACTCCTGGAGATAAATATGCCAGCCCCCCCCCCCCCGGGCAATTGGGCTTAAGGGCTACCTGTCCTGACACCTTCCTCCAGATTATGCCCTTTGCCTTTTATGAGGAAGCCACAATTCAGATGTGCCACACATCCATTTTCTTCTTTGCTCAGTCATAGCCTGAGATGAGAGAGCTATGGACCAGGCTTTGTGGACTGGGAGGTGAAGAGAAAACCTTCAGTATCACCTTCACACAACTATATTGAAATGCAAGCAGAGGATGATGACAGGCCTCAGTTCCTGGAGGATTTGCCTGCAGCTTGACTTTGTTAGGCTGTTGTAGCTTTCCTGTCTTTCGTTCTTTCCTTCCTCAACAGTTAATTATTCATGCGCTTGCAACCAGGAAAACAGTTTTGTTTTCCTTTAGGTGTAATTAGAGCAATCAAAGCGTTTGTAGTACTGTAATACAAATGCGCTCCTATTCTTCCTTCCTTTGTCTCTGTTGTATGTCTCTACCTTGGTACTGTCTGCTTCTCTGTCTTTCTCATACTGTATGTGTGTGTGTGTTCAATGCAGAGTAGAAAAATGAAGACCTTTGAACCCAAACAAGTTTCTGGGGTGCAGATGACTCGGCAATCTCTGCAGGGGAATTTGGCATTGCCGTAATTGCTATAGATAGCAATGATTATTTGCCAAACAAAGCTAATAATTTGAAGATTGCTTCTCTGAAAAGAAGGGAGAAGCAAGGGCAAAGGGGGACTGTGTGGATGAATCTTTAATGTGCTGCATCCATATTTTGTGAACAAATGGGAAGAGCAATATTGGATGTAATCGTGAAACCATGGAATCTGCAGCTGAGTTGAATTTTGTTCTTTTGAGTCTGGAGCAAGGGAGAATTTAATTTCCCACTTGTGGTAGTCGCTTCAGTGCTTCCCAAGTAGCAGTTAATAACCACCACCTCTGTGGCCTCTGGCTTTTCAACTAGTTGGACTTTACCACATCCCTCTCACCTACGCTTTCCTGGATCTCCACACCATCTGATAAGTTTTAGCTATCTTCCATGTTGCTAGTCGTCATGCAGCACCAACTTTAAGAGTTCCATCTAAATAGGTGCATGCAAAATTGTGTACACCAGTGGTCGATTTTGGCCTAAATGGGGTTTGGAGATATGTCATGGATGGGGAAACATACATCTGCCACTCTTAGTTCTGGCTGCCTTCTATTTGATGGAACTGCATCCCAGAAGTGATAGGGTGGTCTCCTACATTGTGGGTGAGGAAGGGCAGTCTTCTCACTTCTGTTATTGCAGAGGATCCTTGCTGTGTCTGCTGAAAGTGCTGGCTGGTGAGAAGATACTGCTGGAGGTGGTATCACCAGCAGTAGCCCAAAGTCCTGAAAATGTAGTAGTGGGCATAGCTAGAGAAGCCATAGATCTATTGGCTCCTAGGCTAGACCATTTACTGGAAAGAGATTTGACCCATACAACTCTTTTGCAGAAACTTAAAGCTGGCATAGTAAAAAAGGGATGTAAATGCAATGAAGGATCTGCTGCTCTATGCTTCTAGCCCATCTTCAGATCACAAAGTGGGTTGCTTCAAAGAAAACCATGAGACTTAACCCAAATACAAGAAGAAACAGGGGCTGGAGGAAAAACTAGAAGAAACTTGATAATGCCAGAATGGTGAAATGCAAAATCTCTAATACTAACTTAATTAATCATTGCACATTCATTGGAAAGTCCAGCAATACAGTTTCAACATTTCACAGTCCCCCCCCAAAAAAAAAATCATAAATGAACTAGGATGTACAACATCTCTTAATTCATCGCTCAAGAGTTGTAATTTTAATGTATTATTGGAAAATCTCAATAAAAAATCTTAAAAGGTGAAAAAGAAATTGCTCCAAAGAACTGGGGGTGGGGGGTGGGATTACAGCTTTTGAACAAATTCACCTTGGCTATGTTTGATTCTCATAAGCAGGAATATCATAAGTAAATTTTGACATTTGTCCCAAAAAGAAAAAGTTCAAAAGAGGAGGAGCACCAAGCTTTTCCCAGTTGAATGCTCTTGGGAGTTGTGCTTCTGTTAAATATCTTTTTGTTCACACATCCCAGTAAAATATAAAATATAATAGAACTCTCAAGAGTGCCTTCAGGATTCTATGCAGTTTACTCCAGATCTATATCTATACATCCAATTGCTGTTGGCTAATAGCAGATTGAAAATGGAACTTTTTATATGCAAAGGATGTACTCAGCCACTGGACCTCAGTCCTTCCTTCCCTACAGCTGCTCCTTCTGTGGTCCGTGGCTGAGGTCAGGCAGGTCTTTATACACTCCTTGAATTATATGCCTCTTGAAACATTGTCAGAGGCTTTACATGGAAAACAATTATGCAGGTAGCCTTCAATTCACAGTGAGGCAGTTGCAGTAAATGCTTAAATGAGGAAGGTATGTGGTGGTCTAATGCTGCTCAGAACAGGCCACTCTGACACAGTCATGTGCTCACAGAAGTGAATAAACGGAAGATTTCATCCCTACACAATGGGACCCTTGCTGCTATCAGCCACTTAGTGACTTAATCAAGTCAGATTGCAGCTTCCTAATAGCTTGATGTAATATGCCACATGTTGGCAAATGAATTATCTAACCATCAGCAGACTTTGGAAGGCTGTAAAGAGAAGGATGTGTGCAATGCATATTGGTTAAAAAAAAAACCACCACTAATAAGAGATGAGTAGGAGAGGCTTTTTCAGTTGATATCATGGGTAGAAATTGTATTACAGCAGCATCCCAATGTGCATGTGCCTTTAGACATTGACAAAAGAGGGAACCCGGTTGTCAAGAGTTTGGAGAGGAGCTTAATCATAGCAGCTGATAATGATCAAGAGATGACAGGATCCTGGTCATTTTGTTCTCTTTGTTAAATGGCCTTAGAGTGAACTGACTCATTTCTTTATGATGGTATGGGGGAAAAGTAGATCATATTATAGCTTTTAAGAGAGCGACTGCGATTTGGTTTTTTTTCTTCAATAATATAATATGTGAAATGACAGGCTCTGTCAAATCCATACAGTGGGAGGAACTGATAGCCTGCAACAGGATGGTAAAGTTTGGGATTAATTTTTTAAATAGTACACTGAAGATGCAAGTGGTTCAGGGAGAGGTAGATGGCAGGGATTTTGCTGCCTTGACTTGCCAGAGCTTGAGGCAGGGCATGGAGGGTGAGTGGGACCTGCCAGCCCAGCCCAGCCCAGCCCAGTCCTCGCCACAAATGCCACTGAAGCGACCCCCCACCAGAGCCAGGAGGGGCTGTGCTGCACCCCCTTCTCCTCCTGTGCAGGGGGGAGCCTGGCTGGCCAATGCGGCCCTTGGATCATCCCAGCCTTGCAAAGAGGCTCAGGGCTGGGAGGGCAGTGTGAGGAGGACACAACAGCCATGCGCCCCTCAATCTTGTCAGTGTTTGGGGGGAAAAGGTTCTGACCTCCTTTTTACTCCTTTGCCTAGTCCTCAGACCTTAGTTGGCACAAAAGAGTCTTTGTGAAAGAGTATTCTTGT
Organism: Podarcis filfolensis; assembly: GCF_964270895.1. NCBI lineage: Eukaryota > Metazoa > Chordata > Lepidosauria > Squamata > Lacertidae > Podarcis > Podarcis filfolensis. The sequence goes on from NC_139604.1 coordinate 108,093,726, forward strand.
GGAGTATTGCTGCTTTTATTCTTAAAAAGTCTTCTTCTCCAACCATGACCGTCAGCTTTACACACACCAAACGCAACCAGCTTTCTACCATCCATCCAACCAACCAACCCACACCCAACCTTAACATTGACCACTCTGTATATACAAGTACAATTTGGTGAAAGGTTGCATAAGTCATTGTAGGCCGCTGACTCATGCTGACTTAGTTCTTTTAGCATTAAAGAAACAGCGGCCATTTTTTAGCCGTGACAAATCCCATCCTCACAAAGCTGTGCAGGGCTGACAGGGCAGCATGAGGAGCCAAATGTGCCCACCAGATAAATGTGCCCAGGGCCATTGCCCTGGCAGTCTCACCCCCACACTACGCGCCTGGTGGTAACCCAAGCTCCTCCAGCACCATGCTGCCTCATTTTCCCTCAGCTACCTGAGGTGGTTGCCTCACTCTGCATAATGGCAGGATCAGTCCTGAGTGGAAGCTGCAGTCATGTTTTTAATGCAGGCAACTAAATTAATGTGGGAAACATTTACTACTTGATAAGACCACCAGACTGTGGCACACATTAGAATTCATGCCTGGGGAGGAAATATCATAGCAACACAGGAAGCTGCCCTATATCAAATTAGACCATTGGTTAGGTAAAGTTAAAGGTACCCCTGACCATTAGGTCCAGTCGTGACCGACTCTGGGGTTGTGTGCTCATCTCACTCCGTAGGCTGAGGGAGCCGGCGTTTGTCTGCAGACAGCTTCCGGGTCATGTGGCCAGCATGACAAAGCCACGTCTGGCAAACCAGAGCAGCGCACGGAAACACCGTTTACCTTCCCGCCGGAGCGGTACCTATTTATCTACTTGCACTTTGACATGCTTTCGAACTGCTAGGTTGGCAGGAGCAGGGACCAAGCAACGGGAGCTCACCCCATTGTGGGGATTCGAACCACCGACCTTCTGATCGGCAAGTCCTAGGCTCTGTAGTTTAACCCACAGCGCCACCCGCATCCCAGACCATTGGTTACTCTAGCTCTATTCTGTCTTCTCCATTTGGCAGTGGGTGTCCAGGACATTAGGCAGGAATCTTTTCCAGCCCTTCCCGGAGATTCCTGGGATGTTCTGCATGCAAATTATGTGCTCCTCCACTAAGCAATGGCCCTTCTTACCACGCCTTTGCATATTGACAACTGACCAAATCCGTGAAGGAAAACCTTACTATATGGTGAGTTGGTCACCTGTACAGAGCCATCATTCTCTAACAAATACGATATGGAACTTGTCTGGTGGTGTATCTTTGGCTGATCTGCACCCAAAATTGGCTGTATATGATGGCCAGGAGTCATTTTTTGGATGGGAGACAGTTGTAAAATGTCAATATGGGTAGGTGAAAAGGTTTCCCTTGTTTAATTGCATCTCAGAAAGATAATTGAATCTTCAGAAAATTATTTCAGTTGCCGCCAGTTTAACAGTGCCATGGAAATATACAAAATTGCTCTTAAGTGCCGTGCCATTTCACTCCTTATGAAGTCCATTTGTTTGTGGTACTTTTAAAATGTGGCCATTGTGGTTTACAAATCAGGGTCTTGGAGTTCTGTAGCTTCCTTTTTTCCAGCTTTACTCAGGAACTGCCGTGCTATCCAGGGACACCCTCTGGAGAGATGAGCTTTGTTATTACTAAGCTAATTGCCAAAAAAGCACTTAACAACTGAGCCAGTGTGTCTCCTTTATTTATAATACATTTGGGGGGGGGAGTATCCTATGAAACCTCATTTATAGACCATTGCTGAACATAAGAAATCCAAGCCAAATGCAGCACTGATTTCTGCACTTATGGAAAGCCCAGAATTGGAGGAATGACGTGCGCTAATTGTTACTGTCATCATGCTGTCCTTAAACGTTATTGCTGTGGGACAGTCTTCTCCATCCTGGTGGTGCCCGTCCAGTTCTGTGGGTGCTTGAGGCCCTCAGGAGAAGCAGGGAGTGTTGAGGTCAAACTGAAGGCATACAGGACTTTGAGCAGCTGCAATTGACCCTGCTAAGGGAACTACCAAAGGTGTTTGTGCAGGGAAGTGGTTCTCAAAAGGTGCAGTGGACCACACAGGTGTGGGAGGAGTGAGTGTCAAGTGTGGTGGGTAAGATTCAAGGACAATCAAAGAAACATTTAAACATTTCAGTGAAGTATAGTATCAAAATCATTCTAGATCAGCCATGAATCTCACTGGGTGGCCTTGGGCCAATCACTTCCTCTCAGCCGAAAGGGACAAGAATTGTATGAACCACCTTGGAGCTCCTTTCAGAAAAGGTGGGATATATAAATATATTAAAGCATTAATTAACTAACTAAAACACATGGGAATGCATTATAGGGTATGACTCCTCCCGTGGAGCTTTTTCAGATCAAGGGAGAGCAGCCAGCCAGGAAGGCTACCAGATGCTGGAGAAACATTTAACAGAAAGGGTGGGGGAGAACTCTTCACTGCCCTCAACCACCTTACCACCTCAATTTCAGAGAAATCCTAAAGTGCCTAGCGAACGAGGCAGAAAAACAGAAGCCTCTTTTGTGGAGGAAGAATATTTTTTAGACTTTGGGGGGGCCAGATTTCAGAACAGCATTATTCCCAGCTGATACACTTGCAAAGTTGAATTATCACTACATAGAAGGAATTGCTGCTTTTCAACACTCTACAAAGCCCTGTGGGTGCTTTTGTTTGTTTGTTTGTTTGTTTGTTTGTTTATGTGGTGGTTGTGCTCATTTTTCCAGTCCTCTGCATACAACTTTGTGATAGCCTCTGTCTCTCTTAACCAATGGCTAAAGCAGATGAGGTTGGGGCGCATGGGCAGAGCAGAAGATGATATCCATGCAGGTGCCAGCCAGCAGACCCCGTCTCACCTGTTCTCCTTTTCTTTCTCAGAGCAGCAGGGCCAGCTGCTGTGTGTTGTCGTCCTCCTCTACGTCCCTCTTTGAAGCTCTGTATTATTTTGCTTCTGATTCTCGCCCCCCCCCCCGCATTCAGTAAACCACTGTCGCACCAAATTATGGCCCAAGTGACAAACCTTTAATTAGTTATAGTATTGTATGAGAAATGATACTGTTAGTTGGGATAGCGCCAGGCAGCCCATAAATTGCTAATACGCCCGTCAGCTTCCATAATGCCCTTGACAGTAACAAAAACAAGAATTTACACAAGCCTCCGGATTCTTGTAAGAAAAGTTAATCTGAGAGTTGTATTATCTGGGAGAGTGAGGTTTCCTCCCTCCCTTTCCTTCTTCCCCCTTAATAAAAGACAGATTGAAATAAATTTAAAAAGTTACTAGTATTTCCAATATATCAGCAGCAACTAGCTCTCGTGTTCAGCCACCCAGGTCCACACTGATGGCACGTTTAGGTTTTCTTTGGTGATACTTTTTCTGCCCAGCAGTTAAAGAGACTCGGACCCCTCCTGGGACTCATCCTGCTTAGGAAAAACACCTGCTGAAAATGTTGTCAACATCATCACTTTCCTTTGAAATGTTGGGTTTTCAAAAAAATTGTTTTATGTAGCAGGATCTCTAAGCGGTTCACATATAATACGCTAAGTACAAGTCATGAGAAACCAGTGAATCACAACACAATATTATTCAATAAAGCTCACTAGCGCTGAATGTAATTCAATATTTTCTATATTTTCAAAACAAAATTTATATATCACGTGATTGTAAAAAACAAAACAAAGCACTCTCCTCTGAGTGGGTTATAAATGCACTTGACTAGGACTATATAAGAGTAAATAAAACTGAGCTGTGTAAGCAAAAGTAGTTAATAAATAAAATAATTGAAAGCACATGTAAACATCTGTTTTTGGAGGCATTTAAAGCTCGTTCTTGTCTCCACCTCTTGATGTGGTCAGGGAAATGCATTCCAAAGGGTGAGTGCTCCCGCCGAGAAGGTCTACTTCCATGCTGTCACCAGATGACCATCCATTGGTCATGGAACAATTAGCTGAGCCTCCCAGGAAGATCAGATCAGGTAGTTTCTAATAATATTCACATGCATCTGAAGAAGTGGCCCTGTGGGCTCCCCTCCCCAAGTTTGTAGTATGGGGCTGTACTTATCACCTTGAAACTTCTGGATTGTTTCTCTGTGCAGCTGCCCTACAGGCTCCTCTACCTGCATTATTGGAATCAGGAATCTTGCTTATTTATGCTCTGTGCTTATAACATACTACAGTCTGGAAGATGCATCTTGCAGAGGGAGGTACGGCATGTGTAAATTTACAAAGGATTCTCTCTCTAGGGTTAGAGACATCCTTCATGTATCAACTCAATGGACCAATGTTCTGACTCAGCATAAGGCAGCTGTGTGTCTGTGTCCATGTGTCCATGCCCCTATGTGCATTTTAGAGTGGACAAGTGCTCTTGAATCCTACAGGTATTTGTACATCGTTGAGCAGCTTTGCTTTACAGCACAGCCTATAATATGGATCCGGCAGCCAGTCTCAGGATCCCATTTGTACGCAACTCAGGGCTTTCAGCAGTTATCAGACTGACTGGCAAGGTGTCATTAAACCTTTCCATCCTGAAGCAAAGCCAGCAAGGAGTGTGTTATCTCAGAGTGTGGACACAGCATAACGCCTGCATGGAATATTCCTGCTCCCCCTTTTTTAATATTAATTTTGGGCAAGTATTCATTATTGCATCTGCTCCTATTTAATGAGTTTTCTCAACAGGGATTTTAAAATCTGTTTCCTCTTCTTGTCACTGCTTGTCGCAATGGCATAGGCATCGAATTCTTTCCCTATCTTTTAGAGCATTACCCAGTTGATATGTGTTCTCTTGTTCTCCGATATGCCAGATGTGGAAGTGCTTGGTTGGGAGTTTGCCAAGGTATCCTTCACAGCAGGAAAATAAGGTGGTGGTGACTTGGCAGGTATTATTCTTCCTTCTGAGCTGGCACCACCCCACAGGTGCCGATATTCCAAAAGAGGCTGGGATCTTAATATGCTCATTAAATTCCACGGCGAGTTTTACAAGGCTTGGTGCTAATCCTACAACTTTGCTTCTTTCCTGTTGGGTAATTTGACTTGCTTTCCTAAATTTCCCAGTGCAGGCTTGATTGTTTTGGAGATCATTTTTCTGTAAGAAATCCCATGCCAAGAAATCCCATATGTATCTGTGTTGTGCCATTTGAAATCAATAGGATATGTTTTAAGAGATCACTGCATTCTGATGCTGGGTGCAACTGCAACTTTTGTAACTGAGTGTGGTGTTTTTTTTGAGGGGGGTTGCTTCAATGTGTGTGTGTGTGTGTGTGTGTGTGGTCGGTCAGTCAGAAGGAAGATGCACCATAAGGTTTTGAACCTGTCATTGGGGCCTTCCATTTGGACATGAATTGGCAGGGAAGCCAACAGATCTTTTTGTGCCCAGAGCACTAAATCACACATGCAGCAGAGAAGACCAAAAACGGTACAGTGGTACCTCGGGTTAAGAACTTAATTTGTTCTGGAGGTCTGTTCTTAACCTGAAACTGTACTTAACCTGAAGCACCACTTTAGCTAATGGGGCCTTCTGCTGCCGCTGCGCCACCGTTGCACGATTTCTGTTCTCATCCTGAAGCAAAGTTCTTAACCCGAGGTACTATTTCTGTGTTAGCAGAGTCTGTAACCTGAAGCGTATGTAACCTGAAGCATATGTAACCCAAGGTAACACTGTATTTAAAATGGACCAGGAAGTAAGGAAGTGAGAGGAATTCCATTGAGTTCACATTTAAAGGGAACACATGTAAGTTGACCAGACCCAGAGTGTGGTAGGCTAAGATCCAATAGCCCATCTTGTCTGGCATCCTGTTTTCACAGTGGCAAACTGGATGCCTATGGGAAACCCACAAGCAGGATCTGAACCCAAGAGCAATCTCTCCTGAGATATGTGAGACAGGGATAGCAATGATATTGAAACACCTCTTTATAACTTACGTTTTCACCCAAGCTTTCCTGTACTTTCACTTCTGATTTCTTAATTATCTGCTCTGTACATTGCTCTGTTTTATCTGTGATACATATTGTTTTCTTCTGTTTTTACCCAGACTTTATGAACATTTGTTGAATATAACTGTAATGTTATTGTATTTATGTAAACAGCTTAGATATTTTTATTATATCCCTGCATTTCAGGGGGTTGGACTAGATGATCGTTGAGGTTCCTTCCAGGTCAACAATTATTTACAGTGGAAATTTTTTGTTTTTTAAAAAAATAAACAAACAATAGTTTTGGACTTGGTGGAATATTATTTTGAATTTTGCTTTCTGTTGATTTTATTCATTGACCATAATTCTTTGGGGATTGTTTCTTAGTGCAATGTTTCTTGATCTCACTACAGGGGAGCATGCTTTTTTGGGTAGAGAAATTCTCTGCATCAAAATGAATGCTGCTGGGTAGAAGGCACTTCCTCTGGCAGTGCGTTGGAACTGGAACAATCTGCATGGATATCACTCAGGCCAGCCTTGGCAACAGTCACAGCCCACAATGCCCACTGCTATGGAGGGCTGCGGTTTGACTTGTTTGGACTGATGGATGTTGTGTGCTGCAATCTGTGAACCATGTGAGCGCCCCCCCTTCTGCTTTGCATCGCCGCTGGGGTAGCTTGTTGTGTTTATGAATCTGACAGACAAACACATCACAGGCGCAACGTATCTACTGATCTGTGTGGGAGATAAGACCCCTCAGTTTTGCTTCACTGCAAACCCAGCAGACAGCAACAAGGAAAAGCATTGATTTCCATCAGGTACTTTGCTGACAGATTAGGGGTAGAAGTTCACTGGGATTCTGCACATGGCAGAACTTGGGCTGTGTGTGCATTTCTAGTTTATAGGGAAGTTTTTAACGTCTGATGTTTATTATGCTTTTATATTTGTTCAAGCCACCCTGAGTGGCTGGGGCAACCCAGTCAGATGAGTGGAGTACAAATAATAAACATTATTATTATTATTATTATTATTATTATTATTATTATTATCATCATCATCATCATCATCATCATAATCATCAATATCATTATTATAATTATTATCATTATTAACACCTTAAGGGAGGGAAGGAAGGAGGGAAGGGCAGGTGCTACCCTGTCCTTCTGTATCCTGTAGTGTGCGATAACAGTATGCAAAGTTTGCTCCTGATGGAAAACCATTTGGATTGCCATGAGGTGCATGGTTCTCAGGTGCAGTTCTGAGAGGTAAAAATGGCTGGAGCATTGAGTGTGGCTCATATATATATATTCTTTATTGAAAAATAAAAAAGTACAAAATTACAAGTACACAGAAGAAGATAAGACACAAAAAAGAAGAAACAAGAAATTGCACCCATGTACTACATGAATATGACTCATGACTTTGTACAATAGACTACCTTTCACCCCTGCATAAGTCAGAGGGTTCTGTGAGCCTCCACACATAAGCGCACATGCACACCCACCCACCCACCCACCCACCTCCAACCTCCATTCAGGAAAGCAAGACGCAGTCTAAGGACCCATTCCAACTGGGCAAAAGCGCTCAATGAGGGTGCACAGCAGGGCAGGCAAGGGGCTGTGGCCTGAGAAGGAGCGTGGCTTGGGTAAAATTCTAAGGTCCAGATACAGAGGCTGTCGGGTCATACTTAGCCCCCAGGTCTGAGATTTCCCATCCCTGATTCAGGGAATGGTGAATGTTTTTGCTTTCCCTGATATCCTGCAGGTATACTATGAGGAGTTGGAGGCATACTGTAAAGGGTGGAAAGCAGCAGTTCTTGTGGTGTCCTAATGTAGCAAACCAAAGGTAACCTAATGAAAAACAACCTAAGAAATGTATTGAGGTGTAAGCTTTCATAGACTAGAGTCAAATTCATTAGCCATATAAAATGTTACCCTGATTTGGCAGCTATATATAACCCTGTGTACAAAGGGTTGGGGGGGGGGATAAGCATTGAAGTTGTGGAATAATGAAATGCAATTTGCCCAGTTGGGGAATAATGAAATGCAATTTGCCCACCCCACCCCCAATAAACCCAGCCTATGATAATTACATTAAAGGTAAAATGTATGCAAAATGATTACAGTGACCATTCACAAAGCATTGTCTATGACGATGCAAACATCCTGGCATTGCTCATTAAAATGTATGCTCCAATTAAAAGCCATCATCTCAGTTCAGGCCACCAGTGGAAAAGTTGAATTTAATTCAGCAGGTTCACTGAGGAATCTTACTCTGAAGTTCAAGAATGTTAACTTTAAGGTCCATGCCCCAGAAGGCTGAAAAGTTCTGATACTGAATGGTGCTCTTTCTGTGGTCAGATTGCTGTCCATTTATTCGTTTTGGCTAGAGAGGTTGGCCTGTTCATCCTCTGTAGAAGCAGAAGGGCACTGCCACCCATTGGCAGCCTATATCTCATTGAAAGATGAGCAGGTGCGCCCCTTTTTTTGCAGTAACAGGCTAACACGGCTACCCTCTGGAAACCGTGAAAAGCAGACCCTTTTTTACAGCATCACCTCTCTGTCTCAGTTAGGCTCGCTTGCTTTTGTACTGAAGATTTATGCCAATAGTTGCACTCCCAGATTGCATCTAAGAGAACCTCTACGGAGAAGAAAGTTTGCTTTCACCGTGCTTATCCCCTGTAGTTTAGTGAATCAGGAGTTGGCCCCTGTTGCCACCTCTACTTTAGTGCTTGTATGGAGACTATAATGGGACCATCTGTCTGTTGGTGAAAATATTATTCCTTAACTGGGAAAATAGATCAGTCTTATCTGCCTTATGTTCATCTGTTTTTCCAGGAATAATTCTTTGGTTATGAAGACCATATCTATTCCCCTGCTCCTCTTTTTATAATGGATCATTAAAGAGATCTCAGCAGTAGGTTCTAAACTGAATAAGTAGTGGAAGCTCAGACAAGGACTTTTGCTAGTGCAATAGGGCTTCCCTCCTCCAACCCCTGCCTGTTCCACCCCCAAAATTGGCTCTGGGGTAGTCAAGAGAACCCCTAGAACAATATGGGGGGGAGGTGAGATAATTCCATCAGGCAAGCAGAAATGCTTCTAGCAGCAAAACATTTGAAAAAGTGCAATTCCCCCCAAGTCCCCAACAATTGCACCCTCTCCCCTTCCCCATTTCTTCCATTTTCCTCTGTTACTGGACCATAGATTTGGGTGCTTACCACAGCTGGTTCTGTTGACACTCAGTGGTTTGTTTGTTTCATTTTCTATAACACGTGGCTAATTATTAAGTGATGAATCGATTAACAATTTACAGGATATGGCTAGAGCCATAATTGCAGCCTCTCCTTTGCAGACCCATCCAGCTCCCATCTAAATCAATTGCAGTTTTTATAGCAATTTCAGCAGCAGTCAGGTTGACTCTTCCGTTTTCTTTGTTTCCCAACCCTGCCATTACCAGGAGTTGAGATTTCCATCTTGGCCCGGTGGCCTTGATGGAAGGCACAGTTAGAAAGGAGTTGTTTGGAGAACACACACAGAAAAACCCTCCAGAAAGCTGAGTTTTTCCTGTGAAGGGGATCCTGCTTCTCCCAGTCCCAAATCTCTCTTTATTGGACCCAGCAGCATATCTTTCAGGCCTTTAATTAAGTCCTTCCTTTGTCTCGCTATCAGCTGGAGCACACGTTCCCATTTTTCTTCCTGCAGCACTTAAGCATAATTTGGTGTCAAACACATGCTCCCTGATTGAGGTCCAACTAGATTTACTTGCAAATGTGTCTGGGTCAATAGCATTTGTTTCAATTAGGTTTACAAAGAACCATTATGGTGCTTTGGCACGTTAGTCGAAAGGGAGATGGTGGGAGGGGAAAAGAGATGAAGACCTGCCAGACACTTAACTAATTTATGATTAAAGAGAGAGCGAGGAAGCAATGGGTGGGTGAGGGGGACTTACCATATCTGATATCATTGGCTTTCTGCCAAATAGGACTGGAGCTATGTGCTGCGCAGGAGTAATCGATAGCCAGGACCAAGCCTGCAGCATGCACTGAGTGTTGCAGCTTAGATGTGTGTGCTTTATTGGAAGGCCAGCCGCTGTCTGATTGTGGCCACAGTTGTGCAGCCAGTGAGAACTGATGGAGCCAAAGAATGGCGAGAGGCGCAGCTAATAAAATTTTCAGTAGTGGTGTGAAATTCGTATTAGTTTTCTGCATTATTATTACTAATAATAATAATAATAATAATAATAATAATAATAATAACAACAACAACAACAACAAACCTGATATTTTGATGGGTTGGGTGTGTGTGGATATATATAAAGCAAAAAACAACCCCAAATCCTGGTTTAGAAGGAAAGTGCAGTCGTGCAGTCTGCTGTGGGATCCCTCTGTGTGATAGCAGGGATACCTAGTGCCAAGCAGTGAGGACAGATTTGGAGGTTGCTTCCATAAGGGAAGGTCTTTTAACTTCTCTGCCATTACAAGTGTTGATGCAATGCTGTCCCATTGCCAGTGCTGAAGCAAGATTCAACCACCAGTCCAGTCTGTACATGATGGAGGTGACATCTTGTCCTTCGTTCCCAGAAGCTAAATGTCTTGCACTCGACTTGATGTTTCCCCCTATCCTTGTGGAGTGTACCATATAAAGCAGGAGGGAAAGCCCAAGATCACACATGCAAGCCAAGTCATGCCTGCAATCCTAACCCAAGTTCCACTTAATTCAATAGGACATACTTCTGAAGGAGACATGGTTAGGACTGCCCTGATTGTCTCTTTGCCTTCTGTTGTATCTCTGAAGAGCTCCTTTAGGGGGCTTTATGTGACAAGATGCAAGGGCAGCATGTTCTCTTTCACGTTTCTTCAGACCTTGGTTTTAGTACCCCCTGTTTTTTCCCCCTCTCCCCACTAGAACACAGCTGTATCTCTGTGCACAATTTCTGAAATGGATTTTCCTGACATCTGTGTTGCTAGCTCCCCTGGGTCCTATCACTTGCAGTCATTGCTTGCTCTGCTCTCACTCTTTCTTTTGCTTTGTGTCTCTGTCTTTCTGCTGAATTAGTATCCTAATTGATACTCATTCAAATTAATATTCTCAGGAAGGGAAAAGAGGGTGGGGGAGAAAACCACAAACTTAGCTTTCACTTGCGTAAGTAACTCAGCCTGAATTTTCACTGGGTGAGCAATAATGGGATGCATTTCATGAAAAATTCACCACCACCACCCCATAATCCTCAGTTTGGTGGATTGTTTGGGGGAGTGCAAAATGAACAGTAATGCCACCCATTCAAAGCGAGGGCAGAAAGCATTGCCCTTCCTCTGGTTTATTTTCATGACACATTACATAGTAAAATCCGATTGGCTATGTGACATTGTCAGAAAGCCTATTCAGAATGAGGGCAATACTTCCTGTCCTCACTGTGGATTGATCTTGTGAAATTGTCACACAGGAAAATCTTAACTCTAAGATAACCTGATGGTATCACATTATATACATCATCCTTTATTGGCTGAGATTGTCTCTGAAATAAGCTGTGTTTCATTTTGAAAATGGTGCTGAATTTGCAAATCAGTGAAAGAAATACATGGTGAACAGAAATAAGTGTAAGCCAGAGAACGTGGTGCGTCTTCCTTGAAGGGCAGGGATGGGGAACTTGTGTCCTGCCAGGAATTGCTGGACTACAGCTCCCATAATCTCTGATTATTGTCCATGCTGGATGCAACAACATCTGGAGCTCAGTAGTCTACCTTCCTGTAGAGTATGGATTCTGCCTGCCCCTTGTCTTCAATGTTCTCTCCTTGAGACATATGATGTTCTAGATTTGCTGAGGAGAAAAAAAACAGATCCTTCTGTTTTACCTCAAGAGTTTATACTGATGGCTCTTTGGTCCTTACCATGAATCAAAACAGCGTGTCAATTTCCAGATCAGATGTAGATGTCAGGCTTCAGGGACTCTGATCCCTCCCATGGTGTGCATCAAAGAATTAGATAAACAAGAATTCTTATCAAATCCTTTATTCAAAGTGAAAAGTGGCTTTTTTGCAGTAATGGTGTTGGTCCGAGTAAAGCCTCCCCCCCAATTCTATATCATCCCTATGTTGGCTGATCTGTGCTTTCTGCCTCTGAGCTTTCTGTTCTCCTACTTTCTATGCCTGCCAAGTTCTGGGAGAAGGCGGGTCTGGAAGGCTTTCTAAAGACACTGAATCTATCAGCTGTCTCTCCCCTGGTGCTTCTTCTTCTGCTTCCTGCTCCTCTCCCAATATTTTGCAGCTTCTCCCCTCTGCAGCCTCTGAAGTGGAGGAGGGGTGGGGCGGTCTCTACCATTCCTCCTCAGACCAGCCCCTGACAGTAGAGGACATAACAAATATCCACAGTATGTGCTAGATTATCCAACTGTTTGAAGCATTGTAGGAGCACTTTATAAATATATTGCTTTTTGAACAAGTGATGGAGTCACTTTTTCTTTTCTTTTCTTTTTTAAAAAAAAAACATTTTAAAGCTTCCAGCTGAGTGCGAGAATGGAATTGCTTGTGCATTTTCCCCCCTGGGTGCCATCCAGATGGAGAAGGTTTGTAGTAATTATGCATTTTTAGCTAAACCCTGCTGTCAGACACCAGTGATATTTTTTTAATACAATAACTTGAATGGAACCAAGATGTGGGGCAGTATGCTGCTTTCCCAACTAACTAAATTCTGTTACTTGATACCATTCCGATCAATGAATCCCTGAAGCATATGAGAGTATCATTTTGGTAGTCATCTTGAGCCAAGCTTATGAATATCCCGACTTGCCACTACTCCTGGAAGTTGCACAAAGGAAATCCAGAATTGTGGCATAAATTCCATATATGCAACTTATTTGGTTAATTTAATCTTGCTGTTATTCTTTGCTGCACTTCCATATATTAGCAGAGGGACAAGCAATGGAGAAGGTGGAGCAGATCATAGATATAGTATAGAAATGTTACAGGTGAGCAGCAGATATGAGGCGTTCATGCACCCAGGAGGCATTCTCATATTGTCCCTATAACACCAATGGTTTGGATAAATGGATTTTGATTTGTCATTTAATGCAGTCATTAGAAGGCTATTGTCTGTTCTAGTAAATTGAACTGTTAGACATTGAGAATTACATTGTATGAATGGTTGAAACACAGGTTGTTTGATAGTTTTAATTGATTATTTGTTTTTGTAAAGAACCTGGCTGGTATTGAAGATTTTTAGGAGTGATATTGGATTGAATTCAACATTGCACTATAACAAGTGTTCTGTCTGGGCAAGCATTTCCAAATGGAATTATTCCACTCTCCTCCGCCTGCACACTGTTATGGGGGTTCTACTGATACTCTTAGAACCATTTTTGGGGATACACGGTGCTATTTTTCTAGAACAAGAGGTGCCAGAACTCACCCTGAACACCTACCTTGTTCTCTTATAATGGCAATGGTGCCCACCTGAGAGATACAGGAACTGAATTCTGGTGAAATCCATCTGAAAAGAAACCCTGGGGTACACATGGGGTGCGTGGAGAGAAAGCCCAGTTGCACAGGCAAAAATGCTTCCACAGGGCTTTCCCTGAAGGTGATCATTAAGTGAATCCCACCTGTTGTTTTTGATGTCGCCTGAGTAGTGAGCCACTTTGAATGCAACGTAAGAAGTGAACCTCAGCTGAGTTGATTTGACAATGACTTTCAAGCGCTTGGCATGAAGAAAGGTCACTTCATAAAGTTATCATAGCACAAAAGTGGAGAATATCAAGCCTGGTGGCCAAAGGACTCTCCTCCCTCCCCAGACCACACCCTTCACTGGCCCTGGTTCATCCTCCAAGTGTTTTTGACAGGCTGGAATGCTTCCATAAACTCTGATAAAGCTCGTCTGGATGAAGAATAGAGAGGTTTTGTGTCAAAACTTGTTTACTGTAGAAAGGTAAAATTTGCATTTGATACTCCACCCACCACTGACATGTGATCTATGGAAGGTTGCCCAGAAGGACACTGGCCCCTGGGTTGATAAAGTTCCCCCACCCATGCCATAGCATGTGACCTCCATTTTTCTAAGCAAGTGGCAGGCTAAACTGCTCAGCAAGAAAAACGCCCTGGTCAGTTTTCATCAAATATTTTTCCCTCCTTCTTTCCCTGCCTTCATCCTCTTTTTATAAACTCATTTTTTTAAAAAAAATATAAACAGAGGTCAAATGCATCTTTATTGGTGGCGCTGATGTCCCCCACCTGCATCTCTTTGTTTGTTCCACTTTAACCCCCATATGACATTCTCTGCTACCCTCAGAATGATGAACAGGGCCAAGAGTGACAGAGAAATGAACTCAGAAGCAGGTTTATGGGACTGCAGGGGACCATCTGTTAATGTAAATGTTTAAGACGAAATACATTAAGTCCTGAGAGCTGACGAGACATTTCATTTGCATCCTGCCTTTGGGATTATCCCTGGCTTTTGCCTAAGGGCACCCGAGTGTCAGCCGTGACATGGCTGCAGTTACCCTATTTAGTTTGCTGTTAGTGCAGCCTGCACATTGGGGGCTGGAAGATGCCAGCGAGGAGGGGAAGGGGTGGTCTGGAGTCTAAAAAGCATCCTCTAAGTTGGCCTCTAAATGTGCATTTTGATTTCAAAAGGGAAAGGAGGGGGGAGCAAATAGCATATGAATAATATGCTCACAAGGATTCTTTTTTTCTTTTTTTTAATAGCATAATTCAAATTCATTTATTTTTGGCGTTGATTTCAACCTTCCTCCTGGCTTATCCTCGCTATCAGCACTTGAAACTGAAAACACAACAGCTTTAGGCTAGAGGATAAAAGAGTGCAATTAGGAAGGAGAAAGTCAAGGCAACTGATCTTGTTTCCTCTGTTCAAGATGCCGGATAGGACACACACTAATCCTACAGCAGACGCAAAGAGAGGGAAATAAAGTTTTAAGAATACATCCAGGCACTTGATTGTCTGTTCAGCAAATCCCAGCAGGCCTGGGAACGGTTGTTTAAAAATATCCATGGAAGATCTTTCTTGTATTTATTTATATTTCTGCTTGAGACTGAGAGTTTAAAACAAAGGTGCATAAACTTATCTGCATTTCATGCAAGGACGCCAAAATCCCTGGCCTCATTTGGATTACTCCTGGCAAGTAAAAGGTAGCTCAGATAAAATACGTTGCAATGCTTCCGGAAGATGCTTAGGCTTTGACAATTCACTGTCCTCTGTTCAAGTTTCTGCATTGTGTCACCCTGAAAAGGTCATATATGTATCCTTGCCACCTGAACTTTGCTTTGCATGTCTGAAGTGCTTGGTTGACCTTCGACAACTTCTTATTGCTATTTGGCCATAACCAGTGGTCTTTTATGGTTGTGACAAGGATTAATAACCCTGTGGAAAGTTTCCTGCGTATTCTAGGCACTCTGCTTAGATCAAATCTCAGAACAGGGTTTCATTCTGTTCTGCTACCTCATGGCAGGGCAGATTTCCTGTCTTTTAGTTCCTGTCTTTCCCTCTGAATTGTGCATCTTGCTGCCTTCGAAAGAATATAAGCACCATTAGCATTAATTCTAAATACCTGTCAGCAAGCTTTTCCTGAGTAGAATTCAGGGGGTACAGCCGCGTGGGTATTGGTGTTGGTGTGGATCACTGGGCTGAGGGTGCGAACTTCTCTTCTCCTTTTCTCCTTGTCACTAGTTTGTCCTTTCTGCCGAGCCCAAGTGCCACATTTTCCCTGCTCTTCCTCCAGCTGGGGAAGATTGATGCATAATTAAGATCACATAGGAGATGTATTAAGACTGCAAATAGTTCAGTTCCTGCTATAAATCTCTGCTATCTATAGGAGTCATAGCAACCCTGTCAGGTGCTGGAGTGGAGAAAGTGCTAAGAACACAATGGAGTGCCACCTCTTCCTCTGTTTTTGCCTAATTTCCTCCCCATATCATGGTCGCATCACCCCATTACTAGATCTCTGCATATTTACTATAGGGAATGTGTTGAATGTGGCTGATCTATGGCCCTCCAGATGTTGTTAGACTACAAGCCTCATCAGCCTGAGACAGGGTGGCCAATGATCAGGAAGGAAGGAGGACCCTATGCTGGGTACCTCTGGTATACTTCAAGCTTTACCTCAGTATAGACTAATTCTTTTAAAAAATACAGATATAGGGAGCACCAGGAAACCCCAAAAGGGTTCTGCTGCTGTTTTTAAACTTGTCTTCTAGATACAAAAATTCTCAACCTTGAACAGTCAGTGCTCGGGATTTCTCCCTTGATGGCTGATAGTATTTGAAGTTCTCAGCACTTCTCGTATATAATGGAACTCCAAGGAGGATCACAGGCTTCTCCACCCTTGGCAGTTCCAGCTGAGTGCAGTGTTGTCCCCTTTGTATTTCAAGTAGTCGTGAATGCTTTAAAGTGTTTTGTCCCCCGTCTGGAGGTAGCTGCTTTTGAGCAACTAGCGACACGGTTTCTAATGTTCACACTCAGATCCTTTGGGGATTCGTCATAGTGGACGGTGCCGCAATTACTTAGTGCCCCAACCGAGACGGGTGCTTTGTCTCTGACCATTTCCTTAACAGGGAGCGAGGAGAAGAGCATGCAAACAAGTATGAGCGGGAAGCCTATCCAAGGCGATGTTTGAAGAGCAAGGAAAGCAAGATAAGCACCTTGTGCATCTCCGCCTCTCCAGTCTAAAAGCAGCCGCTATGATTAATTTAGCAGCCTCCGCTCCTTGGAGAGGGTGTTACTCATGGAAGACTGTGACTGGGGGGGGAGTGTGATTGGCTGGTCCCTGCTGTTGATAACACAAGGTTATGGAGGTGCTAAAATCCAAACAAGGATGTATTTCCCAGGGTGTTGTTGCTGCTCCAGTGAAGGAGCAGCATGTGCTAGACAAAACTAAGGCTTCATATAGAAGTTGTCCTTACTAATCCCCAAAGGAATTTGCTGGCAGATTTTGGTTGTGGAAGGAGAAACAAAATAAAAAGTAGCGGAGGAGAAAATGCTGTCAGTCATGGTCACTGTCGTGTGAGGAATCTGTAAGGTTCTGTGTTTTGCAAAGACCTTATCCTGATGCTCTTTAATGCATAGTGTGAGTTCATAGGCTCAACAAGTTTCTGAACACCATGCATGGCCTGCCCCTTTCATGCACAGCACCTTTGAATGATTGGAACGTAGTGGATTCCAGCTCCTTCTTCGGTAATTTTTCACACAGCACATAGTTGAACTGTGGAACTCACTCCCATAGGGGGCATTGATGGCCACCCACTTGGATGGCATTAACAGAGCATTGGACAAATTTTGGGGGGGGGATAAGGCTATAAGTGGGACGCGGGTGGCGCTGTGGGTTAAACCACAGAGCCTAGGACTTGCCGATCAGAAGACTGGCAATTCGAATCCCCATGATGGGGTGAGCTCCCTTGGTTCGGTCCCTGCTCCTGCCAATCTAGCAGTTCGAAAGCACGTCAAAGTGCAAGTAGATAAATAGGTACCACTCCAGCGGGAAGGTAAACGGCGTTTCCGTGCACTGCTCTGGTTCACCAGAAGCGGCTTAGTCATGCTGGCCACATGACCCAGAAGCTGTACGCCAGCTCCCTCGGCCAATAAAGTGAGATGAGCGCCACAACCCCAGAGTCGGCCACGACTGGACCTAATGGTCAGGGGTACCTTTACCTTTTAAGGCTATAAGTGGCTACAACCATGGTGGCTGCGGTCTATCTCTATGATTGGAGGGAATAATGCTTCTGAATACCAGTTGCTGGAAACTACTGGGTGGTGGAGAGGGTTCTTGTGCTTGCGTCCTGCTTGCCAGTTTCCCACAGGCGTCTGGTGGGCCACTGTGAGAACCGGATGCTGGACTAGATGGGCCATTGACTTGATCCAAAAGGCTCTTCTTATGTTCTCCTATCCTTTGTATGTTTTGTTTCATTTTTAGGAAACTGCTTCTACATGATTGCCAACCCTGCTCTGCCCTCTTCATGTGTGAAACTGAACTGCCACCAGTTTTGTCCTGTGGCACATTGCGCACAGCTGACCAACTCATCTGTGAGGCAAATGCATGGGCACCATTTTCATCTCTGAATAGCTTACCTGGCTGTGGCTCTTCTGATATAGTCTCTTGATAGTACAACCAACAGAATGCCTCAGTGACTCTTATGACAGGGGCCTGGTTCAGAACTTGAAAAGCAACCAAACATTTAAATATGGAATTATGGTAGCACTGGAAATTTGTCCTCTAACACTTTTGGCTCTGGGTTCATGATGATCTCCCTCTAACAATTCTAGTTCATTTGCCATGATGATTATCATGCAAACCAGCTGCCATCTTGAGCATGCAAGACATTTGCCCAATTTCAGTGGGCTGTAGAATACATGCTTAAAGCCAAATACACATTGAATTGTTGAATCTGGCACTGAGTATACAGTTTTGTTTCAATATATGCATTGCCCTCTAGCATTTCCCCAATGAAAATATAGGCACACTAATTTCACACTAGAAGAGAAATTAGCTCTTCAAAGAGGTAGAAAACTAACAACAGTATGGCTCTCATGATCCACTTGGATGTGCATCACCAAGATGGCCCAAGGAAGGGGGAGGTCAGTAATTCCAGAATTCCAGGCAAGGTGGGATGAAGCAAGACAGAATTGGCACCTTGGAGAGGGACTAAAGAGAGGGTTTCATAATCATTGCTAGTGAACCTGCAGCTGAGACAGAACATACAAGTTGTATCCGCAGTTTCCTGGGGGGAAAATTGGCAGAAATGTATAACCTGGGCTAGGTATTCATTGACTAGAAGCCACCCCTCTCCCTTGCATACTGCATCTGGCCAGCCCAAGGGTCAGTGCCTTATTTTGAAACTGTTGGCTTTTTTTCTAGGCCCTGGGGTTACAAGCTGCGAGAATATCTTCTCAAGGCTCTCCTGATCCTTTGAAGACTCTCTGGTGGCAGAGGTGTCTCCTCTGAGCACAGAGAAATGTGGGTTCAGGTATCCTTGACTCCACATGGGATGGATCAAGGAGTAGGTTCATCTTCTACCCCAGGCTGATGTCAAAGATTTCTGGTCTGGTGCCATGCCAGTGACCAACCCACTTTCTTGTCATTAATTTGTATATCTTTGATTCTATCTGCCTAATACTATACTTTTCAGAATGAAATAGCTCAATGCAAACTACCCAAAATTGCTATGTTCAGTACAAAAAGCAGTATTCTACCAGCCCTAAACGGGCATTCAGAGGAAGTGCTCTAGTGTTAAGTAAACATCAGATGTACACCAGCAACTGGAATACATAGTGAGAAAATAAGTACAATTGAATACTATTAATATAGTTGTTTTCTTGATCATCACAATTCTGTATTGCTGGGGCACTTTGCTTTTTCTGTGCCTTAGGTTAATCTGATACCATTTTCTTTTACATGACAAAGCATTATGAATAACTCAGACTGTACAAAATGGCACATAAATTCTCTATTAGTTTTGTGCCATTTGATGTGTTATTTTAAATAAATTAACCCAGAGCGGAGGTGTGTTTGAATTCATTCCTTTTCCACTAAACTGGAAACACTTGCTCCAGCTTGGTTAAACAGTCTCTCTCCTTGGCCATCGTGGGAATTTCTTAGTGCTAACATTAACCACAGGAGGGCTCCGTTATTGTTCCCTCAAGGTAAAGAAAACACAGCGAGAGCTACAAGGAGAAACTTTAGTTTAAAAATGCAAATCTCAGGAAGAGAAAGGGAGAGAGAGTTCAAAACAAAGTCTGTTTCATGCTTTGCATGTACCAAGATACAGCGGCAGGAGGAATTTCATGCAAAGCAGAATGTATTTACTGTTCGCTCCCTTTTGCATCTGAAATAATGAAGCAAGACTTGAGCAGAATGCTTCTGTAATTTAATACTGCTTGTCTACCCAATGTATTTAGGGCACCTTCCACCAGGAATTTCTCTTCTGCAAGCCCCACGAAAAGTCCCTGTCATGGGTCTACACCTGCAACCCAGTCACAAGTGGTAGCACCTCCAACAAGGCATTTTCAGACATCCCTGCTAGTTTCAGTTGAATTCTCTCATTCCAATATTAGGTGAAATAGGAAACATCTATCGTTCTGCTTTTCTGCAAATGAAACCCCCTGCCCTCCTCTCCATCATTCCCATTTGTAGTTTGGAGAACAAACACATCAGTCCTGTGTAATCACCAAAAGTTGCTCTTTCCAATGGCTGAGCTACCTGGTGGCTTTCCTGTTAAGAGATACCTTCTGGGAGATAATGTGAGTGAAAAAGAGCCACATGGAACCCATTTTTGTAAATGGATTTTTAAACATATCTCAGGCTGAGTGCTGGTTGAATCCATTTGTGATGGATTTTTAAAGGATAGAGAGGTCATTTGGTGAGACAGACAGCAAACTGTGTGTGGCCAGGTTGACTGCTGAGACTACTCTGTACACACTGTGGAGTCAGTGAATGGGGCAAAAGCTTGTAGTGATTTGCAGGATACAGTTATTGTCTTCCTACTTTGTTTACGGGCTTTCTGGTGGCAACTAACTAACTACTGTTGAAAACAGAATAGTGGACCAGAATCATAGGTGGGTATTCAATGCTAGTCCTACTCACAGTAGACCCATTGAAGTTAATGGGCATGACTTAATAATAATAATAATAGTAATAATAGTAATAATAGTAATAATAGTAATAAACAACTTTTATTTATATTCCGCCCTCCCCAGCCAAAGTCGGGCTTAGGGCAGCTAACATCAGATATATACCATTAGTATAAAATTAAACAATAATTAAATTACCTCCTTAAAAACAGGTCAAAATCAAATTAAAGTCTAATTAGATAGCTTTCCGCAGGGTTAGGGTTGGGAACAGTAAGTGCTCATCGGCCCAACTGTTTACACTGATCTTAAATGGGCCTGTGAGAATGCTGGGAGGCCTCTTTCATATTAGTTCTTATGCAAAAAGAAAAGGGGAGTCAGGCTGAGCCCTGACCAAAGGCCTGGCGGAACAACTCCATCTTGCAGGCCCTGTGGAAAAATGTCAAATCCCGCAGGGCCCTGATCTCTTATGGCAGAGTGAACCACCAGGCCGGGGCAGACCGTAAGGTCCTATACGGGGTGTACGAGGAGAGGCGGTCCCATAGGTACGAGGGTCCTGGGCCGTATAGGGATTTAAAGGTTAAAAACCTGATCCTGTACTCCACCGGGAGCCAGTGCAGCTGGTATAACACTGGATGAATGTGATCCCGTGGCGAAGACCCCTTAAGCAGTCTTGCCGCGGCATTCTGCACCTCCTGGAGTTTCTGGGTCAGTTTCAAGGGCAGCCCCACGTAGAGTGAGTTACAATAACCAAGCCTGGAGGTGACCGTCAGATGGATCACCATGGCGAAATCAGGTAAGGGACCAACTGCTTAGCACTTAGGAACCTTACTTAGGTTCATTAATTTAAATGGATCTGTTCTGAGTAGGACTTAATTGAATGCAACCCATAGAACAGCAGGGAGGAATTCAACATAGTGCTGTGACAATAATTCAACCCAGTGCAAGCTTTTCAGCTTCCTGGATAAAATACCCTCTCTACTGCCCCTGAACACAGTTCTGAGGCTTCTCCTGCCTCCCCCAGCCAACTTTGGGGGTACAGGGGGAGGAGAGGGGGAAAGCTCCTGCTAGCAGGACACATTAATTGAATCCACCCCGCAGATTCAAAAGAGACTTCAAAGTTCATCTAGTGCAACCCTTTACCCCACCCATCTGGCTGGGTTTCCCTAGCCACTTTGGGCGGCTTCCAACAAAATAATAATAATGTAGGAAATTCACTACTATAGCATCTCTGATAGAGGGCCATACAGCCTCTGCTTCAACACATCCAGCAAAAGAGAGCCCATCACCTTCTGAGGCAGTCTGTCAAATAGCAGGTACCTTCAGGAAGGTCTGCCTAACACCATTTCCTTGTAATTTGAACCTTTGGTAGAACAGAAAACAAATTTGTTCCATCACATATGTGACAGCCCTGCAAATATTGAAATGTAAGTAGCATATTGCTTCATAATTGTATCTTTTCTAGGCTAAATATATCCAACTCATAAAATCACAGAGTTGGAAGGTATCCCAGTGGTCATCTATTCCAACCCAAACTCCTTCAAACTTTCCTCAGAGGACTCATTCTCTGGTTCCGTCAACTAGCTGGATCCTTGAGCTTCTCCAGAAAAGCTTAAGTTATTACATGTATTCACAAGAATGCTGATCTCCATCATGAAGTGTTTGCAAGAATCTCTTTGTGCTCAGAGACCAGCAGAACTCCCAGACCCAGAAAGAAAACACGACAACCACTGCCCTGAGTGGAGAGATTGCCCTGCTGCGCTTGACATTTGCAGATGTTTTTATTTATTTTGCGCAGTGTGCTATAGTTTGCAAAACTGGCAGGAAGAGAATGGTATAAGGAAAATGTCACACTACAAATCCTGGTGGCCTCTGAGTTTACCTGCCTCCCCTTTTAGCGTTTTGGTTGGGCAAGAAAGTCTCAGGAGATGGCTCTCTTGAGAGAGGATTCATGCACACTCAGATAGGAGTGCAGGATTAGACTGCAGCTGTGTGCGAGAGAAAGAACTACCCATTATCTGATAACGTTAAATGACACGGGGAGAGAGATGCTGAAAGCTGCCTGGGAATAATTGGAAATTGCCAGTGGCTATATCTCCAGTTGAGATGGTTGTTTTTGTGATGTTTCCCTGAGCATTACATTAACTTCTCCTGTGCTTCGCCTAATGGTGAGAGTTGGGAGCCTAGGTTGGAAATTAGATGAGAGAGCTTGCAGGGCTAGGATTCCTGAGCACAGCTGGTTTTGGAATGGAATGTGTAATGCCGAGAGAAGACTCAGGATATGTTAGAATGCCCCCTGGAACACAAAATACCACTGACAAAGGTTCTATTCCATGGATGATCAGTAATCTGTAAGGACAGAACTATGTATTCAAAGTCAAGCAGTTCCTACCCCACATCCCATGCTTGCCACAGTGTGAGTGCGTGTGTGGTGTTTGCCAAGATGAATCAGCAGTAGGAAGGTTTCACTGTTCCCTGTTCACCGATTCTCCCTTGCAACCCTTCATCCAAGCTGTATTTTCCCCATCCCTCTATCAGATGTCTCAAAGATCAGAAATAAGCCTGGGTCAGAGGGGGCATCTCCAAGGTAGAATCAGTGAGCTGAAAGAGGGCTAAGCATCCTAGCAACCCATCAGTTATTCCCTGCCAAATGCTTTTCCCACCTCCACTTTATCATTAACCAACAAACTCACATCTGATGAAGGTGAGGTCCAATTCTCCCCTAAATTTCCCATGAAAGGTCAGGATCCTGATATTTGAAGCTTCCTGAGAAAAAGCCTCACCAAGTTTCTACCACTTATGGTTTCAGGCAATTAGTAAGAAAGAAGTGATTCATGGGAGCATAATTGCTGGTTCCTTCAAATGAGTGTAATCTTCCAATTCATTTTAAAAGCATAAAGAGGTTTGTAGTCATGATGATTATAAAACGGTTGCGACCTGGATAAAACTTCCAGCAAGTTGTGGATGCAAACTCTTGTGCCCCAGAATCTAAAATGCACCTTTCTGCCACTGCCCGGATGGGGAAGTTAATGTGATCAGTGAAGTTTATTACGGGATAACTAATCTGCATTAATGAGTTTTGAGTATTTATCCTCAAAAATAGAATCTGTATGTTATGCAAAATAGAATAGATAAAAATGTGCAAATAGATTTCGTTTGTATGGATTTATAGATTTAATTTTAATTTTGGTGCAAAGTGTAGCATGCACTGGTATAGAATTTCTACTTATTTCTTTATCATTTTCTTGTGGCACACAGTATATGCAGTTCTTGTTATAACTGAAATTGGTAGCTGAAATTGTTTGAACTCTTGTGTCTTCCCAACCCCTTGTTGCTTAAATGTGCAAGGAATCCAGTGTGAATTTCAATTTTGGCATTTGCCCTGAACAAAACCAGTGGGTCCTTCCATGGAGAGGGCTAAAAACACACATACAGTGGTACCTTGGGTTACATACACTTCAGGTTACAGACTCCTCTAACCCAGAAATAGTACCTCAGGTTAAGAATTTTGCTTCAGGATGAGAACAGAAATTATGCTCCGGCGGCACGGCAGCAGCAGGAGACCCCATTAGCTAAAGTGGTGCTTCAGGTTAAGAACAGTTTCAGGTTAAGAATGGACCTCCAGAACCAATTAAGTACTTAACCCGAGGTACCACTGTACAGGAATCTGGTGTATACATCTGAATTGGGACAATGTGATTAAAGAGGCTATTTAACTACAAAATGTTGTCATGTAATCATTACTAACGGTGCTATGGCAGACAAGAACACTTCAAGTTGCTATCCCGTTGTTGTTGTTGGTTCTTTTTCTTACCTGCCCTTCACCAGAAGGTTTTCAGGTTGGTTATAGCATATAAAAACACAATAAAAACAGTGAAAAGCAGCCCCACTAATAAACCCCAATTCAATAATCTATATAACATATTACAGGAAGGACACCAAAATCAATATTTTGGTTTTCAAGCACCATGGTAACTAAATGCATCTTCAACAACCAGGAGAAGCTGTGATGAGGTCTTGCCACATGCATTTCTGTGAAGAGGGATTTTCCCGTTCATGGGCCTGTCACAGAGAAGACCCTCTCACAAGCCGCCATCCCCTACCCTAAACCTCTGAGATTGGTGGGACCCTCCGGAGGGTGCCCTCCACTGAACATAATCCCTAGGCTGGTCCGCAGGGAAGGGGGCCCTCTTTTCAGATATTTGAGATTCAGGTCAATTAGGGCTTTAAACATTAATGTCAGCTCCTTAAATCGGAAACCAGTGCAGCTGCTTCACAGCAGGTATTATATGTGCAGCCATTCCCAGCAACAGCCTAGCTGCTGCATTCTGCACCGGCTGAAGCTTCTGAACCATTTTTAAAGGTAGAACACATTGCAGCAAACATTTTTTCGAAGAAGCACGGGACTTTATCTCCTTGCCAATGCCCTCCTGCAGTCAAGTACTTATAGAATCGTAGAACTGTGGAGTTGAAAGAGACCCCAGAGGTCATCTGGATCAACCCCCTGCAATGCAGGCACCACTACTAAAGAATCCCTGACAGATGACCACAATACCTGCATTTTAAAACCTCCAACGAAGGAGAGCCCGCCACCTCCCGAGGGAGTCTGCTCCATTCTCAAACAGCTGTTACTGTCAGAAAGTTATTCCTCCTGTTTAGTCGGAGTCTCCTTTCTTCCCTCTTTTCCCTTTCTCCTCTTCCTGGAGTTTGGTTTCTTCATTTAAAGGCACAAGAGGGTCTCTGCCCCACAATAACAGAAAGGCTTGCTCTGCTAAACTACTGAGAACACAGTGGCTTATCAATGATGTTGGCAGGGACTTGGACACCGTCATGTGATTACTGGGTCCTTCTATGCAGGCCTGTCTGGGGTAGTCCAAGTTGTGGGGAGGATCTCAGTTCAAAGACCTCCTGGAGAGACTGTCAGTTTCTGGCAGAGATCCTCAGCTGGAGATGCAAGAAATGTCTATCAAACAGGCAGCCTGGGAGATCCTGCAGCTGCTAATCCAAACCCCAAACAGCCTAGGTGTTAGGGTTGGTCTTGGTGAAATATCTTTAAGAGCTCCATTAAATGGCAGCTCCCCACGGCTAATGCATGGCATTTAGCATGAATTATTTTATTTATTTATTTATTTATTTAGCAAAAAGAACCTATCATCATCTGTCATGTCACTATGTCCCGAGAGGACAGGCTAATCTATCCTGAGCGCAATGCTGCTGTCACTGATTTGTGCTTGGTGAGGGCTGGTGATGTTCAGATGCACCTCAGTCGCTTCAGATTTGCCACATCCCTTTCTCTCTCTCTCTCTCTCTCTCTCTCTCTCTCTCTCTCCTCCCTGGCCCCCCAGTCGGCAGCGTAGGAGCCTCTCCATCTTCCCGGTTGCACTCAACCATGTGCCTTTCCCCCCCTTTTGGCATCCCTCTACCTGTTGTGCTGGAAAGCCACGTCCTGCTGATCTGCCGCTAACCGGGGTGGGGGTGACTTTTGCTTCACTTGAAGTGCACTGGAGTGTGAAAGAGCAAGGCCACAGGAGGGCAATTCTGGAACCCTGCAGGCCGCACACAGACACTGACTGTCAGCACTTCCCAGTTAGTGCCACTAGATGAGCAGCAGTTTCCACTGAGCTATCTATATCCCGGACGCTTCTCCAAGAGCCCACACAGGGGAAAGTCACAATGGCAGAGACAAGTTCATCTGCCTTGTTCTTCTCTGGCTGTCACCGGCTTACTGCTTTCCCCTTGTCTCCATTTCTCCTGTGTTGCAATTGTCTTAATTTAGCCTGGGCAATTTGCAGACCCTTTAAATCTGCCAGTGCGAGAGCTATACTCTCCATTTTAAAGCTAATCTCTGCCCTTTTCCTCTAGGTTTGCTGTGTTCCATTTTTATCTAAGGGCTAGTTCCAATAGCATTTCTTCCCCCACCCCAACTATGCCTTTAAGCTCCTTTTAAAGATGTACAAATGAAAACGAAGAGAAAATGGCTGCAAAATCTAAGACTTTGAAAGCTAGAATGAACAGAAGTGGTGAATTAGCCTCGTCACTCAAAACAAAATTTTATTTATTTATTGCATTTTTATACCACATTTTTCTCCAAGGAGCTCAAAGTGCCTTACAGTGTTCTTCCCCACCTCAATTAATCTCCACAACAACCCTGTGATGTAGATTAGGCTGAGAGGCAGTGAGTGTTCCCAGGGTCACCCAGTGAGCTCCAGTACTGAGTGGGGATTTGAACCCGGCGTTCCCAGATCCATCACTCTAAGCAACATACCACATTGCCCTTCAGCCAGCTGCATATATTTGCCTCACAACTAATCATTGTGCAGATGACAGGGCTGGTCGTCTTCTCTCTCCTTTCCTCTACAAAACTTGGCTGGGGAGGGGAAACGAGAGCAAGAAAAGGCCCACAGGTAATGTCAAGTATTGATTAGTGAATCAACATCATGTGAAGCCTTTACTAATGCTCCTACCCCATACCTTGCTGCAGGGGTGTCCAGTTATGGTACATTCAATATGTTGTTGGAGTTCCATCAGCCCCAGCCAGCATGTCAAGAAGAAGAAGAAGAAGAGGCATTTGGGCTTGATATCCCGCCTTTCACTCCCCTTAAAGAGTCTCAAAGCGGCTAACAATCTCCTTTCCCTTCCTCCCCCACAACAAACACTCTGTGAAGTGAGTGGGGCTGAGAGACTTCAGAGAAGTGTTACTAACCCAAAGTCACCCAGCAGCTGCATGTGGAGGAGTGGGGAAGCGAACCCAGTTCACCAGATTACAAGTCCACTGCTCTTAACCACTACACCACGCTGGCTCCTGGCTAGTGAGGGATGATAGGAGTTGTAGTCCAACAACTTCTGGAGGGTTCACATTGGCTACCCCTGCTGTAATGTAACTTAAGGATATGTTAACTGCAATGATGCATTTAGCATCACATGTCCTTTTGGCCAAACAACTATGTGTGTGTAACTGCAATCATTGCACGTTCTTCCCCTATTTACCCAGCCTCCATTTCTCTCTGCTTCCTCTGTTGTCTCTTATGACATTGTCTAGATTGAAAACCCCTTGGGGCAAAGACCTTCTGCACTTGTAGAAGCTCCTGTGCATTTTGGACCTCTGTGAGATCAGCAGGCCCCCTGCCCCAAGGCAAGCATATCTGTGCATGCTCTCCCTTCCCCATATGCTTATTTAAGCCCCAGTATGAATGGCTGAGTGGGGCTAAAGTATGGTGCCAAACTTTTCAGGCATTAGTTTGGCGAGTGTCTACTGCAGAGCAAGAGAGCAGGTCCAGAACACAAAGTAGGACTGAATCGGTTTGTATAGTTTGCATAGTAATGGGCTTATCAACAAATAGTATTAAAAAAAACCACACACGAAACGGGGCAACAATATTGCAAATAAATCCACATCAACAACTGTATATATAATAATGCCATAAACTAATGCAAAAGGCTAATGATGCATACAGTTACAGATCTATAAGAGTTCTAGGAGACAACAATATATTTAAGGGAAAAAACGAAATGGCTTCCAACTATATGTCAATATAATAATGATAGTGGCCTGCATTTGTATAAGGGCTACCTCCTAGAACCTTTACATTTGTGGCTTTATGGATCATTAGCCTTTCGTATTGCTTTGTTGTATTATTAGAGATACAATTGTTATAAACAGCTGATATGAAATCATTTGCAATATCAGTCCTTTTTGTGTGTATTTTGGTAAGAACATAAGATGAGCCTGCTAGGGCCCCTCTGGTCCATCATCCTGTTCTCACAGTGACCCAAAAGATGCCCAGGGGAAGGCTGAAAGCAGGACCTCAGCACAACAGACTGTGGTATTTCAACTTTCAGCAGCACCCTGTGCAAGGCCAAAATTCAACCCCCATCCCTGCCTCTCGCCTTCTGTTCTGCTCAATTCACTGTGTCATTGTTGTGATGTCCTGCACCGCCCCCTCGGTTCAGCGCCCAGTGTGGTAGAACTGTTGGGATACTGCCAGGAAGACAGAGGCATCAGGCAGGCCCCAAGTCATCTCCAGACGATCACCGGTCTCCCATGGAACAGCATCAGCCAATTAGCGACACGAGCCTCAGAGATATTCCAAGACCCGTGCACACCCTTTCAGCAGTCTCCACAACGAAAGATGCAGTCAGGAGAGCATATTTACAGCTTCATTCAACATAGTTCAGAACAAAGGAAAAACATGACTGCTTGCCTCCGTGTCCAGGAAAACAGCCAGAACAAAAGCTATACACAAACGGAAGTTCCCGGAGAGCTGGAAGTAAACAGGCATGTGACACACAACAGCCTGTTCCCTTTTAAGGTGGAACGGAAGAACCACTAACAAGAACCACTCATGCTGCCCCAAATCTGCCTCTTTTGACAGGCATACTGCCTCCAACAGTGAAGGCGGAGCTTAGCCATTGTGGCTAACCTTCCAATATTCAGCTTCATTGGATTTGCCCAACTTCCAGTGTGATGGGAGAAGGAGAAAAACTTTTCTCTGTCCGTATTCTCCAGGCTGTGCATGATTTGATGCACTTCTACCATGTATCCTCTCACCTTTTCTCTGAAGCAGAAGGCCCCAAATGTTTTAACATTTTCCTTCTGCTTATGCTACTGCTGCAGATAACATTGCCATCAGGGCAGATATTCACAAAACTGTGCTTCTTGTCTGCATACATAACATGTTTATGTCTGCACATACCAGGGCCGTGACCTCTCATGTGCAGAGTTCAAAAGTCCTTGGAGAAGCACAATCACCTGAGCACTGTGAACGATCCAAGATTGTCAGTGTGGGTGCTTAGATGAGAACAACCAATAATTTCTCTTTAAAAACTGAGGCAGAAATTGCTCTTTCTCAATCGCAGCTCCCCAGCAAACTCTGGATCTTGATTGTGTGAACAAGCCTTTTCCTGTTTGGGAGTTAGCTATCTGAGCCACTCGAAAATGGCTTTAGGAGGTCAGCCGCACTGGGTCAAGGGGTTAATCTCCCATGCTTGATTTCGTTTTCCTCCTGTGCATTATTTACCCCTTCCTGGGGAAGCTGCAGGAAATTTAATGCTGAGAGAGAGAGAGAGAGAGAGAGAGAGAGAGAGAGAGATTAGCAGTCTTGTCAGGAAGACAGCAGATGGCCCAGGGCTGCAGCCCAGTCTGTAGAGAGAAGCTCCCTGGGATTCCAGTGCCGATTTTTTGTTGTTGTTGCTGCTGTTGTTATATATCTGTATGTTTGCAGAGAGATAATTGCACCCAATGATGGAGTTTGCTTGCCCCATCTTTTCAATCCTGTAGTGTGACTGCTGCTCTATTTTCTACTTGGCTGGGCTTTACTGCAGACCTGTCGAGCCATAGCTCACTCTGATTGATTTTTTCCCCTTTTCTTCTTTAAGAAAAGAGATTGCCAAAAGCTGGCGTTATGGCAATGCAGCCAAAATGCATAATTAGAAGAAGTCAGTGGGAAAGGGGGGAAGGGAAACCCTCTGGGCAGACCAAGCTGTGCCCACCCTACCTAAGCCACTGCTTTCTTTGATTCTTGTGAGCTAAGAGCTCTCCCAGATGGTGGTTTCACATTCTCTTGGTTTGGCACTGCAGGCAGGTCCCTTGCTCTAGAATACCTCCAAACCGATTGCGGGAAAGGTAGCCATGCATCAAAAGGTGTGCATCCCTTGAGAGGCAGCCACCCTCTGCTTGGAGTCAGACCACACCCAGCAGGAAGAGACAAGGAATTATTGAATATCTTGATTCTAGTTACAGTGAGCAAGGAACCACACACTGATTTCAGCTCAGTGTCATTTCATTATCTGCTGCGCTCTGAACAAGATAGGGCATCCTGGCTGGCGATGCTGGCAGAGTCCACAAATTGCAGGCTCATCACATAACTCTTCACTGCTTGTCATACTCATTATTGTTACAAGTTGGGCACCCTTACTCGAAATTCTTACATTCTTTGTAATTAATAATGTGATGTATTTTGAGTGGATCTCCTGCTTATGCACCTGCTTGGTTTGCATTCATCAAATGAGGCTGGCAAGGTTCTGGCACATGCTCAGAATTCGATGGCTCTAACCCCTTAGACAATCTGGATTTGAGAAACTGTCCTTCCTCCCTTTCTGTTAGTTGCATTTTAGTCTAGTCTTAGTATTTTCGTGGATTGGTGGCTGGTGGCTTCCTGATTCCAATCCAAATTCCACCCATTCCCACTTCTACCAAGAGCCCATGATGTCACTGGCATTAGTCTTCACTTCCACATGGAGACAATGATTGGGGGTGGGATAAGAAATATAAGAAGAGCCCTTGTGGAATAGACCAAAGGTTCATTTATTGGCAACCAGATACCCATAGAGAGCCCCAAACCAGGACCTAAGTGCACTAGTGACTCCAAGCAGCTGACATTCAGAGACATGCAAGCAGCCATTGATATCCTCCATGAATTTGTCTAACCCCCTTTTAAAGCCAGCCAAATTCACCTCTTGTGGAAACAAATTCCAAAGGTTAACTATACACCGTGTGAAAAGGGCTTTATTTTCTCTGTCCTGAATTTTCCAACATTCAGCATCATTGGACAACCCAAATTCTGGTATTATGAGAGAGAGAGAGAGAAATATTTCCTGTCCACTTACTCCACACCTTATATAATCTTATATACCTTAACCATGTCCTTCCTGATTCACCGTTTGCCTAAATTTTTACAATCCCAAATGTGGCAACCTTTCTTCATAGGAATGTTGCTCCAGCTTTCGTTTCATTTTGATGGCTGTTTTCTGAACCTCTTCCAGCTCCACAATATCCTTTTCATGGTGTGCTGGTCAGAACTATACAGTTTCCGAGTGTGATTGAACCATACATTTGTATAACAGCATTATGCTGTTGGCAGAACAGAGGATGTGCAGCGCTGAAGCAAGTGACTGCTCTTCAGTGGTAGCTGCTCACTGCCTGACGGGGGAGACGGACACTGCAACTGCCAATGCCACTTGAGCTGCTGGTGCCTCCTGATTCTCCAGTTCCCAGCATCCAAGTATGGGCTCTGCATTCCAGGATTTGTGAGGCACAATGAATTTCTGCCCTACCTGCACTCACACTAATGCTCCCAAGTGGCATTGAGAGAATATACGTGCACCAAAACATTAAGAGCAGAATTAAGACTCTAAAAATTAGGTCTCTGTAGTAAAATGGTAATTGGTAGTCCAAATTGCATTTCAGCTGGAAGGAAGGTGTTGCACATCATTAGTATTGATCATTAAGTTCAGCATCTATCGGTCAGAAAGGAGCTCCAATTCCCCAGTGATAACAACCACTCAGATATGCAGTTTGCATAATGGGGCCTTCTTGATATGGTTACTTACAATAGTATACACAGAAGATGCCCTTGTTTGTTGGGTCATCATTATCAAGGAATTGTGGTTATTGTGTGTTAATTGATTTATATGCTAGTGAAGGCTCTTTGCTGGGATTGATTCCGGTGATTACCAATCCTACAGGGCAGCTTGTGAAGACAATTGATCTTAAAGAGATAGATAAGCATGCTAAGAAAGGTGCCCAGGTTGACTCTGTGTATGGAGAGATAGTTTCCTCCTAGGCAGACTTTCCTGTGACTTGAAATAATTAGTGGCAGGCAACACACAAACAGAATTCAACTGAAAAACTTTCCAGAAAGTCTGACATCCATAGAGGATGCCAGGTGTCTTGGGGAACATTAGAATCCCCGGGCTCCCTGGCACCAGTTATACTGCTGTGCTAGCATCCCAGTAGGTGACTCCTGCCTCTGCTGCTGTTACTGTACTCAATCACATGTGGTAGAACAATTTCTGTTTCCAAAATATTTAATATCTCCAGAGTTCCCTTGCATATAGGAAACTGACTTTCTAAAAGGCTGCCCAGAACTTTTACTGCCCGGGGCAGCGAAAGAAAGAAGCAGTTTTGCTGGAAGTTAATAATAGCATTTTGCTATTATATGAAGTACCTTAAAGACTTAAGTTGATTTAGATCTTGTTGATATAGTTAATGCTGACAAGTTGACTTTGCACTGGTTCCTTTTAACTGGATTGGATCAGGGATTAGGATAAACCATCTGCAAGTATTCTCAGTTGGCTGAGCAATTATCGCTTCAGCCAGACTCGGGCAATAGATTTGAGGCAGCAATGAGGAGATGCAGGGGGGGGGGGGATGCAGAGACATACACTCTAAAGGAAGAAAGATACTTGCATTCCTGTGTGACTCTTTGGTTGGGATAAGTACATCTGGCAGAGTAAGTGCATTGACGCAAAAGGGGGTTGGCCCTTCTGTACCAACTTTATTAGGAAAAGAAAGAGGAGAGAGAGAATTGGGGTGGGAAGAGAAAAGGGGCAGTTAAAATATTGCATCTTTCTATTTCAGGAGGCATAAATCTCTCAGCTCAGAAAGGGATGTTGTGTGCGCATGAGGGAAGGAGGGAGAGCATTAACGCTAATGCATCACAGTGGACAGGTCATTCCGCTGAACGCAGCTCGGCTCCTGAGCGTTTGGAGATTAGAAGCGGCAATAATTTCTGGCTGCCCTGCTTTATGTTAATGTGGCAGCTTGCGGTTGTATATTTCTGCTGAGAGGGCCACTTCTGCCAGGTTTAATTCTAACTGCAGCGGCAGCATTGAGGGCCCCTTGCATTGAGAGCAGTCTATCGCTGGTTTAGACGGCCATCAAAACAAAGTACAGCTTGACTGCTGCCCTGGGCAGGGAAACTCCTGTTCATTTGCTCTTAATGTGTGGGGTTTGAAGCAAGTTGCAGATGTGGAGTGCAAATTAAGAGGGAAAGTTTACAGGAATCCTCAGATTCTGTTGATACATGCATCCTAGTTTACTGAGCTGCAAGGAGTTCCTGCTTGCTCAGATATGGTCCCCTTTGGAAGAAGGTCACTGGAGATGCTTTGTGTTGCAGGTGTTTGTGTATATATACATAGATGGAGGCACAGCATAAAGACACTAACCGAAGTCCACTGGGTAAGAAGACCCCTGGCTCCTCTAGCTCAGTATTGTCTACACACTAACTGGCAGTGGCTCTGCAAAATTTCAGGCAGGGAGTATCTCCCAAACCTGCCTGGAGATGCCAGGAATTGAACCTGGGACCCTCTTGCATGCAAAGCAGACGCCCTACCACTGAGCTACAACCCCTTTCCACTGCTCCCATTCCCAGGGAGACAGGCTGCACCTTAAGATGTGTTTAAGGCCACACTCAATTCTCTGTCTCTTTCCCTGTCTCAGTCAAATGGCAGCCTGTTGCCCCCTCCCTCTGGCTAGATGCTACACGCCAAATCAAAGGCAGGATGCCTCCCAGTATCAGCTTCTGAGGATCAGCAACAGGAGCTGTTGCACTCATAACTTGCATGTGGGTTTTCTATAGACATTTGGTTGGTCACAGTAGGGAATCAGATATGGAACTAAGCAGCCTTTGGTCTGACCCAGCAGGGTTCTTCTTATGTAATCTGGATCAGTTTTGTGACCATCACCTCACCCAGGGTGGTCCAGCAGCTAGCCCAAGGGCCACATGCGGCTCACAAGGTCTTTCTTAGCAGCCCTCAGGAACTTTTGATGCCCTCCACCAGTCCTGGCAGGGTCCTCGAATCCTCCAGCCTCCTTCCCAAAGCCTAGTTAGCACTTTCCCAGCTTTGGTGGGATGGCTCAAGGACCCTTCTAGAGCTTCGCACCTCCTTCCCAAAGCCTGGTTCCTCACTTAGCTCACTTATTTTGTGAACCGCCCTGAGATCTGCCAATGAAGGGCGGTATACAAATTTAATAAATACTAATAATAATAAAAATAATTTGGAAAGGCAGCATGAGGGCTGGAGGGGGCATCAAATGTTGGCCATGCTTCCCCCTCCCTCTTGCACAACCAGGCATTGTGTGGCCTGCAGGTTCCATGTCAAAATATTCTTGCAGCCCTCTTGGCATTGAAAGTTGGACCGCCCTGACCTAGACTTCTAAGGTCCCTTGGAATATCACAGGCTATTGATGCTCCTTTGTCAAATCCAGGTATTGCCTCAGGGCAACAGGCACTAGGTGATTTCACAAATCTGATAGGTAGCCCATAATGATACAGTGGTTCTCCCTGTGTTTAATATAGTAAGGAAATGCAAACAGGAGAATAGCCTTGCTGCATCTCCAGCTTTCTAGTTTCTTCTAGCCAGATGCTTCTGGATGTTCAGGTGCAAGGCATGATTACAATCATAGAATTGTAGAGTTGGAAGGGACCCTGAGAGCTTTTGTTTGTCCTCAGCAAGTGGTTCTCAAAGGCATATTTGCTTTGAACATGGTCCTTTGTCTATCATAGTAATAGCTATACTGTAACCAAAATAAACAAATCAATTTCAGCCCCCCCCCCAACTTTCTTCCCAATGATTCTTTCCACCTGTAATCCTCATGGCAGATATCCATTTGCACAGTTGCCTGATTTCACACAGAGTCTGGGAGGAGGAAGGTGAAGGGAAACTCCTTCTCAATTTCACACTGTTTAGAGTTACTTCCATGAGCTCAATGATGTGCTGCGTATTTTCATCCATGTTTACATGGAAAAACCTGATACAATCAGAATCCAATTTGATTATCTCCTCCCACCTCTGCCCCTTTGAGAGCCACCACATAAACACAGAATTATTTTTGGCATTTCCATATTGGTGGCCCAGGGAAACCCTGCTGGTCCTCTTCCAGAGATGGAACCGAGGGTAGCTCCACTTTTCTGCATCAGCTATTGACACAGCTTAAGGATTTATGTCAAGTAAGAGCTCCTTTGCATTCGCAGAAAAATAATGTGCAAAATCACACTACAGAGGTGTAGTTTCTTTCTCTCTCTCTCTCTGACTCAGATTTGAAATAAACAAACTTAATGGGAACTGTGGCTTGTCAACCTGGAAACTGCCCTGCTCACTTGCCGAGACTCTCATCCATGCTTCCAATCATGTAAGAAGAGAAGAGAATTCATGGTGCTCCCACAATTATCCAGTGCCTCAAGCCTCTTCTTCAGGGTTCCTTAGTTTGCCCCAGCAAAGAATCTGTGTAGCCCTGGATAGAAATGGCTTGCCAAGTAGGCTTCATACAAATGCTAAACAGCATTGATGATTACAGCAAGTCTTGCATAACACTGACGGCCCATGGCAATGGAACGGAGAGATGTAGGTGCTTGTCGTTAAATTTTACTTGTTGCATATTCCAGTTTGTCTGAATTCTGAAAGATTTTGAAAATATCACCTTTTATGATTTTTAACCCCATACTTCAGTAAAATGATTTAAATCTCCAAATACTCCCCCTCCCCACTGGTATTGGTGTAGGTGAGGGAAGCTGCGTGGTGGACTTCTGGCATTACCTTTACAAGGTGAGGAGGAGCTGTGTTGCAATGGCTGTGCTGCAAAGGCAACTATGAGACAGGACCTGCAGGCAGAGTTGACACAAGAATCCCCATCAGTGCCTGAGGCAAGAATCCCAGCACCCAAAGCTTTGTTTGCTGAGAGAAACATCTCAAAGACTTGGAGCATCTGAAGCAAGACACATGGGGCTTGATGGGTGGTCCTTTGCATTGTCAAACTGCATGACTTGCCACTGAGTCTTCATCCTCCCGCTTCACCTTCTCTGATCTCATCCCCCCAGTAGTAAGTGGGGGAGAAGGAAGCAGCAATGAGGCAGGACTCATCCCTTTGGCACCTGGTACAACCCTGCCCTTTCTTTCTGCTTCACGACTCTGCAAACACCACAATAAGCAACGAGTTGAGACACAAAGGGGCTGGTCTAAGCGTGCTATATCTGTGCCAGAAATAAGTGCACACTTTGCCTATCTCCTAACAAGAGGCAATTGAAAGTGATATGAATCCTGAGGCTACAAGGCTGCCTTGGGCAAAGTTTGCTGTTTGTTACTAGGTCATGCAGCTGAAAGATGAGAATGAAGAACAGAGGAATTGCCTTGCTAGGTCAAACCAGAGGCTTGTCTAGTCCCAAACTCCATATCTAGCAGTGGCCTACTGTACCATTTGGAGCAAACACTGAATTATGTTGTCTTCTGATGCAGGCAGAACCTACCGTTTTCTATAGTAAAAGTATACCAAATGTGTGTTAATAGCAATAAAACCTAAGCTACCTAACCTTGCTGCTCCCTTCTTCAGCCCCCCTCTAGATTTCTTCTTCCCCACTTCACCCCCCAAATGAGGAACGGTAAAAGAGATTCTTTTGCAGTGCTTGTTTTGGTTAGAATAAGTACAGTAGTCCTGCACAGTGCAAGCATTTGATACAAAATTAATGCTTTTCTTGCTAAATTTATAATTTATAAAGAGTTTCTGAAGTGCTAAAATTGCTTAAAGGGCTTTTTCAGGGGTGGGGGAAACTTGTCAGTCAGATTTATGTCACACAGGCCATTTCAAGGAACAAATCTTCCAACCATAACCTAAGGTGGATTGTGAAGGTAGCAGACGTATCGGAGTCTACTGGGAGTGGCTTTGGCAGACTGAAAGTTGCATAGCACAGGAGGAATTTGAGCATGAAGTAGTGGATTCTCTCACATCCCACTGCTGTAGTCACTTTGTGTTCTCTTTAAGTGTGAAAACTGAGCAATACATGGCATAAGTGATGCTGCCTCATAGTGAGTCAGATCATTGGCTCATCTAGCTCACTTCCATTTACTGGAAGTTTCTCCCATAGCTCAGTGGTGAAACAAGTGCTTTGTGTGGGAAAGGTTCCAGTTGCAACCCTTGGCTTCTCCGAGGAGGCTTGGGGGAAGACTCCTGCCTAAAAGACTGGTGAGTTAATGCCAGACAGTGAACTCCAAGGGTGAGAAACCTCTGGCTTTCCATATGCTGTCAGACTCCAACTTTGATCAAAATCAGTCAGCAATGGGCAAACCTATCAAATTTAATTTTGCTCAGTTGCTCGTTATTCCCGTCATAAGTTCAGTTCTCCATATTCCCACATCAGTTGGAATTTTCTTTTTAAAAAATAAGTCATTATGAAAGCGGGAGGGACATCAACAATTTAGTGTGAATTTCACCTAATACGTACATTTTTGCAAAGCAATTTGCCTAATACAATATATTTTGTAGGTGATTTTCACTAATGGATGCATGTTTATGCACACTCTACTTGAGTATATGATTTTTTTTGTACATGACACTTGTCCAAAGAGCTGCATTGTAAAATTTGCATGGAATCACAGTATAGAATCATAGAGTTGGAAGAGACCTTGAGGGTCATCAAGTCCATCAAGTCCAACCCCTTGCAATGCAAGAATTATCAGCACGTAGTCCCCCATCCAATTTGAAACCATACCAGAACCTGTTTAGCTTTGCAAATGTGCTAGAAGTTTTATTGCTGCACCAGTAGTTCTTCCTTTCATTCATGTATTGTTTCAGAAAGTGTGAATTAGGCAAGCTCATCTGTAAATGGAAAATGAATTGAATTTCTGCCTCACCCCTAGTCAGGGCTCATGGGAGTTGTAGTCCATCAGCTGGAGAGCCTTGCTAGAGACGATTCTGAGCCACATGGACCAATGTTCTTCTGAGTGCTTAATCTATGATAGCTTCCTTTGTTCACCTCCAGTTTGTCAGGGAGAGGCCTTTTCAGTCCCAGTATTCCAAGATCCTTTTAAACTAGTGATGCCATGTATTGAACCTAGACCCTTCTGCATGTAAAACATGTTCAACCACTTAGCTACTGACCCTTACATCCCATGAGGGTGATGAGCAATGGAAGCTAGGTGTTAATGGGAATTTTGATCAAACTGCATTTACGACTGTACAGTTGTTGTTGTTGCTGCTGCTGCTGTTACACATATTTATATGTCTCCATCAATAGAAGAAGAAGTTCTACCCCAAAGGCTGTGCCAATCTAAAAGTTAGCATTTCTTCATTTTTCCAGAATTTGTGAAACAACCACTCACATTTTGCTCACTTCATTGGATGATACTCCCCTATTCCACAAACATGACCACAACTGCAGCAGTGTTACCTGGCTGCTTGAGTTAAATGTTTCTGCACTTTACTTTCCCCATGAAAATGTTATGTCAGTGATCAATTACATTGTAAATGCCCCAGTAATCAGAGTAATAAAGGGCATTTATGAAGATCTAACCTGGGTAATAGGGAAATTAATCAGCTTTAAAAATCTGTATTGACTGAGGAGCCACTTTGCTTCCTCTAGAAAAAGGAAGGAAGACCTATATGTTGGAAATTATAAATACACTCATCAATTTTTTAAAAAATTGACATTGCTAGGACTCTGTTTTGCGAGAAGCAAAAACTACTGGTTTCGAGAGCTGTCACTTCAAGGCCCTTTGCAAGCATCAAGCTCATTGGACAAGAGGACAATTTTATGTGCAAAAAAAGATGTGGCAAGATGTATCTGGCTACTTCTCTTCTCCACCCTTAATAAATATTCCTCAACAGATGATGATGCTTTTTCCCTTTTATACAAAGCCCCACATTTGCAAAGCTGGAGGTTCTACATAACAGAATAGTCTCTGTGTAAAAAGCTGTGGAAAGCTTCAGAATTACATAAAAATACAGGTTTGGCCTAAGTCATTATACTGCTTGAGGCAGGGCAGCAAGTGAGACACACACCCAAGTCAGGGTACATGGTACCCAAGGCTGTCAAGTCACTTTGGTACTTGGGACAGAGGGTCTCACAAGTGGCTCTCCCCCATCCAGGCAGTTAAAAAAACCCCATTTGTTGTGCTTTCATGACATTATTATTATTATTATTATTATTATTATTATTAATTATTATTATTTATACTCCGCCCATCTGACTGGGTTTCCCCAGCCACTCTGGGTGGCTTCCAACCAAATATTAAAAACAATACAGCATCAGACATTAAAAACTTCCCTAAACAGGGCCACCTTCAGTTGTCTTTTGAAAGTAAAATAGTTGTTTATTGCCTTGACATCTGCTGGGAGGGCATTCCACAGGGCAGGCGCCACTACCGAGAAGGCCCTCTGCCTGGTTCCCTGTAACCTCACTTGTCGCAACGAGGGAAATGCCAGAAGGCCCTCGGTGCTGGACCTCAGTGTCCGGGCTGGATAATGGGGGTGGAGACGCTCCTTCAGGTATACAGGCCGTTTAGGGCTTTAAAGGTCAGCACCAACACTTTGAACTGTGCTCAGAAATGTAGTTGACAGCAAATATCAGATACCTGAGGTGGTAACTTCACTCTGTCTAATGGTAGGGCTGGCCCTGATAAAACAGCAGCTGTTCTTCAGGCCAAAATGGAGATGAACTGATGCAGGTGGATGTAGAGCTCTTATATTCTGGGACAGCAAGATCTGCTGTGGGTTAAAAATGGCAGTGCTGTTGAGGAGGGATTTGCACAGGAGATGTCTAAGCAGGTCCTCATGAACATGAACATGAATGAGGGAAGAGTCATGTATTCTGGACTTTGCCTTTCAATCTCCCATGAGACCATGGAAAAAGTCATTCACTCTTCTGTGCCACGGCCTCCTCCACTTGGAGACTGGGGTTAACAGCTGGGGCATCTCCATTGAGAGTTGAGCTTAAACTTTGGTCGAGGAGCTGAACTACTGCCCTTTCTCCAGTGGCTTCTGCAGCAATTTGAAATGAGTTCTGATAAGTGAGGACAAAATGAAAGTGGCTTTTCAAGTTTTGCAATGTATCCCTAAAACTGCTACAGAAATAAAAGAAAGGAGTGCCTTGCCTATTAGCACTGTTGCTCATCTGAAACCCACCCACACGCCGGGAGGCATCAAAATGGATTATGTGCTAAATGAGGATTGTTTATATTGATGAAGATATTCCATTTTTGAATTACCCATTAAACTGGTTCATTTTGTTAATTATAAAAGGGCATACAATATATTAAGATGACTAAAATATCAACACTTCCAGCCTTCCTACTCAGAGCAAGCTATTCCCAGGGGAAAATAGTACAGACAGAGGGATTTAACCCCCTGCTTTTTTGTTTTGCTGAAATTCTTTAATTAGTCATTCCTTGTTTGTAAGAGCAAGTAGAAAAATCAGAATTGTTGGCTGATACAGTAGAATCATGATAGGTATCATATATTTTAAACATGCATTTACTGATGGTGTTCCTCCATTTATTTTTCAGCGGCCAAATGTCTAAATGAATCAAGGGTTCCTGGTATGGCTTTTGCCACTGCGCCCACCTGTCCATTTGGACCAGAGATGGGGAACCTGCGGCCCTTCAGAGGTTGTTATACTCCAACTCCCATCAGCCCACATGGCCAATGTTCAGGAATGGTGGGAGGTGTAGACTCTCCCCCCAATATATATATATATATATATATATATATATATATATATATATAGGGCCACAAGTTCCCCAAATGTGATTTAGCTAAATGAGGAAGTGCTGGAAATATGCTTTCCTTTGGGAAGTTAAGGATTAGAATGAGCTGAAATTTGTAGCAACAACATGCTCATTTTTAGTAATTTCACTTTAAAGCATTACAGTGCTGATCCAAAATTACATTTGAAACCAAACCGCTGAAAAGAAGAGCATATTTACACATTTTTCTCATTGACATTTTTTGGGAATTGTAGCAGCTGCCTACCTTTGCTGTACTCTTAGCATTGGCTGGGTTCTGTGCTGTGTGACGGTTCCAAGCTGGTACTTGTTTGAGGAATAAAACAGGCTGTAATCTAGAAGCTTGGCACAGAACACATGGCTCAGGCTGATAGATAACACTTTTGTTAATAGTTTGTGGAGCAGTGACACTTCCTAAACCAAGGAGCCAGTGTGGTGAAGCGGTTTAGTGTTGGACCAGGGTTCAAATCCCTACTCAGCCAAGGAGCTCGCATTAGGCCAGTCACTCACTGAAATGTCATGGTCACCTGTAACTGAAATGTGAAACCTGATACATAAAAGGATTATCAAAAATGAATTGCTATGACAATACCCATGCCCAAAATATATAACTAAATAGGAAAACTATTTTCTGTAGTGAGAAAACTGCATGACATTCTTAGACCCCGAGAAGCTGTTGTATTTGAAAATGAATTCTAATTTCTCGTCCTAGATGATTTTCCTTCTCACAAAGTATTATGACCCTTTGGTGTGAATTTCATAATGAACCAGAGAAGCCTGTTCTATGAGAATGGCTGTGCCTGCTTGTGTTGAGTCGATACCTTCCCCTGCCATCTGTCCTGTTGTGACTGGGAGGTTGCAAAGTACTTTTCATACACAGAATGTGGAACATTCTAGTACAGACACTGTACTAGGAGTCCTACGGCCAATAGGAAAGCAATCATGCTGAAAGGGGATGTCTCTGTTTTAGCTAAGTGCCTTGGCATATAAGTGATGTGGTGCAAGTTGCACGTTAAGATACAGCTCATTCCATACCATCCAAGATGTTGAGGCAAAAAACCAGGCTGCCTGTCTTCTGGGGCCATGCCCCCACACGAGTCACGTGATGTGCACAAGATCATGGCCCAGAAAGACACTTTACTTCAGGGCTGTGCTGTCATGGTTTCCAAAAATTCATGTTTTGGGGCACTGTGTGAGATCACACACCTGAAAAAGTGTATCTTATGGGGTGAGAGTGTGGTGACCAAAACCACATGCTTTTGGCTGACATGCTCTTGTGTGAAAAAACGGGGTGTCCTGACAAGGACAGTTGAGGGGTATGTTGTTTTAGCAACCTGTGCTTTTACATTTTTGCAAGCATTGACTAAAAATGTCAGATAAATATGTAATTGCAAATATGCATTTCTTTCTTTTCTTTTTTTGTTGGTATCAGTCATAGGTAGGCAGTGCTGACCAGACAGTTAATGGGATATCATTATAATGACTGCTAAGCAGATAGAAATATGAGTAAGGAAGGCTTGCCAGACGATGGCAGCTCCTAGGACCTTCCTAACACTCTGCTGTTGCCACTTTCCCCTACTGCAATGGAAACAATATAAGAATACGAATATTTATCTTTTGTTATATCAAACATTTACACTTATAAAAACAGCAACTTGGGTTATGTGTGCATTCCATAATCTAACACAAGTCAAGGGGATGATTTCTACTTGACTCCGATTAAAATGTAAAGACAAAAAACTGTCAGATTTTTTTAAAATTAGCTCATTAAAAGCAAAGAAGAACAAATCTCTGTGTTTGTGCATGTGCCTGCCTTCTGACACCCCCTCAAAGAGAGGATTGTCTTCTATAAAGTAGGAAATACATAACCAGTGCTATTTTTCTAGAAAAAGAGATGCCAGAGTTCACCATGAACTTCTTCTCCCTTGTTCTCTTAGAATGGCAATGGTGCCCACCTGAGAGGTGTAAGAAATAGGCTCCTGTGAGCTCCAGCTGGAAAAAAACCCACAACCCTGTACAATGACACTCCAGTTTGGCCAAGGCAAGCAGAGATCTGAGGATAACTGTTTGTTCAGGAGATAGAGGAGCAAGACAAAGTAAGGGGTGGTCAGTTCCCTAAAGCAGGCTTCCTCAACCTTGGCCCTCCAGATGTTTTGAGACTACAGTTCCCATCATCCCTGACCACTGGTCCTGCTAGCTAGGGATCATGGGAGTTGTAGGCCAAAAACATCTGGAGGGCCGAGGTTGAGGAAACCTGCCCTGAAGCATAACCAATCAACATAGTAGTTTCTTTAAAAGCGTTGGAGGTTTTCCCTGCCTCTCTCTGAGATACTATTGTGTGTGCTTGGAAGGCTGCTGAATCCTCTCTTGGGTATAGAATTCTAGCAACAAGATATCACATTACACTGCAATTAGAGCTGAAAGAATTAATCAATTAATCTGTGTGATTAATATATTAAGTCATAAACTGCACATTGAGCATGTAGATTTTTTAATTGGACCTGTTGTCAGCATTATTCTAAACAGTTTAAATGCCACCCCTGATTCACACAATGTGTTTAAGATTATTTAACAAACAATTAAGTATTTGTCAGTTGTTTGGGTCCTCTCTGCAATAATCAGTGTGCTGAACATTAAAATTGAATTAGTTTCCTGTTGTTGTTGTTTTAGCACTTATCCTGCATGTCTTTCTTCCAGGTAGTTGTATTGAAAGGATGTTAGCATATGACACCCTCTCTCAAGCTGGTGCTCGTTTTGAAGAAAAAGTGCACCATCCCTGGCCGTTAATTATGCTGCCCAACTAAGTGGATGGAGAAAAGGGTTTCTCCCTCACTCATAATAATAGAACCGTGGACATCCAATAAAGCTGAATATTGGAAGATTCAGGACAGATAAAAGAAAGTATGTCTGCGAAACTTGCTCTGGCAGGAGGCAGTGATGGCCACCAACTTAAATGACTTTAAAAGCGGATTAGGAAAATTAATGGTGGACAAGGCTCTCAATGGCTGCTACTTCTTATGTTCAGAAGAGCCTGCTGGATCAGGCCAATGACTCAGTATCCTGTTCTCACAGTGGCCAATCAGATGCCTATGGGAAGTCCTCAAGCATGA
Organism: Podarcis filfolensis; assembly: GCF_964270895.1. Lineage (NCBI taxonomy): Eukaryota > Metazoa > Chordata > Lepidosauria > Squamata > Lacertidae > Podarcis > Podarcis filfolensis. The sequence continues at coordinate 108,137,597 of NC_139604.1, forward strand.
TCTGAGCTCAACAGCACACTGACCACCTGAGATTCCCAGAAACTGGGTATACTGCCTCTGACAGTGAAACATACCCACCCTGACTAGTAGCCATCGAGAGCCTTGTACTCCACTATGCAGATGGAAGCAGGAGTGGCCACCATGCAATTAAATTTTCCCAAGGTCACCAGTGGAATTTGAACCTGGAATTTCCTAGCTTACACTAGGTGAGATGCAGAGATTCATGTTGCCTGGATCACACAGTGTTATCATCATCCTGAGTGTAGATCCTTATGTAACCAAAACAGTGCCAGCTACACACAAGAGGGAAAGTTGGGCACACCCCCAAGGTTGAAAGGAGCAGCAAAAACCATTAAGGTAAAAAATAAAATAAAATCCCCCGAACATCTCAGTGAGCCACTGACTATGAAACATTGACTTAATATTGGGGGATAAAAATGGGAAAGTGTTGGTGTATGGAATGGAGTGTCCTGGAGAAGGGCATAGCTGGCAGACTGGAACTATGAACAAGGGTACTCCAACATTTGTGGGCTGTTCATTTTAACCTAAAAGCATTCAGGGGGAGGGCAGGGGCAGGGGAGACTTCAAATTTGATTAGAGCAATATCACTGGAGGAGGAAGGGGGTCTCCAATCCAACCTTCCCTCCCAAAGCTTCTGTTATGGTGGAAAACCTACAGGTACCAAGGAAATTTAGAGCTCCCTGTGGCTGCATGTAGGTAACAAAACCATTGGGCGTACCCATTCTTTGTCTTTAACTTCTACATTATACTGTCTGCACCAAAAGTATATTGGAGGAGAAACTCATCAAGATCACAGGTTCAGCATTCCAGACATCAGACAGAGAAGTGAACAGTTATTTTTAGGTAGGCAGTAGTTCTTGAATTATTTATTTCTTTAACTTGCAATAGTCTGCTTTGGTTTGCTTGTGTTAAAAGCTTGGTGCTTTCTTCCCTTGCCCATGATCACTGCTGGTGTTATACCTTTATGAGTGTGTGATTATGTCTGCCTTTGAGAGTCATTTCTCATAAACTTGAGCAGTTCCACGATAAAAAAATAGTAAGTTTTATTAAGCAGCTGTTCAGTACTGCACATATGTAAACTTTCCATGTAGATAATATATATAGAGAGGGTTAAATACAAGGAGAAATTGCTCCAAGACAGTTTCCTAGTAGTGCGGCTTAGTTGGAATTGTTGTGTTGGAAAACCAGGGTTTCTCATCAAGTTACCTCCTTAATATTTCTATTCCATTTGGCCTGCAAAAAAACCCCTCCAAAACTTCACTGATAAGCACAAAAAACAACATTTCTGATGTATTTCCCAGTCCTCTGATATTAGGTATGGTTTCTCCACCTCCCTCTTATCATATGAGTAGCACCGTGGAAAGCTATACAGCATCGCTGAGAAACAAAAGGGAGGGGGAGCTTCACTTTTGACTCCCCAACCAAATGTTGAAACGCCTGGTTTTTGATGTAACTGAAAACTGAGTGACACAACCTTTTCATATTCAGCAGCTCCCCTTGGCTAATGCCCATGACTTGTCATTTTGGACATGCATTTCTTGCTCAGATGGGTTTGGATTTAAATAACATTGGCTGCTATATCTTTCCTGTTGCTTCGGTGTTATTTTTTCCATGATGGAGCTAAACCAGGTTGTCCCTTCACAAAGGCTTCCTTCCTTCCTTCTCATTTATATTGGGCAGTATTCAGTGCTAGTCTTACTCAGAGTAGACCTGTTGAAATTAATAGGTCCTTTGATTTCAGTTGGACTACTCTAAGTAGAGCTTAGTTGAAAGTAACACATTATCAACGATTTATCTATTTCAAGAATATGTTCCTATGTTTATTTTCTAGTTCATTAAGATTTTATATTTTACTAGTTTTCTATTACGTTGTATTTTCCTTCTCATAGAATAAGAAGAAAATAAAGGGGGGAAATTGCTTCTATGGAGCTGAGTACTTAACTGGTCCAGAAAGAAAAGGTGAAGGTTCTGTGACTCATGGGCCTTCACCCCTGCCAGCATATTGGAATGAAACATTATTTCTTTTTAGCAATCAAAGACATATTCATTCTGAACCCAGTTTGAACTAATGAACACTTTTAGCAACCATAATAACATACAGAAGACAGAACAGTTCAGTGCCACCCCAAACTCTATGTTGGAAGAGTGGGTTTCAAAGGAAGTGATAAATGTTTGTCAAAACATGAACTTCTAGTCCTTGTGATTGCAAGAGAAATGCATGGCATGTGCTCCCATAGTGCTGTACAACTTTTTGACAAGTGCTCTACAACTTTTTGTCGCTGCATATAACCAGGTCCACTGTGACACACATGAAAAGAAGCCTGAAGTTCAGGAAAGAGGATCTAGTCTACTCCAGGCTAGGAAGTGGCTGGTTGCAAGGAGAGGAGAAGATAACAATATAGAGGCACAATTTTCATAATGCTACACAACAGGTAGAGGAGCTAGAAGAAGAGTCTAGAAATAAACATACCTTCCAGTAACCCTGCTAATTCAACATTCATCCTAATGTAAATTCACAAACCTTATATGGTGATTAGACTATGGCTGGTCATCACTGAGCATCCATTATGTTTGCAGGGAGGTTATACAACAATGAGCATTCAACTTGATTTGCTTACCTTGATACAGGTATGTCTTCCTGTTTGCCAGTGTGGTGTAGTGGTTAAGAGCGGTAGACTCCTAATCTGGGGAACCAGGTTCGCATCTCCGCTCCTTCACATGCAGCTGCTGGGTGACCTTGGGCCAGTCACACTTCTTTGAAGTCTCTCAGCCCCACTCACCTCACAGAGTGTTTGTTGTGGGGGAGGAAGGGAAAGGAGAATGTTAGCCGCTTTGAGACTCCTTAAAGGGAGTGAAAGGTGGGATATCAAATCCAGACTCTTCTTCTTCTTTTTCATTCATTCATCCCACACTTTTCAATGCATTCCCCTGTCACTTTCCCAACTGCAGAAAAAGCACTTTAATCAGAACAATTTAATTCGCTTCAGTTGTGCATACCTATATTTCCAAGTACAGGTGCTTGAATCACTCCTGCACTCTGGTGACAGTCCAGAAGCACCCAAAGAGAGTAAAGACTGTGGGCAAAGAAATCATGGTGGAGATTTAGGTGTAAGAACTGATGGCATAAGAGACATATGTATGAGTGAGAAGTTTATTTCAGAACTGAAAAGTAGCTGGAAGCCAGGGGTTTGGGCCAGTAGCAAGGAGCACATGAAAAGCAGCAGAATTACACTTAATTTGTTTTGTCAATTTCTCAAAGCAGTCTAAAAATGTGTTAGCTGCTTGGAATCTGCTGGCAATAGCAAGGCATTGTGCTGCAAAGTCCAAGGGATTCTCTGCTTCAGGCATTTGATCAATTCTGCGTAATGGGAAACTGACTCCCACTGCTTTCATAGCACACAGAGCCCGGCAGGACAAAGAGGTCAGGGCAGAGAGTTCCCCGAATGAGCCCTTTCAGGTAGGCAGAAGATGGCACAGCGACCTGTTGACTTTGTTTGTTTCCTGCTTCAAGGCTGTTTGTGGAGACAGATGGCTTTCTATCTGATAACAGATCAACATGCTGAAACGAGAATAGTCAAGCTCTGCATGTGGGGCTATGGCTCTGTATGCAAACGCATGTGAACAGATGAACCTATTCATCCTTTTTAGTTTATCTCGAAAAAGAGATCATTTTCTTTGGAATGAGATACAAAATTGCCCTCTTTTCCTCCCTGATGAAATACAAGCTTTTGTGTTTGCCTGCTGCACATAAAAATGCTTCTCCCCATCCATCTCAGCTACTAGTGTATGCACCTCACAAGTATTATATCTTTCTGAACCATGTGATAAGATGTGTTTATGGGGCATTGTTCTTTTTATTCCGCACACCTGATGTACACCTGTACATTTTAATTTCCAAAACTCAAGGAAACCACACAGATACCTTTGCAGTGGTACAATCTTTGTGTGATGGGTTTATTACACTCCAGAGCTTCAAGAGGTTAAGGTCATCCCCCTTTCTTTATTTTGTCAGGCCCAGCATCAGAAGGCAGTGTCACTGAGCAGCTGCCAGGACTCAGGGATGAGTCTCTTAAATACTTCAAATGAAAAGCACAATGTGTGAAGTGATGTGAAAGCTCTATCTATGTTTAATTTGCAGTAAGAAGGGGTTGGCCCCTAAAAAGGAAGTACCGGGGCCAAATAATGAAAGGGTGTAGCTGAAGAAGGAATGACTAAGAAAAAGGCCCACTGATAAATATTTTCCCAGTGGGCAACAAAACCAGGCACTGGCCCTGTTTCCTATCCCTATACCCATCACTAAAGTACTGTTCAGATGCTCAAGGAAGGGGGTAGAGGGAACAGAGAAGCCACACACCCCAGCTCCACATACAGACTGGCTCCATTGAAAAGCTGAATGCACAAAGCTGGTATATGTGGGGGCATTCACTTGAACACCTGGGTTGTGCTCCTGTTAGGCCATGAAATACATGTTGAGGGGTGTTGGCATGGTCTTGCCACAACACTGAGTTTCTCATAGGCATTTGGCCTGATCCAAGAGGCCTCTTCATATACTATTATGTTCTCAGCAGTGGAATCCCGTTCACTTGAATGTTGGAGTAACAGGACATGAGAAAGGGTTAATTTACTTCAGGACCATAAATCACCCCATGGATGAGCTAGTCGCAGGTGCTTGGTCAGCCAAGTCAGTTGCTATGGTAACAGCCCAGTGCCTTGACTATATCTGTGATTAATGCATGCCAGCTGAGTCAATCAGTCAGCTGGTTAGCCAGTCAGTGTTATTTGTCCAGTGTTATGTCTTGAATTGCTGAAATTACTTAGAGCAACAGAGGTACTTTATAATTGAATGTATCTGTATGTATCTGTATCTGCAGAAGCCTACAAGCTGTATATATCTACACCCAGAACTGTTTTACGACCCTGCGTAACATTCATATTTGTTCAGAATAATTTGAGGGGATTAGTTGCCCAGAAAAGGCTGACATATACAAATGTATACATTGTATTGTTTACAAAATGTGCTTATTATGTATTGTTACCCATATGTGGCTAAAGATCTAAACACCTCCTACGTGCTGAAATTTGTTCCTGAAAAGTAGTGCTGGCCAGAGAATTAGGACAGTTGCACACAGTTCTTATGAATGGATCTTTTCCGTAAAATTCAGCTAACAAAAGTGGAGCCTCTGACTGGGGCTGAGGGTTTTAAAGATTTTAATACAGAATTTGCTTCCAGTCCTGGAGAACTTGGAGAGCTCCTTAATTTTATTTTAGATGTAGAAATTTTCTATAGATGATAACAGCAAAAATAGCCTTATTTTTGTAGTTTTCAAAAAAGAAGAAATGTATCTTATTTTCTTTTTGTCAACTCCCCCTCCCTTTCCCACCACCTCTCCTGCTGAGAACTCTTCTTTAGCTGAGTTTCCAATGACTCAGGGAATGTGGGTTTCCAGCAGAAAGAATACAGAAATAGTTCAAACTAAAAGCTAATGAGGAAAATAAGCCAAAGTATCTCAAGTATTTTGTGGGGGGTTTTTGCCTTTAAGATATGCAGGTACAAAATTGTTGAATGGAACCTTGTGGGATAAATATTTTTCTTGCCCTCTCTTAAAATATGCTATGTCTGCATTAGTGCTGTGCTGAAACCTGTCCTTCAATTTCTCAAAGTTTTTCTTCATCAACAAAATAGGGTGCTTCAGAATGTACTATACTTTCATTGAGTGCAGGGAAAAGTTTACCTTATTGTTTGAGTGCTTTTCGGTGGGAGAGATGTTGGCGGAATCTGTTGCAAATGGACTGTCAAGTAGATTTCCTTCGATCTGTCTGTTCAGTCCCCGTCATGGCATGGACTCTTGCTATGAATGATTTGCCTTCATTCTTTAAAACTAAAGGCTTTGTAAAAAGCATTAGGAAATTATACATAAATGGATATATAAATTGCTTTGCAATGCCTGTTATTTATGTATTCATTGAGGAGCTCTCCACTGCTTTGCGGGCTATCTTTGGGAGAAGAAAAGGCTAAGGAGTAAACTCTACACAAATGGGGAGTGGAGTTCCTAAGATAGTTGGATGGTACTTCGTGCGCTGCCTCCTGGCAACTCCTGCAGCCAAGGTTGAGAGGAGGGTCTTGTCATCTGGGCAACCTAGGACCACCATACACACTGCCCAGGCTTGCACCCCAGAAAGGTTACTTCAGTGCTGCTAACACAGTGGTTTGACTTCACCCCCAGAGGTGCACTTCATTATCTCTCAAGACAGACAGATGCCAACGAGGACCTTGTTGCTTCTTTTTTTCTTGAAGTGTTGCCTCTAGCAAGTTAATCATTGCCAGAGGCAGCCCATATGTACTACAGTTCTAACCATGTCTACTCAGAGATATGTCCTACTGAATTCAATGGGGCTTACTCCCATGTAAGTGGAGTTAATTTGCTCCCTACTGTGAAGTTTGAAAATGAATGGGAAATCGCAATTGGATTTAAACCAGTGAAGCACATCTTTCATTTTTAAGGGTTTAAAGCTATCAAACACAAAACCACGTGTACGACAAACAACTGAAACATAAATTAGCTTGAGCATTAAATTTAAGCAGACCCACAATAATTAAAAAATTCTGTATAAAATATTCATTTATGAAATAGGATTTTGCAATAATAAAGGTTAAGTGGGATAGGCTGCAATTCTGTCTGCATAAAATTGGTGAGACAGGCCACAATCCTAACCCTAGTCACCTGGAGGAAGCCCCATTGAATTCAGTAGGACTTACCGGTACTTCTGAGCAGACATGGTTAGAAGTGGAGCCATAGATGGCTTTGTGATGGGTCATTAGCCACTTCATTGACTTTGTATTTAAGGTGCCACAAAACACTGTTGTGTTTGCTACAAAAGACTAACAGGCTCTCCCATTAACTGTGTAAGGAAATACACAGAGAAGGTAATGATTTGTAAATATCTGTTGATAGTGAGATATGTGCATCTATTGTGCACTATTGCGTTTAAAGAATCGTATATTTCTGCGTCAGTGGACAACAAAATGGAAGGAAGTCTTGTGCAAAATAAATTAACTCCAGTGGAATGGAAAGTACCAGATTTATGTGTGACTGAATGTTGAAATAGATTGAGGCACATTCAGACATCCCTAGTCAGTAATGTGTGTGATTTTCTTCCCATTAAACATTTCTCCAGCAATATACAGCCTCCCTGCTACCTGTTCTTCCTGAACTCAAAAGGCCCCATGCCTCATGACATTTCCCCCTGGGTTTTATTTGCTTTGGGGAAGCAAAGGCACCCACGAAGGCTGCAGAGTGCAGATTCCTAGAGAACTGATTTGTAGAATAAAGAACAGACACCCACAAACATCCCTTGGTCACTTTAAAAGTGAGCTAAGTGCAACAAAAACCCTTGTTTCTTGTCCATGAGAACTTCACATATTTTTTTCTCCCCCTTTGATAAAAATTAAATGCAATTTCTTTTCTCATTAATTGATAGAGAATGATAAAATAAAAAATGCAGGAGAAATGTTTGGTACCACACTAATTTGAGTACCTCAACCTCACTAGAATAATAGTTGTTTATCCCATGCCAAAGTCAACCTGTGTTCCATCTAGTCATACCGAGCTACAAAAAAACTGAAGTACCTGAAGGTACTTCAAATTTGAGAGAGGCTGTAGCTCAGTTGTAGAGCACATGCTTTGTATGCAAAGGGTCAATGGCATCTCGAGTTTAAAAAGGCAGGCAATAGGAAAGCCAGCACTGGGCTTGGTGCACAAATAGTCTGACTTGGTTTAAGACAGCTTTGTATGTTCACTATGGCAAGTGATTAGGGACATGGTGGCATAGATAAAACTGCCTATTGTTTGTGCCACACTTTTTTCACGTCCAGTTTCATGAACGAAAATATTCAGGTCCATACTGAAAGACCAACAACAGTAGAGGGGGCCTCACTGAGTTGAAGGCTTCAAACTGGGTTTGGTCATAACGTCTATAATTCCACCTGCAAAGGAAGTACAGTGGTACCTCGGGTTAAGAACTTAATTCGTTCTGGAGGTATGTTCTTAACCTGAAACTGTTCTTAACCTGAAGCACCACTTTAGCTAATGGGGTCTCCTGCTGCCGCTGCGCTGCTGCTGCACGATTTCTGTTCTCATCCTGAAGCAAAGTTCTTAACCCGAGGTAATATTTCTGGGTTAGCGGAGTCTGTAACCTGAAGCGTATGTAGCCTGAAGCGTATGTAACCTGAGGTACCACTATATTCCTTTCTGAGGGAACTTTTGCATGGTTTACAGACTTGGCCATACTTAATGCGAATAGTAAACATTGTGCCACCAGATGGCGATGTGGAGCCCCGTTTTTCTCTACCTGTTTCCCCTTTTTAAATTTACAATGCTTTAAACTGAAATGCTTCTTTGATGTGTCCAGATCCAGCCCAGGTGTCAGTTTTGAGGAGATTTGTGTGCTGTGTGCCTAGGCCACTGTTGTCACACCTAGTTATGGTTCCAGAGTTTTCCCAGTCTGTCATTTTTTTAGGTCTAGAGAAGGTAGAGGCTAAGCTGTGATTGCTAAGCAAAAGCATTATATGACACTTCCTAGGTGGAACTCCAGAATTTAAGAATGGAAACCCTCATTGGAAAAGGTGTTTGCTTCCTGAAAATGCACAACTAACTGAAACAGTTTGGAACCTTATTTAAGAGACAAAAGTTTCTCATCCTCTTACAGCAACCCATGCAGGAATGAAGTGGCTCTCTCACAGAGGCTGAGGTGAACTTTCAGAGGTCTGGTTTAAGCACATTCCCACAGTAAGCCATGCTATCTGTGACTAGAAAAGGTCGGCTGTGTTTTTCCGTCAGGGAGATAAATTTGTAGTAAAGGTCAGAACGATTAAGACATTTTCAATTTGCCTTAGTCTGTCACATATTCTTAGTCTTTATTATGCTAAATATTTTATGAAATGCAATACCCGATTAGACAGCTAAAAAGAAGTCAACAACAGCCAAGAAAGCAACCATTTTGTTTTGGTGTTTTAAAAAGAAGTTCTGCTATTATTGGTGTCAACCAATGTTAAGAGTCTACGACATAACCCTTCATATAATAATTAAACAACCAATTTGCAGTGTGTACATTCTTCAGGTTGTGCTCATTATTCAGTTCTCTATAGGGCACCATGGGTGTTTCCTATTTCAGAACCTCACAACATCATAGTGTTCCTATGGTGTAGTGGTTAAGAGTGGTGGACTCATAATCTGGTGAACCGAGTTCGCTTCCCCACTGCTCCACATGCAGCTGCTGGGTGACCTTGGGCTAGTCACACTTCTCTGAGATCTCTCAACCTCACTCACCTCACAGAGTGTTTGTTGCGGGGGAGGAAGGGAAAGGAGAATGTTAGCTACTTTGAGACTCCTTAGGGTAGTGATAAAGCGGGATATCAAATCCAAACTCCTCCTCCTCTTCTTCCTTGCACTGCAGCAGAATTTGCAGCAGAACTATATTTAGAACTGTTGGTTTTGACAACCTTTTCCATGCCTTAGTTTCTCTTGTGCCACTTTCTCTAAACTCTTGCTTCGGATTCCGTTTCTTTGTTTCGGCAACAAATTCTGTAATGTTTGGAGAGTTGTGAATGTTATAGAATGAGTCATGGTCTCAAATTACCAATTTCTAAGAAACGGCTGATTCGTGTCCAAAACAAAGGCATGCCTCCAAACTCTAAAGTTGGAACGAGATGGGTAGTAATTTAAGGAGTTTACAAATTAAAATATGCGTTGGTTGAAAATATGAGTTTAAGAAAATCCATATGTCACAAGAAAGCCAGAGAGGCATAGTAGCAAGAAATAAATCTGTCTTTTGTATATTTGACCAGCACCTAGAGTTTTAAGAAAGTTGCTTCTGTATCATAAACTCATTTGCCTCTAATCTCCTCTGTAAGCATTTGCTTTGTCTTTTTTTACATCTTGAGTTTCTTGGATTGCTTGATGTTCTGGTAATTACTAATCTTCATGATAGCTAGGGATCATGTTCTCTCTTGTCTTGGCAACAAATATATTACAGAAAAGCATAAGAGCCTTGCCTTTCTAGTCAGTGTGGGTGTAGTGGTTAAGAGCAGTGGACACATAATCTGGTGAACCGGGTTCACGTCTCCGCTTCTCCACATGCAGCTGCTGGGTGACCTTGGGCCAGTCACACTTCTCTGAAGTCTCTCAGCCCCACTCGCCTCACAGAGTGTTTGTTGTGGGGGAGGAAGGGAAAGTAGATTGTTAGTCGCTTTGAGACTCTTTAGGGTAGTGATAAAGTGGGATATCAAATCCAAACTCTTCTTCTTCTTCTTCTAGTCCAGCTTTCAGTTCTCATATAGGTCAACCAGATGTGTATGGAAAGCCTGCAAGCAGGGCATGAGCATAGCAGCTGATACTCATAAGTATGCTGCCTCTCATGTTGGAGGCAACAGTCATTCATAACTTTATCCTCCATGAATGCCCACTTGAAAGCCATCCAAGTTGACAGCTATCACTACATCTTGTGGCAGCGTGTTCCTTATTAACTAAACACTGTGTGAAGTACTTTCTCTTGTCTGCCCTGAATCTTCTAAAATTCACGTTCCTTTTTCCACACCCTGCATAATTCTAAACAACTTGATCACGTCCCTCCTTACCTTCCTTTTTTTCTCATTTAAAAAGTCCCAAAAATTGGAACCTTTACTTATAGTGGAGTTGCTTTGTCCTCCTGATCATCTTGGTTCTCGATTTCTGCTGCTTTTACAGCTCTGTAACAAACTTTTTGAGATGCAGCAATTAGAACTCTACAAGGTATTCCAAGTGGGTTCAAACCATAGATTCACATAAAGGCATTACGATTCTTCTTAATGGTGATTGTGAAGAATCAAAGAGGAAGGCAGTGTAGGGATGGACTGATCAGCTTAATACTATCTCATTGTAGTTTCCATGGCATTCAGCCACAGGTCTTTTCCATCCTGTTTTGTGCAGATTTTATGAAAGAACGCAAGACGTCTACATTTAAATAGTATGCATTTCATATGCATTTTTTAAATATAAAAGATGCAATTTTTTGGTATGCTGTTTGCATAACGGAGCCACATTGCAAAATCCAGATTGTGTTAGTCCACTGTGAATTCTTTCTCCATCCCTAAGGCACTGAAGGATATTTTCAATCTAGAAAGCAGGGTGAGCTCAAGCACCAGCAGGTAGTTAAATGGGCTGAGAAAACATTTCATGAGTCAAGAATCCAGAAACAAGTGTGCAGTTGGGAGGAGGAGGTTGGAAAGCTCCATTGCACAGCCTGACTTCCACTTTGGATGCTACCCAATACCTGCAAATGAGAGAAATACACAGTGTTTGAATATTGTTTTGAGTATGACATTTTAACTCTCCAATCCAAATTTGGATCATTTTACATTTTTTTGCCATCACTTGGTTGTTTTGATCTTGCTAGGCTATAATATGAAGTATCATAAGGTATTAGGTTTCAAAGACTGTCAGCTCACTACTGCATGTTATCTATCAAATGCCGCCAGATGAACTACACCATTACATACAAACCATCAAATATTGATTGAATGTGAATAAGGATCTGTGGTATTCCACAATTTCTGGTCCTGGCTTTCAGTTAGTAAAACCAATGGCAATAATATGATGCCATTGCTACTTCCCCATAGCTTTGCTGCAGCCTCTCTCTTTCTATTCTGTTCTTTGGTTTTCACATTGAGATATATTCCTTTAATAGGAAAGTTCTTGGCTGAAAATAACAGAATAATAGATCTTGTTTTATGTATATAATATATTTCCATCCGAGCAGCAGTTTGCGGTAGCGTGCAAGGTACAGACCTTTTAGAATAGCAGAGAAAACAATAGGATGGAGAATAAGGATACACATAAATTCATTACAATCAAGACCCACAACAGCCACTATCTACTGCATGGCTCCCATAACAATGGAGAAAGAGATACTTGCTGCAACACAGAGAGGGTGATAAGAGCTAATGAAAGGAGAAAATGAGCTTCATAAATATGGAGCTCTAGAGTTGATTGGAGAAAGCCTCTGGGGACAATCGGCCCCTTCACTCTCTAAAAGCAAAGACTTTAAAAGATGTGGAGGTGTCTGACGTATTAGACTAGAGCATCCCCCCTCCCGCATCTTCTTATGAACCTCAGAGATCACACACACCATCCTGAAAACAGGCATTCATGCAGATAGTCTCAGCGCATCTGTGTGGGCACACGCATGCACCTAGATTTATAGGATTGAGGTATTACTCTCAGGCATAAGTAGCACTGCACAAATCCTGAAGTAGTTTTGCTATGCAAATGAATGCTCCAGGGGAACTCATAGACTGCAGTGCTGCCAAGTTTCATGGATGGATTTTCCTCTCTAGACTGACAGCTGTGGAAACAGACAAACTCTGTTTATCCACTCCAGAGGCATGAATCAGAACAGTTTGTGGCAGCATAAACTCCTTACACACCCTACCTAGGCTTAGCATCTCTCCCTACTTATTTTTGAAAAGCATGCCAATCGAATGAAATTGCTCCTCCATTGCTTGTCATTGTGGGTGAGCTGAGGGATGGGAAGGCAGACACAACCGGGAGGCAAAAAGCCAGTCCTACAATTAGGCAGAGTGAAGCAACTGCTTCAGAAAGCTGGCTTAGGGTGTTATGAAAGGGCATGACATGCTTAGTTATATAAAAAGTTGTTGTTATTGAGTCTATTTGTATTCAATTTATACTAACTGGGAAGGAGAGAAAGGCTTGTGGGATTTTCTGCCTCAAAATTATTTGACCAGCCTTGGGTACACTCTGTGTCATGACCTCTGGAGGGAGTACTATTTACTGCTCAGCGTCAGGTGGCAAAATGTCTTGGGCCAGCCCAGGTTGTGGCAATATATTTGGTGTCTACATTTAATGTATCTAAGCACTGCCAAAGCTGATTGCCATAAGTAGAGAAGATATGCTGTGAAATAATTATGAAAAGGTACTGCCGAAAACAGTAGGGATGGTGGCCTGAGGGGACTCTTGTGGTCTGCTGTACCAAAACTTGCTTGAATTACGGATTCAGAATTACGGATTCAGAAATTGAGAAACTATATCTCAGAATATAAAATGGGTGAGTCAATCAGCACAATGAGGAATTGACCCCTCTGTCAGCAAAGGATTTTGGGGTGGCGGGTCCTACAGCAGCCTGTTGATTTTCCATTTTCAGACAAATCACTTAAAATTGATTTTATGTATGTATAGCTGGGGGGGGGGGGTGGAGAGAACATGGAAAAGTGTGCAGGGCTCATTTTAAAAACAGAAAGTGGAAAAAGCCCAGCTTCTTTGCTTTATTATTTTTCTGTTTTAGATTATTCTGTTCCTTTCTTCTTCTTCTTTTTTTTACATTAAACACCTTTATTGAGATTTTCAAAATTTCTTCACATTGTGATGCAGGAAAAACAAAAGACAGCCTTCCATATCAAAAAAGCAGAGTAGAAAAACACATAATATAACATGCCATTTCTGACGGCTGTTAAAGGTAGAAATAAGTGGAACTGTGGTTTCGATGGAGACTAAAATGAATTTATTCTGTTTCTTCAAAACTGGAGTTGAATGTGACAGTCTAATGGATTCTGCAGTCTGCTCTGGGCACGTTCAGAAAGCACTACCCACATCAGCAAGCCTCCCACATGTGCTGTTAAGGCAGGGGTTGGAAACCTGTGGCCCTCCAGATGTTCTTGGACTCTGGCTCCCATCAACCCCAACCAGCATAGCCAATGGGCAGGAATGATGGGAGTTGCAGTCCACCACCATCTGGAGGGACACAGGTTAGCCATCCCTGCTCCAGAAGCGGTTCTCCAGGTGCAGTGCAGCTACTGCACTAGCTTCCTGGCAGATGGGCCACTGTTGCTCACTAGGAGGAAGGCAGGGAGGAAAGATGCAGCAGGGAGGTTAGCACAGTGTGAGTTGTCCTCTGTAAAGTGGGACACATGGACTTCTGAAGTAGAATATTCTTATCATCGCTGCATGGCTGTCCTCAAATATCCTTTCTTCACTGGCACAGTGATATGGTATCCTTGCTGAGTTTGGATTTGAACCCAGAATTCACATGATTAACTGCTGCATAAGGTAAATCTTTAAAAATGTAGTATAAACACCAGCAACTGTGAAACACTGGTCTGCAAGCGCTCTAACTGGAAAACAACTTTTACCAAAGGTGTTGTGGGCTTTGAAGACGCTCAAACTCAAGGCAAAGGGGAGAAACGTGCTAAGAGGAAGGCACACTCGGCAAACCCTCACCTTGATCAACTCCCACCCTGAAACCTATGTCCCTCCTGTGGAAGGATGTGTGGATCCAGAATTGGCCTCCACAGTCACTTATGGACTCACTGTTAAGACTGTGTTCATGGAAGACAATTTTACTCTATGTGTTATCGCCAAAGAAGAAGAAGACTAACTTCTGGATTACTGAGCCACACAGAATGCGTCTCGCAAGGGCCATCCTAAAGATATTCTTTGATGGGCTGTCCTTTGAAAGGATGTGGTGCAACGGCCATCCTAAACAGGTTCTTTAAATCAGCATGGGGTGCAAAGTAATTAATGGTAGAATCGCATACCACAAGGAGGCTAATATCGCTCGTGATTAGGTCTCACTTAGGGCCAGTTCACACATGTGAGCTGTCCAATATTTTATCCACCAATCCCCACCACATTCAGAATCCCATTGAGAAATCTGAACCAGGTAGCACAGCTCACAGAAGCCATTTTCGCTGTTGGAGGCTGGATCGAATGTGGATATTTTGTCTTGCATGCATAACTGGCCCTATCAAAGGTTTCCATCCTGGTACTATGCAAGCAGGCCATGCTTAGTATGAGGATCCTGCTTATAAATATTTTGTCAAGAGTTAATGAATGATTTCATAGCTATTATAAGCATGTTGCAGAGCAGCATGTGTTACAGATGGCTGTAAGATACATCTGGAGAAGGTGTTAGATATTATTATAAACCATGGCTTGAAGCCGCCTCTTGGATTCTATAAACAGTTGATTAACTATTTTTTTAAAAATATCAGTTAATCATGTACTGTTTCTTTACCAGCTATTTTTAAATGAACCTTTTACCTAACATGAGTCTATCAAGCTAATCATGCTTTTCCTGTAACATTATCAGATGCTGATTGTTTAATGAGACTAGGTTTCTTGAGAGTGTGTTTGCTGATTTTGAGTGGCATTCAACTAAATAATTGCACTTGTGCGTGGATTACCCCTAGTGCAACAGAACTTTTGCCCTCTGCACACCTTGCTCCATCCCCAAATCTGCTGTGAAGAGTTTTTTGGGGGGACCAGAACAGATTGGGATTGCGGGGGGGAGGGAGAGACACTGCACTGTGGAAAGAGAATTCCTTGCACTGGTGGAACTTTTGGCTTAACTCCTTATTGAATACAACCCATTATCTTGTATACTTTTCCAAATAATTGCCCCAGTTTACTGAGCAATTGTACAATGCCAGATCTTAACTAGACTGGAACTGGTTAGAGCATGGGTAGGCAAACTAAGGCCCGGGGGCCAATCGCTTTCTAAATCCAGCCCGTGGACGGTCCGGGAATCAGCATGTTTTTACATGAGTAGAATGTGTCCTTTTATTTAGAATGCATCTCTGGGTTATTTGTGGGGCCTGCCTGGTGTTTTTACTTGAGTAGAATGTGTGCTTTTATTTCAAATGCATCTCTGGGTTATTTGTGGGGCATAGGAATTCGTTCATTCCCCCACCCCCAAAATACAGTCCGGGCCCCCACAAGGTCTGAGGGACAGTGGACCGGCCCCCTGCTGAAAAAGTTTGCTGACCTCTGGGTTAGACTATAGTGAAAGTTTGTCCGTGATTTCCTACCACCATCTGATCACCAACTGCCCAATTATCCGAGGGGTGCGCACGCACTAATGCATTTATAATGGCATAAACTTTCATGGATTAGAGTCCTTTTCACCAGGTGCATGAAGTGTTCCCCTGATTGCTGGCATAACGCATGGTTGAAGGGAGGATTGTAAACAGTGAGGTCATAGAGAAATGAAATGCAAAAAGTACAGACAGTGGCGGCAACATTATTGGGGGGAGCTGCTGTCAGTGTAGATGCCTGCTCTAACTTCCAAAATAGGGTTGTTCCAAGATGCAGGGTGCATTTTCAGTCCCCCTTTTCCTTAGCTAAACAGTGCAGTTACCCATAGCACTTGAGGTCTTTGTCCTATTTTAGTAAAATGCTGCTTCTGGAATGTCACATACTTATGATGGATTGTAGCAAGCCTTTCTTTGTTTGGAGAGAGCTTAGCTAGTAATAATATCAGCCAGGATTGTCAAAAATAGGTACCCAGTGTTAGCCTCCTGAATCTATATTAAGGCATCTAAATAAGCAGCCTGAATTTCAAAAGCAATGAGCCTCCAGCCACTCTGCGCAACTGCTAACAACTTTGGAAAAATCAGGCCATTTATTTATGTCCCTAAATATTGATTTGGGAGAATAACTTTGGAAACTATATTTGGAAATCATGGCCTACATATTTTTTTATATCACATCCTTCCTACTGAGAAGCTTCCATGAAACCTCCAAATATAATAAAAAGAGACCGCTTACTTCTGGCATGCAGCAACCCCTGGGTTAGTATATGTTAACAGGTCAATTGCACACAACAGCAATGTAAAGCAGGCAATTAAAAGATACTGCTTTGTTTTAATCTAGAACTCTGATCTTCAAGGCTTCTAAATTGTGCAAACAGGTCACATCCACACCTGCTTTGTTCCCAGGATTGGGGAAGTCGTGTGCTTTAAATGCAGTACTTTTTTCTGGGGGTACGCGGGGCTACGCATACCCCTAAATATTTTGTGAATCTAAGTTTGGCCTCATTGAGCGGCAGTATTGCAATATGAGTAGGAAAATGAGAGTACCCCTAAACATTAATGTTTTTTAGAAAAAAGCAATGGGGAAAACAATATTACTACCCTTAAGCTGTCATCTTAAATACACGTTAAGAGTGGGACATAAATGTTATATCTTTAATATATATATATCTGTCACATAAATAACATAGATGGAATCCAGAGAGAAAAGTCCTTTACTGAGGAAACTGAGCAAAACACAATGCATCGTTTGAGAAGAACTAAGCAAATAGGTTTTGTCTTTCATAGTTCAGGCCTTGTACATGGCTGGGAGACATACAACCAAACATACAGAGGGATTTATTTATTTTTAAAAAAACAACTTACTTGGAACTACACAGACTACACAGCCAATCAGAGCATGTCCTACTTCAGCAAACATCATGCCACTCTGCCTGATTGCTAAGCAACACCTTAGCCACTTCTGTTCTTGACTAGTTTTCTTTAACACTAAGAGAATTAACCCTTAAGTTGCACACGAGATGATCTCAGCTGTTGCACTTCCAACAATATGCATATACGGTATGCTTAGTCCTTTTTGGAGGTCTCCTTATGAAGGCCCACATGGGACCAATCGAGCTCAACACTGCCACAAGGTCCTTCCTATGACTACTTCTCTGCTTTTCCATTCTCAGCCCTGTTACAAAAAAACAAAAACAGGTCGGTCCCCCCGCCCCCAGTGTGCTCTTAGCAATCTATATGGCTTGGTGAGTCATGTTGTGATGTCCTAGGACTTGAATAAGTCTTCCATTTAGATCACTGCCAGTCCTGAGGCTGCGGATAGGGATGGAGCATAGCAGAACCACAGGACATAGTGACAGCATTTAGATTGAACTCCACAGGTTTGCCTACTCATAATTTTCATGTTTGTCTGGGAGGAGGGAAGGATTGTCCCAGATCCCCTACCATCACCAGCCCGAGGCTCTGATGGGGCATCCTCTTAAATCAAGCTTGAAAGGAAATTGATTGGAAAGAAAATGCCATTAAGGGAAAAGAATTTATTCCCTTCTCTTTGACAGAAGGCAGAGTTTTGTCTATATTATGAAATAAATATTAGCCGGCTTGGTTGGTTTAAGAACTGGAAGCCAGCCTTTCTCCTATGAAAGCTTTTGATCATTTTTTGAAATAAGTTCTTTCCCTACCTGTTTCAGTTATTTGCTGTTTGCAAAGATTGGGTGCAGAGGCCTCTCATGCTCCCACATGCATGGATGCACCTGCGAAGATTCATGCAACCTTAACAGACCAGCAAATTGGACCTCCATAGCTCCTCAAGGGGCCTTCAGGGTTTTCCATCCACATACTTGAATTGGAATTCTATTGAAGCCCGCAAATCAAGGGAGGTTGTGGGATCAAAGTGTATGCTGCCAAATTCAGTTCACAAATATTTCTGGCACCTGGAGCTGAAAATAGACTCTGGCTTGTTTCTTGGGATAATGGAAAATCATGGGTAACTTACAGAGTGGTCACAGTTACTTGTGCAGGAATTTAGAGTTTCTGTGCAATTTACTGCACTGGAACCGTGTGCAGAAATGTTCAGCGTGCAATAATCTTTCAAATACTTTATAATTATTATTTAGTTTAATTTTAAGATTAGAGTCACAAGGAAATGATTGCTTGGTCAAGGCCACCCAATATGTACACGGCTGAGCAGGTGTTTATACCCATGTCTCTCAGGTTATAATCCAAAGCTCCTATTTGCCCACATCAGCCTACATGTTTTACAATCAGATGAAGAGATAAGGTGATATCAGGAAGAATCAGAAGGTGAAAAGGCTTGAGCAAGCAGAGCATCAGAGGTTGGGAGAGAAGAGGACATAGTGAAAGCATGTGAGCAGCTGTTAGAGGACCAAGTCAAGTACATTTGTAATAGGACTTAGAAACAACACTGTCTAATGCCATGAGTTTGACTGGCAACTCACCTGCTGATCTAAGCTCTTGACATTGAAGTCTTCTGACAATAGGTCCTTGGCTACATTGTCCCTATATGGCTAATTCCAGAGTCATGATGACCCACTGAGAATTACCAAACCTAAAGAATTACAGAAGAGAATATATGGCTGAATGTATCAATCTATTTCTGTCCCAAGTCAGTTTTGCATGTGCCCTTTCCATCCTGTTTCTTGTAGATTTTTCTTTTTTATGCACCAAAAAGTAACAGAAACAGAAGCAAAGATTGCTTCCACAGTTGGCCTGTTGGCAGTATTTCTTTCTCCACCCCTCCTCTTTACATTCTGGCCTCTCACTTTTCTTCCTAAATGCTGGTGGATTCAGGACACATAAAATAAAGTACTTATTCATACAGCGCATAGTCTAACTATGGAACTCACTCTCAAAGGAGGCAGTCTTTGCCACCAACCCAGATGGCTTTAAAAGAGCATTAGACAAATTCAAGGGGGAGAGGGCTATAAATGGCTACTAGTCATAGAATCATAGTGTTGGAATGGAGCCTGAGGTTCATTTAGTCCAATCCTCTGCAAAGAATTTAGATACTTGAAGAGGGCTAACAAATCCCTTCTCACTCTCCTCTTATTCAGGTTAAACCTGCCCATCTTCCTCAATGATGTCTGTGTTCTACCTCCATTTCTGGAAGCAGCAATGCTCAATAATAATAATAATAATAATAATAATAATAATAATAATAATAATAATAAATTTATATGTACTCCACCCCAGCCACTGGCTTGATCCAGCAGGCTCTGCTTACAGTATATTCTTCTCTGTCTCCCTGTTTGGGAGGAATATTTGCTTTCAAGAAGCAGCATAAAACACATACACACTCACCCTTCTGAGTGCCGCTACAGGGCAGCTCTGCTATAATTCTCCTTGCCGTTTGCACAGTATCGTTGGTAATTTCTATGCAAATTTGCTCAAGGTAGCAATTTAGCAGCTTTTCTGTTGACAAATGAAGGAACATCTTAATAGCTGTGAGCTGCTTGAGGATCTTTGGCGGGAGCTGAAGTGGCATGCTAAAGGTCCTGTAGAAGCACCATTCTCAAAAACTGTGACTAAAGGGGAGCGCCCTGTGTGGCAAAGCCCATCTAACCATTCTGATGTCTCTGGACGGTTTCTCGGCTGCCTGCTTTGATTTTCAGTTGAATGCAACTTGGGGAAGGTGACAGCTTGGGGAAACCTGGCGTGGAGCCTGCTATGCCTGTGTGGAATTGTGATGAGTCCCAACCTCTGGGGAAACGGATCCTGGGATTTGGCTTTTGCTTTTTGCAATTAATCAAAAAGGTGATGGGGCAGAACCCCTTTCAGAGATAGGCTAAAGAGAAGGCAGGTGCCATGACCCGTAACTCCTATTTCAGTATTTCTCATCCTTGACTAAGTGGAAATTATTACTTGGGGTTTGCTCCTGTAAGGTCTCTGATTCACATCTCTCTATATGAATTAGGTCTGAACTGTCGGAGAACCAGATTGGTTTTCAATTCATAGAGCTTTTGAATCTTCCCCCGAAATTTATTCATTCATTAAATGCTTTTCTAGGCTGCCTTTTAGTCAGACTAGTCCTCAAGGTGCTCTGCTTGACTCTGGCCCTCTGAAGTCGGCTCATGCCCCAGGGCCTCATGCACATGTCTCCTGGGGAACTGTGAAAAGAAAGCCAGAAGCTAAATTTTTCACTCAGATGGATGCTATTATTGCTTTGTGTTTCTGGGACACCATTAATTCAGGTTTTCCACCCACAAAATTATAAATTAAGTAGGTACAATTTAGCTGAACATAAAGCGCATAAACTCAAACAGGCAACATAACTGATTAAGCTATATAATTCACTCAAAGAGAAAGATATTGTTTTAAAAAATAGCACAACACTAAAATTTTAAAGCAAAAGAAAAAGTTATAAAATGAATGTAATGCTACCAATTATGTCAATTCAACTCTTGAATTTAAATCTATGGACATAAATGTCAAAGTTTATACATGTGTAGAAAAAGAGCTAAGCAGAGCAAATCTTCCCTAAAAATAGTCAGGCTGGTTATAGAGCAATATGAAGTGAATTATAGTCAGGGACTAAAAGGGAATAATCGCAGCTCAAAGACCAAATAATAGGCATGCATTATGCATAGGTGTGCATCATTTTCCAATTTTGCTACTGCATTTATAACTTGCTCTGGAGAACTCAACTGCTGGGGCCAATTCAGATGTAAGAGTCCCAGTTTAATCAACCCTTGTTGGTGAAGCTGGGAGCAAGCATTGGCTGCACACATTCCACCCTTGCACTTTTTGCTGGTTTGAAGAAACCCTTGTTTCCCCTTACATCCAAATGGGAAACTCTGGGCTAAGCAAGGCCAAGGGGGAGGACTTGTCATCTGGGCAGCCCAGGACCTTGGTACACACTGTCCAGGCTTATGCCCCAAAGAAGTCACCTAGGTGCTGCTAACACAGCAAAAACAATGTGGAGGCAGAAGAAGAGTTACCTGTCTCTGCAGCCACAGGAGGCACTGTGATTCTCCAATGGCTTGACTTCACCCCCAGAGGCACACTCCATGGTCTCTTGAGTGCAGATGGATTCCAACAACTAAGCAGAATATGAAACCTCAACCAAAGTATGGCTTCAGATCCTGGCTAGTAAACCAGCATTAAGTCACAGTCTCAGCTTCAAGCAGACAATGTACCGTATTTTTTGCACCATAACACCCACTTTTTTCCTCCTAGAAAGTAAGGGGAAATGTCTGCATGTTATGGAGCGAATGCCTGCGGGTGGCGGGGGGGGGGGATCTGTTGCAGTCGTGAGCAGAGGATCCTTGGTTCCCCTTCCTTCCCTCCTCCATGGTTACAAAGCATGGATCCACATGGATCCTCAGGATTTTTGCATTGGGCTGCTCCAAACTCACTGTCAGATCACATGTCTGTGGCTACAGCATGAACCACAAAAATCATATATCCACTATTTCGTTTAGAATATTTTTTTTCTTGTTTTCCTCCTCTAAAAACTACGTGCGTGTTATGGTCTGGTGCGTGTTATAAAGCGAAAAATATGGTAGCTTCAAGCACAAATCTCCATACGGTCTCCTGTTTCTCCAAGGCGTTGTTCCAGAGTTCTGATGGAGATCCACTCACACAAAAGGGATGTGTTGTGTGGCACTCTGCCCATGTTGTTGCTTTGCATGCATCTATCCACCTACATGGGTCACTTCTTGCATGAATCAGATTTGATGCTGGGTTTCTATTAAGCACTTCAAGTAATAATGAGACCCTGCAACATGGGTGTCAGTTGTGCTGGAAGCCTCAGCAATGCCTGTCATAACAGAGGGGTGGAAGGATCAAAAATTAAACACTAGAAGATTGGGGCGAAGCTTGTAAAGAGCTTTAACAGCACATCTGAAGCTTAAATCCACAGCCATCTGCAAAGCAGATTCATTGAAAGTGAACATCCCATGATATGGAAAAGAAGAGCCCCAAGGGCAGGTTTTTGAAACAGGGCACACAGTCCATTCAAAGGAAAATATGACTAAGGGAAGACAGAAATATGCAGCAGAATTGCTTTTGCAGCCTGTCTTATCCGTAATTATTTCTGCCATAATGACTGGTATGAACTTGATGCTAATGAAAAAACCTCCAGCTCTCCGTTACCTGTATGCATGTCCCACTGTGCTAATGTGTTAAACTTCCTAATTAGTGTGAATGTAGGGAATATCACTTTCTGTACTCTGCTACTAAATTGGTGACTGGAGGCTAGAACAGGGAAATAACAGGTCAGTTTCAAGTCTGCCATTTTTACATGGCATAGAATGATATTCTCTCAACCTAGCAAAATGGCAAACTGGAACCCAAAATGATATTTTCCCCTAAGCAAATGGTATTTCTCTGTGACCATCCCCTTTGGAGTCAGTGTTACTGCCCTGGAGGAGTTGGGTGATGGGCTATAACCTAACCTAAGTTGCACTGAGTTAAATGTGGCTTAGTGCCTCCAGGTAAGTATGCACAGGATTGCAGACTTAGAGTCAAAAGAAACCTTTTGCTACACAATTTCAGACAAAAACCCATACACACAATTTGATATTTGGAAATATTGCTGATTGCCAAAGCAGTTGGCCAATGGAAATAGCTAGAACCATGGGATTGTAGAGTTGGAAGGTCACCTGAGGTTCATCTAGACCAACCAAATATGTTAGCCACTTTCAGAGAACTGCTTTGTAAATGTGCTAGCTGCTTTAGGTATAAACATTTTAGACTCCCCCCCCCCCCCGCTTCATTCAAATGGATATTACAAACTTTATCACAGACCTATGGCACATTTAAGTAATGTATGAAGCAATGCATGCCTAAGTTAAAATATAATCCATACTTTTAATCAGTAATCAAAAGATACAGCTTTCTAGGCGTATATGTTCTGTATGGTACATCTTCAGTTTCTAAGATAGTGTGATCTGAACTATGTATATTGATTTTGGAAGAGAGGGTGCTACTTCACCATGCAGACTTGGCAATCATTATGGAATATATCTCTTGACTTCATATATTATTAAAACTGTACAGTATTTTTGACCAAAGCTCCCACCAGACTCCCTCTATATCTTTTGGAATCACCACTCTGTTGTGGCTTTTTCAAAGGGGTGCTAAGTGTTCCAAGGAAGTTGAAATGGAAATGTATTCTTCTAGGGTACAGACAGGGTACAGACATTCCCTTCACCTTGATTCTGACATTCATTTTCTGGCCATTCTGTTTTTTCTGAAACGTTCTCCTTTCTGACATAGATCATAAAATACTTTTGAGTTCCGAATTGGTTTTGTTTCTTTAGCTGCCCTGTATTTTGTGAGTTATGCACAGGAAATCTGAAGGCATTCTGAAAAATAAAGTTTATGATCCTCTAGAATTTATTGCTGAATTTTGAACCATCAACATATTCATCTATTCTTTTAATTTAGAAACTGGCTAGGGACCAAAATGCAATTACATCCTGGTTCAACACCAAAGAACTTCATACAGTAGCTGCTGGGTTTCCAAACCACCTCTGATGTTGCCCTCCAAAGACCTTCACATATAAACCTTTGCTCTGAGCTCTGTCAAAGACGGCACACAAACCTCCATTTTAGACCTCCGTATACTTCCCCACATGCACCTGTTGTGGCATTGAAGCACAAATTCAGCAAACAGAGAGAGGTGATAGCTGGCATTACAGTGTCCAAGCTTTTTGCAAAAGCCAATTACACTTAGATTACAGAAGAGCTGAGAAGGTGCCCCCTTGTTGATTATCCACTCAGGATGTGAACCCAACATGCTCACCTGCAGTCTTAAACCCAGTAAGTTCAATTCCTGCTGAGCCAGTGAGTTTTAAATCAAGAAATTGTCTTTGTCTTTAAATGTAGCAACAGTGTGTCGCAGAGGACACATTTACTGGTTAGAAAAGGATGTCCTTGGTGCCATATTTTTTTTAAATTCTTCTCTAAATTTTTAAAGAACATTTTGATATGGAAACATTTTCACCTAATAATGTCTCAGACTTTGTCCTTAGGCTCTGCCATGCTTCCTATCAGCCTGGGTACAGTCAGAAAAAAAGTAGAGTAATATAAGTAAACTTGGGATACTGGCTTCCAGAGGAATAACTTGGTTATGGTAATTTGACCATTTCTCCTTCTTTACCCACTTCCTGTGTCATTTTTGCTCTGCCTGCCACTGTTTGCTTGCCCTGCTGGACTTCCCATGGGAATGTGAGCTGCATTTGGTGGGGAGAAAAGAATTTATTTGTGACTACCAAGGTAATCTTTCAAACATCCCCACAACCTCCAAGAAATCCTGTAATTCTTCCTGATGGAGACTCTGGCCTCGTATATATCATATGCAAAGTAAGTGTCACTGAATATCCGACCTTCATGAATTAAGATTGGGAATCTGTTAAACTGACCATTCGTTCAGTGTATTGCCTAACAATGCACTTGGCACCTAAAAAGAAAGGAAGTTCAGCCTTTCTAAAAATATCTCTCCCCACTCTCCCCTTCTTGCTCTTTATTTTTTTAAAGAGTTTTCCTAAAGTTATCAAAAGACAGGAGAATATAGATTTGCATTGTTTGACTTGTTCCAGGGAAACAGATGTCAAGGTTGCATAATCCTTTAAAGCTTCTTGGAGCAACTGAAGCTGATCTTTCTCAGCAAAAGCTTACAAGAAAACAATGCCTCTTTCTCACAGTTGCTTTAACTGAAAGTGACGACAAAGAATCCACTTCCTAGAGGCCTGTGCTGTGGGGTGTTAACATTGTGCTTGATACTAGCATACCAATTGATAACCCACTTTTAATAGAATATTATAAGAATCTTATTGGTGCCACCCATCAGGAAGTGTTTTGAGGAGAACTGGATTATACTCACAAGCTGGAAAAATGGTTAGGCATGCCCAAACCACTTTTGAAATAGGATTGCGATTGCTGGCTTGCCCCTTCTCCCACAGAAACAGCAGCAGTCACTTGCAGGTGCTTATTCAAGTACATATGTGCCAATTTTAAATTACTCATTGCCAGCAAATGCACTAAAAAAAAGTTTGAAGTGTGTGGGGGGGGGAGGTGCTCACCAAATTTGCTCAGGCCTATTTCAGATTCGCCATCTGGCAGTTCTACCTGAGGTTGGGACAAAGCAAAGTGGAAGAGAACATCCCAAGTATTCCAAGGACTTTGTGAAATTCTTGCCTGAGCCCCTAGAGGATCCGTGCCATTTAGAGTAGAAAACACTGGGCTAGAAGAAGTTGATGATTTGCCCCACCACCACCATGAATTGATTCCCATGAGGCATTCTGAAGCGACTGGAACATATATAGAATGTCTGCATATATAAAAACTATTATAGTGCTATATGTGTTTTGTGGGGCAGGCTGTATGCTTTGGATCCAGCATGGATTCAATTGCTGGAATAGCCAGGCCAGCCTGGTAAAGACCCACTAAGTTTGAGTCATTAAAGTAACAAAGGGAGTGGCTCTGTGCCAGAAAACAAATGGGTGGGCTGGCCGGCCAGCCTCCCTCCCTCGCTCGACTGCCTGTTAGTTACAAAGAGATTTGAGTTGTGTGAGCTAGAGTCTGGATGAAAAGTGGGATGATATCAGGGTTCCACAAAACCAGTCAAATGTGGCTGTGCAATGATCTCAACAAAGGCCTCCCATTACCCTCAGTCTGAATGGGAAGAGGGAAAGGGGGTGCATCCACATTGCTCAGACAGCTGACCAACACATCCTGTCTTGCTGTGCCATGCTGCCGGTGTCTTCGCTAGAATCAGTTCTCTAGCTCATGACTAACTGGGGTAGAACGCGGGTGGAGATGTTCATTCAGAGGAGCATCTGAGTATACTGACCATCGAGAGTAATGTGGTGTGAGGGGATATTTGACCTTGTGTGTGTGTACATTTGAAAGTGTATGCGCACCTGAGTGCACACCCCACAGAAGGTAATGCAGAGTACAGATTGGCAGCATCTGCATTCAGGCGCAACCCTCTGGAAATTGTTTCAGTTGAACGCGCCTTCCAGTGCAAATCTCTATCTCCCTGCTGCCCCAATTCGTTCATAAAATAATAGAATTGTAGAGTTGGAAAGGATCTCAAGAGTCATCTGGCCCAACCCCCTGCAATGCAGGATTTTCATCATCCATGACAGACGGCCATCCAACCTCTGCTTAAAAACGTCCAAGGAAGGAGAATCTACAACCTCCCAAGGGAGACCATCCCAATGTGAAACAGCTCTTACTACCAGAAACTTTTTTCCGAATGTTTATTCAGAATCTCCTTTCTTGTAACTTGAAGCCATTGGCTTCCAGACCAGGAGAAAGGAAGCCTTTTCCCTCTTCCATGTGACAGCCCTTGAGATATTTGAAATGGCTATCATCTCTCCTCTCAGTCAACATGCTGGTGGATGGGGCGAGGGCTTTTGTAATGGGAATAGGATACTAGATACCTACCCCCTTGCAAACCTTTTTATACCCTTTTGCAAAAGGTGTTGTGCTTCATGAGGACTGTGTGTGTGTAAAAAAGTATACAACCAGCGATTTGCTTCTAGAAAAATAGGTGACAGTACTCGCCATGAAGTTGTTACAGTAAGAGCCACATTTTTAACAACAACAAAAGAGATGCCAGTACTGTGTACCCTTGAGTACCCCCTGGAAAAACAAACAGACCACCATCAGTGGCAGAGGAAGCCCATATGGGCAGGGTGCACTGCGTGCTGCAGGCCCTGCGTTGAATGCCTCCCGGCATTTTGTCAACCCCCCTCAGTGGTGACACCCGGGGGCGGCCTGCACCTGCCTTCCTCCACCCCTCCACACCTCATGTTACATACGCTTCAGGTTACATATGCTTCAGGTTACAGACTCCGCTAACCCAGAAATATTACCTTGGGTTAAGAAATTTGCTTCAGGATGAGAACAGAAATTGGGCTCCAGCGGCGTGGCAGCAGCAGCAGGCCCCATTAGCTAAAGTGGTGCTTCAGGTTAAGAACAGTTTCAGGTTAAGTACGGACCTCTGGAACGAATTAAGTACTTAATTTCCAAATTTCCCCTCTTGCCTCTGCACTATTCCCAAGTGCTTGGGAAAGTGTTTGAATGGCCCTGTATGAAGCCCAAGTAAAGATGAGAGAATATTTGCTCGTTGCATGTATTCAAGTTAAGTGGGAGCAATAACTTCATTTGTTCTATTTTATAATGTGACTCACGACAAAATTACCCCAGCTCTTAGGTACCTGGAGCAGAATGGGAATCATACCCACGTGGTTCCTGCAATTTAGTGCTTTTAACTTGAGAAAAATAACAGCTCAAATTGATATTCAGATCATCCCCATGTTGCAGGCAGGAGCTGATGCATCCTGCCGGATGGTAAACACTTTTTAGAAAAATGCCGTGGCTGCGCTGCTCCCATCCCATCTCCGTTTGCCACAACACACCCATCACCCACACTGTTAAAAGGGGATTTGTCAGTTGCGGAGAGATATACACAGTCTCTTTGATGCCCGACATTCTTCTGCTCCCCTCCTATTCACAAAGCTTATTTTCTTCCTCTAATGTTAATGTCACTACTTCCTCATGGAATGAAGAAGGACCAGCTTTTGCTAATGTAAGTTGCATAACACACAACTAAGGAGTTTTGTTTCATCCAGAAGAAAACATTCCATTTTTAAAAACTAGGACTGAGCTGAAACTTGCTCTCAGAGTTTTCTGATACAATTCTCCACTTTTATTGTCCATTATTTATTTGAATTTATATACCGCCGTATACCTGTAGATCTTAGGGCACTTTACTAGAAAAAATACAAGTTTTTTTTTAAAAAAAATAAAACGTGCATTTTTCACTGAATAAAGTGTGTTTTATGATAAAATGCATACAAAACAACATATTTTGTGGAGGGAATTATGTTGAAAAAGAATACAATTTTTTCACGTGCACAAAAATGCGTATTTTACAAGGGAAAATGTGCACAAAATACATATTTTGAGGGACATACATTAACGCATACAAAAATGCATACTTTTGGAGACAAGTGTGTACAAAATGTAAGTTTCAGGGAAGCTAATAGGCGGACCTGTGACTGAGTGCATGCAAAACTAGAATGGAACAGAAACAGGCCGTTTTGTCCATTGCTATGCTCTTCTCTTGCTAGTGTTGCTCTAGATCACGTGACCCAGAGCTTCTAATCTAATAGAACCTTGTGGGAAGAACAAATAGCTACATCAGTTCCCACCCTGTCAAAGTATGTCAGAAGAGACCCCGTGTCCCTTTGGAAACTCCTTGTCTCTCTACCATATTCTTTCTCTTATTTTGCATTGGGAAACAGTTATATTTCCAAGTATTCTTTCAGCGCTTCTCAAGGGGCTAAAAATCTGCCTATCGTGCAGCCAGCTTCAGAAGGCAGAATGGCACTGTCATTCTTTCTACTGTTTCCCCTTTGACTGAGGTGATGTTACTTTATTTGCTTCTCCCTAAATCAGAGAAATGAAATAATTAAGGATGATACCTTAGTGGCAATGGAAAGTTCCATGAAACAATAGGATCCCCATCCCCGTTCTTGGTCTCCACTCCTTTTTGTTGTGTTGCTCTGTGAAGTTTATGCTCTTTCTGAAAAATCATGGCAATGGGATCCTTTGGAGTGTGTGTGTGTGTGTGTGTAAAAAGGAAGGGGAGAGTTCGAGATTGGTGCAGTACATTCTCAAAGCGGCCTACAATATCAATAACTTATTGTGCCTCATTCTTTAAACTGCAGTGTCTTCACTACCACACTTGCCCAATTTCACTGCTTTAAGAGATGCCAATTTATTTTTATTTTTTTTTAAATAATTTTTATTAACTGGCCAATCACATCAAATTAAATCACATCACATAAATTCCAAATTACAAAGCCAAATTTTTAAATTTTGTTGGGGGAACCCACACTTCAAGATCCAAAGGGGGATTCAGATCATCTTCTTATTACTGCGTTAATGTCCAAATCAGTCCCAATCAGTCCAGACAAAATTCATAATTCTATCCAGTCTTATCTTGGTGTTTCCACATCATATCTTGTTCATATAATTTCTATTTTTCCTTTACAATCTCTTCTGTTAGTCTCCTTAAGCTGATAAGCAAAATAATAATCCTGTGTGGATTTCCTGTTCCTCCACTAAGTCCAGATGGTTTCCATATATCTCCTTCGTAGATAGCATCGCTCTTTCCATCATAAATTTGGCATTTGTCGCTCTTAAGTCCCACCGAGAAGTTGATCCACGATATGTAAACAACTCTATTTCTCTCTTTCTCCTCCCAGACCCAAGAGCTCCAACAATGCCTCCCAAAATGGCGACGGCATTTTTAACTGCGTCATTCCAAAACTCTTAGCTTTCCAGCTTCATCTTGAAACATTGCTTTGGTTCGAAAGTTTATCTCCACACAGCCTTAAATCCACAGCTTAAGTCCTTAGTTTCTGACTCATTAGGAGAGGGGATTCTTGTTAAATCACATAAGAAAAAGGAAGGCAGGTTTTTTCCCCCCTCCCCCCTCAGTCGTTTGTAGTACCGTATCTTGACGTATCTTCTCATATTTTATTCTTGTCTTGTTATCAGAGATCTCTTCTGTCAGCAGTCTTTACTCCCCTTTTTCCTTGAAGCATGTGCAATTTATCTCGTCCAAATTGTTTCTTTTGAAGATGCTTGCAACTAGCAGCGTGAATCAGGGACGGCGTCCAGGAGTGCCGGAATCCCACAGGAGGGCTTTGTGCCTAGTGCCCCCACCCCCACAAATTCGGGGGTGGTATAGGGCACAGCAGGCAAGGGCCGTCCCCCCCACAATCCTGGGGAGGGTTAAGGAGGCTAATTACCCCCATCATAGCCTCCAAATTACCTCGTGTGGGTCGGAGAGATGTTATTGTCAGCCATCTTCCGATGCGCCACCTAGTGGCCCCCCTAAGAGATGCCAATTTAAGGATGCTCAAAAAACAAGCACCCCGTTCAATGCAGATTTGGTATAAGCAGGGGCCTGCTTACCTCAGAGCTGTGGGTGTCAGCCGCTGCTGCCTCCCCTTCCTGGAGGATCCAGCTACTTTGCCTGGGGAGAGGGAAGAAGCAAGCAGTGGTCACCATCGCTTCTCCAGAGGCCGCAGCAGAGTATGGGCCAGGGATGGGGTTCAGACTATTGCATCATTTTTGCTAGAGAGAAGGACGTTGGCAGATCCATCAGGGCCTCAAACTTTTCTATACCCCCTTTCTAATATAAGTTTGTTGAGTAAGAGCAGAGCAGTAGAAGGTGCTGGGCATGTCTGGAAGCCTTTGGCAAATGCCTCAACTTGCAGTGTTATGAGAGGACTCATAAAAGTGTGTGACCCTTTTTCAAGTTGAACTCCCCTGACTTCCTTGAAAATATTTCACAGAAGCACAGGGCAAAGTTTTGCTTCTTTTCCATCCGCAGCATGGGATGAGTAAGGTCTGCTCAACCAAAGAACTTCGTCTGAGGAGGGAGAGGCTTCTTCTTCCCTCTCCATCCCTATCTTTCTTCCCTAACCCCCTTTCTCGCCTATTATTTAATCTTCTAAACAAACATCCCCTGATGTGTGGTGTGTAAATATTGTCACTGAATTACTGCCTGTTTGTTTAGCTCATTACAGAAAGCCATGATAAGCTTTTTAATTACAAAATTAGCTTCACCAAATCAATTTCTTTCATTTAATGAACTGAGGAAAACTGCAAAAGGGAGAACTACAGTTTCCCACCCCTCTGTAGCATAAATCCCAAACCACCCACCCCCCGCCCCTGCTGAAATATCAGGCCAATGCAGCCCAGAAATATATGTTAACATGAACAAATGGGCTTCTCGTATTCTCGCTGGATAGTTTTTTTGGTAGGTTTTAATCAACCCCAGTATGTGCTTTAATAATGATGTGTGCTTGTGTATGCATTCATGTACACACTTGTATTTTTTTAGTTAGGACCATTGGATACAGAAACTGCTTACAGCTGTTTCTGTCAGCCTTGAGGAGTGTGCAGGTGCAGGTTTCCTGTGGAATTCATGTATTTTTGCTTGCGTGTTGACATCACACATCACGTTGGTCTGCCCCCACTAACAAAAGTCCTGCCTCCCGCAAAAAAATCCTGGCTATGCCCATGGAAGGAAGGGGTAAAACAGGGTCCTGAATTGCATATGACCTGTGTGTGCTAATTTATATGTCTAGATGCAATTATAGACATAAAGATGTTAATTTAAATATAAATACATCAGGCCTTATCTGACTTGTATGTTCTGTCAGTGCAAAGATTTGCACAATGGATCTCCGCCCCCCTCGTCCCACCACACTCCCCCTAAACCTATTCTGTTCCCCAAGCCCAATCCTCAGGAGCAGATTTTGGGGTGTGTGGAATGCCCATGGTGAGGGAGAGAGGAGGAATTTCCACCGCACAAGCCCAAATCCTTGCAGTGACTGAATGAGTTACCATAGTTGGTTTCCACCTAATATATGTCACCATAATGGGGATGTCTGTGACCAGTGACCCTTGTTCCTCTTCAGACTGCTGTGCAGGTGCTAATGTTGGGTGAAAAACTTCAAGGCCTCTGTTCTCCCTTCTTATGCCTCTGGCTACACCCACCTCTAACATGTGGCCCTCAGAAGCTTGACCATAAGGCCCTCAAAGTAAAAAGGGTTCCAGATCTCTGCCTTACAACAAGGCTACGCATAACTTTAATCCCTTCTGCGTGCTCAGTTGCATGGGCTGGTCATAGAATTTCCTGCTTCCTAGAAGGGGCCATTTTTTCTCCCTCCATCTTTCCTCTCTCCACGCTCATCTGCCTGTGCTTGCTTATGTAACCCTGCATCATCTTTCCCTCCTATTATCCTGACTGCTGATCCATGCCTGATGGCTGTGTCAGCCCTCCGTTGCCACGAGCACTTTGATTGCTGCACTCTGCACTCTTTAACATGACAATTAAAAATGATTTACAAATGGATGTTTCAGTTCCAAATGGAGAACTAGAGAGGGAGTGTGCATTACTTTTGTAGCATCAGAGAGGCTAGGCTTCCACAGCTGCAGCTGCATTGGCCATGTCCTTCCCAAATTCAATTTGCACCTTTCTTCTGCCCCCACCCCACCCCCAATTTTTTAAATATAAGATCAATCCTGTTCCAGAAAAGGCTGTTCGGAAAATTTGCCTCAGTGGGTTCAGAGGTGGTTTAAGATTGTTATGGGAAGCAGGCCAAACAATTGCAGTCACAGTTAGGGGTGGGGGAGAGATTTGATTCAGTTCACATTTACAGGTGATCCTACCTAATTCGGACTTTCTGAAACAATATATGAAACACAGCCA
Source organism: Podarcis filfolensis (assembly GCF_964270895.1). Lineage (NCBI taxonomy): Eukaryota > Metazoa > Chordata > Lepidosauria > Squamata > Lacertidae > Podarcis > Podarcis filfolensis. The sequence goes on from NC_139604.1 coordinate 108,170,245, forward strand.
TCCTTTGAAAGTTGCAATGAAGTTCTCCAGTGTATAGGCTAGGGTAAACTATGGATAAAAACATGTATTAATGAAAATCACACAAAAAGTGCATTATATTAGGGGGGAAAGCTTTGCAAAAATGGGTTTATCACACAGTAGAGATCATCAAACTCTTTTGCTGATGTTCCATTTCAAATAAATTAGTTATATTGAATCCCCAGGTAAATTACATATTTGAGACTTCCCATATCGCTGGGAAATTGATCAAGTATTGTTTTCTGTGTAAACTGACATTCTCCTTCAACTCGGGCTCTGTGCTGCAATATAAACCCTGCTGGTTGCCAGTATGAGAACAACAGAGTTGGAGATTCAGATTGAACCTCCAATCTTTCCAATACAATATTCATTTATTTGCCTATTGTAAAAACACGCACACAAACTTTATGCCAAGAAGCAGATGTGTGCAGAGCACCAGAGCATGTCTACCTAGCAGCTTCCCAAGCTCTTGGTTCAATGCTTTAACCCACAATAAGGAGGGAATAAAGTGTTCAAGGAGGAGGGAGGTATCCTGGGGACATGCCTTTGCTGATAAACAAAGCCAGCCATGCAGGTTGCCTGCGTGCAATGGTTCTACAGTGGCCATATGTTAGCCATATGGCAGGATGTGGGTCTGCATGGGCTCACAGTCTAAGTACGTATAGATGGTGAAGCTCAGATGGATTGCATGAGTGCATCCTATCCGCTAAATAATAAACACTGCATGGATATAGGCTTCCAGGTTGTAAACTTGGGCAGGGGCAGGGGGCACAGCACCATAGTTTAGTGCTAAAAGCAAGGCTGTTGCCTACTCAACAGTGTGTGTGCAAACACACACAGCCATCCACATATTTCTGGCTGCATCTTGTGCTTTTAAGAACTGGCATGAGTCAGCTATAAATACAATAGGACATTAGAGGAGGACTCTCATGCAATACCACAGTTCAGGTGGATTTCTCTGGTCATGGAAGCTGAATGACAAATGAGTTCCCTTGTCTAAACTCTTAGCGTTTCAGCAAATAGATCATTCATGGGAGCTCTTTAATTGAATATAGGTATAAGCCATGGGAGAGGGGGGGGATAATATTTGTGTTGGGTGGTTTTTTTTTAATAAAAAAATAAGTTTTGCTGTTCCATTACCCGTGAGTACCAGGTCAAAGGTGGGATGCTTAGTGCCACATTTATACAGTGCCGTTTGAGATCCAACCCAGGTTGTCATAATCTGATGTACTTCATCCCCTGCTGTGACTGAGAATGACTCCTTTAGGTCAAGGAGTGCAACTTAATTGCTAGGCTTGTCAAGGAAAGAGCAGAGCACATCCTTTCAGGGTTTACACCAGGTTGTTGCTTTCTGGCAATTAATTGCTCTGATCAGAGTTCATGTGATTATTGCCCATAGTTGTCAGGGCTTGTACTAAAAGATTGCATTGATAGTTTCTCTAATATGGTGGTTGGTTCAGGGAGGCCTTACACAAATGTGAACACATGTCTGACAGTATGTATGTGTGTGTGTGTACACACTATATACAGTTTTATAAGGAAGTATTTTAATTCCCCATAGCCTAAAATCCAACAAGTCCTAAGGCTAAGTGTGTTTTAAGACCTGAATCTATGCAGCTAGAAAGAAGTACTGAAGGGGAAGATGTTTCCATGTTAAGTTAATTCTACCTACTTCACTTCATGAAATAATAAGTGAACCTGAACATATATGTCCTTAAATATATTGCACTTTTCTAAATTGTGTGATGCAGTTCTCTGGACAAGTAACGTGTGCAAAAATTGTGCACAAAACCTGCTCCTTCGTGCTCAATCAGAGCAAATGTCTCCTGAAAATTCAGGATTTTTATGGATTTCTGTTTGCTCCAGTTCAGCTTTATAGAGCAGGTTTTCATGGGGAAAGCTCCAGAGCAAAAAGTAAAAAAAAAAAGTGGGGCAGCTGCTTGGACACAGAGTTTTAAAGTGTGGACCATGCCTGGAAAGGTGTGGATAAGCCCTCAAACTCATGAGGAGAACTGAACAAGACTGGAAAAATGAGAAACTGAGTGATGAACAGATTTTTCCATCCCTAATCAGAAGTAAACACCACTGAGTTCAGGGGAGCTTACTCTCAGGTAACTATGTATAGGCTTGCAGTCATATCATCCTAGTCAACTATACATAGGAATCCCTTATAAGGAGTGTATTATACTTTGGTATTTGTGGGGTATGTACGTGTGTTTCAACAATGCTGTCTTCCATTTCAATTCTTCCTGGGGGCGTGCCTATGAGGCTGTCAAGCATCAGCTCCTGCACTTAACAGTTTACCACCAAGCCACTGTTTTGGACCCCATCTGTACAATAAGGGGGTCTCTTACCTGCTAGAGTGATCTAAGATGTGTTGGCACCTGAGGTGAAACATCCCACTGCCGCCCCTGCAATAGTGGTGTCAATTTTGTAAGAAGTCTTCAGTGCTGGACAGGGTGTATGTGAGATCCTTCCTGGTTTCCCCTCCCACCTGGCAGCAGGATTTGCATTGGCTCCTCCCTTCAGGGGAGGCTGGGGCAAAGCTGTGCCCCTGGTGGCAAAGCTGGGTAGCAGAACATCTCCCCTCTCACCAGCTCTGCAGGAGGAGAGATGTTCTGTAGAGCTTTGATACCAGTCCCTTCCTGCCCCTGGAGGCCAGGGAGACTAGTGGCAGAGCCGGGTGGCGGAACAAGGGATTCTGCCTGAGGAAGCCGCCCCACCCGGCTTCATGGTTGGGCCTGCTCTGCCATCCTGCCTCAGGATCAGGCCAACCTTAGGTTCCCTGTGTTTACATCTTTCAGTATTTTGTTGGTGCTTTATAACTGTTCCTCATTTCCTCCCCAAACATAACCACCCATCATTTAAACTTTATATCTGAAACACTCTTTGCTTCCTTTTTCAAAACCAAAAAGTATATCTGGTTCTGCCATGGCTTTATTACATTTCACAGCACTTTGCATTGTACAGAGAAAAACAGACCATGACAAATACAATATAGAGAGGTATGGGAGGGCCTTTGCACAGTTTGGGGGTTGGCTTTGGATGGCTGGTTATTCTATTCAGGGCCTATTATCACACTGATGCAGTTGAAATAGAAAAACAATGAACCCAAATGCCCAAGAGATTTTCTTTCCATGTTTGTTGATGTGTCTTACAATCTTCCAGACAAGTGTTAAGTTGCCTAGATCCCACCACAAGATTCTCTGATCAGAGCAATTAAGTCAATGGATGTCTCTTTTCTTGCTTTTCCCCGCTTAGCAACACACACAAACATCTCCCAAGAACAGTCTGTTATGCTGGAGCTTTTGCAGGAGTTGCAAATAAAAACTTGTCAGACATTGAAATGCAGGTAAATGCTTCTGAAATTACATTTAATTACAGTGGTGTTCATGTGTATGTGTGTCTACATTGTACACCAGTCCCTTCCTGCCTCCCGCCTCTCCTTCTTCAGCTGTGCTTGAAAACTTCAGAAGGCAAAATTACAATGTTCTACAAAGATTCAGACAGAATCTTTTTCCTATTTCTTAACCTAAGACGGAGGAGAGCTGAGTTAGATGACTCTCTTGGTCGTGGGCTGCTTGAGTAATTTCAGAGCAATGACAGAGTCATGTTAGGTGTCAAAAAAAGGGGGACCTATGAAGAGCCATATTCTTGCTTCCAAGAACTCTTTCTTATATATTGCAATGTCTAACTGTTCCTGAACTCCCACAAGCAGTCAGAGGAGAAACCAGGCAGTTTTCCTTTTTCAAAGGTCGTACACAGGCACCCTTAGAGCCACTTCCCAAATTGGTAATCTCATGAAACATAAAGAACAAAGTGTTCCTTGCACATCATGAGAATCCTGGACACCTGGTGAAAAAATTGGGATAGGTACTAACCAAAGTACTAACCAAATAGTACTTTGGGATAGGTACTTACTGGGATAGGCACTAAAAATTGGGATAGGTACTAACCAAAAAAAGTAGAGACATCACCTTGCCAACAAAGGTCCGTATAGTAAAAGCTATGGTTTTCCCAGTAGCGATGTATGGAAGTGAGAGCTGGACCATAAAGAAGGCTGATCGCCGAAGAATTGATGCTTTTGAATTATGGTGCTGGAGGAGACTCTTGAGAGTCCCATGGACTGCAAGAAGATCAAACCTATCCATTCTTAAGGAAATCAGCCCTGAGTGCTCACTGGAAGGACAGATGGTGAAGCTGAGGCTCCAATACTTTGGCCACCTCATGAGAAGAGAAGACTCCCTGGAAAAGACCCTGATGTTGGGAAAGATGGAGGGCACAAGGAGAAGGGAATGACAGAGAACGTGATGGTTGGATAGTGTTGTCGAAGCTACCAGCATGAGTTTGACCAAACTGCAGGAGGCAGTGGAAGACAGGAGTGCCTGGCGTGCTCTGGTCCATGGGGTCACGAAGAGTCGGACACGACTAAACGACTAAACAACAACAACAACACTAACCAAAGAGGAAGTCATTCTGATGGATATGCCTGTGGCTGCTAAGGATTGACCATGTCCTTAAAAACTTCCAGTGGAGGAATTTTCACATTCCTCCAGGGGCTTTGTTAGGGAGGAGCCCAAGTGGACTGAGCTCCAAGTCTTTTGAAACTGGGCCCTATATCCTTTGCCCCTTCTGTCTCCCCCTTTTTTCTTTGCTTACAGGGCTGGCTAGCATGACATGGAAAGCAGAGTGCTTCTGAGGTCTCAGCCACACATCACTTTTGCTCCGAGAGGTCCATCTGTGCCTATAATTTGTGTCCCCTATGAGGAAAGCTTACAACATTTGGAGCTTTTTGGTTGAGAGAAAAGGCGAGAAAGAGGTGACATAACAGAGGTGTATACAAATTATTGCATAGCAAGGAGAAAGCAGATAGAGAAATGTTTTTCTACTTATCTCATAAAAATAGAACTCCAATAAAGCTGTATGTTGGAAGATTCAGGACAAAAGCACATGCTTCATCACAAAGCAGATAGTTAAATGTTGCATATGCTAATTTATACATAGATAGCAGATAGATAGCAATTCGCTCCCACAAAAGGCAGTGATGGTGACCAACTTAGATGGCTTTACCAGAGGATTAGACAAATTCATTGAGGTGCTTGTCAGTGGCTACTAACCCTGATGGCTATGTTCTAGCTCCACTGTTCTGGGTACCAGTTTCTGGAAACTGAAGGATGCTGTTGCAATCAGTTCCTGCTTGCAGACTTCCCACAGGCATCTGGTTGGCCAATGGGAGAAGAGGATACGGGGCTAGATGGACCACTGGTTTGATCTAGCAGGCTCTTCTTATGTTCTTATAAATTAGCACATGCAACATTTATCCAAATTTGTGCCAGGAGCCTGTGCCCTGGGTCTTTTCAATACTGAGGAAGGTCCACTGGTCTTTCTGTACTGTGGCTGTGGGCCAGGCCATAGAATATGGACTTCAATAGAGGACATTCCCCAAACCATATCTGTATGGTAATGTTCCATGCAGGGAAATGTACTGCTTCATATTTTTACACACAAAACACCACTGAGCTATATGAGAGGGCACTGGGGAAGATGTTTCTCTCCCACACAGCTCCCAAGAGGCTTAGTGTTGTGAAAGAAGTGGGGGGGACAGGTCTTCTGTTGGACTTACCACATGAAAATGTCCAATTGTGTTGAATGTACCCAAGCCAATTGCCAGCTGGAATGTAAATATAGGTTATACAACTGGGCGAGGCACACAGTGACTGGAAATGTCTCCTAGAGTGGAGTGAGCAGTCCCACAGAAGCATTTTCATGCCACATTGACCTCTTTATGCGGGACACAACTGGTCCTCCAGCCAAGCGCCTCTGCAGTGCAGTCATGATAGCCAACACTTGAGCAGGGCATCCAGCCAGTCCAGAAAAGGCAATCGGCAGTTCTCTTCTTTAATTAGTTTGTCCCACATAACCCTTCTTCTGTCACACTACCCCAGAGCCTGCAGTTAAGTCTTCCTGAATATGCATGAGCCTTTAAATGAATCCAAGGTGTGAATCACACTTAAGCAGCCCCTACCCACTCACTCCCCAACACCAGGTTTCTCGTAAGTGCGAAGTGAGAGCGTTTCTTTAAAATTAGAAAGCATGTCACTGGGAACGTTTACCAGCCCTCAGAGGAAATAAATAAGCTCTCAAGATGTGGGGATCTGCTTAGCTAATGCTGTTATTTATTTATTTTCTCTTGCCGCTTAAAGGCACTGCAGTATTCATTCCACCGATGAGCCAGAACGATAGCTTCTACCATCTCTCTACCCCTTCCTTCCCCAATGCAATCACCACTATCAGCATCAGAATAACCTAGCAGGTCCTTCCTAATCTCTTCAGCCCCCTCCTCTCTCCACACCCTAATCTACAGGCTCCCTGTGGGAGGGTTATTTTTGCATTTCACACACATACAAATATGTCGAATGGTGGGAATTTCCCCCCTTCCTGTCCAGAAAAAAAGAAGGTTTGGGGAGATTTAACTTCCCCTTTATTTTTTTGCTAATGTGCATCTGGTTGGCTAATATTTGCACTGAAAAGCTGGATGTTGAACGCTAAAGAGGGGCAACGAAAATATAATAATTAAGCTGTCCTGAATGTACAGTGCCAAATTTCACAGGAAAAAATTGTGCTTGCTGTTTGTGAGCTTTTGTAGCTTTGTGCCCTGTAGGATTATGGCTTTGGATGATTTCCAGGACACAGCAGTGCCACAGGAGAAATGTCAGTTAGAGCAGCCTTTGTCAACCCGATGCCCTCCAGAGGCTTCTTCGCCAGGTTAGCAAAGGCTGCATTCGAGCATCTTTCGAAGAAACAAAAGAAGCCAGCAAGCCACCTGCACTGATATCCCTGCACTGTGCTCTCAACAGAACTTGGACATAAGTTCTTGTTAGTGCCCATATGGGCATCATCCTAGAAAATGCCAGGAAAGTGATCAACATGATTGAACAGATGCTACTTTCCTTAACAGCTGGTACTGACCCTTTGCCCTAATGTGGGTAGAGAACTGTTGACTGTATGGATGAATCCAGTGGCAGAGTGGTAAATTTCAGAGTGCAGGAGCTCCTCATGGTAACCCCCATAGCCATGCCCTCAAAGGGAATCAAAAAATGGAGATACATATATAGCAGCAGCAGCAGCAGTCAATAGCATAATATCAAGTGTATTAGAAATAACGTGACTGCAGTTCTGTATATTTTGCTGGGAGTAAGCTCCAGTGGGCTCAGGGGTGCTTATTTGTGCCTGCAAACATTCAGCATGTAAAACACACTGAGCTTTAATAAAAGATGTTCAGCCTGCTGAAATGCAGCATTTGGCTTTTCAATTAGAAATGCAATCAATCTTGTGAATAATCATTGTCATGTAAACTGCTAATGTAAACTAGGAATGGAAGAAAAGAAATATCCATCCTCAACTTGGTCATTACTCTCATTCACTTACTTCCCCTATGCTAATCTGTCAGAAATGAACTTGAGAGGCTCATTATCACTCAGACCTTCCAAGTGTCCCTATTTTCCAGGGCCCTCCCTGATTTAGAGAAGCCGTCCCAGTTTCTGATTTGATCCCAGAATATCCCACTTTTCCTTAGGATGTCCCTATTTTCATTGGAGAAATTTTGGAAGGTATGGAGTTATGCGACCTCCAAGCCGCCTGAAGGCAATCCTGTTTAGGAAAGGTTTTTTTAATGTTTAATGTTTTATTTTTTATATATATATGTTGGAAACTGCTCAGAGTGGCTGGGGCAACCCATTAAGATGTGTGGGGTATAAATAGTAAAATTATCATCATGGAATTTCCTATTTTCATTGGAGAAATGTTGGAGGGTATATATCACTTGCCAGAGCAAGGAAGGTCTGCCAGCTACCCTGGCAGATGACATCTTCACTCCTGCTCTGAAATAAAAGTCTACCTGTACTACACCACTGGATCAAGCACAAAGCTCACTGCATGTGCATTGAAAAAGATATTAGGCCACTTTCTGCAACAGCCAAAATAGTAAAACAACCTAAATTTGGGCCTGATTCCAGTTTGAACACTTCTGTCCTGCTGACTTGAAACATCTTCCCTCCCACGGATTCCCATATGTTCTAAAGAAACTTGTATAGGTGATGGGGGAATCAGCTGAGGTGTTTTTGAACAACAAAAGACACATCATGTTCTTTCTGTTCAGTAGAGCTGACACCTCTGGCGTGAAAGATGGAATGACAATGCTTCTCTTGCTTATGGGAGAATGCAGTATCAAATTGAAACAGCAAGGAGGGATTCAGGTAAATAGGAAGCAAATTATCAAATTGGAAGTTTGCCAAGACACTGGAGTTACCAAACAGAGAGATGAAAATATAAATCAATATACTTATTTATGTTATATCCCACCTAGAATAATAGAATTGTAGAGTTGGAAGGGATCTCGAGGGACATCTGGTTGAACACCCTGCAATTCAGGAATCTCACCTAGAGCATACATGACAAATGACCATACAACCTCTGCTACAAAACCTCCAATGAAGAGTCCACCACCTCTTGTTTGAGTGTGCTCCACTAAACAGCTGTTACTGTAGGAAATGTCTTCCTGATGTTTAGTCTGAATCTTCTTTCTTGTAACTTGAATCTATTGCTTTGGGTCCTAACCCTCAGAGCAGGAGAAACAAGTTCCTCCAAGGACCTGAAGGTGGCATACCTGTTCTCCCCATTCCAATTTTATCCCCACAACAAACCCACACGAGGTGGGTTAAGATAAAAATAATAATGACTAGACCATGATCAAGAGGTGAGCTTCATGCGCAAGTGGGAATTTGAACCTGGGTCTCCCTTGCCTCAATCCAATACTCTAACCAATACAAAGTGGGCTGTTACCAAAAATATAAAGTATGGTTTACCTTAGAAATGGGGCTGAAAGACCCAGTCTGTGCTTCCGTTCATATTTATTTAATGGTTCTAGGTCCACCAAACTTTTACCTGTTCAGACTTGGCATATCTGACCTCTTGTCATACATATGTTGCACCATCATCAGTTAGATGCCACATCGTCTCAGTGGTTCCCATAGCTGCCCTCATTTGTCCTTTATTCATTAGTATTTGACCCCCAGACCCTGGAAAGGACCTCCTCCACCATGATAATCCAGAACAGTTCTACCACTTCTCCATTCTGACACTAATAGACAGTGACAAGAACGGAGTGGCAATTTGCAAGCTGCTCTTTAAGCCATTATGCAAGGTTCATCAAACAGCTTCTTCGTAATGGCTCACTTAGAGTCCTGTTTCCAAACAGCTTGAGCTGTAACTTTGACTTAAAATCACTTTCCCCTCCATTGTGAACAAGTTGCCAAATTAATGATAAGCTGGTTGGGTGGTCATTGAGAAGGGTATATAGACCTCATGCAAGGGTAACTTGAGGGCATGGTATCTATCTTCCGTAGACAGCCCGTTCCAACAGTTCAGCTAATCACAGATCATTTTAAGAAAGCAGACTGTTACCAGAAAGTCAGAATCTTAGTTTGTGCTCTGCTACAAATAACTGAATAAAGCAAGAAGAACCAGCCCATTCTGGGGGTTTATGGTAAATCCTGGTTGGAGAAGGTGTCACTGTTCAGATGATGTTGGACTCTCGTTATCTCTGAGGTTGTGCTGGCTAGGACAGAGGGAGTTTGAGTCCATCAACATATGGAGAGCCACAGCTTCCTCATGCCTGTTCTACCACCTTTGCACAGGTTCGGTGAGTTTCCACCTTGTCATGGAATTAAGCAACTACAACAGAAAATGGCTACCCAAACTAAGCACTAACCAAGTATATTTAACACAATGAGATTTGAGCCCATCAGCATAGCAGTAAATTAACATCTACACTAATTCCTGTATTCTTTCTATCAGAAAGTTGTTCAGGGAGCGTAAATGTCAGCTCAAGAAATTCCACTTTCTTTAGCAACATTTTTATTTAGGGTTGTAAAATTCCCCAAAGGCAAAATGGCAGGATGCTTCCCCTCCTCCCCCCCTTGTTGGAAGTTCCCTGCTGACTTGAAGTAGACCAGTCCTGCAATGATCTCCCTGCTGAGAAGCCTATCAGAAACCCATTGATTTCAGCAGTGTATCACACAGAGCTCATTACAGGCGAGGGTCTCTGGATTTTGGAATGCATATATCATAAAATGCCACACAAACAGGGTTGTTTTACTGCTCGATTGTGCAAAAGAGCAAAAATGAGAGTGGCTGCATTTACTCAGCCTACTTCTTCACTCAGTGTACTTTGTATTTTCCATGTTGTTCCTGGAACATAAAGATCCAAAGCATATCCCTTGCCACATTGTGGATTAAAAACATACCACAAAGGAGAAAGAAATGCTTGCTTACACACACCACCAAACTGGTGTGGAACTGGGTATCAAAACCAGTCTTTTCACTAAAGTCTTTGGTGCAACTCCCAATTCCCAATACTCTGCAGCAACTAAGTCTATGTGCATGTCACTGAAACAATGGCATATGCTCCTTGTCTACCTCAACCTCCATCCATTTCCCTCCTCTCTCTCTGTTGCAGGAGTGGGTAATCTGTGGCCCTCCAGATGTTGTTGGACTCCATCCCTGTCCATTGGCCCTGCTTACTGGGAGTGATGGGAGATGGAGTTCAGCCCCAGGTTCTCCACTTCAGCTTGGTTGTCTCCATTGTGTCTATTTCTTGACTGTCAACTTTTCTATTCCAGCGGACATTCAACGTTTTATGGCTCCTAGAAAGAACTGAGGATGTATAGTCCTTTGGAGCTGGGCCACTCCCCACTTTTTCTTTTAATTTACAAAGTTACCTACTTTTGCATATCTAGTGAGTCCACTGAGTATGTGGAAATGTTTGTAGGTTTTGCTTCCAAACTGGTTCTGGAAAAGATGGTGCTTAAGGCCCTCAGAATTCAGTCCCTGTTCCCAGATTCAGTGCCAAGTAAAAATAATAATAAATCTGTATGAACTTCAGTGTGCAGCAGCATCTCATCAGTTTATAAGGAAAACAAAAATAAAGTAAAGAGAATTGTGCTTTTTGTGCTGGCTTCCAGTGTGTTAGTCCCCACCCACCCCCGCCCAACAAAATATGAAATACTTTGGAGACTGAGCCTTACACTGATTCTGCTTTGGGGTCAGCACTGCTTCAGTAACTCAACCTTAACAACTCCGCTTAGCCCATACGTGTGCAAATAAGCAATTTTTCCTCAAAGGGAAAAAATATTTTCAAACCTGACTTCAACTTATCACCATTCAGTAAAAAAAACGGGGGAAGGAGGTAGGGAGAAGAAAAGAAAAGAGCTGTATATTTTTCAGGATATCATTCCTTAATTAAAAAGTAGCAACTTTGCTAAATGTTTTAGTACGTTTGGCATAATGGATAATCCAATTCTGATGTACAGCCTGAATTTATTTGGTTAAACTCTAACGGAAATGTGTGTGTGTGTGTGTGTGTGTGTGTGTGTGTGTGTGTGTGATTTTCTCCCTTTCCCCTACTAATGGTAGTATGCGTTAGAATGTTTTTATCCAAAAATACTTCTTGTTTATATCTAGCACCTGTTATTGTCAATCATTCTGTTGTCACCAGAACCTTGTAATATAAAATCCAGAGAACGGGAGCTTGGTTATCCTATTCACTGTGCAGAACTATTTGACAAGAAAGGGATGGATCTATCTAATCTTTAGCAAAAGGGAAGCTTTTGCAACAGGGTAACTTTTTATGAGTCCAGTGGAGAAGCGGAGCATAACAGGATGTAGGAGAGCAGCTTTTGCGTATGTTTAAGAAGCACCATTCCTCATTTTAGAAAGATAACTCCCCACTCCAACTTCGGAGAAAAACAGATCCACATATACCAGGTTTCTTTCAGCCTTCATCAGGGAGAAATCCTTGGGTCTCCAACCACTTTCACCACCACACCAAATGTCTGAGGGCAGCAGAACTCCCTCTGCTGACCTTAACACCAGAGAAGGTCTGCAAATTAGGAAGCGGTCTCTCAGATATTTGCAACCTAAGATGTTTCAGGCTGCAAACACTAGCAGGAGCACCTTGAACTGGGCCTGGAAATGAACTGGCAGCCAGTGAAGCTGTTTTAGAACAAGGGTGGCATGAGTTCTAAAGGCAACCCCAGGCAGTAAACTGGCTGCTACATTTTGGACCATCTGAGTTTTTTGAGCAGTTTGCAAGGATTGCTCCACATGGAGTGCATTGTAATAATCCAACCTGAAAGTCATCAGAGCAATGGAGTACAGTGGCCAAGTCATCACAGCCCCAAAGGGGCTCTAGCTGGTGAACCAACCAGAAATCATAATAGGCATTCCTAGCCAATGAGACTCAATTGACAATGTTGGAATTGTACTCCTTCCAGGGGGGTATTACCCATCCAGAACTGTCTTCCCACATTCTGGGCTCCAGTACAGATGCACGAGCAGATCTGTAGCAGCTAAATACAAGTGTTTTATCACATGTCTGAACCTGATGCATAGTGAAATTCTCCGCTTAATTTGGCAGGAGATGACGAGCTTTCTCAAAAGTTCTGCCATCTAGCATATGCTCCCCCAGATAGGACTTGTTCCTTTTCCTGTGGCAGGGAAAGGTGTATATGAACAGCACGATATATGTATTTATCAGGGGACTGCTTGTATTCCCCTCCTGCCCATCATTCTCTCACATTTCCTTTAACTGAGTATGAGATAACTCCAGTGCAATGGAGGATGGTCACGCATGTATTGGCTTTTACGAAAGCCAATTGCTTGGGTTTCCCTGATTACAAGCACTGATCCTGCCTTGGAATATAATGTGAGTCCTTTTCAGTGTCCTCCAGAACCCTTCTGTTCCATTCATGGCACTGTATCAACAGATATATAGTGTCCAGATCAAGGAAAGTAATAGTAGCATTCTATTCTGCCTGGGTCCGACCACAGCTGGAATACTGTGTCCAGCTCTGGGCAGCACAATTTGAAAAGGATGTTGACAAGCTGGAATGTGTGCAGAGGAGGGCTGCTAGGATGATGTAGGGTTTAGATGCCAAGCCTTATGAGGAACAGTTGAAGGAGCTGGGTATGTTTAGCCTAGAAAAGAGGAGACTGAGAGGAGATATGATATCTAAAGGGTTGTCACATGGAAGATGGAGCAAGTTTGTTTTCTCCTGCTCTGAAATGTAGGACTCAAACCAATGGCTTCAAGTTACAAGAAAGGAGATTCAAACAGTCTCCCTCAGGAGGTTGTGGACTCTCCTTCCTTGGAGGTTTTTAAGCAGAGGTTGGATGCCCATCTGTCATGGATGATTTAGCTGAGATTCCTGCATTGCAGGGGGTTGGACTAGATGATCCTTGGCTCCCTTCCAACTCTAAGATTCTATGATTCATTGCACAACCATAGCAAGATGCTGTGCAAAATCCTGGTTTGGCTACAATAATTAAATCCATTACACAAGAGTAAACATTTTCATGACTGCAGGCAGTGTCTTGGTCATACCCGTACCCTTGTGACAATGATACTAAAACGGTCAAAGATTGACAGGCAGATAAATTTCAGTGCATTCTGGGGTCAGTGCAAGGAGGCATAATTGATTCTTGACTACCCTCAGCCAAGGATGTCCTGGTATTTTGATGTATGTTAAGCAGTTATAAATACACATTTTAATTAAAGTCATTTATGATATGACTCATCTGTTCTTTAAAAGTAATTACAACAATACAGATACGGAACAAGTCTCCAATGTGGGGTAGTTGTGGTGTTGTAATATTAAGGACCAAGCTGTGATGTGCAGTTGCATGTATATTTGTCCCAGTATTTTTTAAAAAATGAAAAGCAGCTGTCAGAGGCTACATTTTTAGTGAAAGATTGGTGGGTAGAGAAGACGTGTTTAATTCTATGCCCTATGGCTTATTTCATATTGCAAGGGGGGAGACAGGGAATTGTATTTTTTCTCCTCTTGGGGAGAAAAGGCGCCTGGGAGTGGGATGTGATTTTGAGCAGAAAAATAGCTTGGGTGTAATTAAGCGAAACCTCCTCCCCAGTTGTTGGTCTTCCACTAAAGACTGAAGTATCTCCTGACTATGTTTCATTACAAAGAACAACATGCAACTGTGTATCACATGTAGTTTGGCATTGAAATCACTCTCTTAGGCAAGATGGCAGGTTCTCAAATCTGTTTCTGTTTCTCCCCTTCTAAGTTTATATTCAGTGAGAGCATGATGACATGAGGGGAGTAGAAAGAAGGCAAAGACACACAGTTTTTCCTTAAAAAAGGATAAGTTGGCTACCCTTTGACTAGAGTTTTGTGGGGATGATTTGGGAGGCAGGAGAGGATATATTATTTAATGATATCCTTCCTAACTTGCGCTAGCAAGTTCCATATCCTAGCAGAGTGCCAAACATCCCCCTTTTTAAATTATGCAGTGATCAGTTTGTTGCTGACTCATCTGAGTCTTACTATTAAAGATTCCTTCCTGGTAAAATCCCTTCTAATACCTCTTAAAAAGAATAAACACAAGCATCTGATTAACGTTAATATAAAAGTAGTTTACTCACAGATTCATTCAGGTTCACAGACATATCCCTGAAGGCAGGCTTAGGTTACATAACAACTAGAACTATTCCATAAAGAAGTTAGTCCCAAGTGACTGTGACTAAGCAGTCGCTTCTCCAAACACACAGCAACGTACAAAATGGAGAACACTCACACGGATCAGAACGTGGAGGCCGTGTGCTCCTCCATGCTAGTACAACAGACCACACCCTCTTCAAGTCACATGTAGTGGAAGTCTGTCCCAGCTCAGGAGGAAACAGGAAGTCTTCTCCTGAGTGGTTCAAAACATCCCCTATGTCCAGTGTAGCAATGTTGTACTTGACTGCAGTTTTACATCCCACAAGTTTGACAGTGAATCCCCTCCTGACACCTTCTGCTGCAGACTTGGGAGCTGACACCCCTCTAGATTTGACTTGGATAGCTTAGTGTACTCTTCTTGCCCAGCCTGGCGCCGTCCAGATGTTTTGAGCTTTAATTCCTATCATCCCTGACCACCGGTCATGCTGGTTGAGACTGATGGGAGTTGGAGTCAAACATCTGGAAGGCACCAGGTTTTCGGAAGACTGCCTTGGTCAAGGCTAAATGACAATTGCAGGCATTGTTGGTGAAAATACTTTCTTTGGATTTTCTTTTCTTTGTCTGTTAATGGTGAGCCATTTTGTAACCAATGGGTGGGATTTGTCTCCCCCCCCCATTTCATTGAATTGTTGTGGGAGGCCTATCAAATGACCGCACAGCACTGCTTTTTAAACAAAGGCATTCCAAAGTTTGGTCTCCTGTTACCTTTGTCTTCCTCCTCCCTCTGTCTCTTCCCTTTACCCCATTCTCTCTTTCTTAGGTTTCCCCAGATTGAAAACGATGTTTGCTCCTTATGGGGTATTGATTGTGCATTATCAGTTGAGCTCACACACCGACAATTACATGTAGTGCCAAGGTAGCTGTGACAATGAAGGCCGGTTACCATGGCAGTGAAAGGGGCCTTTGCCGCCACCAGTTGCCTGCTCTATAGCGATAATCGGGCTGCTCATTTCATTTTAATTGAAATTTGAAATCATATTCCCTAGGATGAAGCAAATGGACTTTTTCTCTCCCTATTTTTATTTTATGCCCCCCTCGCCCCAAAAAGAGAGAGAGTATGGTACAATAAGGAGAGATTTGCAGAAAAATATTAACTTGCTGATGGACCCTTTTCAAGCTGTCGCTCAGTCAACACTGAAGAACCAGGGCTGATGCAAAGACATCTGTGGAAGTTTCCCCCCACCTCCAATACTTTTCTCATTATATTCCTAATTGATTCCTAAAGAGATTTAATTTGCTCCACCCTGCTCAGCCCTGGATGTCAGCTGATTCAGCATGTTAGGTGTTTTTGTACTGCATGTAACAGCCTGCAGCAAAGTGGAAAGCAAGGGGCACATTCCTATTCGAAGAGTTCTGTAAACACAATCAGGTTTATTTGAATGGGCTGAATCCTGGCGAAAAAGCAGCTGTACATAGTCTAGTGAGTCTCAACAGAGTTCTACTTATTTAAAACCCAGATTAATTTAACTCCTGGCACAAACACATTTGTCAAATCCATTTTCTCAAAGTTTCTCATTTCCTCCCAAGCTTTGGGGCATTTATCCACATTTCTACATCAGTTTCAAAGTCCTCACAAGTTTTGCCATCACCACAGTGCCCATTTCCCCCAATATACCCTTTTCATGTGACATAAATATTTGCGCAAGCAACTTCCTCAAATATATTGCGCACTTTATTTGGCTAGTTGGAGAAACGCAATGCAAAATTCAAAGAAATGTGAATTTCATAGGAGAGCTGCATTTCTGTCTATGTGTTGTTTTGGGAAGCGTGAATTGGGTAGCCAAATATGAGATGTAAAACTATTGGAACAAGCAAAATGAATAGGAAGCCACAGTGGTCAGAGAAGACAGGTTTGTTTATGAATACAGAAAGGGAGGTAGCAATAAAATGGATGTGGTGGGTATTTTGCAATGACAAAAGCTGGCTGCTGCACTTATTCTAGGAGTGATATAACTGAAGGTTGCAGATGGTTAGGATTTGATTCATTTCATCAAGAGAGTCGGTTTCAACAATCAAGAGCAATTCCATGCTTTGATGGGAAATTGTTTCATGTCTCGCTATTGCCATCGGTAAACTAGTTTAAAATTCTTAAAATTCAGCTCCAGAAAGTATCTGGAACCTCTGGAATTTCTGCTAACACAAGTTATCATTACAGCAATCTGCAGGTGTGTTATTTTTCTTTTCTATTTTGATGGCCAAGGTAACGAAAAAGCTGGATGCAGCAACACCTTAACTCTGTATAAGGCAGTTTTCTGTATACTGAGAGAGGGCTCTGCAGTTTAGCCTTAGAGAACATGCTTTGAATGCAGAGAATCCCAGGATTCACTCTCTAGGTAGGACTGGAAAAGACAACCTGTTTGAAGCCCTGCAGAGCTGCTGCCAGTCGTGGTCAACAGCACTGAGCTACGTAGACCAATGGCCTAAGTATAAAGCAGTGTGCCCTATGTTCTTTATTTCAAACCACTTCCAGGGTGAACTCTTAAGTCAGTGATAGAGCATGTACCTTAGCATGCAGAAAGTTCCAGGATCAATTCCAGTTAAACTAATTTAGTTAGCAAAACTGGGAAAGACCCTTTACCTGACAGCTGGGAAAGCTGCTGTTAGAACAGGCAGTACTGGACTGGAAAAGCCTATAGTTCGCCCATCAGTATAGGGGAAAGTCATTGCTCTGTGTAAGTCAGCTTTCTAGCCTTTTGTAACTATGCTCCAATGGGTGTAAGGCAGGTTCATATGTTCAGAAGCATTAGGGATGGGCTTTAAACATGGTGATATAAACTTAAGAGACATCTACCCCACAGATTTTAACAGATTTCAGTCCCCCTCTTCTCAGGGAAACCTGGGAGGTGTAGTTTTTAGTAGGATTGGAAGTGCTCAACAATATCAACAAACTACAGTTTATTGGTATTTGCTGGGGGAGCCGATGAGAGTTTAACAGGTGTTAAACAAAATAAAGCTTGCAATGCAAGATATGCCGAATAGTAGGTTAAACATAGGGACGCGGGTGGCACTGTGGGTTAAACCACAGAGCCTAGGGCTTGCTGATCAGAAGGTTGGCGGTTCGAATCCCCACGACAGGGTGAGCTCCCGTTGCTCGGTCCCTGCTCCTGGCAACCTAGCAGTTCGAAAGCACGTCCAAGTGCAAATAGATAAATAGGTACCGCTCTGGCGGGAAGGTAAACTGTGTTTCCGTGTGCTGCTCTGGTTCACCAGAAGCGGCTTAGTCATGCTGTACACCGGCTCCCTCGGCCAATAAAGCGAGATGAGCGCCGCAACCCCAGAGTCGGTCACAACTGGACCTAATGGTCAGGGGTCCCTTTACCTTTACCTTTAGGTTAAACATGGTTGTGGCAGGGTGGGGGAAGCCCAAGTCTGGATGGTCATTTCAGAACTCTAATCAGCTCCTTTGCTCTCTGGTGTCATCAAAGGCTCTTCCCCATCCTGCATTAATTGTCTAAGGATGAGCAATAAAAAAGAGTGAAGGAAGTCCTATATTTGCCTCTTGGCTTTGCAAGGGTAGAACAGGGAACAGCACACAATCAGTGTAGGAAGACACGTCTTACCAGCAATTTAGAGCCTTGAAAACCCATCAGGACTGTAGTGTCATTTTGTGATCTTTAGTATTTTATCTTTCCTGCTTCATCTGGTATCATTTTATCGTACACCATACCATTCGACTACTAAAGTACATCAGTAGATCAGCTGAATCCCTGCAGGGAAAGAGAAACTCTATTTCTTTAGACACCAAAAATCAGAAAGTTCACTCCTTCTGTGATATGCCCATGACACTCCATCTAGCCTGATCCCGGAATAGATCTCAGCCAATGGCTTCTTAGGTAAGGCTTTCTATGAATTCTGGTTATAATCTGTGAGATCAAACACTACTGTGCTGATTACTCTCAGCAGTATTTCCCAAATACCCCCAAAGCTTTTTTGTGTATGTGTGCTTGTCTGCTGGCAGCCATAGACTCAATCTACTACTACTTTAGCAAAAGAACACCAGTTGAAAACAAATAAATATTGCTACTCCAGAACGATTTCTTTGTTTTTGAGTGGGTATTCTTCTTCCCACTGACAGTGGCCTTGCCACAGATTACATGACAGTATTGCTGAGGGCAAGCAAAACTAATTGAGAATGAGGCAATGCCTATTCAACAATGCCTATTGTATGGCCAAATCAGGTTGACTGCAGGACAGCAGCATTGTGATAGAACAAAGATGACCACATGGCAGTTTCCTGGCAGGCCAGTCATTGCTGCTTGCCAGGAGCGCAAGGGTCAAGGCATCAAGGAAGTCAGTGCTGTGCAAATGCACCTGTCAAGCCAATTCAGTGTTCCTGTTGTTGAGTTTGCACCATGCCAGCCTCCTTTCCCTCCCAGTAAGTGACCATGATCAACCTCCTGAAACTCTAGAATAGTGACTTTGCCCCACCCAGCAAGCTGCTTCCAGACACTATGTCATGACTTTATTGCTCCTTAAGTTAATGAAAACATGTGGACTGAATAATTTGGTGCAGCACTAAACTATATACATGCATATACTACTTACACGAGCGTTCGGTTCTGGGGTTCTGCATGCAAAGGGAAAATTATTCAAAGTTAGGAATCCCAGAATTGCCTCCCCACCACCACCACCCAACAAGGTGGAGGGCTGTTTACCAGGGGCTGGGAAGGTTGTGAAAGGGCCCTGAGACCTTGCCAGGGCCCTCCCAGTACCTTTGCAGACCCCAGGAAGCAAGGAGGCACCATTCTTGCCGGTCTTTGTGACGCTTCCAGAGCCCTCATGCCTCCTTCCCAAAGGCCAGCAAGGAAGGCTCTGCCATGCTTACTGGGCTGTGGGAAGGCAACACAAGGGCTGTAGGCCAGAGCCCTCATACCTTCATCCCAAAGCCCAGCAAGAGAAGAAAACCCACTAGGTGTGTGGATGAGGAAAATAAATAAATAAATGGAGAGTGGAGAACGACAGGTTTCCCTGGCTCTCCATTTATTTATCGCCCAGTACAGTAAGCTCACTCACTGTACTGGACATGATTCAACAAACAAATCCTGTCAGCAGAAGCCCAGTGCAGCACTGTAACAATGTAACACTGAATCCCATTGAGATTGTCTACCTGTAGTCTGAAATGGTACAGTTCGTTCTGCTACCTCATTCCCAGTTCGTTCTGCTGCATCTGTTGACCAGGCCACAGAGATAAGATTTGGACAAATTTTACCTGTTCAAATGCACACACCTGTATTCCATACTAACCACACACCCCACACCATCCCGGCTTCTAATTGGATACTGGAATGTCCCGCTTTTTGATCCAGCACTTGGGCAGGAATCAGCTTGCGCCAGAGTGGCCGACCAAAACATGAGTGTCCTGAGTTGGACCCCCCAGATGTTGGAGTGTATGGTATTCAGATGGGTCTTTTGAATGGTAACATCTCTGTTTTACAGCATAAGTATCACATTGGTTTATTCAGTTCAGAGAAGGAAAACCTCTACACTACAGAGTTACTCTTCCAGATTCCTTACTGCCAATCCACTGCAGACTGTCTATAGTGACACAGTGGTATAGGAGGGAGTTTCCACTAAGTCATTCCCACAATTCCCCACAGCATGAAATGTTTTATTACCAGGATCATTACTAGCTCACAGCACTCGTGCCCGTCCTGCAGAGTCCCATTAGCGTCTCTCATGTCGGCCTGAATTTTCCACTGGGTCTCCCATCCCAAGACTGGTCAGGCATTACCTTGCTTACCTGATCGAATCTGATACATTCACAGCTTGATGTGTTATAGCTGCAGGCCTATCTGTTGTGGCTTGCATTGGAAACAGCTGCTTGAGAGGAGATCTAAGGCCCTAGAGGGTTTTTGAAGCCATTACCAACAGACGGGCTGAGATTAAAGAAACTAATAAGAAAAGGAAGGGGGGTGAGAATAAAACACGGCGTGCTCAAGGTGCATGTGCTGCATGATCGCAAATAAAGGATATACAAAATGTGAGGTTAATTTCAAAGCTATCCTTTGAATGGCAAATAGTTAAAGGATATAGTTTCCTCTTGCCAAGAGATTTAACTGCCTGGACTCTGTATCCGGACATGTTACGGTTCCCCTTTGGGTGGCTCCTCAAAGACCAGCAGAGTTCTTAATTAAGTGTCAAAGAATTGATTAGCCGGCGCTCTTGCAGTTCAATCCCATTGATGAAACCATTTTTGTCAGGCCTGCTGATATAATTAGACCAAACATGATGTGAAATCTTCAGCGTTTTGAACTGGAGTAATTATTTAATTTGTAATAAAGAAAAAAGAGGGGAGAGTTGGGGAGGGGTGGGGGAAGATGCAGAGGCAATAAAGAACCAGAGGAGTTGAAGGGGGTGGAACCAGCTGAGAATAGGTGGTGGTGGGGAGTCCATAAATAATTGTTCTTTTCCACCTTCCCATCCTGTAGGGACTTGGGTTATTTGTGGGAAACCTCCGTGCAGGTTTCATTGACTTGCTAATGGCTCAATTATTCTGAGATGAAATCTCGTTGCCTTCACAAGGCATCCGACAAACCTGTCAGATTATACTGAACAGAAACAGGGAGCACTTTTGACATTGTCTCTTCACCCTACGAAAAGCACCCCTCTTGCTGTCTTTTGAGATTCATTGAGAGCAGGACCTTTTCAGTTATTTGCTTTTTGAGGCGCAGCACTGCAGAGAGTGTCCTTTTTATTTGCTTCATTTAACAAAAATTATATACCACTTCATTTTAAGGAAACTTCCGATTGGCTTACAAAAATACAAAATAAAGCATTAATATTATACGTATATATGTGTATATGTATATGTGCATATTCAACGGTCCTTGACACACATTCAGACTGTTACATCTCCAGACTTGGGATCTGCTGTAAATCTCTTTGCAGCCTCTATCAGCTGAAGATTGGGTGCCATTTTTTCCTTCAGCTCAATCTTTGATGACATAGGCCGCATTCACACCATGCATTTAAAACACGATGATGCCTCTTTAAACAGACATGGCTGCCCCCAAAGAATTCTGGGGGCTGTAGTTTGTTCAGGGTGCTTAGAGTTGGTTGGAGACCGCAATTCCCCACATAGAGTTACAGTTCTCAGAGTGTTTTAACAGTCAATCTCTCTTTACAAGGAACTCTGGCAATTGTAGCTCTGTGAAAGATAAGAGTCTCGTAACAACTCTCAGCACCTTTAATAAACTACAGCTCCCAGAATTCTTTGGGGGAAGCAATGAGTTTTTAAAGTGATATCATAGTGCTTTAAATGTATAGTGTGAATGTGGCCATAGTCTCACATGACCAGTCAGCTTTGACTACATCACAATATCACTGATGGCAAGCACAGCCAATTCAGAGGGAGTTCATCTCCCATCACTGTTACAAGTACCAAAGCATCAACTGATCAGAGCTGCTAACACAAAACCCATGCACATCTTGTGTGTATCTCTACTTGTGTTTTTGGGCACAACATTAACTAATAAAGGGATTTCCCCTCAACAATCTGCCCAAATCCAATGCATTAATATACACATTTTTGTCCCTTTCCCCACATATACACATTTATGTATCTTGTTTGTTTGGAGAAATGCGTCATGACTTTAGGAGGTTTGAATTTCAAAAACTAGCTCAAGTCTCCCCAAAGCCCTTTTTCTGTAGTGATGAAGTTCACTGGCGAACCTTTTGTTTAGCTTTCCTATCAGATGAATGTGAAGCAAAGCAGTCCCGTTTCAAGGCTAGGCTGCCAAGTTTTGAGAGAGAGTCACCTGCATTAAGGAGGGGGCAAATATGTTGAAGTTTTGTCAAAGTGCTGGTGAACATTAATATTCATCTAAGACTTTTCAGTAGGAGGGCTCACCACAAAGTGCTGTATAATGAGGAATCAATCACTCCCCATTGTAAAGATAGTTGGAATAAAGAGGTCGCTTTTCTAATGCAAGGAAGGCCTCCTTTGTTTCTGGCCTAACCATCTGCGTGTTGAGATCATAATCAGTGATAAGTGTTGTGCTGCAGAGAAGATGTACAGCACAGATCCTAAAACACCCTCCACCCTCATCAAATTTTAAAACTGACCAGTGTTGTTTCCCCCCCCCCCTCTGTTATTCTACCCTCTGGCTTGCTGCCCAGGTTTTATCCATATTTCATTGCTTTTAGTATTATTTATTATTTGTGTTGCTCCACCAATGGACATGGCTTGACTGAGAAAGGGGAAAGGAAGGCAGACATTCTGCATAAGTGATTTCAAGACACATTCTCCAAGCTGAAAACAAATGACTTAAACTGTGGTGAAAATGTATTGAAAGCAAAATCACTTTCACCACAGTTCAGAATGTTGTCGGTCTTCACCCTAACATGAACACACACAAATACACAAAGGAGAAGCCCTGCAACCCGAGGAACTTCACAATCTACATTTTTTTGGATAGGAGATGGATGAGGATGTCAGTGTTGGTTTCTCTCATTTTCTCTTTTTTTCCAATAGTAAGTTCAGCTTGCCCCACTTTTGCATCAGCTTGTGATTTATTTATTTATTTTAAAAGTCTGAACCGCAACAACAAGAAGAAAAAGGTTTATGGGTTTTGTGTCCATTTCTCCTAATGCACACATTCTTATACACAACATTGACCGATACCAACTTTTTGGCCAGCAATTTCCCCTTTTGTGTGCTGTTTTCACTAGCATACACAATTTTGTGTACAGCCCCCCCCCCACTATATACATGTTTATCTATTTGTTTCGGATTAGTTTTTCAGAATACTGCAATTTTGTAGACATTCCTTAAAGAGCAAACTGAACAAGTTTCTCCCCCATTTCCACATGGGGGACAACAGTGGGAGAAGTAGGGATGGGAACAGAGGGAGTATCCAAGAAATAATAGTGAATCGATGTCAACAGATCCAGCTTTCCATGCTTAGGCTTGGGGTGTGTTACAGTCTCAGAATGCAGTAAAGTGGCATGTGTTTTGGGTGCATTTCACAGCTCTCTCCCCCTCCAGCTATTCACATCAGTGTGACTTCATTAGTGTCAGATTCATTTCCGTTTGTGTACACACCAGGAAGCGTTGACAAGGCTGGGATGCAGCAGAAGTGAGAGTCCATGGAAGAGTATCAGGTTTTTGTCTGGAAATTAAATCCCATTTTCCCAACAGTGCTGGGATCCACGCTGTGCAAGCTCATTTTGGTTGGCTGTGATTGTTAGATGTTAGCTGCACCCTTGTCAGTGCTGTTATGGAAATACCATCATTAGTAGCAAACTTTGTTGGGCTCCTTCTATCCCCCCTCATATTATAGTTTCCTTTGGTGAATGCTAGAAGAAGATAAAACCAACAGTGCTGGAGACTGAACACAAGTTTCAGGCAAGTTACAGATGGCTGCAAGTTAGAACGACTTCCCTCATGCTGTTCTGACAGCAACACACTAGATTAGACAGATATCAGGAGCTGCCAAACACTTTCCAATCCCTACTGGTTCCCATGCTACCTGCAGTCTGAGAGATGTGACTAGCATGAGGAAGGAAGGTATGGAAGGGAACCACAAGAAGTCACATCAAGAGAGGAGGCCAAAGCAACGAAGGCAGAAGATGCTGAACAACAGCCACAAAGTTCACTGTGCAGCTAACAGAAAACAGCCATTTCTAGAGTTGGAAGAGAAATTCCTTCGGTCTGCATTTTGAAGCAAACCAACTCAATTCACTAGTGCTACACTTACATATGGATCAGAATGCAGCGGCCCGTTGGATTTCTGAATTTTCAGTGCATTTCTTTCTATTTTTAAAGTGCACAAAAGTGTGTGTTTCAAGGGGAAAAGGAGTACAAAAAATCTGTAGTTTTAGGGGAAATGAGATGGAAAGCATACATTGTGCACAGACCATGTATAAAATTTGTGTTGTAATGAAAACTGTGTACAGTATGAATGTGCATTTTTCAGCCTGGAAGTGGGACAGACTGATGATTGAGTGAATGCAAAACTGACTAGGGAAGAAAAACAGGCTGATCCACACATCCTCCCCACTTTATATCTTCAGCATCAGAAGTAAACACGCATACTACTAAATTGGTTTAGTTTTGGATAGTGGGAGGAGCTGAAGCTCACATAACAAACCTCTTAAAGTGGCAGAAGCCCTATATTGTGCATGATAGCCCATTTAAGGAGACAGCAACTTAATGGCATATACATTTTCATTTAAAGTAACTGTAACCAAGTAAAGTGCCATTTTTAAACAAAATATTTTGTACTTATATAATGGACCAATGGCTTTCTTATATTTGTAAGCCTGCTGTGTCCAGACCAGGTCAGTTGACTTATCTCTTTAGGTTGCTGCTGGAGAATACATGTAATTTTTATGGACAGTTTTATTGTGGGGTGGCTAAATCATTGTACCCATGCATAAACTCCACCACCAAGCAGTTTTCATTAAAAATAAGATTTCCTTCATTGTGTCATGTTTGTTGGCATCTTTCTGGCATGAAAGACAATGGAGTGCACCTCCAGGGGCAAAATCAAACTACGTACAGGTGTCATGTACATAGAAGCTAATAAAGTACTTGTTAGTAAACCTACAAATTTTAGTTTTATAACCAAGTATTGAACCCCTGTTCTTAATCTAAACTAAAGGCACATCACATCAGTGCTTATCCTAAATTAGAAGCAGAGAAATATTTCGCATGGATTTTTAAAAATCGTGGGGTTTTTTCTTGTTACTTTTTTGCTACTTTAAACTATAGTTGTAAAGTGCTGTATGGATGGATATTAATATAGATATTAATAAAATTATGATAAAATGTAAAATGAGGGACATCAGTGATACAAGAGTTTTAACAAGGCCAGCACAGAGTGCTTGGAAGCATTGATTCTAGCATGAGACATCTGTTAATAGCTTTAAGCACTTGATCTATACTTTTTACTAGCGTGAACTGAGTGAAATTAACACCCAACACGTACTGCACAAAAGAGGGGCTTGGGATTGTCTTTGCAATGAAGCTGAAGTTGGGAACCATTCAGCCCTGATGGGATTTTTAGGACCTACACCCATGAGACCAAATGAGAAGCCTATGCCAACCATTTTGCATTGCACAGATGATGCTGTCCTGCTAGGTTTGTAGCTTCCATGTGAAATCTGCTGATATGATGTAAAGCGTCTATTCCCTTTCCAGCTTTACTAGTGTTAATGCATAATTATAAGGCATGCTCAAGCACACCAGTTCTCCCTTCTCCCTCTCATCTTTTATGGTCTTCTTTCTAGAAGCTGAGTCAATTAAGCCTTCATTTCCTCCACCTTTAATAGGCATGCAGAAGAGGGAATATCAGCAGATGTGGCTTTCATGGCACAGATATAGGAGTCTAGTTCTGTTTTGTATCTGGCGAGCTTAGGGCTTAGTAAGAGTCTGTGGACAGTGTGTGTCCAAGACTCAGATGCAGAAGGGAACAGGCAACTTCATCACCTCTGTAACTGATAGTGAAGACACAGTCTTTGATTAGACCGACCCTGGTATACATTCTAGAGCCTGGTTGTTGTTGTTCTGCCTTTGCCTAAGCAAGAGAGCAGTGCATTCTGCTTGCTGCATTTTAAGTTCCACTTCCAGCTCAGGCTACCATTTTGGGGAACCCAGAACTGTAGATTCTAGATTTGGTTACAGCTGCCCACGGCTGCAGTCAGTGCTGGATTTACGTATAAGCTAAACAAGCTATAGCTTAGGTCCCCACTCTCTTGGGGGCCCCCAAAAAAATTAAAGGGGGGAAAACCTTGGATACTTCTTCTTACTTGTATTTCAGCTCAACAATTACTTTGACAAAATACATATTTTGTTATGTGCAAATGGCTTTAGATACCTATTAGGTCCATAAATTACCATAGAGCATATATTCAACAAAAAAAGTGACAATTTGTTGTTGACAAAGGACAGCTGGACATATAATGGGCCCCATTACCTTCAGTAGCTTAGGGCCTCATCAAACTTAAATCCAGTCCTGGCTGCAGTCCATCCTGAGGGGGGGAAATTGGTCACTCCCCTTGCCCCGGGTTCCAAATGCAACCCAGCTTCCTTACAAAAAAAACATTAGAGTTTTATCCCATCTCCTTAGACCACTCAGAGCTATTGCCCTGAAATAACTCCTTTTGCTTGATGGAATTTGGATTTGGTCCAGTTAGAGAGACCTTGACAATGTCACTAACAACCCCTGTGCCATTTGCAGGTGCTTGCCTTGACCGCTGTAATTAATGAAGAGGAGTTGTTGACAGGCTTCATTAATAGGACATAAAGATGATCGAGGTATTCTGAGATCTGTGGGGGTGAAGGAGAAAGCATGTACCAAAGCAGAGACAGCCAGGTCAATTTCATGTGTTTGGCTTTGTTGACTTGGGAATAGTTCATAGAAGACTGATTTGGATGGATAAATCTTCTAGTGCTAAACGGGCTGTTTGCTAGAATTTTTATGCTGCAAAGCAGGAACATAAAAAGGGGAAAGCACAGTAGCCAGTCTCTTAAATGCTTTTGTTAATTATAGCCCATTCACCAGTTTTGTTTGAGCAGCAGAGTGACACCCAGTGGCTGCAGTTAATGCCTACACATTTGAGGATCCAGTGGCAAATTAGGCAAAATTTAAGAAAAATAGTTTGCTTCTCAGGCGGCAGTGGTAGAATCATTTTCAGCAGATAAGATGACCTGAGAGCTGGATACCATCTGAGGCCTATCTACTGTGATCATGTTAATGCAAACAATGTAACCTGTAGCCTCTAATATTTTGAGTTGTAATAATTGCTCTGAACAATGACCATACCGCAGAGACCACAAGTTGACATTGCTTCTCAACATTCAAACTGCATTGGCTAATTTTAGAACTGTATGTGAGTGACGGTGATGGCTACCTTCCATCACAGAGTGCATTCCATCACACAGTTAGAAGAATAATCTTGGCCTTAAATTAAGAGTCTGTGTACTGGGAATAATTGCTGTCCTTTTAACCATGAAGTCTTTATTCTCCAACCATATTTCTGTAGTCTTAAGAGCTCAATGATTCTCAGAACTCTGGCCGTTTCTATCATCACTCTTGCTGTTACATGATAAAAGGCCTACTGTTGGTTTGGCTAAACAATTCTTGACATCATTAAAACCTGGGGACACTGAAGCACCAGGGAGGAAATGAGCATATGCTTCTAAATTTTGTAGATTTTGGACCCACCAATACATATGCCCCATATGTGACACAGGTTGTCCTCTGAAACTTGGATTGGATCATCCCAACAGATACAACAACCACCAGAAAATTCTCCATAGGTACATGCTTACATTTACTTCCAATGATACAACACTGTGGCGTTATGAGTCTGCCATCAGATGGGCTCTGCTTGGATCAGATGTCAGAAAACCACTCCAATGGCCTTGTGATGCCTGGTTGTGGGGTCACACTGAAAGCCCATCTGACAGAACTTAACATGTGCTGGTGACCGTCCCACAACGCCTCAGTGTATGTTGATGGATCAAGAACTCCAGACAGAGTGTTTTCTAGCAGTAGCCCACCATGTGTTCACATGGCTGAGCCCTTGGGCTTATCTCCTTCTGGATACTGCAATATCCAATATCTGGATACTCATATGTAGGGTTGCAATCTCCTTTGAGCCACTCTCTCAGTACATCTGATGGTGCTTTACGCAGAGAGTAAACATGCATGCCAATGTAACTTTTGACCTAGCCCTGAAGTGAGAATGGCTTGAGACTTTGAGTGTGAAAACACCCTGAGATTGCACAATATCAGCTTTCCCAAACCTATGTAATGCCCTCCAGATCTTCCCAGACTACAACTACCACCATTCCTGACAATTGGCCATGATGGCTGGGACTGATGGAAGCTGGAGTCCAGCAATATCTAGAGGGCAATGTGTGAGCTTCAAGCAGTTTCCACCCAGCCCAGCTCCAATACCAGACAGAGAGAATTCTTGAAAGGAGCAGAGTGAAGCAAGACAGATGAGTTTCGTTCTCCACCTTCATGTGCTCCTTCTTTTGTGTAAAGACTAGATCCCCACTCCTGCTCTATATATGTGTGAACACAGCAGATACACACACAAGATGTCCTATAAGTTCTATTTTGGCTCAAATTCCCATCCACCACCAGATCAGTGTTGTCATGCAAAGGTATTCAAGTTTGGGGTGTTTTTCCTTTATGTTAGTCCATCTCCTAGGTTTTGGTAAGGGTGCCATTTTGATTAATTGTATATTATCGCTGGATGATTTACAATTACTGCTTCTCTAAAACCCCCATGACCCTCCATAATGGGTGGTCCTCCCAGTTTCTAGAGGCAGAAGACTTTCCTGTTCAGCACAAGATGTTGTATAAATATTTTCTTTCTTTATTCACCATGCTGGGAAAAGTAGTGTCGGAAATTGCATAAAAGAAGAAATTGCTTAGAAATAGTTCTAGCAAGGAAGGAGGGGAAAAAACACTTTTGGAATACTTTGCTTTTAGCTTCCAAACCTTTGGGAGATCTAAGCATAAAGCATCTGCCTCTTTTTTGTTGATGGCTCTCATTTAAAGCATGTTGGCTATGTGTGTCGGTAGCTATGAAATTGAGTCTCTTCTTTTTTGCATTTACTGTCATTGCCAAGACTGGTAATTAATCATGACCGCACAGTGGCTAGCTCTCTTATTTCCCCTTCCCCCTTTTCAGAGTGAGTAATGAAGAATGATGTCTTCACTTTTTCACCTCCACATCTCCTGGGCACCGAGCGCTCAAGCTGGTTCCTTTAACAAGGAACCTGCACTGGGGAGAATGCTCTGCAGATGACAAATGTGGCCTTGGAGTTTGCCAAGTGTGAGGTTGGCTTTGTGACACTTCTCTATTTGTCGCCATCAATCTTCCTCTGTCAGGCGGGCCTTTTTTGGTCCCGTTGTTGTTGCTACTGGTTTTTCTTCTTCTTCCCCTTTTCATTATGTTCTACCTATACACAGAGTGTTTAGAGGCTGTTCTTGTGGAGGGCATTAGGAAAGAGAGGTCCATAGCAATGGTGAATGGGGGCGGTATTGTATAGGTTTATAATGATGAAAATAGCAGGAGAAGTGGGTGTGAATTTGCATTTTTGCTGT
This sequence comes from Podarcis filfolensis, assembly GCF_964270895.1. NCBI lineage: Eukaryota > Metazoa > Chordata > Lepidosauria > Squamata > Lacertidae > Podarcis > Podarcis filfolensis. The sequence continues at coordinate 108,199,907 of NC_139604.1, forward strand.
TTCCTGTTCACTCCTCTGTACAAATTGGAAGGAGACAATGGTGTTTCACCTCTGATCATAACTAGTTTTAATTTTGCTAGGGCTAGAGGACTGGGCTGATATCAGCTGTGAAACAATCTTACTAAAATGCAGAAATTGTTGCTTTCACACTCTGAAGCTTGCACATGTGCCAAATAACATCCATTAGATCAGCTTCAGGGCTTCTGAGGGCAAAGGTGCAGCAAGGGCAGGTATCCTAATTGCTTGGTGTTGTGAATAGACCTGACCTGACCTGGAAGCTTCCACAGAGGTAATAGCAGGGTAGGAAAACCTTTTACAACCTGGGAGCCACATTCTCTTCTGGATAATCTTCTGAGGGCCACATGCCAGTGCTGGGCAGGGCCAAAAGGTAAAGGTGGCAGAGCAGCAAATTAAAATTTGGTTTGTACATTAGGCTGGTTACACACCTGTGTATCCTCCAGCCACTTGAGATGCAAAGCAAGGCTATTATGCAGTGCGGCTTGGGGACAGTTCCTAGGGTTAGAGAGGTCCAGAGAGGCATTCAACCCGCATGCTTGAGATTCCCAACCCCTCGGTTAAGAAGCATCGCCTGGAGCATTATGGCTAATTGGTGCAAGAAGGCTTGCACCTCTCCTTTGGCTGGAGTGGAATGGTGGTTTTGGTGGTAATACATTGTCTTAATACCCCATTGGTCTCCCCCCATGTCAAAGCCTATCTGCGTGCTTGAATCCTGAGAGACAGCCATGGCTCCATCAGTTTCTTTTGTGCATATATTTAGCATCTGTTTGACAATATGTAAAATAATCACGCATCCAAAAGCAGGCATTTCTCTTCTTATCTACCCCCCCCTCCAAGCCACAAAAAAGCATATGGCACAATACAGTAAGACTGAAGTAGGTGCCAGAACATGGAGGCTAGGCACATCTCAGGACAATCTGCTACTTTTCTGTGTGCATTGAAGGCATCCTTTGTTTTCCCACTCTCCTTGGGGAATTAGGCAATGGTGTGCTGCTCTGCAAGCAGTGGCGTAGCGTGGGTTGTCAGCACCCGGGGCAAGGCAAGTAATTTGCGCCCCCTAACCCATGGATTTGCACCCCCTAACCCATGGATTTGCCCTAACCCCAGATGTTGCGCCCGGTGCGGCTGGCCCCCCCTGCACCCCCCACGCTACGCCACTGTCTGCAAGAACAAATTAAGCATGTACTTAAGTAAGGAGGGGGCTGAGTTAGCTGTGTAAAACTGAGCCAGGAGAGGGGTTGTTTGGACCGAGCCATATATTTAAAGGGTGGCATAAGAAGGAAGTATCAGAAACTTATGGCATAGAAACGTTAGCCAGACTGTGAAAAGGAGATCTAAAGCAAACTATGCAATCTCCTTAGGGGAGTGATAGAATTCCTGGAGATGGTAAGCTTTTGCAGCTGAACTTGCTGTAACCTTCCAACAGTTTGACTTCACCCCCAAAGGCACACTTCTCCATTGTCTCCTGAGACAGACGGATGCCAACCAACCAGTTCCATAAGTCCAGTGCTTTTTTCTAGGGGTACTCAAGGGCACACAGCGAGAGCCAGTGTGGTGTAGTGGTTAAGAGCAGTAGTCTCGTAATCTGGGGAACCGGGTTCGCGTCTCCGCTCCTCCACATGCAGCTGCCTTGAGCCAGTCACACTTCTTTGAAGTCTCTCAGCCCCACTCACCTCACAGAATGTTTGTTGTGGGGGAGGAAGGGAAAGGAGAATGTTAGCTGCTTTGAGACTCCTTTAAGGGAGTGAAAGGCGGGATATCAAATCCAAACTCCTCCTCCTCTTCTTCTTCTTCACACAGTACCAGCACCGTGTTTTTCTAGAAGAAAAGTCCTGCATAAGTACATTGCAGAGAAACAGCCGAGCATCCTATGGCAAAGACTAGCAATTTTATCATAGCTTAAGCTTTGCTTTTCAATTAAGCCTAAGCAGTTAATTGCTTTCAGGCAACACACAAGTCCTCTTCTCATATACAGAGACAAAGAGAGTAGAAAGGGGCTTGGGGCCATGTGTCCTTGAAGTGGCACTCCACCTGCTGCCCCCATCATTGTCATCGCCATGTTCAGCATTTCATCTGCAGCAGGAAGGCTTCGCTATGCAGAGAGGCTCCCTGCAGGAATTAGAACCTATGTACTTACGTATGTGAAAGGCAGTGTGTAAGTTTTCCAATTCACTGAAATTACAAAGCAGCAGGAACTTCGTGATAGTACTTGGGACAGATGTTAACACAGGCATAGGCAAACTCCGCCCCTCCAGATGTTTGGGACAACAATTCCCATCATCTCTAGCTAACAGGACCAGGGGTCAGGGATGATGGGAACGGTAGTCCCAAACATCTGGAGGGCCGGAGTTTGCTTATGCCCGTGTTAACAGCTGCCCAGTGGATCTGAGAACAGAATGTTAGCTGTGTTTCAGATGATATCAGAAGCAAGAAAAGATAAAATGGGTAGTACTAGTTAAGGCATTTACTGTGTATGTGTGTGCACTGCTATGCATCTCTGTGTAAATCAGGGATGGCTAGCCTATGGTCAGAGGTGATGGGAGCTGTACGTCAACAACATAGAGAGGGCACCACATTGGTTACCCCTGTTCTAACTATTCATATTAGTAGCACTGAAGTGCAGCATAGAGCAGGCCACCTGGCAAGTTGTCACAGTGGCATACAGAGTAAGCAGCCTAGATTTAGCTCCCAGAGTCCCTGGCTTGAGACCTCTGCTATCTGAACAACCACTTAGCAAGTGTGGCATTGAGGAGGCCTGGATTTAAGTTCCAAGTTGCAGACTGACTGCGTGACCTTCAGTTTCTCCCATTCTCAGTTCCTGAAAAGAACATTGTTGTGTGTATGAATGCGATAAGGATTGTGCAGTTGTTTACATGCTATCGGTGCAGTATAAGTGATAGATGTGGTCTAAGCTAACAAACAACCCTTATCATGATCACTCCTGCAATGTCATTTGGATTGTCTAAGTTGTCACTTGTGGGGGCCTCATTTCTGCCTCTCTTTCAGCTGTAGAACAGCAGCACCACTTCCAGAGATGATTTACTCATCTGGCTTGAAATCTGCTTGCTTACAACCTTTTTTCCCCTTCTAGTGATTTCTGCCAGATCATTATTTGCTCATTTAACTTATGCAAATCTTTGCCGTCAAACGATTATGTAGTTGTGGTACAATGCAATTTATTTATCTTGTGTCCTTAATACATCGGATTACAAAACCCTCATCTAGTTCTTGAGAAAATAAAAGCTGAAAGTAGCAGGAAAAATAAAATAAAAATACAAGTTGACAGATATGATACTGGAGGGTAGTGGATCCCCTCCCCAAAATTATTATTTCCCAGATCCACCCAAGGTAGCTTTCCTTTCAAAAAGAAACCAATCTCCCAATCCATTTTTCATCAGATTCCCCCTTCTAGAAATGCATTTGCCCAATTAATTTATGGCTATGCCTGCATAGCTTGTGTGTTACCTGTGGGGGGTGGGGAGGGAAGAAGAGCAGTGATTAACCCATCTGAGCAGAGGTTGTACAGCTAGACAAATTGAGCTAATTTACCAAGGCAATTTGCAAATATTCCATATTCAATATATCCGCTAAATCATCTAGAAGTCTACCTTGCCTGCCAGGAGAACTTGGAGGGTATTCATTGACCCTCATGGTGTCTTCAAAAGAGCAAAATGAATACAGCTACCTAATAATGTAGGTTATATTTACATTGAAGGTAATGATTACATCATCACGTGATAATTACTGACCAGACTATATGTGGTCAGAAAATAAGGCAGGGCACTTTGCTGGTTTTATTATTATTATTATTATTTATTATTTTGAATGCCATCAGATTTTAAAGTGACCACATGGTGCTCTCTCAGCAACTGTCAAGGTGCTGTCAGCAGCCCCTGGTTGGTTGCCCAGGAAAGTATAAAGATAAGGGAAAGTTTCTTACCATCATTTTTTATTTCAATATTACAGAGAGAGGCTATAGTACTTAGCCTCTTGGATAATGGTGTTGTCCTGAGTGAATCTCCACCCCCCCCGTCTCTCCCACTTCCTCATTCGTAACTTCTATGAGTGCTGCTACGTGCCCTCTGTCTTTTAACTGTTTGCTCTCCTACTTTTAAGGCTCGCTGGGTTCTGGGAGAGGGGGTCTGAAATGCTTTCTAGCGACAAAGTGTCAGCCAGCTGCCATTCCGGTCTTGCCTCCTCCTCTCCCATTATTTCCCAACTTTTCCTCTCATCCGCCTCTGAGCTGTGACCTCCCTCAAACCACTTTTGTAAATCTATATTGTTCTTCTCTTCCTCCTCCCTGGAGGGGTAAGGAAGGGGAGGCAGTCTCCACCATTCCTCTTCTGCTCAGTCCAGCAACCAGGTAGATGTAATGGCAGGCATTCTTGTGGGTCAGCTGTGATTCCAATTTTGTCAATGAGAAGGTTTTATGATTTCTTAGCACTCTTCAGGGTGCAGGTCACAATGCTACAGTGACTAGTGACTCATTAAAAGAACAGCATAGCTATTGTATACTCTTCCTGTTAGTTCAGCTTGAAGAAATAGCATGTCTATGGAACCTTTTGGGGGTCCAGCTACCCTTTGTGGAATTCTAGCTGGCCTCAGACCATGAAGACTCCAGAGACAGAGAACAACGAAAGGTGAAAGATATCTGGAAAATACATTTTGGACTACAACTCCCATCATCCCTGGCTCCTGGTAGCCAGGAATGCTGGGAGTTATAGTACAATAACAGCTGAAGAGTCAAGTTTGGGAAACCCCGATCTACACAATTTTTGAGTAGAGACATTGGAGGAACCATGTCACCAAATTTCTCCTCAGGTGGGGGTAGAAATTCTCCAGCAGTTTCTTGAGATAGGACTCACTGTTACCCGGGGCAGTAGTACACCTTTCCACCAATTTCCCACCAAATGCTGTTCGTTTGCTTGCTTCCTGCAAGTGGCAGAACAGCAGGTGCATGTTTGCAGACTAGCCACCTTTTTGCATCCTCCATGTTGCTTCAGAATTCGTTTCATTCCAGGGCACTGGGAGGGAGGAGAGGGAAGCAGAATATACACCACCACACAAACAAATTGGATATTTGGAGAAAATTCTGCACAGTGACTCTTTTTCTAGTGGTGAGCATAAAGAAAACAAAAACCACAGAAAACTTCTCAGAAAAATACATTCAGGGAAATTTTGGCTCCGTTCTACACACTACCAAATATGTCCCATAAACTGCACTACATTGGCACTCTTGGAGGAGCTTCTCATCAAGGTAGAAATGGTTCCTCCAGAAATGAAAACTTGGAGGAGGAAGCCTCTGCCCTTGATCAGTTCAAAAGTTAGTGAGACTTTGTAATGCCGATTGTGAGGTGTGGTGTTCTGTAATCACACAGCAATCACAGGGGGTGAAATGGTGATTGGATGTAGGATGAGTGTAGCTGATAACATTCTTAGTCTCACATTTCACACTCAAATATAGATTATGGTGACTCAGTTAGCTGACACTTTTTTCTGTTTGCGAATTGTCAGCAAGCAAAATCACTTATCTTTTCAGAGGCAGAAATCATTTGCAATTGTTTGCTAAGTGACTTTCCCCCAAATAATTACTAATCTGTGAGAAGCGCCTCTCCTTTCTGGAAGTGAAACTTAGGAGTCGTGGTTTCGTAAATGGTACAGTGTGAATCACATTTCATGGGGTGCAAATAAGTTTCCTTTCTGTGAATGTTCTCGGGTATGTGTCTAAAATTTCCTCTTCTTTGAATTTTCACCTATTCTGTCATAGCAGAGGAGGTCAGATGCAAAAGAGAATAAGGTTCCTGCAGCTTTAATAGTTGTGTAGCATGTCATGAAATTTACCCCTGCAAAAATTACCTCTTCTTCTTACTGAAGATCCAGAAGGCCCATCCTCTTGCATCTAACCCCTCTAGCCAGAACTGTTTTGACTGATAAGTGTCATACAGTTTAGGAGGCACCAAAAGCAGGTGTTTGTGCTGGTCTTGGTGGAGCTTCCTATTTAAAAACCTGATTTACCAAAACAAAACTGTAGGAACTGCTCAAAGAACAAATAGCAACAGACCAAGGCTAGAAAAAGAAAAGTTGGTAGGTAACTCAACCTGTTGCATGTGTGTCTCCATCGTGTTTCCACTTGTGTGAGTGCAGATGAATGCACAGCAGTCATAAAGAATGTGGTGCGGAGCTTCACTCATTATGTGAAGCTGCCAAATCACTTTCTGAATACTTTCAAATGTTACTGGCTAGGCAGGCATTCATATGGTCACCAACATGTCACTTCTGGCCCTCCATTTGCAAATGGAGGGCCAGAAGTGACATGTTGGTGACCATATGAATAGTTCTCTGCTGCAGGCTGAATTATTATAAATGGACAGCCTGCCACCAAACTGCCAGCCTTTCTAAGGGGTACATTGAAGTGGCCAGTGCTATGTGATAAGCTTGTGACCCAGTGTCTGTGTTTATTGCTGTGGATGCAAATGCAGCACGATGAAGCCAACAGCCAAACAAAGCTAGAAGCTTAACTTTTGGTAAGACTTTTGGTAAAAATTCCTTTCTGGCCACTCATGCCTAAGAAGGCTTGACTCCATCCATCTATCCAGGCTGCACCCCTAACCCCATTAAGGTAGCATAACTTTTAAAGGCAGAAATTTCATCTTTTTATAATCTTGGCAGACATAAATTTACTTGCCAAGGGCTGGTTCATACCATTAACGTGATCTGCCTCCACATGGTTCTGTCTCACACTGTTCTTTTCATGTTTGTAAACAGGAACCCCATGAGACAGAAGAATGATGGGAATTCTTCCTGTGCTTGCACAGTTGCCATAAGCTCTGATACAAATAGGATGAGCATGGTTTGAAACTAGGGATATTCCACCATGTGATCATAGAGATCCCTAGAGATGGCTTTGAAAGCTCAGGCAAATTCATGGAGGACAAGGTTACCAGTGGCTACTGGTCCAAAGGGCTAAGTTCTACCTCCAATGATGGCAACAGTATGCCTCTGAATACTAGTTGTTGGAAATCACAAGTGAGAAGAGCACCGTTATACCAGTCTGGCTTGTAAACTTCCCATAGGCAACTGGTTGGCCTTCACCAACCTGTCCATATGTTTTGGACTTCCAGTTCCCATCAGTTCCAGTCAGGGTAGTCATCTGGATGTCCCCAGGTTGGTGTAGACTGCACTAAGGGGACAGGGTGATTTCTTCACAATGGTTCCTCACCTAGTTAGAGCTTTCAGTGTGTTGGCATATATGAGCTTAATTATACCCACATTAAAGATAAGATAAAGGTAGTTCCATGGTAACTGCTGTGTTATATTTGGGAAGTGCAACATTTTATATTCTAAATTTGCACTCTGTTTTTTTCAGCCAGATGCAGTAAATGTGTCTCTCTAAAAAGATCCAAATAAATATTTAAAATCAATTGAATGTACTTGACGTAACCCAACTAAATCAATTTACAGTTTCTAGGATTATGTTAGGCTATATCCGCCCAATGCTTCTACACAACGGACTTACAAATGTTTTAACAATTATTCTCTCCTCATGGAGATCTGTTGTAGTTCTGTGAGTGAGAGGAGATGATCCACATGTCCCCACACTTCAATTTACAGGCCTCTTTGGGACAAATTCTGAAAATGTATAAAATATGTAAGTTTATAGTGAAGTAAGTGGGGGTCTTAGGACAGTGGTCCTAATTAGATTATTCACTTTTCTTCCAAATAAACCCCTATGACAAGAAAGGCTACCAGTTTAAACATTATATACGAAACAAGTCCTCTGCTTTATAGGTATTCATTTTTTGTTGTGTCATGAAGGAATCAACCAACAATAAATATACAACAGTATCAGATGTTGAATCAAAATTCTTACATGTAGGAGAAAAGCAAAGTAACTTATAGGTCCATGTTTTTAAAATGGCTGCCATTTTACATCTGCTGACTGGATTCATTCAGGCATTGTTGCTTAAACAACGATGAAGCTCCTGCCTTGAGGTAAAAAATCAAAAGTGTAGAAAAGCTTTTTTACATTTCCTGAGTTCATGTCCACATATCAATGTGCAGGATATGTGTAGCAATTGCCAGAAAAGGTGTTTCAGTTGGGAATTTTGAATTTTGTTTCTCTTCTCCCAAATATTTCATTCAAGCCACTAAACAAACTCTGTGATCTTTGCTGCCATTCACATTACTTCTTATCCTTCTCTCCCCCCCACTCCCACCCCCCTGCTGTGTCAAGGTCAAGAAACAAAGAGAGTAAATCTTCAATAATGGACATTTCCCTCTGTGAGGCCCCCTAAGGTAAAGCCTTGTTCTGCAATTAGTGTCGCTTCAGCAAGCGAGCACAGAAAGTGAAGCAAAGAGAAGCCCTTCCAAATTACAGTCATTTTCTCTGCAGATTTCTTTTCCTCTCCCCAGGAGCACCAGGAAGCTACTGGCTATGGCAGCATGAGAGAGAGAGAGAGAGAGCTGCATAAAGAAGCAAATTCCATCTGTGTCTGGGTAGGTCATGTCAGGTTGCCAGTGCTAAACATCTGGACCGCCATGGAAGCTTGTTGCAGCCGTACATGATATCCCTACATTGATGAATGGGAAACACATCTGTTTTCAAGTCAAAAGGGGTCTGTGTCCCTAAACAGGTCTCCGAGCAAGAAACCAGGATTGTCATGAGAACCTCCCTAGTGTACCACACCTCTATGAAAAGGAAAGACAGGTGCCCTCTGCTGGATCTCTCTGGGCTTGTTCTTTACTCCAAGGGTGGCACTCCTAATGTTGTTGGGCTATATCATCCTTGACCATGCTGGCTGAGGTTGATGAGAGTTGAGGGGCCAAAATATCTGGAGGACCAAAAGTTCCCCACTCCTGCACTGCTCCCCTAGTAGTTTAATATGGAAGCCCTGACAAACACTCCGCCCCACAAACTTAAAAGCCCCAAACATTGTGACCATTGCTCATGGGAGAGCTGTTCCAACCCCTTGATCATTTTTGTTGCTCTTTTCTGGCTCTTCCATATTCTTTTTGAGGTGCAGAAACCAGAACTGGGCATAGTATTCCAAGGGCAGTAGTGGAAGACAGCTGTCTGCCATTTTTGGCAGTGGTATCATGTTTCTTACAACAGGTTAGTCTGCATGGAAAGTGAAAGTGAAAGCAGAACATAGTTCTACTTCTGCTTATCCACAAAGGAGTCTTACAAAATACAGTGGTACCTCTAGTTACGAACTTAATTCATTCCGGAGGTCCATTCTTAACCTGAAACTGTTCTTAACTATAGGTGTGCGTTCACTAATGGGGCCTCTTGCTGCCGCTGCGCCGCCAGCACACGATTTCCATTCTTATCCTGGGGGGAAAGTTCTCAACTCAAGGTAACTCTTCCAGGTTAGCAGAGTTTGTAACCTAGAATCATAGAATCATAGAGTTGGAAGAGACCACAAGGGCCATCGAGTCCAGCCCCCTGCCAAGCAGGAAACACCATCAGAGCACTCCTGACATATGGTTGTCAAGCCTCTGCTTAAAGACCTCCAAAGAAGGAGACTCCACCACACTCCTTGGCAGCAAATTCCACTGTCAAACAGCTCTTACTGTCAGGAAGTTCTTCCTAATGTTTAGGTGGAATCTTCTTTCTTGTAGTTTGGAGCCATTGCTCCATGTCCGCTTCTCTGGAGCAGCAGAAAACAACCTTTCTCCCTCCTCTATGTGACATCCTTTTATATATTTGAACATGGCTATCATATCACCCCTTAACCTCCTCTTCTCCAGGCTAAACATGCCCAGCTCCCTTAGCCGTTCCTCATAAGGCATCGTTTCCAGGCCTTTGACCATTTTGGTTGCCCTCCTCTGGACACGTTCCAGTTTGTCAGTGTCCTTCTTGAACTGTGGTGCCCAGAACTGGACACAGTACTCCAGGTGAGGTCTGACCAGAGCAGAATACAGTGGCACTATTACTTCCCTTGATCTAGATGCTATACTCCTATTGATGCAGCCCAGAATTGCACTGGCTTTTTTAGCTGCCGCGTCACACTGTTGGCTCATGTCAAGTTTGTGGTCAACCAAGACTCCTAGATCCTTTTCACATGTACTGCTCTCAAGCCAGGTGTCACCCATCTTGTATTTGTGCCTCTCATTTTTTTTGCCCAAGTGCAATACTTTACATTTCTCCCTGTTAAAATTCATCTTGTTTGTTTTGGCCCAGTTCTCTAATCTGTCAAGGTCATTTTGAAGTGTGATCCTGTCCTCTGGGGTGTTAGCCACCCCTCCCAGTTTGGTGTCATCTGCAAATTTGATCAGGATGCCCTTAAGTCCATCATCCAAGTCGTTGATAAAGATGTTGAATAAGACCGGGCCCAAGACAGAACCCTGTGGCACCCCACTAGTCACTCTTCTCCAGGATGAAGAGGAACCATTGATGAGCACCCTTTGGGTTCGGTCAGTCAGCCAGTTACAAGCTGAAGTGTTTGTAACTTGCGGTACCACTGTACATGGATACACCCATCTTGCTTTTCAGGCACAGTTTTGCTAGGGATGCTGAGGTGAACCCTAGTGAAAGCAAAGAGTGTCTGAGGACATGTTTGAATATGATGTCATAAAGAACATGTTGTGTCTTATCCATTATGAAGAAGGGCTGTGGCTCAATGATGAAGCTCCTTCCCTCCTTCCCTTTCTTGCCTGTTTTCGTGGCTCTCCTTCTCTCTGTGTGTGTTATGTTAGGAAAAGAAAAGGCTGCCAAGTCATTTGGAGAGAAACTTTAAGGTCCTTCCTATTGGCTTAGATCCCTTGGGTGGGGGGCGAAACTCCCTGCTTTATTTGACTCTCGTTCGCGTCCTCCTCTCCTTCCCTTATTTCACTAATTTTCTCTCTCTTCTTCCCACCCCAATTGAAAGTATCTGTCAATGTCTGGTTGTTGTCCCTCTCTCTATTTTTGGATACAGGAAGGCTTTTGGAAGGACCTAAATTCCCCTTTTTTACTTTTTTTTTAAAAAAAATAGCTTCTGTGGTCCTTAATAATCAGTTTGTTCCTTTTTTCTTTTCTTTTTCTGGCAGAACCACAAATTTTGGTCTGAGGATTTGTGTTTTCCTCTATGGGTTTCCTTTTTTTAAAAAAAAATAAAAGCCACCTTTTGGAATAAGTCTTCTCTGTCCTGTCCATTTACTGTATTTATTTTTCCCGATTTGAACTATAAAATGGTTATTTTTTTGAGTCAAAATGAGAGAACCCCTAAACCTTTTTTAAAGGGGCGAAATCCACTAATTATGGCCATGTCCCACTTTCAGCGTTGGAGATTGTATGCCTCCGAATACTAGATGCTGGGGAATATAAGTAGGGAGAGTGCTATTGCACACATGTTCTGTTTGTGGACTTCCCACAGGGATCTGGCTAGCCACTGTGAGAACAGGATGCTGGACTAGGCAGGCCTTTGGTCTGATCAACCAAACTCCTCTTTTAAGTTTACAGCCCACCTCTCATGTGAGAATCAGTTGTGTTCATCTCAGCTGAATCGATTCCTGTGTGAGTGCAACATACCTTCCAAGCACCCCAGAAAAAAATGGGACATTCCATTTTTTCTTGTGAGATCTCAATGAAGATTTGGGGTGCTGTAATGTTGCACGGCACTCCCCCCCAAAGTGCTTCTTGAGTGTCATACAAGATCTCACCCCCCCCCAAGCAACCGAACCCAAAGGGTGCTCATCAATGGTTCCTCTTCATCCTGGAGAAGAGTGACTAGTGGGGTGCCACAGGGTTCTGTCTTGGGCCCGGTCTTATTCAACATCTTTATCAACGACTTGGATGATGGACTCAAGGGCATCCTGATCAAATTTGCAGATGACACCAAACTGGGAGGGGTGGCTAACACCCCAGAGGACAGGATCACACTTCAAAATGACCTTGACAGATTAGAGAACTGGGCCAAAACAAACAAGATGAATTTTAACAGGGAGAAATGTAAAGTATTGCACTTGGGCAAAAAAAATGAGAGGCACAAATACAAGATGGGTGACACCTGGCTTGAGAGCAGTACATGTGAAAAGGATCTAGGAGTCTTGGTTGACCACAAACTTGACATGAGCCAACAGTGTGATGCGGCAGCTAAAAAAGCCAATGCAATTCTGGGCTGCATCAATAGGAGTATAGCATCTAGATCAAGGGAAGTAATAGTGCCACTGTATTCTGCTCTGGTCAGACCTCACCTGGAGTACTGTGTCCAGTTCTGGGCACCACAGTTCAAGAAGGACACTGACAAACTGGAACGTGTCCAGAGGAGGGCAACCAAAATGGTCAAAGGCCTGGAAACGATGCCTTATGAGGAACGGCTAAGGGAGCTGGGCATGTTTAGCCTGGAGAAGAGGAGGTTAAGGGGTGATATGATAGCCATGTTCAAATATATAAAAGGATGTCACATAGAGGAGGGAGAAAGGTTGTTTTCTGCTGCTCCAGAGAAGCGGACATGGAGCAATGGTTCCAAACTACAAGAAAGAAGATTCCACCTAAACATTAGGAAGAACTTCCTGACAGTAAGAGCTGTTCGACAGTGGAATTTGCTGCCAAGGAGTGTGGTGGAGTCTCCTTCTTTGGAGGTCTTTAAGCAGAGGCTTGACAACCATATGTCAGGAGTGCTCTGATGGTGTTTCCTGCTTGGCAGGGGGTTGGACTCAATGGCCCTTGTGGTCTCTTCCAACTCTATGATTCTATGAAGCACTTTTTAAGTGCCAAGAGTGAGGCATGGGTCACATGAGTCGCCCGGGAGTGCATCCCGGAAGATGTGCATCCCAGTTTTGCATCAGAAATAGTTGCAAGGCATGATGTAACTGCAGCTGAATGGCAAGGCCATTACAGTGCTTATGCCAACTTCAGTCTGCAAAACAATGACCGAAACACAGGCCCACTGAAGCCCACTGGAATATTTACCAAAGAAAAGAAAACTTGAGAATGGTCTCTTAACTGCTTTTGCCAAGAACTCCTTGCTAGGTACAGAGGAGAGAAATGAGCATGATATTCCTTGATTTGTTGGTCTTCCTGCTTCATATAGAAACGGGTTTCATATTTTTCTTACAAAAGCTGCAGGCAGGATACTGTACTTAAGGAGGGAATGTTACACTGTGATTAGACTTTGCCTGAAGATCTGCACAATAGATATATCATTTAGGGGAAGCATTGTTTTGCTGGATGTCACAAAGCCCTGCCCATTTCAGGATCATAGTTTCTATAGCAACTAACACAGCTGAAAGAGAGGTGGGGGGGAGGGAGGGAGAGGGAGGGAGGGAAGGAAGAAAGGAAGGAGGAATAGGAGCTTGTGACTAATGTGGTCACCCGAAATGCGTGACAGTATTATAGCACCCACATAGTCACGTCTCTTCCCTGTGTGGGGTGTGCTTAGGAAAGTTACTGTGGATCACACAAAGGTACAGTTTGCTAAGCGAATGTACAGATTAGGGATTGCTAAAATCTTCTTTCTTATTTAATTCAGGAGGGTCCCCTGCAGCCCAGAAGAATATGTTGGCTTTGCACATTAATGGAATCATTTCAGCCGCAGTAGTTTAAATGCAAGGCATGGGGTTTCCCCCCTAGTTCCTGCAAGTGCAGGATTATTCCCCACAGAGCAGTCACAATGGCTTTAAATTTCAAATTTAAAGGAGGGGAGAAAATGTCGCAACACTTTATTTGGGTAGTCCCTCTCCCCGGTATTAATAAGCCTCTTTTGATAAATATGCTATTGCTATGTTAACATCATCATTATTTGTGTGTTTGTGTTTGGGGGAGGGAGCTGGGAAGTTGCCCAAAGTGGCTGGGGCAACCCAGTCAGATGGGTGGGGTACAAGTAATAAATTATTATTATTATTATTATTATTATTATTATTATTATTATTATTAGCAGAAAAGCTTTCATTTTATTCCAGCCCTATCAATTTCTTCGTGTGTGACTGAGCCAAGAGTATACATAATGTGTCCTTTTTGTAATATGGTATCCATGAGAAGTGGTGTGTTTGTGCTGGTGTATTGATTCCATGTACCTCATCCCTACAAGCCAGAAGGCTCCCACATCAAAGCTGAACTGATTTCCCAGTAGTATAGCCTAGCGGGGGATTCAGACTGTACAGAGCCTGGCTACACTAGACCTGACCTGCAGTTTCTCAGAGGACATTGTATTGAGAAAATATCTGAGGGGGTTGTTGTTTTTTGCTCCCCGCAGCCTACAAAAAAGGCCACTTTTCAGGATTTTTTCTGAATTTTCATCAGCATCTTTTTTTGTGGCAGCCACTATCTCTTCCCCCCCACCCAATAAAATGTCCTGGAATGATGTTAGATCTAAAGCAGAGGTAGGAAAACTATGGTCCTCCAGATGTTGACAGACTACAGCTCTGACCACTGGCCCTGTTGGCTGGGACTGACTGGAGTTGTCATTCAACAGCATCTGATAGGCCACACAAGGAAAGTAGCTATTCATCTGTCAACAGATGGCTTAGGATTTCCATTTTATTTTTATGCAATCTGCCTGTCCACCAGCCACATCATCAAATGCATTTTGTAGGAATTTTACTGTTTGCATCTCAATAATTTGTGTTTATATTTTCTCATCTTTCAAACGCCAATGAGTTTTTGATTCCCTACTTTTTAAACTCTGTGTTCCAAACTTTATGCCATAATATAATTGGTTAAGTCTTTATAGTACCACAAGACTTTTCATTTTGCTTTGCTACAACGATCAACAAGGCTACCTTTTTCGAAACCTATCAATAGATGGTGTTTGTAATAAGTCTGATAGCTACCTCTGATAATAACTGATCCAAGAAACTGTTGCCTAGAATTGTCCTTTTCCCCCATGAACACCTTAAGATGAAAGTATTGAGGATGTTTCAAGAGGATGCACAATATTATCCTCTCCCTATTCTCAAAGCCTTTTCCTTTCAGCAGTTCTTCTGAGACGGTTCCCAGCTGCATCTCATTATCTATCAAGTTGTTTGGAAGCCTTGTTGAGCTGAGAATGCCCAGCAGAAACATAAGAAATCAACAACATTTTCTTTCTTCAAAATACTGATTATGCTAATCATCTCTGTTGATATCAAAAGAATATCCTATGAGATGCTAGAATGACCATTTTTCACCAGTAGTTTAAGGAAACCAAGAGGGACAAAAACTGAAATGCAAAACATCTCTCAGATTTATGGTCCAAGTGATCCAGTCTTCTGGAACAGTATTCCCAGCACCTGAATACTATTGCTATACTTTACCATCTAAGGTTACTCAGTCCCGTAGTACCAGCCGGGATATTGTTGTTTTGACAAGTCTGTAAGAGAGATTCAGTACACTAACTGGACTGGTTTGGGGTATTTGAGGCCTGTGGATAAGTACTTGTAGCTGTACAGCCAACCACTGAACAGCTTATACTGTTTCAGCAGCTGCATTTTGTTCTGTATATTGTGCTTTTAATGTTTAATCTTTTCGTTTTGTACATTACCATGTCTTTTAGTATATACACTGCTTTGAGACTTTGGTAAAATGGTGGCGCAAAAATGCTTTAAATAAGTAAATAAAGAAATAAAAAGATACCACTTCTCTTGCAAAATGACCAAGAAATATACCATATTTTTCCGTGTATAAGACTACCCCCATTTTGGGGGACTCCAATTGAAGAAAATGGGGGGAGATGGCCCAGAGCTGTTTGAGCTTTTTGGGGGGTGGGAATGCCGAAAATCACTCACACGACTGACATACGCTGACAATCGCACACGTCGTAGATGCCACCAACCGTTTGCCTGCTTGATGCCAGACGGCAATCGCACCCCCTGATTTTTTACATTATTTCCGAGAAAAAAACCTTGTCTTATACACAGAAATGTATGGTAATTTACTCTAAGGTACTGCCCAGTTAAAATGTCTGGTTATGGTAGGAGAACATTACCCCCACTGAACTGCAGCACCAGAGCTACTCACGTGTTCCCAAAGGCCATTGACATCTACATCTCTTTCCTTTAATGATATTTTGTGCATGCATTGCTACATGGTGGCCTAGGCTAGAAAACTTGTGAGGTTGGTGGTGTAGGGCAGGAAGGGAAGGGGATGAGGTTGGTTGGGTCTCCTGTAAGCCACAGTTCACCTCTTGAGGATCAGTTCAAGTTTTGTGCTTTTCTTAGCCACTGATGGATGTGCACAGTTTTGAGGTGAACGCTCTAAGAGGCTGAGTCATCACTGAGGTGAATGCTCTAAGGGGTTGAGTCATCAATCCCACTGAGAAAAGAAAATATCTGTCTTGAGAGTGAGATATTTGTTCTGGAACTTCTTAAAAGGAGATTTAATGGTGAGCAGAAGCTGCGTTGTGGAGTTTCCTTTGTGTCTGCATGTACCACTAGAGGCTGTATCACTCCTTTTGTTACAGTGACATTCCATGGAAAGGACTGACATGTTGTTGAAATTCTACATGAATTTGAATTTCGGGTGTCGTCCCCCCAGCAATATTTACTCCCAATGCAAATGTTTTAGGGCCGGTTAATTTACACCTGGGAGGATAGTAACTCACTGTGACTGAGCTTTCAGTTCACTGAATAATGTGATTCATTATTTATGTGGCATATTAGAAATAGATCATTGACTAGCATCTGTGGTTAAGCCCCAGCAGAGGGGAGATTAACATGTTTTGCAGCTTGGAATAATCTTCCCTCACCTCCAGACCATGCAAACTCTTTTACCTACAAAGCGATGAAGTGATTGCTTTGAAAGTTGACAATTTATACTAAGTATTATAATACAGCAATATATAATTTACTGTTGTGCTACATATTTCAACTTCCAGAGTACTTTCAGGCAATAAGGGATGGAGGCAGAAATTCAGTCCTACCGTTCCAAAGCACTCATAGCTAGAAAAATCTTACCTACACCTCACAGTGATTTATTCAGATTGGTCATCCATATTGGCAGTTTGAGGTGTATAGCAATGTGGAACAATGAAGCTAATTAAATAACCATTAAATGCAAACCATACTTGTGGCTTCCCAGTCAGTATGATAACCTTTGATGTACCGTGGGGTCCTTAAGAAGGTCCTTCTCCCTCTTGAAACCTAGCACCCCTTGGCAGTCGCAAGGAAGACCAGCATAGCTGGGCATCTTCACATCTCACCTTTGTCACCATAATTAAATCAACAATAAAATAGCCCAGTGGATGGTTAACTGACTTCACCTATTGAACACAGAATAGTAAGACTCTCCAGTAGTTTGGCTAAAAGTTCCAAGGCAAGGATGCGGGATGAGATTCTATAGGTTATTCAGGATCAAATGACACCAGCCATACTTTAACCAAGGAACTTGATCTATTAACAAAATACAGTGGTACCTCGGGTTAAGTACTTATTTCATTCCGGAGGTCCGTTCTTAAGCTGAAACTGTTCTTAACCTGAGGTACCACTTTAGCTAATGGGGCCTCCTGCTTTCTGTTCTTACCCTGAAGCAAAGTTCTTAACCTGAAACACTATTTCTGGGTTAGCGGAGTCTGTAACCTAAAGCGTATGTAACCTGAAGCGTATGTAACCCGAGGTACCAATGTAGACAGAATGTGGTAAGATTCTCAGGACCTGGGATGAAACACCTCTGGCCCTTTCTACCTGAGGCTCAGGACCTTCTTAGGCCACACCCCCTCCCAAGCCACATCACTCACTAGCGTGCTTTTCAGCCTCCTTGAGTGTTTTAGCCTGACTGGAACATGTCCTTGAATTCTGACAGTGCCTCTTGCCTGCCTGGCTGGAGGATAGAGAGGGCTGTGTAGGTGTATGTAGAAACAACAAGGGTGAAATTTACATTAGTTGCTCCGCCCACTTTGCCTCTGGGCCCGCCCATTTATTAATTAATTTATACACCACTCGATTGTAAAGAACCTCATTGTAAAGAATGGACAATGTTTATTGAATATTTTAAGAACCAGTATGAACAAATACATAGCGTAGCAGGTCTCAAGTAAATCCAGCAGAGTTGAAATAGAGTATTTAATAGATAACAAACTGGATGATTAAAAAGATGTGGATTATGCGGAGTAGTAGAAGAGCAAAGGAACCAGGAAAAGGGTGGAAGGGAAGTCATACGGTATATGTATACGTGCTGTATTTGGTACGAAGTTATAAGTGGGACAGGAGGAGGGGAGGGAGGGTTAAATATGCTCTCTGCTCCTGTTTTTGAAAATGCAAATGCAAATAAAATCAAATCATAAAAAAGAATCTCATAGCAATATACAGAGAAGATGAGGTTATCAATAAAAAACATTAACAACAATAATTAAAATATTCAGGAAATTAAAAATCAACAATAAACTGAAATGTGCATGTGGGCCTTGGAAGGTTTCATGTGGCCCTTAGGCTAAACAGGGCTACCAATTCATGTTGTAGATGTTAGGGAAGCCAATAGACTACTTCTTTAAGGGAGGAGATCCCATCCAGTTCTCGTGGGGTGGAGTACAGTGAATATTCAGGCTACTAATCCTGTTCAGCAACTGCCTGCTTTTGCTACCTACACAGTATTGCAAAAACATCTGGAGGCAGGCCACAGCCTGGAAACCCAGCCAGATGGGCAGGGTATAAATAATAAATTATTATAATTATTATGGCGGGTTACAAGTTGTGCCGGGGAAAGGAAAAGGAAGCTAAGCTAAATGAACTAAGCTCATGAGCATATGCCTGTGGACTCCTTTGGGAAACCACAGTTCTTAACTCTGTGAACATAGCCCACATCTCTGTCTTCAAGGCCTGTCATTCTTCTTCCCAACACCTGCTTCTTCCACCACTTTTCAGGATGTTTTTCTGGAGCTTCAATAGGTGTGAGGAGCTGCTGGCACCAGACGCACTGAGATTTTTCTTTTAAAAAAGGAAATATACAACGCCAAAATAATGAAGTCTACCTACATTGCACACAAAGAGAAGCTGTGCGGTGGGAATCCTGCCGTGAAACCACTTCAGATGAATAGCTTGTTAAGGAATGAAGCAGTTAGCTGAATAAAAGTCTGATTATGTACCAAGAGGTAATAAGAACCATAGTAGCTAAATGAGTAATTTCTAGAGCTGAGCTGAATGTTCTTCAGGATTACTTTTTGCCTCAAAAGTACTGATTTCAGGAGGACTGAACATCCCTCTCCCCACCACCACAAAAACCAAAAGCAAAACAAAAACCCTTTAATCCTATTTTTCTGCCTATTCAGAACTGAACACATCCACAATTTTCTTTTCTTTCTTTCTTGCTTCTACTTCTCTGTTTGTTTTCATTCCCCTTGAGTAATGTAGTCAGTCAGGGGTCATGTACCAGATGTAATGGTGTCACAAAAAGCTAATTGTAACTTTGGCTTTATGTGAGCTGTTCTTTCTGCTACTAGAGGTGAGGAGATGTGTCCAACATTTTTGGGGGTGCGCATGTATGATTTCATGTGTGATGCGCAACACACGTCAGAAGGATGCTGATAGCAGGAGGAGGCTACCACTGTGAGGCCTACCTCTTCCCGCTATTGGCCCACTGCGGCTTGCCGCCACTGCTGTGAGGTCTGTTGAGATGCATCAATGCTGTGAGGCCTGGCCCCTCAAGGCCCTGTCCCTCAGCCCTGTCCCAACAGACTTTGGTGGAGCTGAAGACACCTCAGTCCTAAATAGCTGCTGTCTATGTCTGCTACTAGGGACGCAGGTGGCGCTGTGGCTTAAACCACAGAGCCTCTTGGGCTTGCCGATCAGAAGGTCGGCGGTTCGAATCCCCACGACGGGGTGAGCTCCCGTTCCTCGGTCCCTGCTCCTGCCAACCTAGCGGTTCGAAAGCACGTCAAAGTGCAAGTAGATAAATAGGTACCACTCCGGCGGGAAGGTAAACGGCGTTTCCGTGTGCTGCTCTGGTTCGCCAGAAGCAGCTTAGTCATGCTGGCCACATGACCCGGAAGCTGTACGCCGGCTCCCTCGGCCAATAAAGTGAGATGAGTGTCACAACCCCAGAGTCGTCCGCGACTGGACCTAATGGTCAGGGGTCCCTTTACCTTTACCTATGTCTGCTACTAACCACTGGAAAGAAAACCTGGGGAGGGACTGCTTCTGAAAGATGCAGTCTGCCAAAAAAAACACACCACCCAAACCAAAACTGTTTCGTTGGGTGTTGCTTTATTGGAGAAGCACGCTCAAGCCTGAATTTAGAAGCTTCAGAAACTTGGGTATGCAGAATAGTCAGTCTGGAAATGATGTTGACTCCTGGTAAAGTGAGCAGCATGGCACAATTAGGAGTCCAATGTAGTCTGATTTTTAAAAATTCCTTGGGGACTCTTCAAAGGCTTGGGATCCCTTTTCTCTTGAGGCTCACTTTGTTTTTCTAATTGTAAGTTACATTTTTAGAAGAATATAAGAACAGAAGAAGAGCCTGCTGAATCACGCCAATGGCCAATCCAGTCCAGCATCCTATTTTCACAGTGGCTAACCAAATGCCTGTGGGAAACCAAAAAGCAGGATTCGAGCACAAGAGTCCTCTCCTCTCCAGTGCTTTCCAGCAACTGGTATTCAGCGGCCTTACTGCCTCCAACTGTGGAGGCAAAGCATAGCCATCATGGCCTTCGATATCCCACTCCTCCAGAAATTTGTCCAATCCTATTTTAAAGCCTTCTAAATTGGTGGTCGGAAGGGACGCGGGTGGCGCTGTGGGTTAAACCACAGAGCCTAGGACTTGCCGATCAGAAGGTCGGCGGTTCGAATCCCCGCGACGGGGTGAGCTCCCGTTGTTCGGGTCCAGCTCCTGCCAACCTAGCAGTTCGAAAGCACGTCAAGGTGCAAGTAGATAAATAGGTACTGCTCCGGCGGGAAGGTAAACAGTGTTTCCGTGTGCTGCTCTGGTTCGCTAGAAGCGGCTTAGTCATGCTGGCCACATGACCCAGAAGCTGTACGCCCGCTCCCTTGGACAGTAAAGCAAGATGAGCGCCACAACCCTAAAGTCATCTGTGACTGGACCTAATGGTCAGGGGTCCCTTTACCTTTACCTTAAATTGGTGGTCAGCACTGCCTTCTGTGGGATCAAGTTCACCAGGAGTTTGTTAATAACAATATCAGAAATGAACGGTCATCTCTGGTAAAATTCCAATTAAAAGTGGCAGGCTTCTTTCAGCCACTAATTTCTGTGCACCAGTTTCTGGGTACCAGTTTGTTTGAAATGTCAAATACCTCCATTTCTTCTTTCTTTTCTATTCTTCTTCGTAGCCATGACAATTTACCATTATCAGGCTGGTTTTCAAAAGTTGATATAGATTGGTCTGATTGGTGAAAGGCAACTCTTATGCTGGGGTTGTGCATTATTGTTAGTTTCCTCTTAGGGAGTGAATCAGAACAATTGATTTTTTTTATTTATTACACTAAATGTTTTATCTGCCAATGCAAAGATGTCTGTGTTGTCAACAACTTTATTTTGAATGGCCACTGGTAATAACACTTTAATAATAACATAGTAATAACAATGATCACTGTCTGTACTTTTCAGCATTTCATTTCCCTTCAACCTCATTGTTTATAGCTTCTCTCCACTGTTTACAATTCTTTAAGATGCAACAAGGCTATTCACTGCTTTTTTTTCTGTGAAGAGTGCAGCCATCCCCATGGAAAGTGGGTTTATATTTCACTCTTAGACTACATACACACCATATATTTAAAGCTCATATCCCTCCAAAAAAGAATCCTAGGAACTGTAGTTTGTCAAGGGTGCTGGGAATTGTAGCTTTGTGAGAGGTAAACCATGGTTCCCAGAATTCCTTTGGGGGGGTACTTTAAATGCACAGTGTGTCTGGAGCCTTAGCACCCCTGGTATGTTGTATCATTTACCCCCATAGCTTTTGACTTTTAAAAAACCACCCAAATAAAATAGTGATTCCCCCCTTCCAAAAATAAAAATGCAGGAAGGCAAGCTTATTTGAATTTTGGCTGCATTGCACGGATTTAAAAGATTTGTGTGTGCTTGGTGGGTTGCTTGTATTTATAATTGCAGTGGCGAGGGTATCTGCAGGGACTCTCTGATGCTCCTTGTGAAGACTTAGGACAGTTTTACTTGCACACTGAGCTCCTGTAAGCTCTGCTTCTTTGGGATGTTCTGCTTTCCTCTTCGAATGCAGCGGGGCTTCGTATTTGTATCGCTCCGTTCCTTTTCAGTTGCGGAGAGAATCCCATCTTGGTGCCAAAAGTGAGGTAGCAATTTCCCCCACTGCTCAGTACACACAGCAGTCCTCTTTTGTGTCTCACCCCAATGGTAATTGCTACTCTTCTCTCTCGCTGTTTTGGTTTTCAAACACACAGGGCTTAGAAGGAGGATCAGTGCGGGGCTTTGGATGAAAGTCTTCCATTATTTTCACCTTGAGCCCTCCAGCAAATGCCTCCAAGATTCTGGCGCCCATGATTTATCCATTTATTCTCTCGCCTATTGGGGTACTTTTAGTCCACTGGTAATGACTGCAGTTTCAATTAAAGACTTTAGAAGATTCTGCTTTGGCGAGGGAGAGGCTGTCCTGTTTCTCCCTTTCTTTTACTTGTTTTTGCAATAAACATACCATAACTATCTGCTCTCCTATACGAAGGCGCAATGAAATCCCCAATGTTCGGTATGCTCTGCATTCTGTTTGGTATTATTTGCCCTTTGGCAGGACCAATGCCTCATGTTACCAGCAATAGGGGAGTAAAGATCAAGCCAAAGGGCAGCCTGCAGATGTCCCCAACGAGTCAGTGAAGAAGCAATGTTAAGGTGTTGCTTGCCTCAAACGGAGGAGTCTTCCAGCCAGACTTTGAAAGCAGCTGCTAATCAGTATGTAGACAATACTGAGCTAAATGGACCAACAGTCTGGTTGCATAAGGCAGCTGCTTAAGCTCCTCTGTCACCAGGCAGTTTGACAGAACATGTGGACCCATTATCTACTGTCTACTGCATCTGACTGCCACCTGTGCAGATGGCTTGAAAAGTACTGCAGCTTCCTAACCTGGTGGTTGTTAAGTGGTACAGAGTGTGGGAATGGAGGAAGTTTGCTTGTTCCTGTCAATCACGTCTGAGCAACTTGTCTCAACAGAAAGTACAAAGCTTCTGCCAAGCATAAACGACTGGTCTGCCTGTTAGGTTTGCTTCAATTCCATCAAGCTACTTCCTTGATTTCCTGTAGTCTTTTGTTTGCCTACCTCTGCCTTTAGTGTATATCTATCCAGAGTTTCTAGACCAACAACCCTGACAGGGAGATTTTTTGGGGGGTGGGGGGGGGTTAATTTTATCAGAAGGCAATCTTTCTTTTCCTGCTTGTATCTGTTCCAACAGTCCAGCTAAAAAATCATGTGGTATAAAAAACCATCATGGTCAGTTGAATTGACCTGAACTTTCAACCACCCAGTGCATTTAGAGTTCAAGCTTATGCACATGGTAACTCTTCAGTAGGTGCCCTTAAGATAAAGCACCTCATAAATAACTGGGTTTAGGATTGTCATGTTAAAATCCCAAAGTTTAACACTTAACTGTTGGGTTTCTTAGCTCTGCTGTTTCTGCTGTTACATTTGTGTGTACTTCGTGTGTGTGTGTGTGAGTGTGTGTGTGTGTGTGTGAGAGAGAGAGAGAGAGAGAGAGAGAGAGAGAGAGAGAGAGTCCTTTGTTACAAGACTGGCCATGCATTTTATTTTTCCTGTTTATTGTCTGGAAGGAGGAAGAAAGTCAATCTCTTATCACTGCAGAAATGAACAGTTGTGCATTTCTTTTTTACCTGAGCGTAGTGAGGTTTTTCTTTTCTGAAACTACACTACTGATGTCAAACAATGTCTTCTTTACATGAGGCTTATGTCTGTGTTAGGAAGCTTTCATTGGTGTAGTAATCTAGTTTCCCTACCTCTCATCTCACCCCAGCGTTGAGCCAGATTTCTGTTATCAGTTACAAAGCCGAGATTGATACCTTTCAGTCACAAATTGCCCCCACTGTTGCAGAACCCTTGCTATTGTAAGAGCCTGCCATTTGCTTCTCGCTACATCCTTCATGGTAGCCTCAAGACTGGACCCTCAGCAACACACTCATGTGTCTACCTTTGTAGCAATTGTCCCCATTTACTTTTGCATACTTAAGATCAGCTCAGGCCTTCCTATATCTGAGTCTTGCATTTCTTTAAAATGCTACATCGCAGCTGGGGAAAATGTGGTCCTTTCAGGTATTGCTGGAATACAACTCCCATCGCACACAATTGGTATGGTCAACAGAACAAGAACGATGGAGACTGCAGTCGAGCAACATGCTGAAGGCCACCGATATGCTATCACTGCATTATAGCATGATGGTATTGAGACAGTCTGCAGAACAAATGATTTTCCTTAGATTTCAAAGCAGGGTGCTGCTGACTGAAGCATCAATTTTGTTAAATGCATGTGTGACCTCAGCTTCATCCTGTCTGTGGCATGCACAGAGCATAGCAAACATAGAGACATGCCCCGCAAGCAATTCATGAAGCTGAATGCCTGAAAAACCTGGTTGGGGACCGATGTACAAATCTAGGATGAAACCAAATCAGCCTGCATTAAGTTCTGTGCAAAATGACTGGAGCCAGACAAACAGTTACATAACTGCAGTCTCGCAGATGCTAGCAGGAGTCATACTAGAGATATGGAGCATCGGCAATAATTTTCCCTACAGGCACATGTGGGCCTTGAATTTCTCTCTGCAATGTATAATAAGCAGTTCAGAGCCACAAGGGACCCTTGCCCAGTATATACCAGCAGATGCTATTCCTGGTAGGTGGATTGCAGATCAGCAACTAGGTGCCATGCATGTTTGTAGAGTAGAGGTTTTCAACCTTTTTAAGTCCACAGCTCCCTTGACCAACTCCATTCTTCCTGTGGCACCCCTGTGAGGCTCAGGAGCCCTGTTATGTCACCCCTTATCTGTAGAGCTGGCAGCCTCTCACACTTTTTCAAACATCTTCCCTTGTGGAGTGTTCCCTCAGTCTCCTCTTCTCTCCCCTCTCCTTGGGAGTCCTCTGGGCAGCCGCAGCTGCCACCCCTTGTCTCTGAGCTGCCCCCCTACCCCAAAGAGAGGTGCCTCCTCACACTGCCCCACAGGGCCTGGGAAGCACCCCCTGGCCAGCCCCAGAGGCACCATTTACCTGGGGAGCTTGTAGCCAAGGCTGCTGCAATGAACAGCCACACAAGCAGAGACACAAGAGGACATCAGCGGAGGGAGGGAAGGAA
The DNA here is from genome assembly GCF_964270895.1 of Podarcis filfolensis. Taxonomy (NCBI): domain Eukaryota; kingdom Metazoa; phylum Chordata; class Lepidosauria; order Squamata; family Lacertidae; genus Podarcis; species Podarcis filfolensis. The sequence continues at coordinate 108,225,087 of NC_139604.1, forward strand.
AGAGGGACAGAGACCAGTGTTGCCCGTGGAACCCCTGACCACCATTCAAGGCACCCCAGGTTGAAAACCACTGCTGTAGGGGAAGCTCTCCACAAGGCCAGATCTCTTTCATTGGTGGCTGAGTAAGTTATGCAAGATGAACAGCCTGGCTTTCTTTTGGGTTTGACATCTCTATTATATTGTTAATATAATATAACAAGGATATATAATATAGAAAGGATGTCAGAGGAAAGGAAGAGGAAAGGCAGGCAGTGAAGACTAATGGAGGCCCATTTGGTGGAAAGGGTATATAATATAGAAAGGATGTCAGAGGAGAGGAAGAGGAAAGGCAGGCGGTGAAGACTAATGGAAGCCCATTTGGTGGAACAATAGCAATGACTTTCCATCCAGAACAGGTTGAATTCCCTCTCTTTTCACACCAGAGCCATCTACCCACTACACCTCTGTCCTGTCATTATACATTTCAGTTTATTTACCCTCATTCCATCTACTGCTGAGTCCAGGCACCAGTTCAGCACCTTCTCAGTCTTACTTGAATTAGATGACAAGGAGAGACAGACCTGATGATCATCAGTGTACTGATAACATCTCACTCTCAATCCCGGGGTGACCTCCACCAACTGCATCATATAGATGTTAAAGAGCATAGGAGATAAGTTGCTTACTCAGAAGTAAGTTTTCCTTAGATATACTCCCTAGTAAGTGTGTGTAGGATTGCAGTTCTAGTCATGAATAATTTCCATCCAAGTCAAGAAGCTCCTGGAGAACAGATTGCAGGCTCCTGGCCAGATCAACAACGCCTGATCTGACTGCTGCTGTGCTGCTATGAGCTCAGCTGTGGTTTGGCTTAGTGTGTCATTTGAACCCTGGCTTGTGGTTTGTCTCCTCCAGGTAAGACACTAAGTCAAACTGTGGCTTAGCTAAGAGCAGTGTGGCAGCTGCAGGACTGGAGGGGTGAAGCAGCCACAATCTCATCTCTGGAAGCACGCATGTTCACGTATTGTGCTAGGCCACGGTTTGGCTTAGTGTTAGGAAGCAGATTCAACTCAGTTGTTGTCCTAGAAGAAGTCAGTGGAACAAGTTCCACTATTGCAACGAGACTTTCTCCCCTCTCCTCCCCCATGCACCCCCCACACCCCAAATCTGCTTGGGGGGGTTGGGAGAACCCCCAGAACAGCATGGAGCCGGAGGAGAGGGAATATTGTCCCATTTAGCAGACATAAATATTTGCACTGATGGAACAATTGCCTTAGCAGTCTATTGAATCCCACCCCAGGTCAATAAGTTATATCCACCTGTGCACCTTTCCTTCCTGGTCTACAAAAGTCGACAAGTGAGGAATCAGAAAGTTGGGAATCACAATCCTGATGTGAAAAACAATTCCTTCATAGGCCCACAGGGCACGAATGCTGGAAAAGGCTAAATAATGCTGATAAGAACAAACCAGTCACCCTGTTGACTCATTTATGATCTTATTTCCACCCACATTCTTGTTTCTTCCTGTTTCCTATGCTTTCAACTAAGCGCCTTCTGTAATCCTAATAAATTCACAGCAGTTACACACAATTTCACGTCTAAAGATTGCTAAGTACTTTAAAGATTTCATCCTGGAAAATAGGGAATGGAGTTCATTATTTTAAAAAACATACACACACACACACACATTAACCCTTTTGTGCCTGCTGAGGAAACCAAGAGCCGATATACATGATTTTTTGCATACAGTGAGATTTATTTTCAGGTGTGGGTTGAGCAAAACCTTATCAGCATTGCCATGTGATTGGATGTCCTGAAGTCTGATTCCTATAAGCTGCAAGTTTCTGGACAGTACCACGTCAGTTTGCAAATTGGGAAATCATATGGCTGAATTAAGAAAAACAGCTAAGGAAGATGTAATGGCTCACATATAACCAAGAAGTTCAGACAAACTAAGAGTGCCACACTCCTGTCTATTTCTAGATGCAGATCATCTACTAGGCTCACCAAAGCAGTTTCTGTCTAGAACCCAGTTTGACAGCAGATCTAGGACACTGGTTTATTCCAGAACTGCATCAAAAAACTTTGTAGAGATTACTTTTTACATAGATGCAGTAGGAGGTGTATAGAGAGATGTACTTCATAATGAAATCTATAGCATGACGTGGATGTGTGTGTCATAGTGAAACCGCTTAGAAGTTGGAATGTAAACATTCAGAAAGGTAGGGTTGCCCTATCTTGAAGAGGACACCCCGAGCCACTGCCAGCCTGAGAAAGAGATGTGTGGGCACAGGGGCCACTACTGCCGTGCCCACACACCTCTTTTCCCTGGCTCAGGCTGGCAGCAGCCATGGCATGCAGAGCAGCCTAAGCCCAAGCCACCTAAGCCCAAGCCTGAGCCCAACCCCCCCCCAAAAAACCCTGCACATTTCCTTTAAAATGTAAAAATCCACCCAGATGGGCATGTTGGGCCCCCAAAAGAGGACATGTCCAGGTTTCCCCAGACGTATGGCAACCCTAAGAAAGGAGAATGTTCTTTTGCCTGAATATATCAGAAAAAAGTAGTGAGTGCTAGTAGCATATATAGATATGGAGAAATTAGATTCAGTTCATACAGGGAGACCCAAAAGTAGGCATACTGCTTTAAAATCCACTTTCTTTGTTCTTGACTCAAGTTCGCTGTCAACATTCACAATATCAGTAAAGAAAAATAATCCTTTTATCTGACTCCACTATTCTTTCCAAATACCAGCCTGAAATTTAACTGCCACTTTGTTGTGCGTCAGTTATGTTTATCCATATAATCTCTTGTGATGAATTTCATTGATTCAACTGCATACCTACTTTTGGGCCACCTGAAGTTAACCTACCTAATTTCCACGTTCTGAAACAAACCAAAACATCCTTCATCTCTATGATTCCACAGCAAGCCTTCGAAATTTGCGCTTCTCCAAATTTTGCAGTGCAGTTCTTCAGCCAAGTAATGTGCATAAACGAGGGTAAAGTGTGTGAGAGAATGTGTATATTGGTGGAAATTATACAAAACTGTATTATGTTAGGGGAAATTGATTTGCAAAATGTGTGTTAGGCAAAAATGTGTATATTAGGAGGAATTTGCACTAAACTGATGCGTTTCCATGAGGACCTTTTGGTGGCGGCGGTAGACATGCAACCTGATATGGAAATGTGGAAAACTGGGAAAATCAAGAAACTGAGTGAAAGTGAAAGTGACAAATTCACCCACCCCTAGTAACAGTGTGCTTTGATCTGCCTGTGCTCCTTCCCTATTTCATATACAGAAGTGGATTAGACTGTCATGAATATGACCTCAACACAAGATAGTGTTCAGCAGCACACCTGAGGCTGCAGTTCAGATTAGGTAGGCCAGGACAGCGTGTATTGCAATAGACGAGCAGGGCTGGGGAAGGGAACTCAGTAGGAACAGCTAGGTGTGTCTTTGACAGCTTCTCCCCACCATCTGCCACCTGAAACATTTGCCTCACAACCCAACAGTTGTTGCTGTTGTTTAGTCGTTTAGTTGTGTCCAACTCTTCGTGACCCCATGGACCAGAGCACACCAGGCACTCCTGTCTTCCACTGCCTCCCGCAGTTTGGTCAAACTCATGCTGGTAGCTTCGAGAACACTGTCCAACCATCTCGTCCTCTGTCGTCCCCTTCTCCTTGTGCCCTCCATCTTTCCCAACATCAGGGTCTTTTCCAGGGAGTCTTGTCTTCTCATGAGGTGGCCAAAGTATTGGAGCCTCAGCTTCACGATCAGTCCTTCCAGTGAGCACTCAGGGCTGATTGCCTTCAGAATGGATAAGTTTGATATTCTTGCAGTCCATGGGATTCTCAAGAATCTCCTCCAGCACCACATTCAGTAGGTGCTGTAGGACCTGTTTATAAACAACTGACACACCAGGAAAAGCAACAAGGAAGCCACAGGTGCAGCAGTTAAAAGATCAGTGGTGACTTTCACAAAGCAGCATTTCAGAAGTGGGGAGGGGTATGCTACTTCTTTCTGCAATCAAAGAGAATCCCAAAGTACAATATTTAATTATATATAGGTTTTTAAAATGAAAACCCACTAGCAAGTTCACTGGCTCTATTTTTTTTAAAAAAAGAATATCTTCAGCACTTATAAAGTTTGGATTATCTTGACCAACATGAGACACTTTTGGCTAGGGGATGGAATAATTGCACTTATTGATATTTTTTCACTGTGCTATAAGGAAGTTGTGTAGACACTATGTCTCGAGCTGTGCAAAATGTGATATTTTTATACATACAAGAATCTCTACTTCTTGTAAACCAAGAGAGTATTAGCACATACTGTACACACACACACAAGCATTATTAAAAAAATGGAAAATCAATGGTTCATCTAGGCTAGTGCCAAATCCTGTCAATCTGAAATTTTAAAAGTGGAAGCATTTCTGAGAAAGGGCAGAGGGAGGAATGGCAGTAGGATTAGAGGAGTAGCAGTTGTCACCAAGAAAGTAGATTTGAGAGAAGTTGATATGTAGAAGAACTGCACCCATGTTCTAAACTGTATGCAAATGGATGGGCCAGACAGAGGTCATATTCTGGAATAATAGCTGTATTCAGCTGTTATTTTCTTCATAAGATTAAGACCAAGTGGAGAGAGAGAGAGAGAATGGAGCAATGGGAAGGGGAAAAATTCAGTTCAGTTCATATTTAAAGGTGAAACAACCTAAGTTGCTCTTTCTGAAATAATAACCAAACCAAAACACAGCCATCCTAAATCCACACTTCTTTGAATTTTGCAATGCAGTTGTCCAGCCATGTGATATGTAAAGAAAATGTGCATACTGGGATCAAATGTGCATCACCATAATATATTACTGAAAATAGCATGCAAAAATACATTGTACTAGAGGAAATCACTTTGCAAAAAAAGTGTATATTGGGTAAAATACCATACAAAATGTACTTGTTAGAAGAAATTTGCACTAAAATATTGGTGAATTTTAATGAGGAGTTGTTTTCTTTTAATGCAAACTGATGTGGAGAAGTGGCTTTAAGACTGGGAAAATGAGAAACTGAAAGATTCATCCGTTCCTAGCCTCACCTCCACTATCACATCTCCTGTTCTCTGCTCTTCCATTCTGTCCATGGGACTTGCCTATAGAGAGAGACTGCTACAGGTGATTAGGAACTCTGGCCAGAAGCACCTCAGCAGATGGAGAAGAACATCTACACAAGCTTTCTGGCAGGTGGGTTGCCGTCGTTGCTTACTTGGAAGGAAGTCGGGATGTTGACACAGCACAAACACAATGGCAGGAACACTGGATTGGTTCTGCTGGTGTGTTTTCACCTTGCTGACCTCCCCACCATTTCATCCCAGTAAGAGGCTGTGACCCACTTGGCAGAAAACTACTGTGGTGGCTCCTCCCTATCTGCCAAGCCACTTCTGACCTGACTGCAAGTTCTCCCGCAACAAGGGAATAATGATAACTTTGGAGAAGTGGCTACAATAATCATTGAAACAACGGCTACAACACGACTTGCATGTTCAGGTTTCTAAGAATAATACCCAAAGTCCTGAGCTGTACAAGAGTAACTTCCACTGACATCTTCTGGGACAACTCCAGCCCCCCTAAATCCCCTTTTCCTTTCTAGAAAGTTATGGGTGTCCCATCCTCCCCGCTGCCCGATATACAGAGCATGTTCTTCATTCCTGCCCCTCCCCACTCTCCATCCAAAGAGTATTAATACCCTGGGTAGAGATTATGCTTCCAACATCCTGGGGATTTGCAGTAAGTAGTATGTTAAAATATTCTCCTGTGTTGCAGTCCTACACCTACTTACCTGAGATTAAGCCCCATGGGAATTGCTTCTGAAGAGAGGTGTGCAGGATTGCATTTTTCTTGTCTCATCTCAAAGGAACACTTTTCATTAAAATATGCCTGATTCTCACAGAAAGTATGTACTTCATGTTTTTCATTTTTTGATTGATTTTTTAAAATATATATATTCATCCCTAGCTTACTGCCATTGAATATACATGAAGAAAACAGAGGGAGGCCAGATGTGGAAGGGCTCCTGCACCTTGAATAGTGTGTTTAATAGGCAAAATTTCAGCCCACATAGTGTATCATAACCTAAAGCACCATCTGCTACGCAACTATTCAAGGTGCAGGACCCAACTCTGCGCTGGCTCCATCAAGGGAATCTACATGAAGCAGTGAAGAAGAGAGAGGAAGAGGGAGAGATCCAACTAAGTCATACTCAGAGTTGACCCACATTGATTTTAGGGGATCTATTCTGAGTATGACTTACAGTGGATATTACCCATAATAAAATGAGTTGAAAGTCATTCAAGGTCAAACATTTTGTGTATTGATTAAATTTATCAACCTCTTTAATAAAAAATCTCCAAGCGTTGTATAAAAGCAGTGATAAATAATGAAATCAATGAAGGTTTCGACCTGATGTAATTGGTTTTAATTTAAACTCGAATGATGAAGAACTTCCACTGATGAAGAGCCAATAGGCTAAAATTGCATTGAGGTTTGTGTGTTTGTTTGTTATTAATACATTCTTATTTGAATCATGTTACTAGTTGTTCTGTGAAACATACTGATTTTAGTAGCTTCCTTCACACTTTAGCCTGTTTTGTCTGAGAGCTCAGCAGTGTATCACATAGAAACCACAGGTGCAATAATACTGAATGGCCAGAGTAATTTTTCATCCGATTACTGCGAGGATCTTGTTGGGAACCGAGAGTTCCAAGAATCATCAAGTGCTTTGAGTTTGTTCCAAGTTGGGCACCTGGATTTTAAAAATCATTTTTGAAAGTTTTAGCATCAGTCAGCTGCCTTGAGAATGGACAATTAGATAAAAATTGGTCGCAAACCTGCATGCAAGTCCTTTGAACGCACTGAGTGCTTGTATAAAACTGAATAAAGACAGTAACAGTAAACAACAACAAAGTTCCTGTGTGCTCGCTCAAAACTGTTGTGTTCTTCATTTTAGGGGTGGGAAGAGGGAGCTTACAAAAGTAAGGCAGAAAAATATACAAGGCCGTTACCAATAAACGAATATACATTATGAGGAAGCACAATAATAGTAATGATTCTTAGACCCCAAGGATAATTTGCTGTTGATTTGCACTTCTGTGGTCTTTTTTTGCTCAGGCACAGGATGGTAGTAATAATAATAATAATAATAATAATAATAATAATAATAATAATAATAATAATGTATTATTATTTATACCCCGTCCATCTGGCTGGGTTTCCCAGCCACTCTGGACGGCTCCCAACAGAATATTAAAAACACGATAAAAGATCAAACATTAAAAACTTCCCTAAACAGTTCTGCTTTCAGATGTCTTCTAAAAGTCAGATGGTTGTTTATTTCCTTAACATCTGATGGGAGGGCGTTCCATTAAAAAAAGAAAAAACACGTGGTAGAGCATGAGACTCTTAATCTCAAGGATGTGGGTTTGAGTCCCAGATTGGGCAAAAGATTCTTGCATTAGAGGAAGTTGGTGATTCATGAGGTCCCTTCCAACTCGACAATTCTACAATTCTATTATTCCAAGGGAAAAACAACAACTAACCCAACTTTCACTTTGTGACGCAATTTATCCACTTACACTGGTGTTGTTGCTTTTCTGCTGTTGCTGTTTTTTGTTTTGTTTCTTTTACATTCAAACAAGATATCTTTCGCTTGCAGTGTGAAATACTGCAGTCTAGAACTCTGCAACTTCATTCACTCTTTCTGCTACATGCCTAGAGCAGGTTTAATTTAAGCAGAGGCATTAAAGAAGAAGATCTAGTCTAATTTTAGGGGCAACATTTGATGCAAGTATATAAAACAGATTGTACGTTTAGAAAATGGGACTGGGCGCTAAAAAGGAAAAAAAAAGCCCCAAGGGTCACATTCACTTGTAAGCAAGTGAATGGATGGGGCCAGAGGCAGACAGTGACTCTTGCATGTTGTTGTTGTTTAGTTGTTTAGTCGTGTCCGACTCTTTGTGACCCCATGGACCAGAGCACGCCAGGCACTCCTGTCTTTCACTGCCTCCTGCAGTTTGGTCAAACTCATGCTGGTAGCTTCGAGAACACTGTCCAACCATCTCGTCCTCTGTCGTCCCCTTCTTCTTGTGCCCTCCATCTTTCCCAACATCAGGGTCTTTTCCAGGGAGTCTTCTCTTCTCATGAGGCGGCCAAAGTATTGGAGCCTCAGCTCCATGATCTGTCCTTCCAGTGAGCACTCAGGGCTGATTTCCTTAAGCATGGATAGGTTTGATCTTCTTCCAGTCCATGGGACTCTCAAGAGTCTCCTCCAGCACCATAATTCAAAAGCATCAATTCTTCGGCGATCAGCCTTCTTTATGGTCCAGCTTTCACTTCCATACATCACTACTGTCTTTGTATAGTAGGCTCCATTTGAGACATGAAGAAGTCAAGAGTTTCATGCAAACACATACAGTTTCATCAAGGAAAACAAGAGGCATTCTCACTGTACATGGACACATTCTGCTAGTTGGAAGCACTCAAAGAGGATGCTGAGCAGGACCAATGATGGGTTTGGCTTGGGGTAAGTCCAAAGGGCGAGACAGAGAAGCCTGGGGGTCCAGATTCACACACCCCAGGCCTGTGGTTCCCCACCCCTGTGTTAGAAGAGGCCACTTTTTAAAAAGATAATATTGCCTTTCCTTTTGATTAAATACAGAGATTTACCAAGGAGACTGCAACGGGTCTCTGATAAGGGAAGGATAAACTCAGTGAGTCCCCTTGGGAGCCGAAAAGCATTTTTATGACTATCCTGCATTTCCCTCTGCCCTTTTTTATGTATTTGTCACACTTCTTTCCCACATCAATCTCATAAAACATTCCTTGTCTCACATTTTGAAATATTGATATTATCCTACGGCAAAGATAAAAACACAGCTGAGCAATATAGGTTGGTGATAGAATTATTTGCAATACACAGAAATCTCTGCTGATGTTTAGGGTTGGCACGGTATTAAACACATTACTTTTGCTGACAGGCGTTTTCATTTCCCCTCGCCTCGCAAGTGGAGGGGAATTGGAAGGAAATCTAGTTTTCAATTTGGGGCCCATTCAATAAAAAATGTAAAACCCAAAGTACTGGCAGAATTGGCAGCACCTTGTTAAATCAAAAGGGACCTCGCTGGAAATTTATTTTCAAAAGTCATATAAATAAAGAGGAGAAGAAGGGAAATGATCAGCTCTTCAGATTTATGCATCTTTCAAATAAACCCCTCAGAAAAAGAACAGCGTAGGAGCCATGCAAAATATCTGATCTTGACCTGTGGGAAAAGAGAGGAGATCAAGTGGCCTGACTAGTTCGTATTCTCTCTGGCCAAATGGCTCATATTTCAAGGAGATTTCTCATTTTAGACATCCACAGCTGCATAGAACATCACAGACATTGCTCATTTTGCAGCTCCGCTGCTCCATGAGTTAGAAGTCATAACTGTCCTTGAGCTCTGAAATATGAACCTGGAAGTACCTTTCCTCCCACCAGTTGTGGAATATTCTATCATTGCGCCCTTAAAGGAAGCTATGGTTTCCATTCCTATCCAGATGAACTTCCATGGAGCATATTTGCTTGTGACTGACCTGCCATTGTGTGTGCCAGTGTAGTATCAGAGCCAGTGTGCTGTAGTAGTTCTGGCGTTGGATTAGGACCTGGGAGACCTGGGTCATAGCTGTCAACTTTTCCCTTTTCTCGCAAGGAATCCTATTTGGAATAAGGGGGTTTTCCTTAAAAAAAGGGAAACGTTGACAGATATGACCTGGGTTCAAATCCATTGTTGTTGTTGTTGTTGTTGTTGTTGTTGTTGTTGTTGTTGTTGTTAAACTGCCTTTCACCATAAGGTCCCAGGGTGGGTTACAGTATTAAAAACAACCCACAACCATAAAAACAAGGTTGGTCTGAAAAACTTACACCTCAGGTGTGAAAAGCCTTAAAGCCATGTTCTGTCATGAAGCTCACTGGGTGATATTGTGCCAGCTGCAGTCTTGCAGCTTAATCTCCCTTACAGGGATAAGGATAAAATGGGGGGCGGGGAACCATGAATGCCCCCTTGAGCTCCTTAGAGGAAAGGTAGGATATAAATGAAATAAATGAATGAATGCATTTTAAGCAACAGAAATTCAAACTTTGTTGACAGGTTGTTCTCTCAAGTGCTCAGCAATCTCGATGCACACCTGAAGTCCTTCTGAACTTTGGACATGCATTTGAAGAAGAGAGAGGAAGAGGGAGAGATCCAACTAAGTCATACTCAGAGTTGACCCACATTGATTTTAGGGGATCTATTCTGAGTATGACTTACAATGGATATTACCCATAATAAAATGAGTTGAAAGTCACCCAATGTCAAACATTTTGTGTATCGATTAAATTTATCAGCCTCTTTAATATTAAAAAATCTCCAAGCGTTATATAAAAGAATAAAAAGCAACTGTTTTGCAGATGGGAGCTCCCAGGTTCATTCCTGGCATCTCCAGCTAAGGCTGGACCCTTGTCTGATACCCTTGGAAAGCCACTACTGGTACTGAGCTAAATGGAGCAATGATCTGACTCAGTATAAGGCAGCTTCCTATGCTTCTATGTTCCCTAACCTGGTGCCCTCCAGATGCTGTTAGATACAGATCACATCAGCCCTGGCAGTTGGTTGGTCAGGCAGGTTGGGAATTATGGGAGCTGGAGACCAGCAACATATGGAGGACACCAGGTTATGGAAGGCTGTTGTAGGATAAGGCACAACCACAAATACTGAAGTAGGAGCTGTTGATATTTCTACCAGCAGCATCTCCTCTTTGTTTTTATTGAAGGGGCTGCTAGAGTCAAGGAAAGCAGGGAATCGAACCTCAAGGGTCCTCCAGGAGTATCGGGTCTGAGGAACTGCTCCTGAAATTTGGTGGCAAACATTGTAAATAACATTGGGGGGGAGGGGAGTTGTATTAATCTGTAGCAGACATTTACCACTTCCCTTCACACCTTCCTCAGCAGGCTAGAAAATGTACTTAGCACACAGCTTAATATGGAGACACGCTCCTTGTGCTAATGCTCTTCACAATTATTTCAGCTACTTTGAGACATGAGTGAATCGGCACATCTGGTACATTGTGGGATATTTGGCATTAAATCATCAGCATCAACCTGCCTTCTCTAAAATGATATGCATGGTCTAAATACACAAGTCATCATAGGTGTCTGCCATATAGTTATGCCTTCCAAACTTTTTGCTCCACTCTGAATTAAGATGGAGTGGAACTGAAGTAATCGGAATTACAGTGGTACCTCGGGTTACATACGCTTCAGGTTACAGAAGCTTCAGGTTACAGACTCCGCTAACCCAGAAATAGTACCTCAGGTTAAGAACTTTGCTTCAGGATGAGAACAGAAATTGGGTGGCAGCAGTGCAGCGGCAGCGGGAGGCCCCATTAGCTAAAGTGGTACCTCAGGTTAAGAACAGTTTCAGGTTAAGAACAGACCTCCAGAACGAATTAAGTTTTTAACCCGAGGTACCACTGTACAAGTGGCCTATTTGTACAGTGGAGTGTCATGGGAGAACTATAGCATCCCCCCCAAATCTAACTGCATTTACCCATTAAAAACACATGCACATCCAATGAATGTCACAGGCCAACCGTAGGCATATTTACTCAGAACAGTAAGTCTCGCTGGGTAGAGTGTGGCTTATTCTGAAGTAAGTATGGATAGCATTGAGAACACAAGCTTTGACTAGGTTAGACTTTCTTTACTAAAGTTTCATTTACCGATAATGACAGTTGCATTACCCGTAATGGGTGCCAATCACAATTCATTGGATGAACATCGGTCACATTCACACCATACATTTAAAGCACTGTGATACCACTTTAAACAGCCATCATGGCGTCCCCCAAAGAATTCTGGGCACTGTAGTTTGTGAAGGCTGTTGAGAGTTGTAGTTTAACAATCAACTCCTCTGCCCATGGAACTCTGGGGATTTTAGCTTTGGGAAGGGAATAGACGCCACTTAACAAGTCTCAGCACCATTAACAATCTACCTTCCACCTCAACTTTATTTATTTAAGATATTTCTAAACAGGGCTTCAAATACAGTGATGGGCCCTCCGTTTCTTTCTTCTCTGCTGCTGCAGATGGGGTTGTCAATTTCTCTGTCCACCCATTGAGCTCTTGATTACAGGAGTCATGTAGCGTGTAGGACCTGTCAGTTGGTCAGATATACATCACATGAGAACTGAAACATGGGATGGAGTGGGGGGGGGGTAACTGCTCCTGTTTGCCCATTCCTAAATAGTTCCCCTTCTAGAATTTCTCATTCACTTTGAGCGTGTGAGAGCTGAAGCCTTACTGACATACCCATCCTCAGCCCCAAGGAGCCCTTTCTTTGCTCACCCCATATATGTGGGATTGTGCTAACTCAGAGGTGAAATGGGGGAAAAAAATATTCTGCATATGGCCAGAACCCTGTGCTTTATTATTACTTCACAACTTCAAGGGCTGAGCCCAGGCATAGAGAGCAAGTGATATGGCTTATCTCTGTCTCTTCTTCTGTAATCACTGTCTTGTACTATCCTGAGGCTTTAAATGCCATTCAGCTCTTCAAAAAGTGGCTGCTCAGGGGTTCCCAAACTGTGGTCTACAGACTGCGCCCCCCCAGTAGTATGCAAGCTTCATTCAGGTGGTCTATGGTATGTCTGTACAACTACAATTAAAAACAATGCATCATTTAACACTGCACAGATTATAATTGCTACAACAGGCAGAAAAACCTTTAAGTGGCCTGCCAGGGCTTGTAGCGATTTTCAAGTGGTCCATGAGTGGGAGAAGTTTGGGAACTATTGCTGATCAAATATGTCCCAACTGTGATGAGACCTTAAAAAACAAAAACAACTCACCCAGGCCTTAGGTGTTTCAGAGTCATCACCCTGGCTCAGGGCAGTGGGTAGCTCAGTTGGTTAGAGCGTGGTGCTGAGAATGCCAAGGTTGCAGGTTCGATCCCCTTATGGGACAGCTGTATATTCCTGCATTGCAGGGGGTTGGACTAGATGATCCTCAGGGTCCCTTCTAAATCTATGAGCCTATGAAACTTCTATGTTCCATTCTCATTGCTGTTTCATTTTAAACAAGTGTTTCAATTCTTCTTATGTAAATTGCTTTGTGAAGGTTAAACATGCAATGTGCTTTATAAATATCTTAAATAAACAAATCACACACAATATCTTAAATTCCTGCCAAATAATCATTGAGTCTGAAATTAAGTCTTACACACTTTTGATAAACTCGCATTGCATTGTGCTGCTAGTAACATTTGAAATCAGCTCAAAGGGTAGGGCAGCTTGGTTGTGTCCTGAAAACAGAAGGCTTGGTTTCACATAGGAGTGATGCAGGGGGCACCCCCCCTTCCCTTTATAGCAGACACTTCAACCCTTGTTTCATGTGCTGATGAGAAAAAAGAATAAATAAATATATAATAAAAATACTAATTAATGGAGAAAGGAGATATCAGGCAACCGTAGTCCATTAATAGTAAGCAAGAAATACTGTGCTGTTTAAAGAGCAATGTGCTGCTGTTCTTGCTCAGTCGGTAGAGCAGGAGACTTTTAATCTCAGGGTCGTGGGTTTGAGCCCCACGTTGGGCAAAAGATCCTTGCATTGCAGGGGGTTGGGCTGGATGACCCTCGTCGTCCCTTCCAACTCTTCATCTCTATGATTCTATGAGCAGTGTCCACATAGCTAAAAACCAAACAATAAGGGCCACTTCCTGGCCCGTATCTTGGGAGTTTTTGTCTTGATTAGCATCCTGGGATGTAATGTCAACTTGTCACAGAGGCTGACAACCTAGGAGGGATTTGGAGGAGAACTATGAAGATGTTAAAGGGTTTACGTATGGAAAGGAAACGGATATGCTTAGCCTAGAGAAAATATTACTAACAGGATTGGACTGGATCTTCAAGTATTTTACAAGAATGTCGGGAAGAAGAGGCACAGCGATCGTTCACATTATCTGCTGAGGAAGATAGGGTAAGAAGCTCATGTTTTAAACTACAAAGAGGGTGATAGTTTCCCAAGAGCACCCCAGCAATAGAAGAAGCTGCCTAAGATGTAGAGATGGCCACTAGATTTGATGGCTCTTAAAAGCATTAGGCAACTTCATGGAGGATAAGTCTATCAGCTGCTATCAGATCAGATTTTTGTGGGGTTTCCATGTACAGAGGTTGTGCACCTGATGCTGGGGACAAACAACAGAGGTCATTTTCCATATGTCCTCTTTACGGCTTCCTAGAGGCACCTGATGCTAGAAAGGGAGTGATGGATCTTTGGCATGACAGGCACCTGTCGGAGACATATAGGGGTAGGATAATCCTGTCTTGAAGCAGACAACTTGGCCTAAGTCCTCCTAATGAGTGCATGTGCTTTCCAATGAGCTGTGGAGGCTAATCCATTAGGGTGAATGGGGCACAGCCTCACCAACCTCAGTCTGCACTCAGCCAGACCCTATTTGCCCTTGTTACTTACAACCAGACCAGGGTTGTAGTATTGCCTCCCGTTTTCCTCCTCCTTCTCCTTAGTGTTGGGCTTGCAGGGAGGAGGATGGGAACAAAACCACAATTACATGGGCTCTGGGTCTTCTTGCCCTTCTTGCCCTTTGAGGCCCAATGAGTACCAGTTACCACTTCTGTCCTGTCACCGGTGTTGCCCTTGCAGAAGTGAGCAGAGAGGAGGAAGGGGACAAAAGTAGAATTAATTTTGGCCCTGACTGTCTCTGGTCTGGTGCCACCTGCTGTTTGGGCTCCCTGTATTCCACCCTATACCAGTCTCAGTGGATAGCAGCCACCAGATGTAGAGGAAGAAGAGTTTGGGTTTGATATCTATCCCTTTTTATCACTACCCTAAGGAGTCTCAAAGCGGCTAACAATCTCCTTTCCCTTCCTTCCCCACAACAAACACTCTGTGAGGTGAGTGAGGCTGAGAGACTTCAGAGAAGCGTGACTAGCCCAAGGTCACCCAGCAGCAGGGAATCGAACCCGGTTCACCAGATTATGAGTCCACTGCTTTTAACCACTACACCACACTGGCTCTCTGCCAGCTCATCCATTCTCTGTAAAATGTATTGCCAGCTCATCCATGCCCAGTAAAATGTGGTCCCTGAGTGTCCACCCACTGCTGCATATGGCCCTTGGGAACATAAAGGTTGCCCACCCCTGGATTTTCTGATATTAGGATATATGCATGAATAGCATCACGTGGGTCCTGGTTTGATTTTCCTAAAGATGGAAGACTAAACACTTTGTGTGGGGTGTACAGTTCCTGGGGTGTACAGTTGTGAACAAACTGCCGTGGAGGCCTAGTAAGGATAGAAGAGTGCCACACATTTATAACTACTCTTCTTCTGTTTGCAGTCTAAAAGCAGAAGCTGCTATAGCAGCAGATCATTAAATCAGCTCCTTAGGATCTGCACAGATAGGTGGGGAGAGGGTAGGCGATAGTAGGAGAAAGCAACTTTAAGAAAAGGAGGGGAGAGCAATCATTTTTAGAAATAGGAACATTTGGAAAGGATAGCAGTTAACAAGGCTCTTTGTTGACATTTAGATGCTCTTACAGAAGCTAAAACGGGATTTGGCACCTTCCCACTCTACTCTACAGGCTCTGAAGAGTGAAAGAAAATAAAATGTGAGGCTTGTTTGATGTCTTTGCCATGAGTGCCCACACAGCCTCCCATTTACATGCACACACCAAATACTTTGGCCCATTGATATTAGCTGAGTGGTCTAGCAACCTGAAAGGGGCCTTGGAAGAAGATGAAGAATCATGTTAATTGAGTCCAAGGCTTCCCCCCCCCCCCACTAATGAGGACAGATAATGATCCTGCCATCCCCTGATCACTCTTAATGGGACACATTAATCTGTGGGAAAATAGATGCATAATAGATGCAAATATGGGCCTGTAATCGAGGCCAGGCGATCTTACAGTCACTGTAAAGCTTAGCTTATTATTTACAAATACTGGTGGCAGACAGTCGGTAATTAGTTTCCCAATGAGCTGTACCTCTTCCCCCGTATCATCATATCCACTGCACTCACCAAGGCAGCAACTCACAAACGGTGTGCCAGAAGGGGCACACTGGTATGAATGTAGAAAATTGTCTTGTAGTCCCACTATTCATCTGTCTGGCCCAATAATATCTACTCTGACTTCTGGCAGTTCTCTGGTATCTCAGGTAGAGGCAGTGCTCCCCCTCCCCCTAGAAAAATAGGTGCCAGTACTCACCATGAAGTTATTGCAATAAGTGCCTCACTTTTTAACAACAAAAAGAGGTGCTGGTATTGCGTACCCTTGAGTACTCACTGAAAGAAAGCCCTGGGTAGAGGTCACCCCGTCACCTGCTGCCTGATTCTCTTACCTGGAGAGACCAAGAATGGAAACCAAAGCCTCCTGCATACGAAGTATGGGTTCTAACAGTGAGCTGTGGTTCCTCCTGAGCACATTCACACACCCCATTGCATTAGTGCCATACATTCAAGCTCAACGATGCCACTTTGAACAGGCACAGCTTTCCCCAAAGAATTCAAGGAGCTGTAGTTAGCAGTGCTGAGAGTTGTCAAGAGACCCCTATTTCCCTCAGAGTGGTATCTGTCCCTCTTCATAGGGAACTCTGGGAGCTGCACCCCTGGGAAGGGAATAGGGGATCTCCTAACAGCTCTCAGCCCCCTAAACAAACTGTGGTTCCCAGAATTCTTTGGGGAAAGGCATGGCTGTTCCAAGTGGTACCACAGTGCTTTAAAGACTTCATGCAAATGTGACCACAGTCCAATGGGTTTCTGAACAAACCAGGGCCTAGGCCTTGCTCATTAAATGTCTTTTTGCAAGCTATGCCCCCTGAGCCTTAACCACCCCCACCCCCAGCACTGCCCTCCTACCATACAGAGCTGCTGACAGACTCAGAACTACTAAGACAATATCTGTGAAACACTCTGTAACATTTTAAAGTGCTGTATAAATGCTAATTATTACAGTCCATTCTAGCTTTGATGACAGATGCACAACGGACTCCTGGTGTTTCTGGAGAAGCAGCCAGCTTTGTCTGAACATGTCTCAATTAAATTAGAGAGTCCCACTAATTTTACTGAGTCAATATAACTAAATTTGCACACCCTGCTAACTAGAGCCCTTTGGGAGGGACAGATCTTCATTTCCTTGGAAGGAAAGAAGCAGAATACATCTCTGAGCAGCCATTTAAAAAGTGATGACTATGTATAATAATCTTTGTGCAGCCGAGGTCCTCATTTGATGTCCACTCCTGTTTGTGTTTCTTTGCAACTGGCCATATTATAATTTCATACACTATTAATGCATGAATTCTACATCTAAAGAAAATATTCACAATCTCTCTTCAGCGTAGACAAGAAAAGTTGGAATGTTACATCCCAAATATCCAAATTGTGTTATTCTAAGGCTGGCATGCCAAATTAGATCGCTGCATAATACAGTTTCTACAATTTCTTTGGTTGCATTATTTAGAGGGTGAGAATTGGAAAATCATGATCTGGATTAGAAACTGACCAAGAGATGAAGAAATGGAGGTAATAAATATAATTACCAATGAACTAAGGGCCTAATAATAATAATAATAATAATAATAATAATAATAATAATTATTTATTTATACCCCGCCCTCCCCAGCCAAGGCTGAGCTCAGAGCGGCTTACAAGCAATAATAAAAACAAGATGAATGATTACAACTTAAAAACAAAAATAAAATACAACATTAAAATAATGGAACATTAGAATATTAAAATGTAGCCTCATCGCAGGAGGAGAAGGAAAAGAAAAAAGAAAGAGAGGGAGGGAGGGAATCAAATTGGCTCCAAGCCAAAGGCCAGGCGGAACAACTCTGTCTTACAGGCCCTGCGGAAAGAAATCAGATCCTGCACGGCCCTGTTCTCATGAGGCAGAGCGTTCCACCAGGCCGGAGCCAGAGTTGAAAAGGCCCTGGCTCTGGTTGAAGCCAATCTAACTTCCTTAGGGCCTGGGACCACTAGGGTGTTGTTATTTATGGACCTTGAGGCTCTCCGTGGGGCATACCAGGAGAGGCGGTCCCCTAGGTACGAGGGTCCTAGGCCATGAAGGGCTTTAAAGGTCAAAAGCAGCACCTTAAATCTGACCCTGTACTCCACCGGGAGCCAGTGCAGCTTGAAAAGCACTGGGTGAATATGCTCCCATGGCAGAGACCCTGTGAGGAGCCTCGCTGCAGCATTCTGTACCCGCTGGAGTTTCTGGGGAGCTTCAAGGGCAGCCCCGCGTAGAGCGAATTACAGTAGTCAAGCCTGGAGATGACCGTCGCATGGATCACTGTGGCCAGGGCGGGGCGGGAAAGGTAAGGGACCAACTGCTTGATGCGGCGAAGGTGGAAAAATGTCACCTTGGCTGTTGCTGTAACTTGCGCCTCCATGGAAAGGGAGGCGTCAAGGATTACACCCAAACTCTTAACGGAAGGCAATGGCACTAATTGGGCCCCTGCAAGAGAAGGGAGTTGGTCCCTCATCCCCATGTCATCCCGACCTAGCCATAGGACCTCTGTCTTCGAAGGGTTTAGTTTCAATCAGCTCCCACGAAACCATCCAGCCACAGCTTCCAAGTATCTGGTCAGTGTGTTCGGGGCCGAGTCGGTGTGGCCATCCATCAGCAGATAGAGCTGAGTGTCAGCATATTGGTGACAGCCCCAGCCCAAAGCTCCGGATAATCTGGGCAAGGGGGCGCATAAAGATGTTAAAAAGCATCGGGGAGAGAATTGCGCCCTGCGGCACTCCACACACCAAGGAGTGGCACAACGACATTTCCCTCCCTAGTGCCACCCTCTGTCCCTGACCAGAGATAAAAGAGCACAACCAGTTACGGGCTATGCCCTGTATCCCCACGTCTGCGAGGCGGTGGTCCAGAAGATCATGATCAACCATGTCAAAGGCTGCTGACAAATCTAAAAAGATCAGCAGTCCTGACCCGCCTCGATCCAGTTGTCTACGGAGATCATCTGTTAGGGCAACCAGAGCCGGCTCCGTCCCAAAACCAGGACGGAAACCGGACTGAAATGGATCTAATGCCGATGATTCCTCCAGAAACCTACCAAGCTGTTCAGCAACCGCTGTCTCAATTACCTTACCCAGGTATGGAAGATTTGAAACTGGGCGGTAATTGGATAGGTCTAAGGGATCTAATGAAGTTTTCTTTAAGAGTGGACACACCACTGCTTCCTTCAGTTCCCCTGGGAATGTCCCCGTGTCAAGGGACAAATTGATAATTTCAACCAGGGGGGTCCGCGCAACATCTGGACACTCCCTAATCAGCCAAGACGGGCACGGATCAAGGAGGCAGGTGGTGGGCCTACCAACTTGGAGGAATCTATCCACATCAGTAGGGAGTATCCGATCGAAATGGTCCAACACTGGACCTGAAGTCAGTCGATGGGCCTCCAGTTCAGTCACTGTATCTAAATTGGCAGGGAGGTCACGGCGGAGCAACAGGACTTTCTCCGCAAAAAAGCTCGCGAATGCCTCACAGCTGTGGGTCGAATTTGTGCTTAAATTTGGTTGTCCTCCTAAGGACGTTATTGACCTAATTATTCTAAAAAGTTGTGCCGGGTGAGAGCTAGCGGATGCAATGGAAGCTGCAAAGTAAGATTTCTTAGCAGCTTTCATAGCCATCTCATAGGCTTTCATAAGCGTCCTATAAGATGTTCTTGAGGCTCCGTGACGAGTCCGTCGCCATACTCGCTCTAGCCGTCTGAGATCCCGCTTCATTTTCCGGAGCTCCTCAGTAAACCAAGGTGCCCGGTTTCAACGGGGTCGCAGAGGGCGCTTAGGTGCGATCTCATCAATGGCTGCCAAGAGCCGGTTATTCCAGTCCTCAACAAGGTCATCTAATGAGTCGCCAGGAGGAGCAGGGTTCCGCAAGGCTTGTCGGAATCTATCAGGATCCATCAGTTTTCGCGGACGAGCCCAAATAGGTTCGCCACCCGAGCCGGGGAGGAGTGGGAAGTCAATCTTGGCTTTCAGAGCATAGTGATCAGACCATGGCACTTCCACAGTGGGGAGCATGATCACATCTATGCCAGCCCCAAAGATCAGATCCAGCGTGTGGCCTGCTTGATGAGTGGGGCCCAAAACAAACTGGGAGAGCCCTAGTGTTGCCATGGAAGTCACTAGGTCCAGAGCCTGTGAGGAGGGAGCGGCATCAGCATGGACGTTGAAGTCTCCCAAAACCAGTAGGTTTGGGAACTCCAAGGCCCAGCCCGCCACCACCTCCAGCAGGTCTGACAGGGTGGTTGCAGGTGTGCTCGGTACACTAGCCAGACAGCCAAGCTCTCCTTGGTGCCTCACACGAGACCAACACATTCAATGCCAGAGATCGCCGGTGATGGCAGAGAAATATAAATATAAAGAGAAATGCTGAGGGTGGTAGTGTTGGTGGTACAGAGGCCCATTCTAAATGTAGATATTTTTAACCCCCTGATATCTGAAAAGTCCCTGAAAGATACTGTATTTCAGAATCTATCCTAATTTCATCAGTTTTCATCCAGTAACCATGAGGACTAGAAGTTTGCAAAAATAAAATGAAATGAAATTCTGACTCTGTTCAGACAACCATACTGATGTGATGTGATCTTATTTGATATCAATCAACTGGTATATCATGGGCATTGAATTGGTTCATGCTTAAGGTAAAGGTAAAGGGACCCCTGACCATTAGGTCCAGTTGTGGCTGACTCTGGGGTTGCGGCACTCATCTCGCTTTATTAGCCGAGGGAGCCGGCGTACAGCTTCCGGGTCATGTGGCCAGCATGACTAAGCTGCTTCTGGCGAAGCAGAGCAGCGCACGGAAACGCCGTTTACCTTTCCGCCAGAGTGGTACCTATTTATCTACTTGCACTTTGACGTGCTTTCGAACTGCTAGGTTGGCAGGAGCAGGGACCGAGCAACGGGAGCTCACCCAGTCGTGGGGATTCGAACCGCGACCTTCTGATCGGCAGGTCCTAGGCTCTGTGGTTTAACCCACAGCACCACCCGCGTTACTTACGCTCATAATCAAGCTGTGATTATGTCAGTATGGGTAACTTGGGAACATAGCACCGCAATTAGAAAACATGTTGGGCATGTAAATGACCCTGGGTGGGTCCCATCTTTGGCAGCTCTTGCTGAAGGATATTGAGCAGCAAAACTGGGAAAATGGAGGCCTGGATGGGTGAGGAAGAGGAGAGTGGCGTCTATATATTATAGATAGATAGATCTATATATTCAGTATTCATTAGAAGCAAAGATGGAAATCAAGGGAGTTCTGTGAGTGCAAAGGCCTTTATTTTTTTCAACAGAACGCAAGTTGAAAGGGAATGGCATCAAATTAGATACTTTCCAAGCCAGCTGCCTCTGAGCTTCCTTTCTTCTTGCCTTTTCTTGTTTGCTTTTGTCAACATCTCCGGTTGACAGTGGCGGAGATAAGCACCTAGAGGAGCTTTTGTGCCTGAACGGATGTATAAGCAAAGGAGTGTGACTGTGAGCATATGTAGGCCTACTTTAAACCTCATGCACTACATAACTTTCCTTGGAGCTATGAACAGTCACCGGAGCATTTGTCCACA
The DNA here is from genome assembly GCF_964270895.1 of Podarcis filfolensis. Taxonomy (NCBI): domain Eukaryota; kingdom Metazoa; phylum Chordata; class Lepidosauria; order Squamata; family Lacertidae; genus Podarcis; species Podarcis filfolensis. The sequence continues at coordinate 108,246,713 of NC_139604.1, forward strand.
CCATTTAATATGTCTATACCGCACCTGCATTAGGAACAGTTCAGTCTTGCCTGTTGTTTTACAGATTTTCAGGGGAGTTGTTATTCCTACCCATCCCCTGTTTCTGCTTACCAATTTTCTCAGCTGCCGAGCATTTAAAAGACTTGTTCCCTGGCCTGAGGTTTAGGTGTCTGTCGGTTTTCTTGTTGATACAGCTGGTTTTCTCAATGTGTGAGATGTTCCCAGTGGAGATCCTGTCACTCTGAGACAGATTTGTCAGAAGAGAGAAGCATTGACTTTTTTGGGGGGGGGACCTTATACAGTGGTACCTCAGGTTACATACACTTCAGGTTACAGATGCTTCAGGTTACAGACTCCGCTAACCCAGAAATAGTACCTCGGGTTAAGAACTTTGCTTCAGGATGAGAACAGAAATCGTGCTCCGGCGGCGCGGCAGCAGCAGGAGGCCCCATTAGCTAAAGTGGTGCTTCAGGTTAAGAACAGTTTCAGGTTAAGAACGGACCTCCGGAACGAATTAAGTACTTAACCCCAGGTACCACTGTATCCACATCACCACCACCACCACTATCATCATCATAAATGATAACAAGCATGCACCTGCTTTAAATTTCGTGAATCTGGAAAAATGGATGGGCAGAAAAAGGTCTAGGCGTTGGTTATCCAGGCTTTCCAGAAGGCTAATCTGCATTGGGATATTCTACCTTAGATTGGATAAAGCCATGGTGCATAAAGTAATAAGAATAATAATAATAATAATAATAATAATAATAATAATAATTTATTATTTATATCCCACCCATTTGGCTGGGTTTCCCCAGCCACTCTGGGCGGCTCCCAATAGAATATTAAAAACATGATAAATTCATCAAACAATTCCCTAAACAGGGCTGCCTTCAGATGTCTTCTAAAAGTCAGAGTGTTGTTTATTTCCTTGAAATCTGATGGGAGGGCATTCCACAGGGCGGGCACCAATACCGAGAAGGCCCTCTGCCTGGTTCCCTGTAACCCAGGCATAGGCAAACTCCAGCCCTCCAGATGTTTGGGACTACAATTCCCATCATCCCTAGCTAACAGGACCAGTGGTCAGGGATGATGGGAACTGTAGTCCCAAACACCTGGAGGGCCAGAGTTTGCGTATGCCTGCTGTAACCTGACTTCTCGCAATGAGGGAACCGCCAGAATGAATGCCTGCTAGTTGAGGCGGCATTGTCCTACATCCAGGGTCAGAGGCTGAACGCCATTTGCTTTGGGCCAAGTGGGAGAGTGCTAGAGCCCTGCTATTCTGCTAGTGAGCTTCCCAAGGGGCAGGTGGTTGAACATTGAGCAAACAGGATGCTGGACTGGAATTTGGTCTGATGCAGCAGGACTCTTCTTATGATCTTCCTTGAAGGAATGCTTATTCCAAGCAGTGGAGTCCCTAAATCAGTTTGATGGCACTTGTGTACCTCCTTCTGGCAGCTCCTGAGCCAAAATTGTGCCAAATGTATTGCTCTGCTTTCCTTTGGACCTCATCAGCAAGACTAAGGGAGGTCTTGTCGTCTGGGCAGCCTAGGACCTCCATACACATTGTCCATTCTTGTGCCCTGGGGGGTATAGACGGCATTGACTTTCAATGAAAATGAGCTTAATTTGTCATTAATGAAATCATCAATAGGCACATCTGAATACTTAATTTACAGATCCAGTATTGATTTATGATTGGCTGAAATTGCTGATTGGCTAGAATCCTTCAAGGAGGAAAGAGATTGAGAACGAAAATGGCACCACACAGTTTCAAAAGGTCAGGGAAAATTTGACTTCGAACAATCATAATAAAATTTGGATTTAGGTGTTGGGAAACCTCTCCAGAATTGCTTTTTTGAGGCAAAAAGCAAACCTGGGAAAGATGTGGCTCATCCCTAACTTAAATGACCAGTTTCCCCCTATTTTATTTTGCTCCATCAGATCAGATTTTTATGACCTTATATGAGAAATATTTTTTAAAGTTCTCTCCCCGTTACAAATTAAAACGAAGTTCTGTTAATTGCTATATCTGAACGAGTGGCCCCTTTTCTCTAATTCTGGTTTCCAGTGCATGAGAAAACATGACATAAATGTTAATTCTGTACAATGAATGGTCAGCACTGTCATGGAAGGTGCCAGGTTGACAAGCCCCAATGGACTGAAGCTCTCGAGTGAGCCACAAAACAGCTACAGGCTGCCAGCACTGCCTCCTCCTCTTCCTTCAAGACAAAAGCGGTTGTCATGAGTGTGAGGGCAAAATTGTGCAAATGTGCAGAGCGAGGCACAGACATAGTCAAGGGATGATGATAATAATAATAATAATAATAATAATTATTATTATTTATTTATACCCCGCCCTCCCCAGCCAAGACCGGGCTCAGGGCGGCTAACAACCAATAATAAAAACAAGTTGATTAAAATACAATTTAAAAGATTAAGATATAACATTAAAACAATTAGGGAGCAAACTCATCATAGGAGGAGAAAGGAAAAAGAAAAAGGGGGAGGGAATCAAACTGATTCTGAGCCAAAGGCCAGGTGGAACAACTCTGTCTTACAGGCCCTGCGGAAAGAGATCAGATCTCACAGGGCCCTGGTCTCAAGAGACAGAGCATTCCACCAGGCCGGAGCCAGTGTTGAGAAGGCCCTGGCTCTGGTTGAGGCTAATCTAACTTCCTTAGGGCCTGGGACCTCTAGGGTGTTGCTATATATGGACCTTAAGGTCCTCTGTGGGGCATACCAGGAGAGGCGATCCCGTAGGTAAGAGGATCCTAGGATGGGACCTGTAGTCCGAAATGTCTGGAGAAAACCAGGCTAGAGAAGTCTGCTGTAAACCCTTTCAACTATGAGGACAACCCTCTCCCCCAACATTGTCTCGAGCCTCAAGGAACAGCTGTAAATATTATCATTCTCAAGGCAGAATTAAGGACCATTGTGATAGCAGCAGCCAAAAGACCAATGGTTTTTTTTTTGCCCATCTCCTCTCTGTTGGAATGTTGGGACCACTGTGACACCAGCAGCCAATAAACCAATCAGGACACAGCCTTCCCCCAGTCTCATCATGACAGCTGCCTCTCCACAGTACAATTGCAGAGGCAAGGAAAGCAGCTGCTGTTGGGATTTTTGCCTGACCTGCGGGCAGACAAGGCACAGGAACCCTGCCAAGGGGGCAAGGTAGCTGCTCTAGAGAAAGCATGTGCCAACAGCGAGAAAGGTAGGACAAAGCTAGCCAAGAAAAATAAATGGAAAGTTTAAACGAGTGTGCGCACACACACTCAGCTCAGCACATTTTTATGGTCACCTTTCCCACACACACTTCCACCGTTTGCAGGACATCTTTGTCATTAGGAAATAGTGCAAGAGAGAAGCATGAAAGAAAATCCTCAGTAGAATGGACTTATTTTACAGTGATTTTTTTTTCTTAATATGGCAGACCTGTACGCTCACTCACTCACCTTTACACACACACACACACACACACACACACACACACACACAGACAAACTTTAAGAGGAAATCCCTTTGAACAGCACTGCATAAACACTGTCTGCTGGTGTACCCAAGAGGGGGAAAACACACTTGAAATCATGCCTTTTCTTGACGTGATGGTGCTGCTAAATATATGATTCACCCATGAATTACAGAGCAGTAAATAAAGCCACTGACATCCAATAAACAAAGGCAGAGTGAAGTCCCAGTGCTTTATGGTGTCACCAGAAACGCCTTGATGTATTTATAGCCTGCCTCACACTTTTGGTTCTAATTTATTTTTTATAAACATTTTTATTTGTACATAGTCATCGTCAAAATCAGAGCCCCCTTTCCTATTTTCGCTCATACACCATTTTGTGGCTGACCAGGCCAGGCACTCTTAAGGAAAGCCAAAGCATTAAGGCCACATGAGCTTCCGCCAGGACTAGATTAACTGCAGAACTATTTAGTATAATTGCAACTGAAAGTATAAGGTTCATAACAGCATGCTTTTTCTGAGTTTTTTTTAATTTCCACAAAAGGTTACCCTTTATGACTTTTGAAAGCTGAGACTAACAAATTACTACCTATCTAAGTAAGTAACTAATTCCCATGCTTGATGTGGTCTACTAGTACCAGTAGCAGAATCTCCTGCCCTTTGATAATGGAAATGGGCATATGCCTTGTGGCTGGGGAAACAACCCTTGTGATGGAACATAAGCTCGTTGCATGCAGAGTACTGAATGCTCTGGTGCTGGAGAGGAAGCATGCACAGCCCTTGAAGAAACTAAAAGGTTAAAAAGGAAGTTCTGAAATGTTGGGACATTTGAAGGATGGTCGAGTTTTAAGGAGCTAGATGGGTGTTATGCCCTTGAGTGGTGAAAGCCAGGAACGCTCATCCTCTGAAGACCTTATTTTTGAAAAGAAATACACTTTTAAAATAATTAGGGATCCAGACTATGGTTGAACTAGTGAAGTATAAGTGCCAGGTAGGGGCTCCTGATCCAGATCAGGATCCTTGTGGAGAGCTTTAACCTTCTTTCTCTTCCCGCAGTCCAAATCCATTTTGGAGGGACCACACCTGAAGTTTTCACTCAAAGGAAAGCTCCCACTCATATCAGTAGAAGCATCTTTTCAGGTGTACATAGCAGACATGAGCACCCAAATCAGGATTCTCTCTCCCCCCCCCCCGCATTACTACCATTTTGTCACTCTCTCTCTGTCTCTCTCTCTCACACACAAACTCATAGGAATAGGACAAAGGCAGGCAGGCGAGAATTCTACCACTGAACTACCAATGCACTTGTAACAACATGATTAAGGTTTCAAAATTTGGACTGTTAAGATATAAGATTCTATGGACATGTATGAATAAGTGTAAAATAATGGAACCAGGACGGGGAGTGGAGGGAAGTCAATTAAGATGTATGAGTTAAAATTTTGATTATGATGTTTATTTATTTTTTGTTATTATAAAATTAATAAACTGTATCAAAAAAAAAGGAATAGGACAATGGACTTCATCACAGCCCATAGTGATGCTACATGTACAAACCATTTATAGCTAGGGGAAGAGCCATAACTTAATTGTAGAATACATGTCTTGTCTGCAGAAGTTCCAGTTTCAACCCACAACATCTAGGTAGGGCTCAAACAGATTCCTATCTGACACCCAGGAGAACTGCTTCAAGTCATGCTAGACAATGCTTAGCCACATGGACCAATAAACTGAAATGGTCTAAGGGAACTGCCTCTGTTCCATCTAAATAGGTAGCAATTCCCCAGCAATTCACAACTGCAGTTTGAAAGCTTGTGGTGGGAGAGATGGAAATTGATGTTGTGAGCCAGGTTTGGGGGCTTCCATAAAAACATTTGCACTAAGTGAGATGCTAAGGTTTCTGTGACACAAGTCTCTTGAGCTTCTTTTGAGCATCCCATAGAAAGAAAGGCAGATTGTCTCTCACCGGGAGCCTTCTTTTGAAATGCAAACTTATAAACGTATGTGCTAAATTGTACTTTAATTTAATTTTGGAGAGGTTTTGGGTGGAAAAGAGAAAATGACAAAAGTCTACCTAAGGCAGGATTACAATGCACACCTCCAAGTTCACAGTATAGTATTCTAAATCTCTGAAATGCAGCACTAAGAGTCGAGGAGCTTCCTTTTCATTATGTCTTGGAGGAAGGACAGTCTTACAATGATCAGAATGGAGTCAGCAGCAACTTCTTTCATCCCAAATGCTCATTATCTTGTTGGATAGAGCCCCCTCCTTGTCCACCACCACCACCAACTTCCAGATTTCCCAAATAAGCGATGCAGGAATGATTAACTCATTCCAGATACTCTATGGATACTAACTTTCCATCCTATACCTGCATCACACACACACACACACACACACACAGAAAGAGAGAGAGCGCAAAGCAGACACCAGACCAGATTTCAATTTACAAGCAGCATAGACTGGAGTCTATTGTTCAGTCTCATAGTATGTCAGTATGATACATCTTAATGTGTTTGCTTTTAGAACACATTTGGGAGTATGATCTGGATGAATGCAAATGTTACAATATATTTCACTGTGGGCAGCATAGCTGGAATGCAGGCGGGGAATTCAAAGTCAGGGGGGAAAGCCATAAGCTACAGACACATGTCCACTTATTTGGAAGCAAGGCCCCTGAAATGAGTGGCCATTTTCAGAGGGGTAGCCATGCTTGTCTGTTGCAGCAAAAGGAACAGATTCTTGTGACACCTTGCTTACTAACAAATATATTATGCCATAGAGTTCTGTGAACTACAGTCCACTTCATTACGTGAATTTAAGGAATATCACCTGCAAATGGGTAAACATGGGCAGGATTGGGCTGCTTTCAAGTTTTACGGACTCTAATGATCCCATCAGCTAGATTTCTTTGTTATTTAAAGAATCAATCGGGCACATTGTAACATAGTATGTTTTATTACCTCCTTTTATTTCTTACTGCAGTACTCAGTTAAGGGAGCAAAGTCACTCATGAAAAGGTGGACCCCCCATTATTATTTTTTTAAAGGAAATATCATTGGTGAAGGTCTTCTTTTTTGTTTTTTAAAGCTGTGTATAAGAAATAGGGCTTCTTTTGACAATGGGGCAATACCTTCTGCATTATATGCTGCCACTTGTCACAACAGAGCCAGCATCTGATGCTCATGAACCTGATTGAATCATTGCATGGATGAGGAAGGGTTTGCAACAGATAGTTGTGGGTGCTAGCTTTGGTGGTAAGAGACCGAAGAGGTGGGTGCCTTGTGCTTTTTTTCCTTTTAGCATTAGCAGGTGAAGTTGGAAGAAAGCAACTGAGCTCAGATTTTATTATTCTGGTTTTGCTTCCCCAACAGTTCCAAGCCTTCTTTGTCTCTCCAGTCTCCTAATTAAAGTAGATACAAGATACCAGATAGCCTCTTCCTTTTCTTCCTTATCTTATATATCTTAGATTGGAAGCTTGCAGGCATGGTTTATGTGCTTTTTAATACAATTACCGTGTGGCACATAGCTGTTAAGGTGCATTATATTATATTAGGCATCTGTTCTCACCTGTTAGTTCAGTCACATCACTGAATCATTTCTCAAACTTAAATAATTTATTCCTGTGTTATGTATTGGTTGCAGGAGTAGCCAACATGGTGTTTTTTTGGACTACAATTCCCAGCAGCCTCAGCCAGCATATCCAATGGTCAGGGAGTTGTAGTCCTACATTTGAAGAAAACTCAGGCTTAAATCACCACTTGGGCTGCAACTAGATGGTATGATGTGAGATCCATGACTGAATGTCCTGCTGGTTAGTTGGTTGGTTGGTTTTAAGGGCAAATAGGATACGACCACTCAGAGACATATTTTGGATCAGGGCCAAGAAGCTGGATAAGGCACCATTTCCCTCATGCTAATTTTTGTCCACCCTCCCATTGGCCACTTTGACAGGTGGACAGACACACCTGTCACCATGATGTCATATGGACCATTTTTCCTTTGCAGAACGGCTATAACTTGTAGTAGAGTCTACACTGACTGAAAGAGGGCAACATAAATGGTGAGGGATATTACAAAATTACCCCTCAGAGCTGGTATTGCCTCCGGTATTGGGGGCACATATACAACCTATATGATTCGTCTGCCACATGGAGGAACTGGCAACTCTGAGAAAATAGTGCAAGGGAGAGAATGAAACAAACACATTCTCTGAACACTGCAGCTCTGGTCTAAATTAAGCCATTGTCCTATAGAAAATCTACAAAAGTGATGTCCTGTCAATCACATTTTGTTTAGTGCTCAGCCACCAAGTTCATTGTATGACCTTCTGCAAGTCGCTCTGTCTTAGCCTAACCTTAGTCTTGCAGGGTTGCTATAAGGATAAAAGGGGAAGGTTCTAGGCATGTTACTCTCAATTTCTTTGGTCAGTGATGGGTCACCTGTGACACTCCAGATATAGGACTACAGCTCCCATCCACCCCCAACCCAGCATGCTGAGCAGCCAGGAATTATGGGAGTTGTAATGCAACAATATCTGAAGGACCACAGGTTTGCCATCCCTGCCTAAGAGGAAGGGTGGCATATGAACTTAAAAAAAATAAAAATCCTGTAAATATAATTATAGAAAAGTCAAACTTCCCTAAAAAGTTCATTCAAGTCACTGAGCCCACAGACCAGCTAAGTAGAATTGCCGTATTTTTTTTCTCTTGCAGAGTTTCTGTGCCATTATATAATTTTACGTGTTAAGCGATTTATTAGCCAGTCTTTAGCCAAGGATCTCAGAGTGGCTTACAAAATAATACAATAAAACAAATAAAACCACACACCATAAAATCAAATTGCAGCAGAGCAGAATAAAATGGCAACATTAAAAATGACACATTAACAACTAGGGTGAAAAGCAGAAATTCGACAACTGGTGCTTTTTCCATCTCTGCATGACCCCACGCACAAGGGAAACCTTCATCTGGTGAATTTCTCATTGTGTCATGGATGTTAAAATGCAATGAAGCAGTGCCATAAACAAACAAACAAACAAACAAACAAACAAACACACACACACACAAAGTTTGGCTCTCCTAACTGGTGCGACAGAGTGATTTTATTTGACTCTGCTAACAGAGCCACAAGAACCCATTTCCCCAATTTACTTCCCGTAACTACTGGTGCCTGGTTGTTTTTTCGCTCCCTTGCCCACTTGCAATACCAAGTTGCATTATGACAAGCTTTTTTGAACTCCTAGTACATTCTGGTACAGGGATCATTCATTTCTTTCCCTTTTAGGTCTGGCATCTTTTGCAAGAGCTTAAATTACCTTGCCCACATTCCCAAGGTTCTCTTTGCTGTGATGTTCAGCACATCCTCTGTTGAGATCCAGTTCAAAAGCCCCACCTTAAAAAAAAAAGTCTGTATCACAGACAGCCACACTACTTGGCAGTGAGCCTCTCCTCCTGTTGCCCATAACCTCACAGCTGGCACTAAATCAAGGAGGCCCAGGTACAAAAACTCCACTTCTTTAGTCATAAATTTGTGTATTAAGAGCAGAGATGCTGATGCTTCTTCTTGCTATTGGATAGTTTAATACTGCTTTATTTGATACACATTTATTTTAAAGTTATTGTGACATTTTATATTGAATCAGATTATTATTTTTATATGTGTTGGAAGCCGCCCAGGGTGGCTGGGGCAACCTAGCCATATGGACAGGGTATAAATAAAAACGTATGATTATTATTGCTGGCATGGTACTCTTGAAATAAGCAGCATCGTCTCCTTCCCCACCCCCCACCCCGCCAAATTTCTGCCAGTATTTAGTCTCCCCTCCTGTCTTCCTGCTTTTAACTCTGTCTCCCTGTCTAAATAAAGATGCATCTTTTGTTTCCTCTTCTCCTTTGGGGCTAGCAACAATAAAACTGTAATTACATTTCAGAAAGCCATTTGAAAAAGGGTTTGGGATGGAACTGGAATGGAGCCAATATGTCCTTTGGGGTTCTGAGATAGTAGATCAGCTTGTTGTCCTGTGCGTGCATTCTGAAGAAGGGGTTTCTCTGCCTGCAGAGGCTAGTTTTCCCATCCTAAAGTCAGAAGCTCCGTTACTAGAATATATTATTTTGGTACAGAGGGGGATTCCTACAAAGTAATGCAGTGTGTGTGTGTGTGTGTGTGAGAGAGAGAGAGAGAGAGAGAGAGAGAGAGAGAGAGAGAAAGAAATACTCAATACCTCTAAAACTCACTTCATCCTATCCCCTTTTAGGCTTTTATTTAGTAAAGTTTACTATATACACACAGATTTCTCTCCCTCCGCCAACCTCAAGGCATAGGTGTCAGATGCACTGGAAATTAGACAGAGGCAGGTTGTATCAGCTGCTCTCTTTTATTGCATTTCAGGTATGAAAGGGGTGGGGAATCATGTGTAGTACATAGCTCAGGAGGGGAATCTTCCAGCCACCGTTATTTTTTTATGTGTATTGATTACTGTTGATGATAATTTATTATTACAATAACCTTTCCGAAGCTGGATGTGACTAATGGGTTTGATTACCTTCCTTGCTACTTTCCCTCTCATTTAAGCTCTACCATTCAAAGTAGCACTATAGGGAAAGGGAGATAATCTCTCTCTCTCTCTCTCTCTGTGTGTGTGTGTGTGTGTTGCTTTATGAGTATACACAGTATAATATGAATGGAGGAGGTGGGACTGCAGGTTCCTACTTCAGCCCCTCCTTTCCCGGGAACCAGCCAGTCCCTCTGCAGGGTGTTTGGGCTGCACTGATTCGCTCTCTGGAGTGATCCAATTTGCATGCGGCTCGCTCATTTGTGAATTTGGCTCCCTATGTCTTTGCTTCACTTCACCTGAGCTTCCTAGTTGCCTTCACTTTAAGTGAGCTCGCCCTGAGCACCCTGTTCCATCTTTTTTTATATATAAAAAAAGAAATTAAGGAGGGGGAGCTCAGTTTCTATCTCTCTTGTGGATTCTAGACTTTCCTCTCTCTCCCTTTCTTTTACCTTTGCTTCTTCAGTTTTTTCTCCTCTCCTCTTCTGTTAACACGGGAAGATCTGGCAAGCTTTCTCTTCCAGGACACAAGGTGTTGTCAACCAGCTCTCAGCTCCCAAGTTGCCTGGATTCGAGGAGAACGCGGATCCAGTTTTTCTTCCTTCTTCTTCTTTTGGAGGGGTGCATGTGTGTGCTCGTGTGCCCAGGCGCGTATGCATGTGTGAAGGAAAGAAGCCCAAGCCATTCTGCAGTGCAACATTTGCCAGTGGAGAAGCAGCCAGACCAAACAAAGCCAAGAACTTGGAATTGGGATAAACAAGCAAACAACAACAACATACTTAATAACCTTTCTGGGGTCTCTGGCTATTTGCCCCCCGCTTGTGAATCCTCCTCTCTCCAGCTAAAAGTGAGAGAAAGGGGGATATGGGCAGGGGGAAATCCTTGAGGATCCTGTGAGCTTGGAGGAGGAACCTGACAGGTGAAAGAACAGGGGGGGCGGAGGGGAGATCCTTCTCTCCCTGCTATGCGTGGCTCCACGGATCTCCTCTGGAAGCTTGGTACGTCTAAGGGGAACCTGGCAGAATAAAAAGAGAGAGAACCGGCTCCGGGGAGGATCTAGCTTGAATTGCTCGCTCTTGCGTTGGTTGGCTGCTTAACCCTTTCCGCACCCATCCCCCCCCAATAGCATACACACTCCCACTTCGGAAGCGACTCTTTTCCCCCCTCGCTCTCCTCCGCAGCTGGGTAGGATGGGGCCCTTGGCATCATGAACCATACTCTCTTTCCCCGGCTGGAATTCGAACTGCTTGGTCCCTCGTAGGCTTATCTATAATAGATATTCCCCCCCCCCACCTTCTTTCGCCCTGCGCCTCGAACATGCGGTGCGTTGATCTGAGAACAGCACCGGGAGGCTGTCCCGCCTGGACCCTGTGGATGTGCTCCCTCTTTTGGGGATGGATCCTCAGCTCGGTGTGGAGTTCCTCCAGCGTGGATTTGCCTGCGTCCTCTTCCTCGTCGTCCGCCTCGCAGGCTCAGCAAGAGCACCATTTCCATGGCAGCAGCAAGCACCACTCCGTGCCTATCTCTATCTACCGCTCCCCCGTCTCCCTGCGAGGAGGACACGGTGGGTTCTGCTTCACTTTCCTTTCCCTTTCGGAGTAGCCTGAGGAGGACGGCGGCGGGCGAGGCGAAGCGGGAAGTCCATGGCTTCGGCCGAGAAGCTCCGTGGCTCTCCCTTCCTTCCTTCCTTCCGTCCGTCGCCCACCCCACCCCTCCCTTTCCCATAGATCAATTCTCTGCTCAGGAGGGGGAAAAAGAAAAGGGAAAAAAGGCGAGAAGTTTCCCAGCGGAAAAAAAAAAGCTCCTTCGAGCGCAACGCCTCAGTCCGTCTCCCTCCTTCTCCGGCCGCGCGTGACTGCGCTGAACCCCTTTGCCTCTCCCGTCAGCGGGGTGGGGGGAAGGGAGAGAAACCCAGAAGGGACTTTCCCGCCTCAGGGCTTTTGTTGTGTTGTTGTGGTGGTTTGTTGTTATTTCCGCCGCCGTTGGAAAGGCGCCAGGATAGAAGCAGCGGCTCTTCTGAGGGCTTGACGACCGGGAGCCGGCCTGGGCGGGAACGAGGGGTTTGAAAAGCAAAGAGGGGCTTCTCTTTTCTCCCCGGCGCTCCGCGTGCGCGCGCGGCGCAGGGAAGGGCAGCGATGTCGGGAACGGGAGGCGGGAGCAGCGGGCGGCGAGGGGGATCCTTCCGAGAGAGGCTGCCTCCTGTGCGCGCTTCGTCTGACCCTGGCGGCAGACTTCGGAGCCGGTGAAACCTGAGAGGTTCCCCCACCCCTCGCCCATTTACTAGAAGCCTCTTCTGCTATGGCCGGAGGAGCGGCGAAGAACCGGGTCGTCAGCGGCTCCCTCTGGGGCGCTGCGTTCCTCTTCGGCCTCACTGGAGGTGGGAGGGTGTGTATGGAAACTTGGAGATGACGAGGGACAGAAGCGTTTCCACACGTTCGTTTCCTAACATGAAATGTAATTGGGGAAAGGCTGCGTCCTCCCCCCCCCCCCAATTTATTTCTCTCGTTTTCCCTAACTGCGAGACTCTGGCCCTACACGGAAGATTCTACTTGTCCCACAAAAGGGGCGGGGAACACCCAGAGAGGGACTGTGCCGCGCGCGCCTTTTCTCGGCAGTACGGATCAGGGAAACAGGGTTCGAGGAAGCACTATTAGAACCAAGAACGGGTGGGACAACCTCTCGGCAGATGCACTTCCTTTAGCCCCAGCACCTATACCGCTGCTGGGAATCGCGAGGGGGAGAATGCCGTTCTCTCCAGGTCCTCCTTTGCAGGCAGCTTCCCCTCGAAGCATCTGGCTGGACACATCCTGGAGAACAGGATGCTGGACTAGGTGGGCCATTGGCCTGATCGGAGGCGTGGAAGGGCAATCCTTCGTTTCCTCTGGGCTCCCCTCGCCAGCAGAGTTTCATTCCTTTCAGGAGTGGCGGCGCGGGGGGCAATTTGATTTTGATTGTTCTCTCTTCCCCCCGCCCCCCGGCAGATTTTCTGATTTGAGAATAAGAGGTGTTTAAGGCCTATTGTAGAAGTCGCCCGGCTGCTCTGGAAGCGGCCCCCCGCAATGTATAGGGGGATGGGGTTGCGTCAGTGTTAACCGAGAGCTGTGTGGGCAGTTGGTCTATATGCGCAAAGGCGCTCGTCTTCCGTATAACCGAGCCCTGCTGTACAGCACTGAGTCTTGTTGTCTCCTGACCCGCACTAGCTTTGAGGAAGCGCACCAGACACAAACAATCCCGCTGCTCCTTTGCCAGCGGGAGACACGCAGCAGGATTGCATGCACGTGCAACGTGTCTACTCAGAAGTTAGCTCCGTTGCAGTTGGGGGGGGGCTTGCTGCTAAACAAACGTACATAAGATTGCAGAGAGAGCCCCTTAACAAACATCTCCGATCCAAGCCTGTAGTCTTATTTAGGATTTTCCTAAGCAACCCCCGCCACCCGGTTTCCGGCGTGCGGCTTAATCCAAGTTGGAAATTGCCAGCAGCGGAATGGCCCCGCCTCTCTCAATTTTATTTGATGAAGTTGTCAGGCAGCTCGCCGGGGCTCCTAAATGGAAGCACTCTGTCGTGGTGCCTGGCTTCTCTTGCTGTGTCTCGGGTACTGATTCCTTGAGAGGAGTGGGGGGAAGCGCACAGAAAATAATAGGAACTAGATTGTTGGGGGAGTGTTACGCATAGTGCCAGAGAGAACAAAGGAAAAAGGTTCTTAAAGAAAGCATTAGAAGGTAGAGAGGGGCGCGCGGGGAGTGGGGGAACCAAGAAGCAATTGGACTGGTGCAGTATCGACCACTGCCTGCCCCCCACCCTTGAATATAGATATTTTTTAATAAATACTGGCTGTCGATGAAAATTCCTGTATGCGTTTCTTAGTTTTGTTGCCATCTTTCGGGCAGCAAAGTGTTAATCCAGGGGGCTGCTGAAGTTCTAAAAATGCGAGCCTTCCCTTGACTATCAGCCAAGGGAGTGTTAAATCTGGTTTCTTACCGTAAGTCATTTTCCCCTCCTCTGGCTGCTGCTAGCGCTTAGCGCCCCCTACAGATGTTCGTGCCCCCTTCCTGCAATCCAACAGGGAGGTACAGTACACAAGAAAGTGGCAGCAATGGGAGGGGGCACAGAAAGAGTTAAATGCCAATGGGGGGGTGAGTGAGCTTTGCTCCACATATTTCTGAAAGAGGAACAATGGGTGTATTTTAGATAAGGATAGACACCTCTCCTCCAAAGTAAGTCCTGTTACTTCATTTGATGGGGTTAACTTTCAAATAAGTGTGCTTTAGGACTGCTCCCTTATTTAAATTTAAAGTTCATTCTCTAGCAATGCTTTTACTGTATGTGAAAAGTGCCTTTCCATCTGCAGGGGTCCAGCAATGGGGTGAAGTGGGGGGAGATACTTTTCTGTCGCTGCCTATGACTAAAAGCCAAGGAGGCACGGGGAACCCACCTTCCATGCAGGTATCTTGAGATACTTGATTCTGTAGCTTGGGGTGCCCCTTGGAAGTAAACTCAGCATAGCACGTGGTAGCAAGTTCCCCATCACCCTGCATACATGATTGCTTTGACATTTTAGAGCAAGGAGAGGACCTTTTTTTCTTTTTCTTTGAAGGCTGCATTCTCTAGGAGGCAAATCCTTGGAGGTCACATCCTAGTGTTAAGAGAGCAGGGCCAACGCCACTTACTCTCATCTTGATCACTGCTCCTCTCTTTTTCTCTCTCACTTCCTTCATAAGACAGAGAACAGAGTGGGTTGATGATAATCAAGAGGGGGTATGTGTGTTTATGACAATCTTACTTCCACCCCCACTCCACTCATTGCCACCTGCGTGAAATTAGCCTGGTAGCCTTGAGAAGCCCAGCTCTCCTCTAAAGGAATCACATTCATTGGATCTTTTGTCAATGAAAGGTGGGGTGCTATGGAGCTGTGTTTGATATTCTCTGAAAGTAAAATTATGTGCTGTATAGTTGGGGCCCACCACCTATTGTTGGGTTCCAGCTCCCATTAGCCATAGGTCAAGGATCATGGAAGTTGTAGTCCAGAAACATCTGGAGGGCCACAGGTTCCTCATCCCTGCTCTATAGGATGCTGTGGAGTAATGAAGGACATTTCCTTAAAAATGAAGAACGCTTTGATGGCAAGATGGTACCCAAACTACCTAATGGGCTGTTGAATGTTTGTGCCAGGCCTCAGCTCCAGAACATGTCTTTGTGGTCCAGTGCTGGGTGCTGAAATATATGAGAAGTTAGAACAAAGTGGTAAGCACCTTTTCCTTGCCACCAAGTAAGCACTGCTTAGTCCTACATACATGGGGTTAAGGGGCAGAACTTCCAGATCAGATAGTGTTCTAGGCAGGTGTCAAACCTAGCCACCTCTTCTTAGAAATTAAGCACTGCTTTAAAGTAAATGAAATGAGACCCTATGTGTAGTAAGTGACTTCCAGCGCATCACACTCTTTTCATTTTTCTGCAAGGGTTGGAGGGCTTGGCCATGACCCAAGCACTCCTGCTGATCTTGAACTCTTCCTTGTAGTCCTTTCTGTGTTTCTTCAGACATTAGCTGACAGCTCAGGCCTGGGAAGCTTTGTCCTCATTATGAGCATTGCTTTGTTGCCCTGAGCGTACGCCCTTGCTCAGATGGCAGCAAATGAGCATCATTAAGAATGCTTCAGCCTTGACCTGCCATTCTGTTCTCCCTCCCATCCAAGGCAGACTTGCCGGCTTTTACTGAGAATGAGTGTGAGCCAGTGTGGGTACAAATCCCAACTCTTCCATGATGTAAAGTGGGTCAGGATGAAGATGAATGAGGGAGGATAAGGGGGGGCAGCGGCGAAGCTGCACTTTGCACATTAAAGTAGTGCAGAACTATTTAAGAATAAACATTTCTAGCATGCTGCTCCCCTATTCAGAGCCAGTATTCAGGTTTTACTTTTCTTTTCACTGGGGGCCAGTCAGTCTTTGCATTTCTGATCTACAGCTCACCTTGTTCTACAGTACCTAACCATTTCCTTAATTATGCCCTTCACCATGCAATGCTATAGATGCCTACTCAAAATAAAATCCCAGTGGGTTCAGTGGGGCATACCCTCAGGTAACTGGGTATGCAATTACAACCATGGTCTTGTTTTGCAATTTGAACTATAGTCCCTAGCCCAAGAAATTTTGACACCTGAGGTAGACCCCAAAATGGCACACACATCCCTCAGCCAGGGAAGAAGGGTTGACAAAAGATCTACACCAGGAACTAGTGGGGAGGGGAAGATTGACATTGGGATCTGCTGCCCCTGTGAATCCTGCTGCCTGAGGCTGTTGCCTCACCTAGCCTCATGGGTGGGCTGGCTCTGATAGTCCCATGTCTGTTCTACATCTCTGGTAAGCCTTAACTTTGAGTGTTGGCTACCTGTTACTTTTCCCCAGCAATGTTCTGCTTCCCCCACCCCTGGTCTTACTGTGAAGAATCGTTCCATTGTGATCTTAATTGCAAAAGTTAGCCGGAACTGTCACACTGAAAGCAGCTATCCCATTCATTTCAGTGGAAGCTCTTCATAATAACTTTGCTGCTTTGGTTTCCTTAGTTGGAACAATGCCCAAATGATTCAGTTGAATATTACATTCTTCATCTAATAGGTCTTTGGACAGATAGTTTTTCATGCATTTTCTTACATTGGTCATACTTTTAAAGAATACATTATTTTATATTTCCAGTTGACTTTACATTTATCCTTATAATAGGCTATGTAATATTACAGGCAATTATAAATACCCCTTGAGGAAGCTTTGTTCTGTGGGCCTCAAGAAGGTAAAATCTTTTAGACACAGATAATATGTTTTTTTTAAAAAAAATATGTCTGTTTATTGCAGGCATAGGCAACCTTCAGCCCTCCAGATGTTTTGGCCTACAACTCCCACAATCCGTAGCTAACAGGATCAGTGGTCAGGGATGATGGGAATTGTAGTCCAAAACATCTGGAGGGTCAAAGGTTGCCTATGCCTTGTTAATTGCCTTTATATGGCTTCTTTATTCCAAAGAAATCAAGGTGATTGATATTTCTAAATTATGGCTTGCAATCTAAGAGAAGTGATAGAAAAAGGGGGAAAGACATGGGAAGGGAAGAGGAAGAATAACCACCCACTAAGTTAATTTAACTACTTTATTCCTCTCAATCCTAAATTGCACTGTGGGCATTCCAGTCTTCATTCAGTCCCCATTCCTGTACATCTAGACCAAAAAGAAAAGTAATCATGTCTAGAATCTATAATTTTGAAAATAGTTTGATTTCCTTTTTGAATTTGTAAAAGTCTTTTTTTAAGATGAATTTTCAAAAGATGAATTTCAAGGCAATAATAAATATCAAGTTGTTAAAAACAATACTTTAAAAATTAAAAAAAAAACTAAACCCAACAGCATCTATAATTTGGAATGCTGGGGATTGGCAGGGTGGAATATACTTTTGAATTTGAAGAATGATCTTGATTCCCCCCCTTCCATGTTCATTTCCCCTCAATTCTGTTCATCAATCTATTATGTGAAAGGTCAAGAGAAGACATAAGCAGAACACAGCACCACTAAGGAACTTGGTGCATTTTCATTGCACCTTTATTGCTGTAAGGGAAGCAAGAGGTTCTATCAGTGTATATCAGCCCCTGGACCAGCCTGAGACTGTACTTGTTTGCAATCTCAACATAGAGCTAGGCTGGCAGTCTACTGTCTTTGGGAGTGAACAAGCGAGACAGAGGGAAACATAGGGACCACAAAGACAGCTGGTGTCTTATCAAAACACACGCTTGGTTTATATCAGTGTTTCCTCCCTTGTTGTACGATAAAAACATGCTCAAAAGTTGGACCCGTGACAGCTTCGCCGAGTCACTTCTCAAGAAAGTAGAGAGAAGAGTAGGCTGTCTGTGTTTACACAGGGCTTAATTTCTTCTTTGCAGAAGGAAACAAACAATCTAATTCTGCTGCCCTTACATTGCTAGCAGCAAAACTATCAGAACAGAGTTAAGAGTGGATAAAGTTAATTCAAATGGACTTCATTTGAGAGTACCTACCTCTATACTGTCTTTAGTGGCTGAAACATCCTCAGATCTCTGCTTATACATTTGCTGTTTCTTTGACATTTCTATCCTATCCTATCCTGGAGGCTTGCTTGAGGGAGGGATAACTTTTAAAATAGTCAGTAAATCATCTCAAAACAGGTAACACAGGAAACATTACCATTGGTTCTGCATCAAAACATAGCACAACTTTAAAGGTCTAACAAAACCCCTTAGATTTAATCTTCAGTTGTTCTACGTTTTAATTCTACTTTGTGAATGGTACTCTTGTATGGACTTCCAACTTTTTTTTGAAAGCAAATCCCAACACCAGGATAGGTGGTGAACAGTGGTGAAATTGGTGATGGGAGCTTCTATTTGCAGTGGCACCTGGGGCAGGCTGCACTTTCATGCTCCTAACTACATGCTTTAATACAGATTGTATGGGATGCAGAGTGCAGGCCCAACTGTCTTTATGAGCTCCCTTTGGTATCGTAACAAGTACCAGTGTGTGAAATTTGGGCTTGCTGCTGCACGCCTGCAGACAGACTTTCTCAGAAAAATCAATGAATTTGCTAGGTACAGATTTATTGTGTTCAGCAAATATTAATGAATTAACCTGAGAATGGGCCTCTCAGTAGTGGCACCCCTTTTGTAGAATTGTCTCCCCAGGGAAGTATGCTTGGCACCATCACTGCTTTGTTTTTAGGTGCCAGACAAAAACTTTTGCATATGCCGAGTCTTTTAGTTTTAATCAGATGGGTAGTTAGATATGGCATTCGTGAACCCCTGTTAGACCTTTTTAGTTGTGGCACTCAAAGACTTCTTCCAAAGGAGTCTAACCTGGTGCTGAGGCTGATTCTTTTTTTGTCACCACATGATACTTTTATATTTGCCCAGGCTATTTAGTTTAGTTTTTTTCCTGCGTTGTCTTAATACGTTTGTTATGTGCTCTGCCACTCTGGTTTTATTTTTATGTGACTGATTACTGGTTTATAGATAGTTTATTATTTTAAATTTATGTTAGCTGCTCTGAGAGACTATTGTCTGAAGAGCAGCATATAAAATTGCTACATAAATAAACAGGTTGTGATGTGTGTTCGTTGTGCTCCAACCACATAAAGATGCAAGTAAGGGACCTTGATCCATCCTGTCAAGCTTCTGAGTGTCTTCTCCTCAGGGTGCTGTGCTTCCTGCAGAAACTGTATGTTTCTTTGCCTAAGAGGACAGGGACATTTCAAAGAAGGATCAGATGCTACCACTGTTTGCACTTTGGGGGTAATATGCAAAGGAAGGACTTGGGCATATCCTCCACAAAGAGCTTCATCAAGCAAAGTGGGGGCAGGGAAGACACGAGTTTCCCTATTGCAACTTCAACCTGATTTTACAAAAATAGAGAGCATGACTCATTCCCCTTTTCTCTTTTTTGTTCTTCTGCAAAAATACATCATTTTAGGTTTGGGGGTTGTGGGCTGGGGAGCAAGATTCACAGGAAAGTCAGAAGAATACTTGGATATGTTCAGGATAAAATTGCCCCACTCTCAATACTTTACCTTAAGAATCTTCATTGAGGTTTCTTTTAAAAGTAAAAAACAGAGGTATATCTAAGGCAACCTTTCCAAGCCTGGTGTCCTCAAAATGTTGCACTCAACTCCTGTCAGCCCCAGCCAGCATGACTATGAGCCAGGGATGATGGGAGTTGGAGTCCTATGACATCTGAATGTTACCAGGTTGTTGTTCATTTGATTTCCAACCCACCCTTCACCATAAGGTCCTAGAGCAGGCTAAAACAATGTAAAAATCCAATATTAAAATCAGCTTAAATAATGTATAACACAAATAACAGGGAAAAGTTGTAAGAAATGATCACATTATAACTGAAATCCAATGGTCCAGATCCAACAGAATGCCAGGGCTTAGTGTGAACGAGCAAACATGCAGGTTCCTGCTGCTACTGTGCTATCCAGGGCTAAACCATGGTTTGTCTTAGCATTATATCCAATCCCAGGCTCATGGTTTATTTCACTCCTGGTTTGTCTGGCAGAGACAAACTATGAGCCTGGATTCAGACATAAAGCTAAGCCTAACTGTGGCTTAGCTTCAAGTAGCACAACAGCATCAGGACCAGGGAGAGCGAAGTGGCCAGGATTTTTGATGTGAGCATCTATATGCATACATATACACGCTTAGTGATGGTTTAGCTTAGAGTTATGCGTAAACTGGGTCAATGTGTGTGCGTGCTTCTAAATTGCACCCCCACTGTTAACGTCAACCCTCCCACCACTTTCTTCAAAGCTCAAAATCTTGCATATTCTCTTCTCAACAGAAACTAGCCAAACAAGAAGTTTTTTTGTGTGTATGTGTTTCCTTGTGTTTGGTCAAAATAGCTTTGCCATTGTACACACAGAAAATCTCTCTCTCTCTGTGTGTATGTATGCCATGTTTGAAAATGCCTATGCGAAAACCAAAATGTGTTTGTGATGCAGGATTCAGCATTGTGTTGGCATTGCTAGAAGTGTCAGAGTTAATCCTGAAATCACCTTGCCGGTGCTTTCCTGCAGCTTAAACAGCAACCTATACATGTTGAAACAAGGCCAGGGAATTATACAGAGCAGCAGGTCCTGTGTAGAATGATTTCCTGAGCTGTGTTTACACTCCTGCAAGCAGGCAGGCCAACCTGGGCTGAAACAGAATGATGACAATGCAAAAGCTGCAGCGACAATTATGTCTTGCATGAAGCAAAACAAGTCTTCTCTCACCTTCTGACAAGCAGAGGGAGGAAAGTTTTAATTCTGTTTGACCCAGAATATACAGTCAGCATTAGCTTCTGTCAGCAGTGGAGAATTCCATCCTGCACTTTATTGAGCATGAGTGTGTTGGGCCCGTTAGGTGTCCAGATGAAGCGAGGATTTCTTGCCTCTGGAACAGTTACCAGGACTGCTTAGCTCCCTGCTGGGTCATCTGCTTACTCAAAGGCAGCCCCAACGGCTAGCTAGCCCTTCTCTGCATGTCTTCGTTGCCAGCGCTAGGCTGTTGAATAATGCATGCCTTTGGTTGGCAGATAAAATGAGGAGATTTGCATTTGCTTTATGATGAATTAATTAATTTGGTTTCTTTGCTCCCTCGCTCTTGTTGCCATTTTCAGGGAGCAAGGGGCCTGCAGAACATTTGTATGACACTACATGTGGTTAATCCCAGCCCGTAGCAACTGTTTGACGTCTTTGCAGTGTGTGTGTGTGTGTGTGTGTGTGTGTGTGATGACAGAGAAGGAAAGCAAAAGCTTTTAAAATTGTTTAGGCTCCATCAGACTGTTGAATAAACAGGTCAGGGTGAAAAGCAGGCTGTTTGTGAGTGGGCACCTCAGTGTATAGTTGCAGAATATAAAGGCCTTCAAGTGGCAGTTTATTAACATGTGCAAATTATTACTTGATGTTGCCATTCTCAAGAAAACAGACCCTAACAGGTGCTACACCTGTTCCTTTTCTGTTGGTGAGTGAAAGCTAGCTCTTAAGAAAACGATGGACAAATGGTTGACTGACACATCACAAGCATGTGCTCTGAAGCTTTTGTATGGGGCCAGCCCGCTTCAGTACTGACCTGATGTTACTCTAGAATTACTCTTGGATGCATTTTACAGCTGTGACAAATTCTTAGATTATGCATTTGTAGCAAAGCGCCCACAAAGTGTTGTCATTGATTCCTATCTGTAGCATTTTCTGTTCCTCCATTCTTGTATGAATCTCAATCTGAAATAAGGCCAAATAGTAATATGATTCAGAAATGGAGGCTTTCTTTGTGGAGATTGTCAGTCAGTCTGGTATGACTACAAAAAGAGGAAAAAAGCACCCTGTATCATATTGGTAATCATACCAATTTCATTCATACTGGTCTTCTTCTTTGGCGATCATTCGTAGCTGAGTAAGATTGTCTTCCTAGCTTCATTGAAGACTTGGTGCCCCATCTTTGACAATGCCCCCTATGCAATATATGCAGAAAGTCCTAGTCACCTTGGATGTTCAGTCATATTCATTTCAAGATGCCAGCTTGCAAAGTTGAAAAAGAGAACATGGATAACTGTTACCAACCATAGCAGATAATATTAGACTAGATGGACTACTGATCTGACTTACTACCAGGCAGGTCTCTTTAGGTTGTGCAGATACATTTCTCAGAGACATTTTAATGACTTTGATCAGACCATAGTAATGCATTGGACTATTATACCTGAAATGGCTTCACAATTGCTTGATTTTTATGCTTCCAGTGCTACCTTAATGTGGAACGTAAATGCTTATGTAGATCACTCATGTCTTCGATTCTATTATTCTGTGTCAAAAATATGATACGTTAAGGCACATGTCTGCTGCTGAGAAAGATGTGGACCTGCATTAATGATTAAACAAAAGTTAAACACGTGGCTCAGGAATATCTCCATGGCAAGTAAACTCCCCAAGTCTTAAAGATGATCCTAGACGGTGGAATGCCATATGGGAACACTACTGCTGCCCATAAATGTAATGTAGGGAGCAGCCATGAGATATTGGGCTCTGTCATCTTCAGAGCCAAAGTTACTAAACTGATATGAAAGTTTTTGCTGAAAGGACTGTTTATCAAGGGATAAGACTCTTATTTTCCAGTCACATGTCATAGTGAGTCAGAAATCCATGGTCATGGTAAGGACATTTCTTCAGAGAGTTATGTTGTTCACCATTTGCCTACTTAGTGCAATAGACTCTTTTCCCTTTACATTATATTCTCCATCAAAACAGTAGAGCTAGACTGCGATTCCATAAGCCTCAAGGAGTGGAGAAACTTTGTTGTAAAGTTTCCATCCAGAATTGACCTTCATCAGAAACAGGACAGTGGGCTAATAATTCATTTAGTCTGTCTTATGAAGCCAGAAGGGAAGTTTTTCTCCCATTTTCTTCATTGGCAGGAAGCTGGGTAAAAATATTCAAATGGCTTCTTATATCACTCACTTTGTAGATTTCTGTGGACTCCCTGATTATTAGATGCTTATATATATTTTATATTCTCAGCAGATAATATCAGTAAGTATATAAGATCACATTCCTGGGCTTGACTTAATTAGTCTTGCAGAACTTTTCAGTCCCTGATTCCAGTTAGATTTCACAATTCAGCCCCCATAAGGCTACACTTAAGCCTAGTGATACTGCACCCTTTTGTTACCCTGATGTTGAATGTAAAAGTGGTTAGAGGGAGTCAATAAGAAAATAGGGTATGTTTGTTGCTGAGTATGTACCCTCAGAGGAATTGGACAAATCAAACTTGGCTCCATGAGCCTCGGTTTTCTAATTGGTGAAAGAGATGTAGATGTAATTGACCTGCCTCTGACCCAACCACTGACTTTTTCAATGTGCTTGTCTAATTTGAGATCCTTGACAGGATGGCACATATAAGTGTGTCACATTGCACTTGTGCAATGGCGTGTATATGTTTAAAGCCCGCCAAGCAGGAGCCGCAGTTGAGCTGCGTTTAAGAAGTTGCTGAGACACTTTTGAACTCTGAACACAAAGCCCAGCAGTATTTTCCGTCATGATTCTGAAGTCTGAATGGGGGTGTAGCAACAATTGCCACCTTTGTTGTTCTCAAAGGAGTGGAGAGAGTGTTTTCAGAGGGAGCGCAAACTGCTTAGAATTCCAAACAGTTGCCAGGAGTGTTTGTGACTGTAATTCACTGCAGGTCTCTCACCCTTCAGCTCATTCGAACAATTCGTTCCTCGTGTGTGTGCGCGCGAGCGCGTGAGCGAGAGTATACATGCACGCATGCACACACTAAGTTGTTTTTGTTATGTGAAAACATAGCAGTGTATACCCCTGAGTGACTTTCCCCCAAACTATGAATTTCAAGTACTTCTGACTGTCTTTTAGAATTTGAATATAATGATATCCTTTGGGTGTAAATGGTGGTTTTTACTACATAAGAAACTAATGGAAATGATCTGCCTGTTCCTGCCGTTTGCAGATTATATGCTTCGGATTTTTTTGGCGGGGGGAGGAATATATGTTTAGGCTGCTTTCTTGTATGCTACATTTAAATTAAAATGGTGTGAGCTGCGGCTGCAGAAGCTGCTATGCATGAGTAACAGGGCCGATCAAGGACAATGATGAGGCAAGTCAGTTTTAAGGGTTATGTCTTAACATCTGTTTTCTCTACTTCACATTACTTTGACTCTTGACTTGCCTACTGATGTGGCTGCCAAGCTCCCTGTTGATCCACTGATGCTCAATGGGACGAGGTTAGGCTGAGTACACCAGAACATTGTGAAAGACTGGAGTGGGAGGTGGGGAGGATCCACTTGCCTGTTTCTTTCCTGAAGACTGCAAAGTAAAGAGCCAAGACAGATCTGTATTTTCCTTTTAGATCATTCAGCACTGGTTTTTGGCTTGTCTCATAGGGCAAGCAGAGCCTTAGCAGTGTGTGGCTGAGTGGTCAGGTAGCTATCAAGGCATCATTAATATGCTGATTATATCTTTGCTCTGCTCTTCTACCAAAGAGCTCATTGGTTCTGACAGCCCCTCATCGAGGCTGCTCATGGGGCCAGACCTGCTTAGTTCAAGCACAAAAGGAATTGTATCGTGTGCCTTCAGACCATCAACAGGGTTCTGCTGTCAGTGTTATGGTGGCCCTCTGAGGTATTCTGCTCTCCCTTCCTGTGAGCATAGCTTGATGCATTTTCACCCGGATGGTTTTGTAGAGGCACTGATGGCTTTGAATGCCTTTTCACTTTTCATTAGCTTGCCACTAAGTCTGATTTCTTTCCTCCCTTTCATCCTTCTGCAGCAGTTCATTAGAGGCCAAGAAAAACCAAAGGAATTAATTTTCTTTTGCACGGAGCATTTCCCCTTTCAGGGAAGGGTGGGGGAGGGAAGCAAGGGAGAGCGTTATTAAATTTATTTATTAAATGTATGCCCTGCTCTTCCTCCCAAAAGAGTCAAATTGATAAAGCAATAAAAGCGTGTTAACAACAGTTCCAGTACAGGTACAGATTGGGAATGATCTCTACTTAAAAGGCTTGTTGAACAACGAAGGTCCTCAGCAGGCACTGAAAAGCTCAGATGCCACATCACTAAAAGCTCATATCCTACATTGTGTGGAACAGACCTTCTGATAAGATGGTATCTGCAGGAAGCCCTCACCTGCAGAGTGTAGAGACATAAGGGGTTAGATGATTTTTCAGACATTGTGGTCTCAATTTATACACTAAAAGAAGCACCTTGAACTTAACCCAGTAGCAAACTGGCAGGCAGTTTAATTCTTCCAAAAGCCGAGTGTGTTGCTGATATCCTGCCTCAGTGAGCAGTTGAGCAGCCACATTTTGCACCAACTGCAGCTTCTGGACCAACTTGAAGGGCAGCCCCCTTCAGAGTGCATAGCGGTATCCAGCCTGAGGTTACCAGCATATGGACAACAATGGTCATTCTATCCTGGTCCAGAAACAGCTGTAGCTCTTTTTATCAGCCAAAGCTAGTAGAAGACACTCCTACCCACTGAAGTCCCCTGAGCCTCTAATACCAAAGATGGATCCAGGAGCTATTTTCCAGAAACAACCGTAGAGATAGGATTGGAACCACTGTAAAAAAGTGCCTCCAGTATCCGTTCCACTAAATTGGCTCAGAAGGATACCATGATTATCTGGCCATGCTAACCATCTCATGGTCCACTCACTACAGGTTTGCAGGTTCTTATTGGGTGAGGCTTCATAGACTGCGCCCAGTGCATTTGATGTGTGGGTGGCGCTGTGGTCTAAACCACTGAGCCTCTCAGGCTTGCTGATTAGAAGTTTGGCGGTTCGAATTCCCGCGACAAGGTGAGCTCCCGTTGCTCAGTCCCAGCTCCTGCCAACCTAGCAGTTCGAAAGCATGCCAAAAAGTGCAAGTAGATAAATAGGTACCACTCCAGCGGGAAGGTAAACGGCATTTCCGTGCGCTGCTCTGGTTTTGGTGTTCCATTGCACCAGAAGCGGCTTAGTCATGCTGGCCACATGACCCGGAAAAACTGTGGACAAATGCTGGCTCCCTCGGCTTGCAAAGTGAGATGAGCGCCGCAACCCCAGAGTCATCTGTGACTGGACTTAACTGTCAGGGGTCCTTTACCTTTTTTAAAAAAAAATAACAGATCTATTTGTAATGGCATTTGGATTTGCATTTATCCTTTGATTAACATGCATGTGTGAACTAAGTCTTCTATTCTGACCAGAGAACTACAAATACACAGTATTCTGGGTAAATGACACTTCCAGATTTATGAGCACATAAATGAAAATTCACATCATTTTCCAGTGAAAGAATAGGAGGGAAGGAAGCAAACTTAAGCAGTATTTGTATTCATTTCAAACCATCTCAAGATAAAAAGTGGAAAATTCTTACCAGAAAAATGTGAGGCAGTTGAGGCCCTTGTGAATTTAAGAGGGTGTTGGCCTCACCCTAAGACTATACACATGCTGCCCCCTCTTTCTGCCACCATTTTATTCCCGTGGCCCCAAAGTAAGTCCCTCCCTGTATCAGTCCATATGCTGAGGGCTTTCTGTGCTAAAATGCAGAGGTGAGATGGAGAAGAAGTGGAAGGGAGGCAAGGGCAAGAGAGAGATTATGTTGAAGTGTGGATTTGTCAAGGGTACAGTTCCCATTCTTCCATTCTTTTTAATCAGTAGTAAAAGGAGAGAAGGATCATCAGAAGACCCATTAAGCATGCAAAGAGCTCTCAGCTACAGACACTGGCAATTTTCTGCTAGAGGAAAAATGTACCATCTATCTAGAGAAACAAGGCGTGAAGATGTAGACAGCCAAGGAACTTACCAATGACAGGCGTGGTGGGCTCAACGGTGTTTTTTATTAATTATTATCATGGTTATGTCATTATTATCTTAAGGCTCAGTTTGCAACCTCTTGTCGAGTCCAGAATCACTCCATTACTACAAACCTTAATCTCTTTGCTATGAAACAGCTTTATGTTGACCCAGCTCAGGTTAAGTTATAGTCACATAAGAATTATTTCATGTTCTTCTGCATTTGTAGTATTTATAGACTGCCTTCCCATAAGGTAGAGATGGCTTACAGAAGATAAAGACAGCAAGAATAAACTATACTGAATAAAACCCCAAACTTGGCCCTCCAGCTGTTTTGGGACTACAACTCCCATCATCCCTAGCTAACAGGACCAGTGGTCAGGGATGATGGGAACTGTAGTTCCAAATCAGCTGGAGGGCCGAGTTTGGGGGTGCCCACTCTAGTTTGTCACTTGCGCATATGCTGTACACTGCTTAGAGATTTTTGAAATATTAAGTGGTATATAAATGCTTATAAAAATAAATTAAATAAACATAGTTGTTATTAACCAGAAAAGCTCAAAGCCCGATGACATAAATAAGTCTTACAGCATTTCCTCAAAGTAGACAAGGATGCACATAGCCTGCCAGCTTGGATTGAGGGTGGCTAGAGATGATTCCACAGCCTCAGGTCATTATTTTAAGAGCTCTGCTCCTAGCTATGAAAGACCTGCCAAGGTAAGGTCTTCCTTAGATAGAAGCACAGCTCTCATATAGTGGAGGGCTTATGAAGCCGGCTTTGGTTTCAGAGTGTGGCTGACAGGGGAATCGATGCAAGGAAGTATAATGGGCCCCAGACTCTCCCCATTTGCTGCATCCTTGGAGCTTTTTAAACTCTCAGTGTCAGTGCTGGGATTTTGTTTGTGTGTTTAATAATATACCTGCACACCATGTTGAATTTGTGATCTTGAACTCCTACCCATATTGATTAAGTGGATTAAATGTCTTTCTTGTGAGATTTCTAGCTATTGCAGTTTATGCCTTCTTTGCCATGCACAGCAACCTCACTTTGAGTAAGACCTGCTCTGCCTTTTCTATAGATTTTGTTCCCAATCCTGGGATAAACAATATCCCATGGATTCCAATTCTTTCACTAGGTTTTTGATAGACCCACTATAATCTGTATTCTCCTTTGGTACAAGGAACTCTAATTTACCCATCTTGGCTCTGAGGTTTCTAGTAGCTGCTTATAAATAAATTACCACTTTCGTCTCTCTATAAAGATAGTTTTTAGTATGTGTGTCTGCTGTAGCTGCTGTGGCTGATGTCTATTAATTTTTCTTTCTGTGTGCTCCCACATTTTGAAGACAGAATATGTTCCCTAAGCCAGGTCCCCTTCAACTTTTTTCAGACCAAAGACCCACTTTTAACCCAATTATGTATTTGGGGGCCCAATTTAGCAATCTTTTGCCATATATCTGATTTAGTTATAACCTACCTTAGATCAGCCTAAGACACACCAGCTGAAGACCAGTGCAGTATAAGCAATTACTCCTCCTGAATTGAGTGTTTCTCAGCATTGGTCAGGGTCCCTCCATTGTCAATTTAAAAACTGCAATCAATATATATTTTTTAAAAATTGCTTAGATGTATATGTGTAATGTGAGAATGAAGCAATAATGGGTACTAGTCAGCAGTGATTTTCAGAGTGCTGGGACACTTTTTTTTTACTTCCACTGTCACAGATGTTGCTGCTGGTTGCTAACTGTGACTGCTCAGCTGAGACATTCTGTTTGACCATATGAGTTCAGATTCAGGGATGCACAGGGCAGCTGGCATGAACAAAAAATGCCATGTCTGTACAAGGTGTGTGTGTGTGTGTGTGTGTGTAAAGAAATAACAGGGAAGGGGATTAGAAGAAAATAATTTATCAGAAAGAGAAGGAAGAAGTCAGAAAGGAGGAGACCCATCTTAATTTGAACTCCTCTCATCTGCTCTACACGCCTGTGTGTGTGTGTAAACATATCGTGCCTAGGTGCACACACTATTTTCCCAAGATGCATTCCTGTAGTTCAAAAGCAGTGGTGTTTGGTTCCCACAGGTCTGTTGGGAGTTAGGAGAAAGAGCAATGCAGCTAGAGGCAGTGTGAGGCCTGCAAGCATAATTGCACAGTGTATCCCACAGAGGATTGCAAGCTCAGATGAAGCAGCCAGCTAAATTTCTTAGTGAGTTCTTTATCTCCTCCTTTATCCCACTGCTAGATGAGCCATATTATTATAGTGAGAGTTGCTGAATAGTCGGCTGATACAGTAGGCTTGCAGCTAGGCTACCCTTCTCAGTTGCGTTTCTAGATCTTTTTCTAGCAATCCATTTTGCACTGAAAGGGACCACTGGAAGTTATGGGAGTCATGTGAAGACTTATGAAGCTTGTTGTGTTTAGCATTACACAGGAATAAACTGAGCATTTGTTTAAACAAACAAACAAACAAAACAGCAAGATATGTGTGAAAAAGTGGTGCTTCTGAGTTGATTTGAAAAGTCAGCTTTATTTGGAGATCCAGCATGGTAATCTTGCATGCTGAGCTGGAAAATATTCCCATCTTATACCCTGGAGAACCACTGGCAGTCAGAGGATTCCAGCTTTCTAGACTGGTGTAGGCAATACTAAGCTGAATTGGCTAATGGTCTAATGTAGCGATGGGGAACCTTTAACCCTCCAGATGTTTGTTGGAATGTAATTCTCATAAACCCTGACCATTTGCCATCCTGGCTGAGACTGATGAGAGTTGGTGTCCAGCAGCACTTGGAGGGCCACAGGTTCACCATCTCTGGTCCAATACAAGGCAGCTTCCTTTATTTCCAACCTATCACAGTACACGCCACGATATTGAGAAGCACAGATTTTGTACACATACTTAAATGCACTTCATGCTGAAATGAGTCCTTGAGCTTCTTTGTTCTGAATCTACTGTCCTTAAATTGTCTTGGCTGTTGCAACAGAAGGCTGACTGTTGCCACATGCTTAAAGTTGATATTCATTAATACCATGATCTTATCCAGCAGTTTCATTTAATCTGTGTTGGAATTGTTACACACTGTTCACATTTCCCTGCTGCCTGCATGCCAATACCTTGAGGGAAACAAGATAGATGTATTTTGATCATCCCCTGATAGTTTATCTTCTAAAATAAGCCTGAGTTGTCTGTAATCTGCAGACTCATCAGACTGGCTTAGATAGGATCTTGCTTGGCTGTCTCAACCCACCCAATTCCATTAAAGCGTCTGTGCTGGGCATCTGGGGTACTTTACTTTATTCAATTGGCAAGAATGGCTGATCCACAGAGACTCCAGTTTTTACCTGCCATTGGCTCCATTAATCGTGACACCCCTCTCCATGATTACACTGAGCCTGTCTAAATTAAGGATCCCAAAGGACATGTCTCCTAAAGGAGCAGGGGTGATTTGGCTTGTTCCCATGCATTCATGTAAATCCCTTTAAGTGATCATATTTGATTCATGCCAGGTTGTAATGGATTTTAATTCAAGCTATGAAAAGAGTATTCTGTTCTTTTCTCCTTTTTTCAATGCATTCCTTCCTAGTCAGTAACAAAAGTGGATCACGTGCTGATTTGGAATTCCCAAAGTATTTCACTGATACACTAAGCTCCATGATAACATGAATGAAATCTCTCTCTCTCTCTCTCTCTCTCTCTCTCTCTCTCTCTCTCTCTGTGTGTGTGTGTGTGTGTGTGTGTTTTCTCAGCCTCCATTACATTTCCCTGAAATTCTTACTTAACTACCTGTTCTTGTCCATATCCATGGTTGGAAGGAGTTTTATGTGCTGTGGTTCCCTTTGGAATTCTGTGTTTAGAATCGAGCAGAGAACATCTTTATGAGAGTGTTTATATTTTAAACACTGAATTTGCAAACTAAAGTCCTGTCTTTTAAGATGCTGTCCCCATCTTCTCCTGAAACTTAAAGTCCTTTAAAACTAATCCTGTACCAAAAGCATCCCAAAAATAAAACAGCTACCCAACTTTTTGCTGTTGTTGTTGCAAACCTTCTGAAAGAAGAGATTCCTCTGCCTCTTTATGCAACTCGTTCCATTAGTGAACTGCTTTTGTAGTTGTAGTTGTTTCTTTCC
Organism: Podarcis filfolensis; assembly: GCF_964270895.1. Classification (NCBI taxonomy): domain Eukaryota; kingdom Metazoa; phylum Chordata; class Lepidosauria; order Squamata; family Lacertidae; genus Podarcis; species Podarcis filfolensis. The sequence goes on from NC_139604.1 coordinate 108,277,688, forward strand.
CCCCAGATTTGCTTTAAATCTCCTTTTTGGTAATTAAAGCGTGCAGTTTCTCTTCCTCGGTAGCTATGGAGAACAGTTGTCTTCTCACTTGTTTTTGCCATTCTTTAAAATATTTTTTAAAATGGATAGAATTGGTATAACAATGTAACACTGTGAAAGCAGTTGCTCTTTTGGGAAGCATTTGCATCTCATCCCTGATTCCAGGGGGACCAAGGAACAAGCAACACAGAGAACATGGATATGCCAGATTAAATCAGAAAATCAGTGTTGAGTTCAACACAGGTTTTACATGCACAGTACAAGAGAAGAATGCAACACAGAGACTAATCCACACAATCAGTCTTGCTTGACAGTGATGCACACACATCCCTTGCAAATAGGCACAGAGTTTATTCCAGTACCAAGGCATTATGCTGTAATTGTGGAGCTGGGTTAGAAATGTGCAGGGGCTATTTGCATTTCTTCCAAAAGTTGGAAGAGAGTTGGGGAGACTTCAGAAGTTAGGATCATTTACTCGCAGCAGCCAGAAACATCATAGCCAGACACTGGAGAGACCTGTCAGGAGTAAGCATGGACCAATGGTACCAAATAGTATGGGAAACAGCCTTATTGGAAAAAACTAACCAATAAACTGAAACTGACATGGGGACAAATGGAAGAAGACACCTTCACCCTGGTATGGCTCCCTTTTATCACATAACACAGCCCAACAAGACAACGACAAGAATCCACCAACAGCATACAAATCAGTATGGCTAACCTGATTCAAAAACACCCACCCACCCCATTCACACATGAAAACATAGTTCACCACAGCCAACCACAAACAAACAACCACACCCTAGGCCAACCCCAACCTCTCTCACCACCAGAGGAACACAAGCGAATAGTAAAGAGAACCCACACAAGCGATGCTGACACAAATCCCCACACATACATGAAGTAAAATAGAAACATCGCCTCCCAACCCCAGCCCGACCCACCATGGCCCCCTCCACCTCTTTCCCTCTTTTCTTCCTAAGGTAACACTAATGTCTCAACAAATGAAACTGATCTGAAGAAAATGTAACTTGAAAAAAAAGACATTGCATATACTTTTGTAAACCAATACAGTGGTACCTCTGGTTGCGAATGGGATCCGTTCCGGAGCCCTGTTCGCAACCTGAGCAGAATGCAACCCACGTCTGTGCATGTGCGGGTCACGATTTGCCGCTTCTGTGCATGCGCATGTCATTTTGAGCCTCTGCGCATGCGCGAGTGGCAAAACCCGGAAATAACCCGTTCCATTACTTCCTGGTCACCACGGGACGCAACCTGAAAATGCTCAACCTGAAGCAAAAGCAACATGAGGTATGACTGTAAATCTTTAATTAAAAAAAATACGTTAAAGAAAGAAGTTAGGATCATTTCACATGTTACATAAGAGGGACATTTGGGTTTGTGGTGATGTGTATGCTCAAGGAACTGCTAGCCCATCACAGCTTCCTGATGGATGCTTCTGTATACGATCTACACCCCCCCACACACATTTAAGGCATGCATTTAACATTTTCTAGGTGTATGCTTAAAAATGCAATGTGTGAAGTGGCATTTACAGTAGGGGTAATACAGTGTACCAGCCTCTGAATAAATTCTCTCCTGTCTGTTTCTGCACTAGCACTTTTACAGGGATGAATGTGTCCCCTTTTATTTTTATGAACTTGGTCAGAATTTCAGCAGGTGTCAAACAGATTAAGTCATATATTCACAGCTGGTGTAAATTAGCTTATTCCAAGTTTCTGCTCGGTTTGGAATTAGAGTGAGGATCTGTCCCCCATCAACTTGCTTTAATTTTCTTGGCTGTGTTTGTGCCTCTAACAGTAATTTAAAAAACAAAAACACAGCAAACAGAGACACTAAAATGGGTAACAGATTGTGTATGATATCATTTCTTTTCTTGGTCCATCCGGTATCTCAGCCTGCCCAGGACAGGATGCAGAAGAAGCTGTGACTTGGAAAAGAATTCATTTGGTCAATTTTAATGCTCTGCAAACTTCCAAAGAAATCCTTCATATGCAAAACGATGTTTTAGCCATACCATGTAAAAGAAAGGGGAATGGGGAGGCATACTGCCGCTCAGAGAGCTGAGCAAGCGCTACGTTTCTGGATGAGGCTACAAACAAATGGGGAATCTTTGATCATCAAACATCCATACTAATTTTGTTGACTCAAGTCATTTTGCTGGCAACTAAACTGCAACTGCATTTAACATAGCTTGGTTTTGTCTCTTTGCTGAACCAAGGAGACAGCTCAGTGCTAGGAAGCCACTTCTCTCCACAATACGAAGAAGTGCAGCTACTAAAAGATTCCCCATGACTGAGTTGTCAGGTGGCAGGAGGCATATTGCCACTAGACTCATAGGGTGGTATTACTCTGAGTAAACCCATAGAAATGCAAGCCCTTAACTTGGTCGTGTTCATTAATTCCAGTGGGCTTGTTCAGAGTCAAACTTAGTTTTATTTCAGATTCCACTTTCTGCCTTGGTTTCTGAAGAACTGATTGTGAGCCGAGGCTCTGCTCCCCGCTTTGTGATGAAATAAGACACATGGACACAAGCATTGTAGGTTAATGGGCTAAAAAAGGTGACGACTTTATTGATTACAGAATGTGAGGGGTATTGGCTTAGGCACTGGATCTGAACCGACTATACTTGACTCCTGCCTGCACTGCAGGGAGTCACACAAGGGTTAACAACTGTAGGGGGAGCTTGTTGATGCAAATCGCCTGGAAGCTTCCCATAGAGTCACCGGAGGGTCATGCCATGGCCCTAGCCACCACCTGGGCATCGGACAGAAACCACAACTGCTGGATTCCTTTAATGGAATACCCTTCAAGGGGAAGGGTAGGTGATGGCCACAACCTCCCCTCCAACACAACACATTTTCCAATGCCTAACCGCCTAACCTTACAAAATTGTGATGATTTGCTACGAGGTAGGCAAAAAACCAAGTGGCCGGTGCCAATCTGCCCAGTGGAAAAAATTCCTACCAGTCTCCTTGGACAACCAAGGAGACCAACCGAGGTCCATAGCAAGGTCTGGTGCAGAAGCAAAACCTAGAGGGAGGGTGGGCAGGTGATCTGAGGAAGCCGGAACAACAAAGGAGCACTCATGTGCCCACGGCCATTTTTTAACAGCTAAACCACACGCCCCCAGCCAGCTGGATTGGCTGGCCAGGGTGCGTGACGTGGGTACAGGACTCCAGTGATGCAGGGGGCCCAGCCACACCCCCCCTGTGAGCACGGGGAATGATTCCCGCTTAGAACCCCACCCCCTCCGGGAAGAGAAAAGGCTGTATCACCGCTCGAAGCTATTTATATATTTTTTTTAATAAAATATTTATTAAGGTTTTACAAAAAGCAGAAATTTACAGAATAAAAAGAAAACAAAAGAAAAAAGAAAAATACAAAAAATACAGAAATACATAGGGAAAAAAAAAGAAAATACAAAATACAAAAGAGAAAAAGAAAAAAAAAGAAAAAAATAAGTGGAAAAAGTTAAAAACAAATCCATTTTTTTCATATCTTTAAACTCGTTTGCTTGTTTCCTTGACCTCCTCACACCTCCCTTTTTTGTATTCCCATTCACATAGTCAGTTCAGCAAATCCTTACCCTCTTTCATTTATCTTAACTCTATATCTTAACATATTATGACTATATATTTTCATCCATTATCAATCCATTTTTACATATTCTTATTGGCCTTGTTGCTAATGCCACTTAATTTCAATCCAGCATCATTTTAACATTCATTAATTTTACAATATTTCTGCAAATAGTCTTTAAATTTCTTCCAATCTTCTTCCACCGACTCTTCTCCCTGGTCTCGGATTCTGCCAGTCATTTCCACCAGTTCCATATAGTCCATCACCTTCATCTGCCACTCTTCCAGGGTGGGTAAATCTTGTGTCTTCCAATACTTTGCAATAAGTATTCTTGCTGCTGTTGTAGCATACATAAAGAAAGTTCTATCCTTCTTTGACACCAATTGGCCGACTATGCCCAGGAGAAAGGCCTCTGGTTTCTTCAGGAAGGTTTATAAATAAATACCTTTTTCATTTCATTAAATAAATACCTTTTTCATTTCATTATAGATCATCTCCCAGAAAGCCTTGATCTTTGGGCACGTCCACCAAAGGTGAAAGAATGTACCTTCGTTTTCTTTACATTTCCAACATTTATTATCGGGCAAATGATAGATTTTTGCAAGCTTGACTGGTGTCATGTACCACCTGTATATCATTATCATAATATTCTCTCTTAGGGCATTACATGCCATAAATTTCATATCTGTGGTCCACAACTGTTCCCAGTCAGCAAACATAATGTTATGTCCAACATCTTGTGCCCATTTAATCATAGCAGATTTAACCGTTTCATCCTGGGTGTTCCATTTCAGTAGCAAGTTATACATTCTTGAAAGTATCTTAGTTTTGGGGTCTAACAGTTGTTTCCAATTTTGATTTTTCCACCTGGAAGCCAATTTTTTTGTCCAAATTATAAGCCTCCCTTATTTGATAATAGTGAAGTCTCGCACTTTATCTTTTAATTTCTCAAAACTCTGCAATTTCAATTTGTCTCCTTCTTGCTCCAAAATTTCCCAATATTTCAGCCATTTGGCCTCCATATGGAGCTTTTTCTGAGCCTTTGCTTCCATCGGTGACAACCACCTTGGGGTTTTATTTTCAAGTAAGTGTTTATATCTTATCCAGACATTAAACAATGCTTTCCTGACAATATGGTTTTTAAATGCTTTGTGTGCTTTAACCTTGTCATACCACAAATATACATGCCACCCAAAAACATTGTTAAAACCTTCCAAATCCAAAATGTCTGTGTTCTCAAGAAGCAGCCATTCTTTCAACCAGCAGAATGCTGCTGATTCATAATAAAGTTTAAGGTCTGGCAGGGCAAATCCACCTCTTTCCTTTGCATCAGTTAATATTTTAAATTTTATTCTGGGCTTCTTGCCCTGCCAGACAAATCTAGAAATGTCTCTCTGCCACTTCTTGAAACAATCCATTTTGTCCAAAATTTGCAATGATTGAAACAAAAATAACATTCTTGGCAATACATTCATCTTTATAACAGCAATTCAACCCAACAAGGAAAGCTCGAAGCTATTTATAAACATAAGGCTTTCCCTACACAGGTGTACATGGATATGGGGAGTAGTAGTAGTAGTAGTAGTAATAATAATAATAATAATAATAATAATAATAATAATAATTTTATTATTTATATTCCACTCATCTGGCTGGGTTTCCCCAGCCACTCTGGGTGGCTTCCAACAAAATATTAAATTACAATAGTGTACATTGCACACAACCACACGGGAAGAGGGAATTTTTATTTTGTGTGTGTAGACATATTGGGAGCAGCGGCCATTCCTGGCTTCTAAAAGCATGTTCTGCACCTTAAGGCAGGCATGGCATAATGATCCCCATGCATGATGATGTGCAAAGTTTTGATGCTCTGCCATGTAGGAAAAAGACTGTGTTTCTTAAGCACAATTCTGTGAAGCTGCCTGTGCCTGACAGAATCCTAAAGAATTTGTGGTTTGCATAGAGAGTTAAATGGAATCAGTCCAAATGCGCCATCTTCCCTGGGTTATTGATCATAGACAATCTAAGCCTGCATTAGCATGCCTTGGGAGGCTATGGCTTCTGATTCCATGGAGGTTTTTTTGGATTAAATAGCACCACTGCCAACCTTTTAGCTTAATCCTTTGCTGTACAAACTTTTTCCGCATTTTGAATTTAAAGAGTGAGTAGCTTTTGGCCTCATGAGCTTCACCCAAGGGTACTAAAGAAGCTTGCAGATGTAATTCAGAGCCTCTGTCTATAATATATTAGAATGGGTGGAGAATGGGTGACGTCCCTGTGGACTGGAGGCAGGCAAATGTTGTCCACATCTTCAGAAAGGGGGAACTACCAATCTGTCAACCTGATGTTGATACCAGGAAAAGGTCCTAGAACAGATAATTAGACTGTGAGCACTTAGAAAAGGAAGGTGGTGGACTCTCCTTCCTTGGAGGTTTTTAAGCAGAGGTTCGATAGCCATCTGTGATAGATGCTTTAGCTGAGATTCCTGCATTGCAGGGGGTTGGACTAGATGACCCTTGTGGTCCCTTCCAACTCTGCAATTCTATGATTCTTTTGCTCTTTTCATGTCCCACAAAGCAAAGTTCATTCTGTAGAGCAGGGGTAGCCAACTAGGTGCCCACCAGACATTGTGGGACTATGTTGTTGTTTAGTCGTTTAGACATGTCCGACTCTTCGTGACCCCATGGACCAGAGAACGCCAGGCACTTCTGTCTTCCACTGCCTCCCACAGTTTGGTCAAACTCATGCTGGTAGCTTCGAGAACACTATCCAACCATCTCGTCCTCTGTCGTCCCCTTCTCCTTGTGCCCTTCATCTTTCCCAACATCAGGGTCTTTTCCAGGGAGTCTTCTCTTCTCATGAGGTGGCCAAAGTATTAGAGCCTCAGCTTCAGGATCTGTCCTTCCAGTGAGCACTCAGGGCTGATTTCCTTAAGCATGGATAGGTTTGTTCTTCTTGCAGTCCATGGGACTCTCAAGAGTCTCCTCCAGCACCATAATTCAAAAGCATCAATTCTTCGGCGATCAGCCTTCTTTATGGTCCAGCTCTCACTTCCATACATCACTACTGGGAAAACCATAGCTTTTACTATACGGACCTTTGTTGGCAAGGTGATGTCTCTACATCATCTCCCACCATCCCTGACCATTGGCCATGCTCACTGAGTCTGATGGGAGCTGGAGTCCAGCACAACCCCTGCACTAGAGTGTAGACCTGAAAGCTTCTGAAACTGCCGTTCTTCAGTATGTGTTAGGTAGTGCTAACAAACCTAAGTCTAGCACTGAGCACCTGTACAGAGAGTTTGGTGTGGCCCTTTAGGACTGCAGCACACAAGAGAGAATGAACCTGCCTGGGTCTTCAAATAAGTCTCCGCAGCCCTGTTTGTGAGCCCATCATTAAGAGCAATCAGATTGGCGGGCTCTCGAGACAGTACCTTGAATGGCTTATGGTTTTTACGTTGCTGCTTTTAAATTGTTATTTTCAGCTGTTTAAATATTTTATATATTTCTGGTGCTGGCTTTTGAATTGTTTAAACTGCTATTTTAATATGATGGCATTTTATTCGACTTATGTTCAGGTCCCCGCCCCCCCCCCATGTAAGCTCTCCTTGGGAGACCTTTGTCCTAAAGGTTAGGCTAAAAATATTTACAGCGAATAAAAAATGGGGAAAGGGGGATGTGTGGCTCTAGAATGACATGACACTGTGATAAGGATTCCTCTTTTGCTCTCAGATAAAATCCAGTAGGATCCAAAATGGTTCAGAGACTGCCCCAGATTGGACTGCTTGGACTGAATGTTAACATTTGAATTATGTGGACATTCCTCACACACAGCATGCAGTGACAGCGGATGAATTCAGTGCGAATGTGATTTGCTGATAGAGCAGGTGATCTGATTCAAGGCTTTGTTTGAACCATGAACCATTTGGAATTCTAAACTGGATTGTTCCTGAATTGCAAAGGCCATGTCTGTGCTGGGGAAAAAGCAGAGGGGAGACGGGAATAAAAAATAAGCCTTCCTTGCAAGGGGTACCCAAGCCACAAACCTCTTTAGAAATCAAGCTAAATCCTGAAATTGTACCCACACAGGAACCCAACGGACTATAAAATACAAGAACTGTACATTTGTGTATTTTAAAATGTGATAAAAGGTGGATATTTTATTGCACTTAAGGACTATTTAAAGGGCTGACGAGATATTTACATGCATTTCTAAACCAGATGTTGAATAATTCAGGGAGATTTTAGTTTAGTTTATTGTGCCTGCATTTTCCAATCCTTATTATTACTGCTCCTTTTTGTGCAACACAAGCATTTCAGTTACAGTCAGTTCCATCCAAGGGAAAAAAAATTTTGCCGTAACATTACCCATGCAGCAAATTGAAGAGTGACATTTCTCATCCACAGTCATAAGATTGGTAGTGGAAGTAGCCAATGACTGTCCCTCAAGTTTATATGCCTGGCTCAGTTCCTAGTTAACTTTGGACAGATGAGATGTGGCAAAATAACCTATGGCATCGGAGCTTTTATTGCCCTTTTTCATATCACCCCAAGTGTTGTCCTAGATTAAGGTTTCCCAAACTTGGGTCCCCAGCTATTTTTGGATTACGACCCCCATCATCCTTAGCTAGCAGGACCAGTGGTCAGGGCTGATGGGAATTGCTGTGCAGTGGCTGAAGTATAATTTCTACAGTCACTTAAAAAGAAAAGTGATGTGAAAATGTGGAGAGCTAACCTTAAGATTGGAGAAAACGAGGAACTGAGAGTGACCAGAATTGACAATCCCTTGGTATCCCTTGTTGCACTGTATGCAAACAGATTGTCTCCTAAGAGCATCTTACTATTTAGTCCAAGGTATTATTTATTTACTTACTTCAAACATTTTTGAACTGCTTAATATATATATTTTTAATCCCTATGTTTCTGTACACTGCGTACAATATAAAAACAAAAAACAATTCCCATTGAAACCAAAACACAGCCTAAAATCAATAAAGCATTATAAAAGCAAATAAAAAGCAAATAAAACAGATTCAGGGGATCCATACAGATATCAAAGCGTCAGATTCAGGGGGTTCACATTCCTGTAGGTTTCCAGTAGTGGAGGTTTAAAATCCTGTTGCTCATCACTGGCTATGCCTGGCTCCTGAGTCATGCCTCTCTGCGGTATAACAATTCCGGTGCGCATGATCCCCAGTACATATATGCACACCCTTACCTCCCATGAGACAGCCAGAGCAACATGCAGAAGTTGGGGTGATGGGAGTAGAGACGAGTGTGTGCATCTGCGCCTGAAAGTCCCGTTGGAGCTGCAATTCCTCCTCCTTTCCTGGCTTTCTAATTGCTTCCACACAGAAACTAAACTGTAGCCCCCTGAGTACCTTGAAGGATTAAATGCTGATCAAAGGCAGGTTTAGCTGTATCCCCAGGACAAGCTGCTTACATACCAGGAAGTGCAAGCTGTGGGTTAGCGCAGCCATTGGAAAAGCAGAATAAATTAACAATTAGCATTTAGACAGAAACAAGAAAGGCATATTAAGAAGGTACAGGACTCTGAGTCCCCTTTTCTCTTTATCTACGCAAGAAGATGCTTATGGGGTATGAATTTAGCCGAACATCTTGATGGTTACAGCTGTGAGAACACTCTGCTCTGGAACTATCCTTGCTGATCACTCTAGTAAATACATATCTCTCTGCTGATCACCAGCATCCGCTGCCAAAATTTCCCTCACCAGATTTAGGCTTTCCAGAATTAATAGCATTAACTGGATTAGGGGGGAGTTTATGTTGGTGGTTACAAGGGGTGAGGGAGATAAGCTTTAAGCCCTTCCACCCTCCCCTCTGTCATTTGGCCTCTTCTGGAACTTTGCTATATGTTGCAGATGACTTGGTAAAACAATTTCTGGTACACAGAGAAGAGGATGGTGCACACTGATGGTGCTATATCATTAATAGCAATGCTGGATTCTCTCCCAAATTTCTGCTTTTTGCTTGGGGGTGGAGGGTGTATGGTGGTTGTTGTGCCTGCCTTCTTGGGTTGAGATTGCTCAGGAGTCAACTACAGGTTGCTCACTGGAAGTTGGTTTAGCAAGCTCCTAGCTTGCAGCATATGTCTCCTGGTTCACCTAGACACTTATAGCAGTCCGTCAGTAGGCAGTAGGGAAGTGTGACTGGTTATAAAAATATAGGAACGTAGGAAGAGGTAAATTTTGTTGGTGTTGGAGTTTTTTGATTGAAGGAATAGGTATAAAAGAAGAATTCCTGGATGCCTAGATAAAGGTTTGGGGCAAGTATTCTTTGGTGAGAGAAACTCTGCTGAGATTTCAAATCACAGAATATTAAATGTGGGAATATTAAGTGTGGAAATTCTAAGATATTTCCAAATTTCCCATCTTCCTTGGCATAGAAAGAGACTACACATTTGTAAGTTAAAACTGATTTACTTACAAACTCTTCAAAGGTCAGATTCATGTGCTTTTCCATACAGTAGTCAGAAAACGCAGACAGTAAAATTTAGGTTCCAAAGTGGTCAAAGTTTCTGAATTATTTGTATAGAAACACAAAGATGGCTTGCTTAAGCCACACAGCAACTAGCTGAGACATCTTCACATGACTTCACATGTTAGAATGGGAAAACAAAGAACTTGGTAACCTTTCCCCCCAAGGTGAGGGGCAGTGACCTAGCTAGGCCTGGCAGGACAGCTTACTCTATGGTCTTAACCTCTTCATACATTAATTAGACTTAGGAATGTTATTTATATGAGGCTGGTTATCCCATAAATTTAAGCTGTGATAATCCAGATGCTTGAATATGTGCACAACTTGTGAGGAACCTTTGGCCCTCCAGATGCTGTCAAACTACAACTCCCATCTTCCCAGACCTTTGGCCTGCTTCCTGGAGCTGACGGGAGTTGTAGTTCAGCAATATGGGGGGGGGGTCAAAGGTTCATTGCACCTGATATACAGACATAATGTTTGGAACCAATGCAGAGACTCAGACATATAAAGAACCAGAAATCTCATGGGAGAATTTCTCCAGTGCTGATTGGAAGAAGCCAAGGACCTTTGCTCACTCTAGCCATGAAATATGAATGTGAGCAGCCTGAGAAGGAGAAACCTTTATGCAAGGTATATCTTTATTCGTAGTAAATAATGAAAAGAATTCCTTATGCGTGAATAAAGCTGCCAGATGGATTCAGCTTGCTCACCAAGGCTTCTTAAATTCCTTTATGGCTGTAGCGATGAATAGATTAAAAGCCATTTATTTTCCTGCCACAACCTAGGAAATCTTTTCGATTGGAGGTGGGAGGGAGAGACAAACCTAACCAAAACCATGGCGTGATTTTTGCCTGTCACAATGTAAAGAACAAACACTTTGTCATCTCTGACCTGATGCTTGCTTCTGTTTGAGAGGTGAATTCAGTACAGAAATCTACAAGACTCCATTCAATCAGTAGCAAGAATGGTTTGCTGGGACACGAAGGGCTTGAAGAACGAGCAGGTCAGGAAGTGAGCCTTTTCTAATATATCTGTCTATCTGTTGCTGATGCTACATGTTTTACTGGAGACCAGCGGATTCATCTCTGCTGGTTAAAAGTTGGGACGAAGGGATGCAGCTGAATGCTCAGCAGTTTGAACAACACAACTCATGTCTTCCCATGTCTTTAGGATGAAAGCCTGGTGGGGTGACCAACACTGAATAAAAATCAGAGCATATCTGATAGACTTGGTGTGCACTCTGCCTGAAGTAGCATCAATGCTTGCTTGTCTTGCAGTGGTCTGTACTCTGAACCTCCTTGCTTCATTGGATGGTAAAAGTATAGCATGGCCTTAAGAGTGGCAAAATACATAGAGTACCTGTGCGTTTGGTGGGACCAAATTCACATTGATATGCTTTGAATGAAGAAGTAGAGATACCACTGAGTGATATGCTACTGATCTGGTATAACTTTCCCCAAACCCTGATCTACTTTAAAAACAGCCTGATTCTGAAGAAGAGGCTTCGTTCCATTGTTGGGGAAGACAAACAAACAGCCTCTGCCATTATGAAAATCAGGCTGGGCTTGTTCAAAACAAGTAATGAGTGCATGATTCCTCTCCTTCCTTGTAGGTTTTATAGCAGAAGTTGTATGGCCATCTGTCATGGATGCTTTAGTTGAGATTCCTGCATTGCTGGGGCTTGGACTACAAGACCCTTAGGGTCACTTCCAACTCTATGATTCTGTGGTTGCATCAACATCTGGAGCTTACTTTCTCCACACTAAATCCCTGACCTTATGGGAAGTGGTATAAAAGAATTGCTGTGTCTGTTTTGCAAACAGATCCCAGTGTATGCAGATGACCAGGGTGGGAGGGACCCCACAACCTCCTTACCCTGACTATTGCTGCACGACAATCCTCCCACTGCAAACATTTCCTAGGAGCCTAGGGAGCAACACCAGTGCAGTAGTGCTAAGTTGTGGCTCCAGCAATGGTACAACAGGTGTTTGGAGTCCCCAGTCTCTGGATCTTGTGTGTTACATTGGCAAATCAGTGGTCTGTTGTTTCTGGCCTTTAAAGATTAGTTTCCATCAGCAATGGCTCTTGAGTTATGTTAAAAGTCTCTCCAGGCTGGAGGACTCAGACAATCTGTGCTTCCATGGAATCAAAATTCTGACAGTACAGTATCATAAAAGGAATCTTGTCCACTAAATGTCATTGTCCTGGTTGCTAAGGTCATTTACAGGGACTGAATTATTCATGGTGGACAACCCCAGTCATGCTTCCTGCAATAGGTCTCTCTCTTCTTTTTGAAACATACAAATACTGGAGTAAGTAGTTTTATTGCTGGGTTTTTTGGGGGGGGTGTAGCATTTTTTTAACCACTTAGGGAGCCAGGAATTTCCAAAATATTTGAGGATGCTGGGCTGTGTCAGGCCAGAGCACCTTCAGGAAGGGGATTGAGATAGTGCCTTGGCACTGAATCATCACCACCATCACCATCATTTGTACTTTGCGCATCTGACTGGATTGCCCCAGCCAATCTTTTGGCATCCTCAAGTAGAGCCTTATTCACGCTTATTTCCATATTACATTTGTATGCCACTGATACTCACATATTTATAAATGCACATGCATATGAATAAGAGATCCCAGGCCCAATCGAGTGCGTATACTGGACAAAAGTATTTAAAGGCAAAGGTATGTTGTCCACACTGAATATATTTGGAATTGGAAATGCCAGCTTACAGTATTTGCAGCAAATGTGCCTTCTGAGTAAATGGCAGAGCTTCCTTTGGTCTCCTGTGGATTTTACAAACCATCTGTAAAATGGGAAGTGTCATTAATATGATGGTAATGGAGGCTCATATAAGTATCAAGGACAAGTAGCTAAGGGTAGATCTATACACTCAGGAAAAGTGCATTGTTCTTTTGGTATTGCGCCATCCTGATGCAGTTGGTGGTGGGACTGCAAGTTTTTCAATATGTAGAGCATTTTTGGCATAGGAATGTGTCTATGTTCACTTCGCAGTCTGCTCACTACCCACTCAGAATGTTTATTACTAAAGATGACAAGCGACAAAGCTGACTACTGTATATCCAGACAATAGCTTTACAGAGTTTATGTCCTTCTTCAAGGTACCGGTATGTTACTAATATGTTGACTTGCATCCCAAGGCTGAGGGTGCTTCCAGACTGTCATTATTTTTTGCACAGGATTCAATCACATAGTGGCAGATTCAGGCTGTGGCACTGAATTTGATTTGGCACTCTTGGGCAACAAACCCACTCCTGAACAACAACAACAACAACAACAAACTTTTTTGCAATAAGGAAATTGATTGGGAAATGAATTGGAATGTGTAAGATAACAGTGCCTTGACATAACATCATACAACTTCCACACAAACACGTCTGAATTAATGCTGAATAAATAGCAAATGTTGTAAAACTTCCCTGCAAACTTTATGCAAACAGATCAGAATGGATGCTCCTTAAAGAGGTTGTTTGGAGACAGTGGCATTCCAAGGGACTGAACCCATTAGTAAGTTGAGGTGAGATCGTTTGAGGGGCAAGGTCTGCACTTAAAAAATGTTGGATCTCAGCAAAGTGCCATGTATACAACACAATAACATGATCGTTAAAATACACTGCCCACCTGCTTATGCACAGGATGTGCGCACAAGGAGAGAAGCAAAGTGAGGTCTCGTGCAGCGTCTGACCCCTTTCAATTTCAGTGAGCTTGGATTTGCCCCATGTCCCCTGCTACAAGAAGAGACTTGCTGTTTTGCAGCACCTCTGAAAAGCTGCGTAGGAGAGTGGCTTTCCTGCTGCCGAGGTAAGACAGCACTGGCTGTCTTGGGAGGGAAATCTGCCCTCTGGCCTCACGACAGTGCCAAAGCTTTTAACAGCTAAAGCCCCCTGCCAGCAACAGAGCTGCACTGTGGAGATAAAAGAGCCCTCTCTCATCTTTCTCATCATCTCTGGAAAAAAAGGAGCGATAACCCAGCATCCATCTGCATTGATATTTACACACTTTGCCAAAATGACAACATCATTATCGCTTGCTCAATATTTGAGCTGCCGAAATATTTTCTGCATAATTTAACACTCAATCAGGATAATGTATTTTGGGTGGGCAGGAAAACATTCCAGACATACCAGTTCCCTGTTTGCAGCCCACGCCTTGGTTTTGCAACCCTGCAAGGGTCTGGAATGCCCAAATAAGGCACGCCAGCTTTCCTTACAGTTATGGGACCTATTCCTTGCAGCCTCAGGCAGAAGCAAAATCTTGAGGAGCTCTGCCAATTATAATGCAATAATAATAATAAAAGAGCTGTGCTAAACCCCTGAGACTTGGAAGTAACTAGAGCAGCACATCAAAACTGGAAGGGAAATGTTTAAATTTTCCCTGGGAGGAAGCTGGACTGCGGCATTTCTGAGGCCAAGACAGCACTAGAAAGCTGAGATTACCCTCGCACAGCTTAATCTTCTTAGGCTTTGTTCAGAGGCATCACTGGCCTGCTTAAGATGAGCAAAAGAGAAGGGAACAAAATTCCTATCTCTGTTATTTAAATGCAACAAATTATGTAGCCTCTTTACTGTATATTATTATTATTATTATTATTATTATTATTATTATTATTATTATTCCCTGCTGATTGGTTGCAAATGAAAGAAGTTGAAGCCCCCTCCCCACATATGTTTAGCAGCATAGAAGATACAGTACTTACCAGCAGTGCAATGCTGAAATGGCTGTGATGTCATAGTCAAAACAAAAAAAAAAAAATTCTTTCCAGTAGCACCTTAAAGACCAACTAAGTTAGTTCTTGGTATGAGCTGTGATGTCATAGGCAAGGGCTAATCATGTAAGGAAGATACCAATAAGGGAAGAATAACCATTAAAAGTGGCTCCACCACTATAGCGACTTTAGTCACATGCCTTGTCTATGTCAATGATAGAGGAGATGGTAAAACTGTGTCTGGATTTGGGATGAGCAAATCTATCAGTTTTAATTCTCCATTTCTCATTTTTCTGCTCTTAAGATTCATTCTCTATATTTTCACGTTAATTAATTTTGTGACTATTATTTATTATTATTATTAAAGTCCTCATGAAAATTGATCAGCATTTTAGTGCAAATTTCTCCTGAAACAGATGTCTGTATGCAATTTTGCCTGATGCAGACATTTTGGCAAAGCAATTTCCCCAAATAGAATGCCTTTATGTATGCTATTTTCACAGATATATGCATTTTTATTTATTACACTTTGCCCCAGTACATGCATCTTTGTACACATCACTTGGATGGAGAAATATGGAGAAGTGAGAATTTCAAAGGGTGGTTGTGTTTCAGTTTGCATATTGTTTTGAAATATACAATTTAGTTTGGTTCGCCTTTCAGTGCAAACTAAATGCCCAGTAAACAGCCAGCATTATCTAATCTCCCAGCAAACAAATAAGGATGAATGCTTAATAAACAGGTTGTCTAGAAGCCCCCAGGGGATGAACGATAGAACAGAGTGTTGCTTATGAGAGGTTGATGTTTCAGGGTCCTTAAGCATCCAATAGCAGAGCCCTCACAGAAAACATACAGCCATGTTCTCGGCCTATTCTTTCATTCTGGGCCAAGTTGTCTTGTTCCAGATATGGTCAGGTGCAGCAATGTGCAGACAACTTGAGACAGTGGCAAGATATGTGTGTTCCCATGCCTGTTGCAATACACAAAGGTACGTCTGCCTTTATCTACGCATTGTAGTATGAACAGGGGTCACATTGAAGATCGTTGCATCTCCACGTCTAATCTGTGCATGCATTATCTCCCATGCTTGAGTGGAGATTGTGTGTTAAATCAGGCTCATTAACGTTTCCAGCCTCACACCAAAATTCTTGGTAGTGAACCACATGCATACTCTTTCATTCCATTCATGTTTTTGTCACAGACCTCAGTTCCCTCCCTGCTGTGCAGAGAATTCCAGGGCTGATGGTTGTACCACTGCCTCTTTCATCCTAGAGGGAAACTGCTGAAAGTGTTTCTGCAAGCATTTAAATGCACCAGATTTACTTTGCAAAAAGGGCCAGCAACTAAAGTTTAGTTACTAAACTAACCCGTTTGCTTCTGACCTGATCAGAAAGCTAATTTAAAAATTGGGAGCTTTCAGAAGAGAGTATATGTTGGAACTGAGAAGCAAGATAGCCTAAGTTGAAGCTGTTTTGCCTGGCCTTGGTATGGGGGTATCATTTTTCCTCTCCATTACAGGGTTTCCATTGACATGGGGGTACCAGTACATGGAGTAACAGGCTTCTTTGAAACTGTCGTTTGAAGTGGCATCTTTGATTTGCCAAGCCCTTAGTCTTGCTTATAAATGCCATGCATGTCGTTCATAAAGTAATGCCCTAATTACACAGAACATGGCACTTAATGGTTAGTTTGCAGCATGACTGGAATTATGGCAATTTTTCAGGTCTGATGGTGTTTTATGTTTCATTGCATTTATAAGCTGATGTTTAAGATGATGGATTAGAGGTGGAGCAGCACCCGCTGCTCTCTTCCTCTGTGAAAGGAGCTGCCTTATAGTGAGCCACTCTAGCTTCTTGTTTAGCAGATGTAGCAATGATACAAAATTCCACATACTTCAGGTTCCCCAAAGAATTCAACAGTTCACTGATTTCATATTTAGTATGCAAATCCAGAGTTAGATGTGGAACCATAGCTTGATGGTATCGGTTTTAAATGGATTTGTACACAGAATTTGATAGTTCCAACATTAGAGAGGCTATGACTGTAAATTGATTGATTGATTGATTGATTGATTGATTGATTGATTGACTGACTGACTGGCTGGCTGGCTGACTGACTGACTGATTGTCCCCTCAATGTTGAGTCATGCTCACATCAGATCACCCCTTGAACTGAGCACCCACATTTTCCCAAGACACTTGTATTTTGTTCAAGTTTTTCTATAAGCCTGACAAATATGCAAAATTATACATATATTATTCATATAATATAAAAGAGTCAAGCCTCATGTGGCATTTTATTTCTGCAGTATAATTTTAAAAGTATTACTGCATAAGTATTTTTATACAGCCATATGCATTTTTGTTATATCTGTTTATTTTCTGATTACTTTATGAAACTTAGATTGTATATGTGTTAATATTGTATAATAATGCACATGCGAGAATTGTTTGTATTTTTAGTAGAATCAGTAAACAAAGAATAAATAAAACACCCGTGCTTCTCATTGAGATCAAGGAGTTACATGGAAATTAGATAAAATCAGTATGGAAAAGCTAGACACTGAGATTTTCAGAAAATTCTACATCTTTATCTGACAATAACTCCAACAGGTTTCAAACCCAGTCTTCTAATACCTGTAGCCAAGGTTCTCCCCAACCTTAGTTTAATTCGGATGCCATTGATTAAAAGTGTACAATCTGCCACAGACAGTGATCATAATGGTGCCCATTAAGATACCACCTAATCGTAGCAGGTAATTGCAAGGATGGCAAATGAACCCTGATATCTTTCCTGAAGGCATCTCATATGATATATGGAAACAGCAAGCTCACTCTTTCCAAGTATTCATCTCCTGCATTCCTCTCCCCTTTCATGTTGATTTGGACAATATATCCATAGTCAGCACTATGGTACATAGCTAGTTTTAGCTCTTTCGAATGGAATTAGTCACCCTGATGATGGCACAGTTAGAGATTCAGTGAAGACCTTGGGAGGGGAAGAGTGTTAAACTGCACACAATTTTCCTCTCTCTTAGCATTAGCTTCTTTAAATAACACGAGAAAGCAAAATCAAGAAGCTGCAGCTTTGAACTTCTAATGCTATCGCTGAATCTTTGAAGTAATTGGTGCATGAAATGTTCTTAAAATGCTTTTAAAAATATGATACAGAATTGCAATGTAGAGTTGTAGAGTTCCCTCCCCCTTTTTAAAAGAGACATATGATATGCCATTTCTGAAAGCATGTATTCTTACATGCCACCCAAATCTCCACGAAGCGAGAGGCTGCACAAGATTCCTAGGGTTCCAGGACTTACCCAGGGTTGTGTTTCCATTGGGAAGATTGAGGCACAGCAGGGGTTAGTGTCTTTAAGAAGTATTAACACATATTTACACTTGGGTGTTTACAGTGGAGGGGGTGCAGAATATTATATCCCAAGAGTGCCTCTCATTGCTTTTCTCATAGCTTCAGCAAACCTGGGTCCAAAACAGCAGTCAGTCTTGGCTCCCAGTCTCCAGGTTGCTGCCTCTCTAGCCAGCAGCCAAGATGGTTTTGATCATCAGCCCTCACATGAAGTTCTGGCATGCCCAGTAGTTCCATGGGGGACTGGCCTTTGTTCTCCTTCTTCTTTCCAGCACACTTCTCACCAAAAACAAAAGCCTCCTGTAGAAGGCAGACTTTTTCCTGCCATCTCCCACCCATCCCCATCACCCCTGTTTTGAAAAGACCTGTGAACTTTCTTTGATGTGTAGATGCCTGGCCATTGTTTCATAATGGCTTGTATTCAACCAGCCCAGCTAGGCTGGTTTGCATAAGCCTGCCCCAGTATTTATTGTCTGGCATACTTCTGTAGCTTGCATTTTGCTTTCCTATCCTTTAAATATTAGCTAGATTCTGATTTATTGGGTTTAGTGGGGGCACCTGTATATGGCTATAGAATGCTGAATGGTTGGTTTATTCATTATCTTATACTTTGGGCTGAAGGTCCATGTGAAGTGGTATTTAAAGCATTGGCTTGTATGCAGGATAGCTAGGATATTTCAGCACAGCTATAATGCCTTGTTGTTGGGTAGCCCTGAGCAAGTCAAGTTTGTGCCTCAAGTTGTGATGAAATGTATTTTTTTAGAATACAGTGTTGAGAAGTCTTGACCCCAAGCCATTGAAGATGTCTGGAATTCTATCCTTAAAATTCCAAAATATTCTGTAATTTGAGTAAGTTGCACTTGTAAGTTGCACCAATGCACTTGTTCATAATATTTTACCAAAGTTTCCGTGTTTGGGGGCACAGGATTATGGCTTTGGAGAGAACATTTAGGATACTACAGTCATTCATTCATTCATCCATTGGCCAATGAGAGCGGTAATGATGAAAAATGACTAAATCATGCAAAAGGGCAAAGGGAAAGGAAATCACCTATGAAATAACACAGAGGGGATGCTTTGTATGGGCATGGGAAGGGACTGTTGGATATGTGGAAATATGTCTCTTCCTTAACCGCAAGAACCCTCATCCAGACCACCAGCCCTTATTCCATCATAACTAAGCAATGCATGAAAACATTATCTGGGAATGTTTCCTGTTAGGCTGCCTCTTTGCTTTGCTTCCTTGCATACAGAAGGCCAAACGCCACTGTTCCTAACATTTTCCTAAAATAGCTTGCGCAAGGCAGCAAAGCTAAACATTTATCGCATCTTCAGCAAAGAAGCTGCATCCCGCTCCTCCTCGATTAGATCCAAAGATGTGTGTTCTGACTTGATGTTAGTTTAGCTGTTGCGTAAGACCAGCCTTGTGGGTTTTTTGTGCTGACTGGTTTATTTTTGACTCCCAAGCACATGACTCTTTCAGACAACCTATAAAGCTCATGGTTTCAAATTTTCTGACGCCCTTCCCTGTACACCCCACTTCAAGCTCTTCATGGATGCAGCCACTTTTGTGCTTCCTTAAAAAAACCCAAAAACCCTCCGGAAGATGCTGCCATCGTGAATGTATCTTGGATTTGCCCCCACCCCTTTAG
This sequence comes from Podarcis filfolensis, assembly GCF_964270895.1. Taxonomy (NCBI): domain Eukaryota; kingdom Metazoa; phylum Chordata; class Lepidosauria; order Squamata; family Lacertidae; genus Podarcis; species Podarcis filfolensis. The sequence continues at coordinate 108,297,566 of NC_139604.1, forward strand.
ATGTGCTCAGAGTGATCTATCTCTTCTCTCCCCCTCCCCCTGCTATTTCTGTGGCTTAGGTTATGCCTCCCCCTATATCTTTGATTTAAGCTGACTTGACTTAAGTTTCTTTCTTTTAAGTTTATATCATCTTGTTCTTTTCGAAGTGTGCTGTGTACCTTACTTGAACTTGGTCAGTAGTGTCCAATTTGGGACTGTCGTGTTCAGAGAAGGAAGCAGACAGCTTTTCTCCCAGCTGAGACTCAAGACCAAAAATCAGCTCAGCTTTGGAGCAGCGGGCAGGGAGGGACAGCAAGCTGGGAGAAACATTGGGTGGGTAGTGGGTTCTGCACCTCTTTCACCTGCTACGTCTCCCTTTCAGATTACCACCAAACTGCCAATGCACTGCTACTTGGCAGTGACCCAACCCAGTTGCCGTCGCAGGTAGTTCCACCATGATATTTGCATGAGATACTTTGTGTGTTGTTTGTTACAATGCTTATAAAACTGTAACAGGCTTCACCCCCTTCCTGATACACCACTACATTTAGCCCCAGTTCAGTAGTCAACAGTCCTTTGCTTCTATAATGGGGATGCAGTGGTTGCTACCAGTGCTCCCCCCTCCTTAGCGGTACTCAACAGTACAGAGTACTGGCACCTTTTTTTCCTAGAAAAAAAGCACTGGTTGCTACTTCCTTGAACAGCAACAACAGCCCAAGCATCCTTGACACCCTCACCACATGCTGTCTTTGAAAATGCTTTAGGAGCATAGGAAGTTGGCTTATGCTGAGTCTGGCCATTGCCCCTTTAGTTCAGTATTGCCAACAGTGATGGACAGCATCAGTTTCAGGTACAGGAGGTGCCAAGGATTGAGCCTAACTGGAGAGAACGTGGATAGAACATGGGAGTTTCCACATGCAAAGCAGATGCTCTACCATGGAGCTGCTACTCACTGGTGGAGAGAATTTTTTTATTGGTTGGGAGGGTTGCATATCAGCTAATAGTACAGAGCAGAAAATATGATGCTCAGAAAAGAAAACATTCACAGAAGATGTGTCTCTTTTCCTGTCCACTTGTCTGTATTAGAACCTTTCTGTGAACATTATAATCTGATTGTGGGGGTGGAGGGAGAGGACAAGGTTGTCCCATCACAGAAGATGCCATCTGCAGATGCGGTTTTCCTGTTTTGATTTTCAGGAATGCAGACTTCATGGTTTGCTTGCACCTGTTATGCAGCTCATTGTATCGAAATTTATACATCCCCTGTGGAAACAGAATGTGCGCATGCAGTGTCTGTATAGCCTGATACTGATGGTAAAAATATCCCTGGGACATCACAGAGCAATAACATTTCCAGGATTTTGCCATGTGTCTATTGGCAGATGTTTTTCACGTGCCTGAATCTCTAGAAAGTCTCTCTGCTGTGCTTCCTTTGTACACGGTGTATAGTAATTGTCCTAGCCATTTTTGGGTAATGGGATCATGGGGGTCTGCTACAAGGAAGGACACCTTGGGATGATTTGTTTCCCAAACTGTCAAGTTCAGGACTGCAGTTTCTGCACTGGGTGTATGGATATATAAATTTCTATGATTAAGGGGTGAAATAAAGGGAGAGGGGAGCTTTAGGACTGATGTATTTGTAAATCCCTGTTATTGCTCAAGGACCAAGAATGAAGAGACAAAGCTCAATATATTGAATAAGAAGATACGGGCTAAGAAGCAGTGGGAGAAACACTATTCACATCATGTCCATAATGGGCAGCATCAACCTGGCACAGAGCCATGGAGCAGCTGCCAGTTCTAACTCTGGCTCCTCACTGGCGTCTTGACTGAGCCATCATTCCCTGGGCAGGAGACATTTAAGTGCACGAGGCAGGGTGGGGAGGGCAATTGGGTTCCTATCCTATCCCGCAAGGACCAATCTGGGCTATGCATGCAATCCCTCACCTGACACCTCAGAGAGATCACCAGTGCACATATGGAAATGGGGTGGTGGCTAGTTGGATGAGACTGGGAGAAGGGGAGGAAAGAACAAGGGACCAGCAGGGTAAAAGGACTGGCCAAACCCCTGCTGTTGTCAAAGTCATGCACTGTGAATGTGCTGAATTCTGGGTCCTGCTTGCACAGAGAAATCTGTGCTGGCAATAATTTGCACTTCTATAGCACCCTTCTCTGAGAAATTCAAAGTAATAATTAAGCCTTGTGAGTCAAAACCCTTGGGAAGGGAGGTATGTGTTGATATCTACATGTTACAGGCCATGGGAGTGGGTTGTGCAAAACTGAGATATTAGTTCAGTTGCAAAATGAGGAGGGGCTGTGTATATTGGTGGGGGTTGTCTCCCAAGTCCTTTTGCATTATGGCTAAATGCATTAAGGATAAATCTACAGCTCAAGGAAGATCCAGGAATTTAGGTATGTCTCAGTCAAAATTCAGCATTTGCTAACTTTACATAATAGAGATTCTAAGGTGTTTCACACACACCCATCCTTGCTGGCCATTTAAGGTCATTTGCAAGTCACCGTGTTCCTTCAAAGGACTAGAACTTCACACACTAGAGAAAGCAGTTTGTTCATTCTTACTTGTTTGCTTATCCTGTGCTGAGAGGCAGGTAAGCTGAAAGCCCCCGCATTTCCTTGTATCTCACTTCAATCTCCAGTTCAACCCTTTGAATGTGCAAATAAGAGATTCAATTCATTCTAGGGACTTCTTATCATAGATAAAACTGATCATGTGGCCAGGCATCTAAAGATTTATTTCCTGTGGCTAGAGGAAATATATATATAGTCGATTCTAATTCTTCTTCTAAAGTCGAGGGATGCTAATGGTATATCCCAGTGATTTTTTTTATTATTAAAAAATGCATTTGTCAAAACATAAGTGACAGGAGGAAACACTATACATTTAAAGCACATGGCCTCCCCCAAAGAATCATGGGAGTCGTAGTCTGTTAAGCATGATGGGAATTACAGCTCTGTGAGGAGTAAACTACAGTTCCCCGGAGTATTGGGGGGATGTCACATGCCTAAAATGTATGGTGTGTAGCCCGTGTCTCTTCCCTTTGTCCCAAAGAATGTCACATGATAAACCAGAAACACATAGTGGTTGTATCTTTCTGCTACCTCAGGGGAATATTCCTCAGCTGAGAGCCAAGCTGAGAGAAAATGTATTTAGCTGTTGCTTAAACTGAAGGTGTGAAGTCATCATTAGAATGTCAAAAACTGCCAGAAGCTCCAAGCAAACAACAAAAAAATGGCATTTCCATTAATCACCATGTGCTGTTGTACATCACTATTGCAGCTTCTGTTATTGGCCACAGTCAGGCAGAACACTAGGGGCTTGACTGAGGAAAGATTTTGTCATGTCAATAATGTGTCATAACGTGAATGTCAATTATGTGTGAAAAGAGTTTGGCATTTCTGCTTCTCCCCAGCTTTCAGAGACAGCCAATTTGGAAAGAGATCGTAATTAATGGGAGTAAATGCCTGGAATGCTAATCTCTAGCTTCCTCAACCATGTGGGTGGCTCTGAGAACACAGCAGAGTTTCTGAGAGGCACTTGCTTCTACCTACCTGCCTGCAACTTACTTGCCTTACCTACCATGTAAATGGCTTCGGTAACTCAAGAAGAACTCTGGGTGCCTCTGGGCTGTCACTGTTTTGCAAGAGGGATTAAAGCGCACTTCAGAAATCTAGTTTCATGCAGTTAAAGTAGATTAAAGCACTCTTGTCACCCTAGCACAACAAATACTTAAAAAGGAAGAATTTTTGAATTTTTGCAGTTAGGAAAGTGACAGAGAAATGCACTGTGAAGTGCGTGATGAATTAAGGATCAATGGAAAGATGTATAATCATTGCACAAGCAAATCAGGATGAATGTCTGCTGTCATATGCCACACTGTAAACCACAAAATCAGAAAATATACTCAGTAAGGACTGAGTGTAGTCTAATCTGTGTGTATGCTTTGTGAAACAAATTGGGTTGAATGCTTAGTAAACAGGTTGTCTGGAGTAGCTCCTTGTGAATCAGCCTGTGATGACATAGCATAAGGTCATCTGGCTGGGAAATCAAACCAGAGAAAAACTGTAACATGTGGGGAAGATTTTTCATGCAGTTGTCTACCTTTCCTGACCTGGGACCAATCTTTAAGCATGCATTTAGGGGCCCACTTCTTTACCATATATAAAAGAAATACCCTATATCTGGAGGGTGGTAGCGCTGCTGTTGCAACCCACCATAGGTTAGGCTTTCATCCACCAGTTGAAGGCCAGTGTTATTCCAAGAGACACGTTGAGGCCTGGCCATAATTCTGATTTTCTTTATTTAACATAGTTTGTTGTTGTTGTTTAGTCATTTAGTCGTGTCCGACTCTTCGTGACCCCATGGACCAGAGCACGCCAAGCACTTCTGTCCTCCGCTGTCTCCTGCACTTTGGTCAAACTCATGCTGGTAGCTTCGAGAACACTATCCAACCATCTCATCCTCTGTCGTCCCCTTCTTGTGCCCTCCATCTTTCCCAACATCAGGGTCTTCTCCAGGGAGTCTTCTCTTCTCATGAGGTGGCCAAAGTATTGGAGCCTCAGCTTCACGATCTGTCCTTCCAGTGAGCACTCAGGGTTGATTACCTTAAGAATGGATAGGTTTGATCTTCTTGCAGTCCATGGGACTCTCAAGAGTCTCCTCCAGCACCATAATTCAAAAGCATCAATTCTTCGGCGATCAGCCTTCTTTATGGTCCAGCTCTCACTTCCATACATCACTAGATTTGCAAATAATGATGATGATGGACTATGGATTCAGAAGTTCAGGAAATTCAAAGAAGTTAAAAGTCCATTTGTACTCTTTGCAAGTGTTAGGGACCATGGCAGAGGCGAGCATGAATGATTCAATGAGAAATGCATGTTGCAGCTGTTTGTGAAGAGCTCTCACAGTCTTTTGGGTGACCGGTTGCATTGTAACTTAGTTTGACCAATGGTTTGCCTATGAAGTGTGAAATCACAGCATAGGTTCTTGTTGCTATTCAGGAGCTGTTCTTTGCAAAAAAAAATACTCTTCATGTGCAAAAACTGGATGTTGCTGTTGCTGGTAAATGTTTTATATTTGCAGCAGTTAAGTAGTGATTGGATGTTAGATGCAATCTGGAACAAATTTAAAACATTTAAGACAATCTAGTTTACTTGCTAGATTAAATGTGCACACTGGATGCTGTAAAGCCAGCAACAGAAGCAGGAATAACAAGTAAATCGAATTAGTGCTGCAGAAATTACAGAGGGTTGTTTCAGTAGGCGTTTGTTAATGTACAGAACATCTGTAAAATCTCTCGTTTAGAAAACTGCTATCCCCCTAACCAAAAGCAGATCAAAATTGGAGCTAACTTTTGGAAACGATGTTGAAGAGGGAGAAGATATGGGTAAAATGTTGTAATGTCTTGGAAGGGACATCATTAAATAAACTAGCTTCCATGTTTTAAGGGACCAGATGAGACATGGTGTTAATTGTGTGAACGCAACATGCACATTTTTGTTATATAAATTGCAGCTATGGGGGAGCCTGAGTAGTATTGGGACTGCAGGGGTGTGGAGGGTGAGTTTAACCCTTCCACTCTGCCACAGTCCTCACAAAAATCACTCTTCACCTTCTATTTGCATCAGGAGGGAAGCTTTTATTGGTGCCAGTGCAGGCTTCTGTAAACATCTTACACAGTCTAAGACATAAGATGTTGTAAAAAATAAATAAATTAGGAATGCTTAAAAGTAACTGTGTATGGATTTATTCATAGATTTCTTTTCATTCAGATACTAAGTTTAAAGAACCAAGAAAAGCAAATCATTATTATTTATCAATAGAACGTTATACCAATATGTTTTTTTAACTGATTTTGTGAATGCAAGATGCTCTTCAACCTGTTTTCTGTTGTGTTTTCAAATCCAGTAATATTAGGACTTGGGTGAGTTTTTTTAATTGTAGTATTTGTCTTTTAAAATGGTTTTCCCTATTACTAAATTGGGGTAGCCAAGTTAACAAGTACCAATAACCTCCACAAGAGCTCATATGGTTTCTTAAAATAAAAATAAAGAAGAGCTGTGCTATATTTTGGACCATACTGTGGGTGAAATAACAGTTTGCCATGTAGGAAAGAGACTCTGGCCAAGATCTTTGACTTGACGTGCAATGGAGTTGTGCCAATTTGTGTAAACAGCTCTATGAAAAGGAAATAATCAGCATATTTCTGAGTGAATGGAAAATGAAAAATGTCATAGTGCTCAGGAGCCACTATTTAATACTGAATCAACTTGATCACATTTCAGAGATGAGTTTGTTCAACCCTGTAAGGAAGTGATTATTCAGTGTGATTCGCCTTGGGTTAATTCAGCAATGATCTGGAACAGTTTTTAGATGTCACAGCCTTTCTCTCCCACTTTCCAAATAGCACTTGAACCATCTTCTTGTTGAATCTGAAGAGCCACTAGAGAAAGGGGGAGAGGAGGCCATCATGATCATGCCGGATGCTGGTTCGTGAAATAGCAGAAGCCAGTGTCTTACTAATCACAGCAAGCATGGAAGAGAATATCAAGAAAGACAGTTACAATTTCAGAAAACAAAACACTTTGTTGTTTGAGAAGCAGTCCAGAAAGAAAAGCAACAGTGAAGGCAGACTGAGCCCAACCTTTCATCCAAGAGGAGAGCTAATGCAGGGAATTAATAGAATAGTGGAATTAGACCAGGAAGACAGGTTCAGATATGCTCTTGGACAGAAAGCTTCTTGTGGTAACATTGAGCCAATCACTATGAGGGAGGCAAAGTGAAGAACAACGTATGCACCAGGGGTAGGGAATGCTCAGCCCACGGGGCAGGTGTGGCCCACAGCCCATTTCAGCAGATCCTCTGGGACCTTACCTGAGCACCAGATGTTCTGCTGGCAGGGGAAAAGGCCTTTGGTGCTGTACAAAATGGGCAATTGCAGCTCCTTTCATTGAAAGAAGGGTGAGTGGTTGCATATGAGTCCAGCCTCACTCACTTCGGTGCCTGATCCTCTCCACTACAGGAATACAGACCCCACCAACTTTTCCCTGGGGAAATATGACCCTCAGCCCTGACATCTTTCCGCAGGGCCTGCAAGACAGAGCTGTTCCACCAGGCCTTTGGTCAGGGCGCAGCCTGACCCCCTCCTCTGGCAATCTGCACAGAATTTTGCTTAATGGTTGCCATCAATTTGATTTTAATTTGATTTTAATTAATTTTATAATGAATGTTTTTAGAATGTTGGATTATTTTGATCGTTGTTAGCCGCCCTGAGCCCAGCTTCGGCTGGGGAGGGCGGGATATAAATAAAATTTATTATTTATTATTATTATTATAATGTTCCCCACCCGTGATAGACACTACACTCCTGAGCACATTAGAGAGAGGACAGGGTTCAGTCATTTAAGGTGGTAGTGTCCTTCATTTGCTGTGTGGAATTAAGGCCAGGCATTTCATAGTGTTGACTGTCTTAGGCTGAAACAATTTGAGGCTGCTTTCTGTTACCAGCCCACCTGGAACCTGGCACCCCACATTGCCAACACTTCAGGTGAACTCCAAATTATTATTCTCTTGACTCCCTTATCAGCTGGTATTTAGACGGAAAAGCTGTCCAACTCAATGTGATTAATGCTGGCTTTACCTTAGATCTGGAGAGCTAATCAATTAGCTCGATACGTATGGATTTATTTCAATAATTCAGTGCAGCAAATCATCAGCGAACATTATCTGAATTAGCATGGATTGGCACAAAGGAGAGAGAAATAAATTGCTTTATGGATCACCTCTGCTATGTCATACAAGCAATTTGACTTAAAAGAATAGGGTTTTAGGACTATATTCACATATGGCATACATCACCAGGTTTTCTCATTAAGATAATTATTTGCACACATTCTTACGTGTGCAGAGGATTTTGGTGATGTTAACAACATAGAAAAGCAGTCCGGAGGAAGGCTGTTGATTGTGTCAGGTAGCTATCATCAGGTACAGAACTAGGTGAGCCTCTCAAGAGAGAGTATTCCACACACTGGATGCCAGCCCCCAGTCTCTGCCCACCTACCGTCAAGAGGCAGGGGGATCATGAGGAGGGAATCAGGTGCTGATTGTGAAGTTCAGGCTGGCTGAAATGAGAGAGGACAGCCCTTAAGATACCTGACACCCAAGTTAAAAATATGCATCCACACTTGAATTGTGCCTTGCTTTAAGCAGGTGTGAGACAGGGGCAGGGAGACTCAGGTCCAAGGGCCAAATTCAGCCCTCTGGGCCTCTCTCTCTTGCTATCAGAATTGTCCCCAGGTTGCAACCTTTCACTGCCACCCTGTTTGTCTTTTACCTGGCTGAAATCGTCGTTGAATCATCATAGAATTGTAGAGTTGAAAGGGACCGTGAGGGTCATGTGTCCTTGAACTCTGGTAGTGCCACTTGCTTTTCTTAATGGTGCATAGAGGTGTGTGTAGAAATCAGGCTAATGTACACATGTAAAATTTACACTTGTTGCTCCAGCCACTTTGGCTTCTGGCCTTGACCACTGCTGGCATAATAATAATAATAATAATAATAATAATAATAATAATAATAATTTATTATTTGTACCCCGCCCATCTGGCTGGGTTTCCCCAGCCACTCTGGGCGGCTTCCATAGAAAACCAAAAATACACTAAAATATCACAGATTAAAAACTTCCCTGAACAGGGCTGCCTTAAGATGTCTTCTGAATGTCAGGTAGTTATTTATCGCTTTGACATCCGATGGGAGGGCGTTCCACAGGGCAGGCGCCACTACCGAGAAGGCCCTCTGCCTGGTTCCCTGTAGCTTTGCTTCTCGCAATGAGGGAACCGCCAGAAGGCCCTCGGCGCTGGACCTCAGCATCCGGGCAGAACGATGGGGGTGGAGACGCTCCTTCAGGTATACTGGGCCGAGGCCGTTTAGGGCTTTAAAGGTCAACACCAGCACTTTGAATTGTGCTCGGAAACGTACTGGGAGCCAATGTAGGTCTTTCAAGACTGGTGTTATGTGGTCTCGGCGGCCGCCCCCAGTCACCAGTCTAGCTGCCGCATTCTGGATTAGTTGTAGTTTCTGAGTCACCTTCAAAGGTAGCCCCACGTAGAGCGCATTGCAGTAGTCCAAGCGGGAGATAACCAGAGCATGCACCACTCTGGCGAGACAGTCCGCGGGCAGGTAGGGTCTCAGCCTGCGTACCAGGTGGAGTTGGTAGACAGCTGCCCTGGACACAGAATTGACCTGCGCCTCCATGGACAGCTGTGAGTCCAAAATGACTCCCAGGCTGCGCACCTGGTCCTGCAGGGGCACAGTTACCCCATTCAGGACCAGGGAGTCCTCCACACCAGCCCGCCCCCTGTCCCCCAAAAACAGTACTTCTGTCTTGTCAGGATTCAACCTCAATCCATTAGCCGCCATCCATCCTCCAACTGCCTCCAGGCACTCACACAGGACCTTCACCGCCTTCACTGGTTCTGATTTGAAAGAGAGGTAGAGCTGGGTATCATCTGCATATTGATGGACACCCAGTCCAAACCCCCTGATGATCTCTCCCAGTGGCTTCATATAGATGTTAAAAAGCATGGGGGAGAGGACGGAACCCTGAGGCACCCCACAAGTGAGGGCCCAGGGGTCTGAGCACTCATCCCCCACCACCACTTTCTGAACACGGCCCAGGAGGAAGGATCAGGCATGTGATCAGGTTGCCATCCCTGCTGTAAGATACACCCTATCATCTAATAACATACCATCTGATGTTTGCATATGACTTCGTCCCAGTAGCAAGCAACTCATGGTCCTTGCCAGATTTGTATGAATTAGTGAAAGTAAGGGTTCCCCTCTATCCAGTGGCATATATTTTTAAATAAAGAAAAGTCATGATCCAATTCCAAATGTTAAGTACTTTTGAATGCCATTGGGTCCAGGGGATGAGTTAAGTATCTGCTTCAATCTCTCCCACTAATATCTAGTGCTTATATTTGACTGGAGCAAAATGCTTAAATTTGACTGGCCAAAGTTACTTCCTGCTAAATCTTGGATGAGGAACCTCTTGGCCTCTAGATGGTGTTGGACTCCATCGGTCTCAGCCAGTTTGGCCAATGGTCATGGATAATGGGATTGGAATCCAAAAATATCTGGAGAGACAGAAGTTTCCCATCCTTGTTCTAAATGTGGTAGCTTGCCCTGATCATTCAGTTAACATCCAAATAATCAAGTATTAAATGCACAGTTCTTAATTATGTCTTCCTCTAGGTTTCTCCTGAACTCACATCCCCTGTGTGCTTAATAGTGATATTTGAAATACTAATGTACTCAGCATAGCTCATCACCTTCCTCATAACCTTAAAGAAGGGTTATGCATATCTGAAAGCTTGCTTGCATTTTTAATAATTCCATCAAGCTGCTCCGATAAAAGACAATCATCTCAATTTACTTCCAATTTCCTGGGACTGCAATTGTCAGAGAGTCCATATAATCTCAGCTGAAAATGCAGCATAGACTTGAATCCCACGTCCACGAGGACTAGTGTTGTTTCACTTCCAACTCTAAATGTTTTGGCAATCATTTAAAAAAATCCCCTGTGATTTTAATTATGTATTTATTCTATTTGGTGCCATTAAATCGGGGAGGGGGACCTTTTCCAGACCAAGGACTGCATTCCCATCTGGGCAGGCTTCGTAGGGAAACTTGGATGGTACCAGAGGTAACAGTGAGCAAAGCAATACATGTAGTTGAATTTCACTTTTGTATAGTAGGTTAGTTTTGACCTACATCCACACATCCTCCAGACGGACAGATAAGAGGCATTATCATAATTCAAAGACACATTCCAGCCAGGCAAATACACTCAAGGAGGGCATGGGGAAAGGGGTGTTGCCTGGGGAGAAAGGATGTGGCCCTGGGTGAGTCCCAAGAGCCAGATAGAGATGCCCCGAGGGATGTATTTGGCCCCCAAGCCTGAGTCTCCCCACCCCTGTATTAAATCATGAGAACTTAGACAGATGGCCAGTGTACATTCAACCATTTCCTTGATACAGCTATTCTCAGCATAGAAGGCCATATACAGAGAGGGTCACTTTTGGAGAGAAGGGAAGTGTGATTGAGTCACACTTCCTATTTTCATGTTTCCAGCATGACGAACAAAGTGATAACTCATGATAACTCAAAGTGATGACCTATGAATCTCCCCCACAGTGAGTTGCATGTACTGCACACCAAAGTGACTGTCCCATCCATCTGAAAATAAGTTCGCTTATGAGTTTTCTCCACAAGTTCAGGACTGAGGCATAGTTTCAGAGGGAAATTGTAGGAACGGTGTTTGTAATGTATGTTTTATTCCCAGCAGGTTTGACCAGCATTGAACTCGAGTGGTGTTGTTTAAATTGATTTTTAAACTGACCATCACTTGTTTCACCAAAAAGTTCAACCATTGAATATGCTCTGATTGCAGGAGTGAATGGAGCACAGTATATTTGGAAAGGGGAAAATGTGCTAGTTTTGTATGGTGTACTTTTGAGAACCAAGATAATGCCTAGCAAACCCACAAAACATCAGTAGAGACATTGGAACATAATATCATTGACTTCCAGTGTTTATGTACTGCTTCACTGAGTATGTGAAATAAAGAAAATGAGTTTGAAACTCTAGTCCAGAAAGGTAAATACGTCTCAGTAGGTATGACTAATGGAAACATGGTGGAATGACTGCCATGATTGGAATGTAGCAACTGAATAATTTAACTTTTTAAAGCAGCATTATAGGCCAAAAATGTGGACACTGCACAGAAATTCAAGATAGTGAACACAGTAGCCCCATGGGTAAGAAGAGTATGTGGACTATGCTTTTCTGAAAGAAATTATGTATGTCTCAAAGAAGGGGGGAAATGTAGCAATGGGGGGCTTCAACTATTCTGACATCTTGTGGGAGACTAACTCTGCCAAAAATGGAATCTCTAACCAATTCCTGACATACCTTCATGTGTTAGGTGTGTGAAAGAAACGCCATGGGGAGAAGGTAGCTAACCCTTCAGAAGAGGGGAATTCAGAAGGATATTAATGCAATCAAAAATTGGTCTGAAACTAACAAAATGTAGTTCAACAGAGACAAATGCAAATTTAGGTTTTTTAAAAATCAAATGCACAGCTGTATGCTTAGTGCAGTATATGTAAAAACGGATCTTGAGATTGGAGTCCGTCACAAACTGAACATGAGTCGGCAGTGTAATGAATCTGCAAGAAAAGGTTAATATGATTTTATGCTGCATTAATAGAGGCATAGTTTCTAAGTCATGAGAAGTATCAGTTCCACTCTACACTACACTCATAAGACCTCATCTGGAGTACAGAGCTGCATTCTGGGCACCACACTTTAAAACGGATACAGATAAATTGGAACTGGTTTAGAAGGTGGGAACAAATATGGTGCATGGTATAAAAAAATAATGAAAGAACAGGGCTTGTATAGCATGGCACACACATGAAATTAAATAGGAAGAATGCTACATGGTATAATATTTCAAATAGAAGCACAGGGAACATTTAGAGCAGGAATTAGGAACATGTGTCTGCAGATGTTGTTGGACTATAATTCACATTCACTCTATCAGCAACCATGGCCTCTGGGAGTTGTAGTCCAGCAACACCTGGAGAACCCCAGGTTCCCCATCTCTCAGCAAGAGCCATGTAAAAAGACCTCCATTACCATTACAGTTGTTTAAATTACGTATTTGTATAATAAGTGACTTTCTGCCAGGGAGGGAGTGAAGGTAGTATACAGTCAATTGGAAGTTTTTAGTGTTTGACATTTTACTATGTTTTTATATGTGCTGTAAGCCACCCAGAGTGGCTGAGGAAACCCAGCCAGATGGGTGTGGTATAAATATTATTATTACTGATCAGTTAATATTTTTAAACAATTCTAACACTAATATAAACCAATTAAAAAGTCCAGCTAATTTAAGTAGGCAAGATGTATTTCAAGTAAATGTGCTTTTGAGAGCACTAGAGAGGTTCAGTGCTAGAAATGTATTCAGATAAAGAGGGCTATATTTTAGAATCTTAATGAAACATGTAGATACTAAAATTCTCCCTTTGAAAGACTATTTAAGACCAACTAACATTTACATCAATTAGTATTTAGCTTTGCTAAATATTGTGTGACTAGGATTGCAGCTCAGACTTACTTTGTTCTGTGCCATAGTCCTCTTTGTCTAGGTAACTCTCCATGGTGCTGATCTCATTTACAAGTCAGCTTCAAAAAGTTTTTAGAAGTTGTTTTTTTTAAAAAAACCAACTTACTTCAAACATTGCAATAAGACAGGAATAAAACTTGGAATCTTTGGCTCTTTGCAATAGTCATTATTTACTATTACTTCTTCAAAGAACGGGTGGATTCATAATGCATTTGGCAGCTTTAAATATTCTCTCTGATGACCAGGTACATAACTGATGGCATAGTCTGGAGCAAAGCATATGGAATCTCTAGTTGGATGCACACAATAGATTTTTATAAGTATGTTATGAATATCCATGAATTTCATTCCAAGAACTAAAACTGTGTATTTGAAGTCGCAGATGGGAATCCCAAATAGAGCAGCAAGCTTCCGAACACTTATTGTCATTCTTGGGAGGTGTGGGGAGGGAAGAGAGAATAGATGTAGTTAAGCTGTTTCACAGATTGGAAAGATGTTTCTTTCTCTCTTTCTTTCTTATGACTAAGATTGGACAATGGCTTTGCTCTGGATTCTGAATAAGGCATGGTAACAAGCTCTGTTCTTCTCTGTATCCCAAAACTCCTGTAACAGTTGTTAAAATGCGTTTAAATAAGATGAAGGATATGTTCCTCCATGTAATTTTTAAAAATAGTACAAAGCTACTTGCTTGGTTCCAAATTAGGGAGCAGAATTAAGCCTGTTCTTGTTTTGAATAGGCATTTGTGGGAGATTCTGAAATACCATGTGGAATAACAGTTTTGGGACTTCAACAAGGCAGGCAAGTGCATGGAAATAATTGGAAGGTTTAATACATAGCTAATATTTCAGAGAGCGGAAGGTGGTATAAAAGAACCACAATGATGCCATTCACTGCCATTGTTGTGATTTGATCTATCCTTGTATGCACATCCCTGATCTAAAAGAGAAAGGACATGAACTAAAAAACAGTGGTTCTCCAATACAAAAATCAATTTTAGAAACTCTCAAAGTTAAACCAGAAGACAGATGAAGAAGAATGTGGGATAGAGTGAACTCCCAGAACTATACTAAAATAGGATGAGGGAGACCAGATGATCCCTAGGCCAAACAGTTTTTACAGGTATTGCAGTGCTTCAGAAACCTGCAAACCTGTTTTACCTGAGACCATAATGCTACAAAATAAATGTGTGTACACTCTAGACAACATTGGTTCTTTCCTGTCACTTTCAGCTCTCCTTAAAAACTACTATCTTCAGTCTCAGACTTTGGCAGCAACAGCAAAAGAAAATGCACTGTGAATGTTGATAATATCTTAAATTATGACCCTTAGTTCTAACACATTTTAATGTACATAAAAAACTAGATTAAACATGAGGAGGTCCTTTATTCTGTGCGTGGCAATGGAACTGTACATAAAATTTTACTTGCTCACTAATTAGAGATTAACTGAAAATAAATGAACTGCACCCCCTAATATCATTACAGCCTATTAATTCATTCTTAATAACTGGGCTCACCTAACTATGGGTTCGGTGTGCACAGTCTTGTTCCCCTCCCGCTCTTGGCTAACCATCTGGAATGCAATGGAAGTTATCTCAGTATATATTAAGTATTGAGCATAAGATGTCAAAATGAAGAGCGAGTGAAACACAGTAATGTTCCCCAGTAGGGCTGTAGAGGGTGCTTTGGAACAAACCGCCAATGAGAACGGTGTTCACAAAAATCTTTTTTATTTACTAACAATGCACCACTGTTTTCAGCAGCTCTCTCTCTCTGTGTGTGTAGTGTTTTCTGCTCTGTTGCATTGACAGAGCCCTGGCCTCAGCTGCTGGAGTCAGCTTTCATTTACTATGGGCAGAGATGAGCTGTGCCCATCACAACGGCAAAAAAGATATTCCAAAGTCTTCAGAAATGGCTGCAGAGCTTTACACATTTTAAAGTTGTGTATTTTACTCCTCACAGTTCAATGAACCATCCGTTGTTCATCTGTGGGGGGGAGTAGCTGCTTACAAAAATAATGTGAGTGAAAATATCCCTCCAGGGTAAGGTGCATTGCCAAGAAAGAGGACAGAAGAGGACACAGATTTGCATTGGGGGGAAAATATATATGCTGATTTTCATGTGTAGATACACATTTGGAAATAATTGCTGCAATTTCAATACAGATAGCACAGCGAGGAAGACTGTGACTAGGCAGGTGAGATTCAACAAATGTGTACCTGTCAGGGGAAGGCCTGGGCAAGGACTTCCACTTGTGCAGCAGGGCTATCCCCCCTCCTTCCACTGTGCACCCCCTGAAATTTAATTGGGGGGTCCAGAGAACCCCCAGAACAATGTGCAGGGTAGAGGATAGATGTAGGCAACCTGTAATAGTGAGAAGTTCAGCCCCTTTTTTGATGTTTCCTTCTTATAAAATATTTCTAGGTAATGCCCTCTCAAGGCTTACAATGATGCTGTCTTACCAGCGCATTTGCAGTATGAGCTGTAGCGACTCCCATGCTAATCACAAAATGTCTAAAGAATTCTGCCTCCATGAGTTGCTCTGACAGTATAGTTAGCAGCCATGCAAGCAAGAGCCCACTGGGAGGTGTTGACTGCATGGTTGTTGGCCACATCGTCACAGCAACCAGAGGTATAAAGAGGTATAAAAGGCATAAAAGCAACTCAGGTATAAAAGTGAGGTACAGTATAAATATGTTCTCTGATTGTCTCCGGAGCAACCACAGGATAGTCAGCAACCGCACTAGTAAGGGAACATTTAAAAGGGGGCTTAGAATAGCCAGGGGTCAACAAACATTTTCAGCAGGAGGCCGGTCCACTGTCCCTCAGGCCTTGTTGGGGGTTGGACTATATTCTGGAAAAAATAATGAACGAATTCCTATGCCCCACAAATAACCCAGAGGTGCATTTTAAGTAAAAGGACACATTCTACTCATGTAAAAACACCCTGATTCCCGGACCATCCGCGGCTCGGATTGAGAAGGCAATTGGGCCGGATCTGGCCCCCGGGCCTTAGTTTGCCTACCCATGGAATAGGCCTTACTAGGATCTGTGCCAGTGGTGTGGAACCTCAGCCCGAGGGATCAAATGTCACTCTCCGAGACACTCCACAGTCTAAAAAAGATTCCATACCTCTTCTCTACACAATGAGTATGAATAAGTTCAGATGTGACAAAGAACATGTCAAATGATACAATCCTCGTAGGTTTTGATGCAACCAACTATTCCAGATGTTGTTGTTTTCCCCAGCTGATTCCACCTCACCACCACTTTGTGTTTAGCAGATGAGTTAAGAATGGAAAGCAGATAAAGCCATTAGATGAGCAAGGCAGTCCTGTATCAAAAAATGTGCTCAAAGAAATGCAAAGATTCTTCTGACCAGTATTATGAAAGATACATCCTAGTCATATAACTTGGATGTGTGCCTAAATTAAAGTTTGCACAAGGTGTGCTTTAAAAGGGTTTAAAGAAATGTCTTGCATGCCACACTAACCCAACCTGTGGCTTACTGAGACTGCATGAATGTACAGGTTCCCAGAGAGGAGCTTGCAGTATCTTTGATCCTCCCCAGTCCTTTTTACTGTAGCACTATACTAAAATAAGCCGAAGTTTGGCTTAGTGTGTCAACTGTTACTCGCAGTTGAGCTCTCTCCATACTAACCACAAGCTGTAGCCAGGAGTCCCAGTTGGCATGTTAAAGCAAATCCAAACTGCAGTTGTTCATATTCCATATTTGTTGCTACTTAGTCCTGGTTAATCTGGAAATTATGCCTGAGTTTTAACTGAGCAGAGTTTAAAATGGTTGTTTTATTATGGTGATAGATGCTTTATAGGATTTTATAATTTTTGCGCTGTTGTAAATTGCCCTGGTCAATATAAAGCCCTTATATTTTCAGAAATATAATAAAACATTTCCCTGGTACTGTTACCTGAAAGTACAGTGGTACCTCGGGTTACATACACTTCAGGTTACATACGCTTCAGATTACAGACTCCGCTAACCCAGAAATATTACCTTGGGTTAAGAACTTTGCTCCAGGATGAGAACAGAAATTGTGCTCCGGCAGCGCGGCAGCAGCGGGAGGTCCCATTAGCTAAAGTGGTGCTTCAGGTTAAGAACAGTTTCAGGTTAAGAACGGACCTCCGGAACGAATTAAGTACGTAACCACTGTATTTTGTGTTTCGTACACTCTATGTTAAATTTTCAGATGGTTAAGAAAAACATCCAACAAGGAAGTGCTTGTCATGGAAAATGAAAGAAGTGGCTTTACTGTGCGGCTGTTTCCTTGCCTAAGGTGCTCTGGCCTCCTCTTTCAGTAATATGGAAAATAGCTTTGGAGTGTGATGTTTGTAGAGTTTCAATGGTTTATTTTTAGCCCCATCTTTCCATTTCTCTCTTGGAACTCAAGTTTGTTGCACAGAAGCACCAGATTGCCTGTCTGATTGGAGAGATTACTGCATCCACCCCACCCCACCCTGCTGCCAAGTAAGACTGAAAGGTTTCTCATTCCATTGGGACCTTCGTGAAAACCAGACTTTGCCTCCCAGGGAGCATTTTGCAGAGAGGGAACATTAAATCTTAATGAGGCACACATAAATAACGGAATATGCTGCTTTGTGAGTGGGGCTATCTTGGACCCATGCATTGTGAATAGCCAACCTTCAGAAATGGAAATGAGGCAAGGCCTACTCTGGGGTGTCCCAAAAGGATCCCCAGAGCTTTGAGTGGATGGGGACTGGGGAGGGTGGGGGGGGGGAGAACTGCTAGAGGTACATCTCAGTGAAATCTGTTTGACAAAGAAGTGATTCTCTTTCCAGCTGGGAGAACAGTTTTTTCCTGGTGATGGAACAGTGTCTCTGCTACCTCTTTGTGCAGAACTCTCTGCAATGGAATAGCAGATTAGGCCAGCCACAGGTGGGTATTGCACAGGCATTTCAAAGGTGCTTTGATATTTGCTATCCATTTCTGGAGGCAATGAATCCCCACTGGGTAGCACCAAGCCTAACCACTCCATTTATTTGCTATTCTGGATAGCGAGAGGATTTTGAAGCAGTCTGTGAAGCCAATTCTATAGTGAGATTCTTCCCAGTATTTCCCCCCTCTGAGAACGTGATCCAAGTAGCATGCAGGAAGGGCTATATGTTGCTACTTCAGCTTTACTAAATAGTCCATACCAGTGGCGTGCGGTGACATTTTTTCATATAGGAACAGTTAGGGCCAGAGGTGCCAGCTGGCGAGGGTGCTGGTGGGGGGCGATGTCATCATGCCTCCCTCCCTAAGATGGGCAGAAGCTTCCTGGACTTTGGGAAGGAGGCACCAGGCTTTAATATTATAATACTCTACTCGGGACATTTAGGGGACTAGCCTAGTCCCCCTAGTCCATTGACCGCTTGGCTCTGGTCCATACCCTTTTAGTCCTCAGGTAGCAAGCTTTGCCACTTTGTACTGCATGAATAGGGAAGGTGACCACGCCTGAAGAATACATCCATGAGGCCATGCGGAAACAATCATGTCTAGCAAGACAATGTTATCAGGACCATGGTGTTAGCAACAAACATTACTGTGTCTTGATCTCCCTTCACCTTAGCACTGCTCATAGAGGCAGACACCTAATGCTGTAGGGAGACAAGAAATAGTTCTCGTTTGTCCAGATCACTAAACTGGAAGAATATTTTTTTCGAACCTACAACAAACTAGAAGTTATATATGAAGCATGAACTGTCCACTCCCACTGCTTGTTAGGAAGGTGAGCACACACTCTGCTTTCCATATCCTTATGCATAAGCACCTGTGACTCACCTTACAGGTTTTCCTTATCTCTCAACAGGGACTTCTCTTTAAAGTTTCACTGCTCTTCTCCTGTTTTCTCTATCTCTGATATTGCCTCTCAGTTGCGACTTTCTCCAGTGTTATTATTCCAAACCTGGGCCTTTGAAAATAGAAAATAAAGTGAGACTAATGGTGTCTGCTTTTTGCAGTCTTCTCCCACACAATGCCACTGCTTGGCTGAACATGCTTGTAGGGACATTTCACTGAGCGACTCATCAGTGACCATAATGCACAGGAAGGTGCCCACTATTGCCCTGTGGCACTTCTAAAACAATTTCCTAAAGATCATTTAGTGTGTAAAAGCTATTTTCAATTTCGGTTCAGCAAGGAACAATTGCAAGAGGCAACAAAAAAAAATTGCATTCATGGGGAAAAGAAATCCATTATTTTATTGTGTATGTTGGTTATTATTTATCTGCTTATGCACAGAGCATCACTCCTGCTGGGCTGTAATCTTAGACTATTGTGGCTTCTTTCTTCCTCTTGCATTTGACAAAAGACCTTTGCCGTTGCTGCAGTTTCGGCAATTGAATGTTTTGAAGGGCATCATAAACACAGCTAATCCCCTGCCGAGAAAAGCAGCTGGCCATCCCTGTAAACAGCTTTTGTTGGACCCAAGACTCAGGCATCTGTGCAAAACAGAGGGTACAGAGAAAGAATATTAACATGTATGAGTTGTTTGTTAGGTCACTGGACTGAAATGTTAAATACTGCAATTAAGTAATATTAAGTACTTATAACTCCAGCCCTAGTCAGCCACCACTCAATAAATGCACCACTTGTCTTTCATGTCAAGCATGACAAAACGAAAGCATTTGTGGATTATGTTAATTATAAAGGGGCTGCCATGCCCCTTTCTGCAGCCTACCAATCAGTTTGGTGGCCTTAGAAACCAACTGGCAGCAAAACAAACAAACAAACAAACAAACCTGGTGGGAAGTGAGCTTTAGCCCACACTCTTGAAGTCACTATGCAGAGTCCCATAGGCATTACATCATTGCTGTGCGTCGAACTGCTCAACAGAGCTAGAACTTGGCAGAGGAGTGAGGCACGGGAGCAGAGGTTGCGCAAGTTGTTACCCAAGTCTCTCTGTTTTTGGGTAAAGGCTACAACTTGGGTGTCCTTAAGAATGAAAGGCCAAATGAAAAAACGATAAGGGGACCCTAGTGAGAATTTTTGTCAAATGTAGGTAGCACCAGTGGAAGCTGGTGACCATAGGGGCTGGTAGAGCAGAAGCCAGAGAGGCCAACAGTAGATGAAGCCAGAGTCAATGATAGGAAGAGCTTTAGCCCCCCCCCCATCTTTGTTGAGTTGTAGAAGCATTCCCACACTCTACATTCTCCTCATATGTACAGTGGTACCTCAGGTTAAGAACTTAATTCGTTCCGGAGGTCTGTTCATAACCTGAAACTGTTCTTAAAGTGAAGCACCACTTTAGCTAATGGGGCCTCCCGCTGCTGCTGCGCCGCTGCTGCGTGATTTCTGTTCTCATCCTGAAGCAAAGTTCTTAACCCAAGGTACTATTTCTGGGTTAGCGGAGTCTGTAACCTGAAGCATCTGGATCCTGAAGCGTCTGTAACCTGAGGTACCACTGTATATGCATGGTGCCGGGGAATATATAAATAGAATCATACCAGGAAATGGCAGGAGAGAGCTGAAGAGTCCTCATGGCTTGCGAGGAGACCCTCCCTGGAGCCTGAAGAGGATGCCAGTGAGGGCAATGGAAGCCCCGAAGAGACCGGAGGCACAGTGGGGCTTTGCTTAGGCTGCTTGGCCTCCCTGCCTAACAGCTGACTCATGGGGTAGTGCAGCAGCAGCAGCCGCTTTCCTGCACATCCTGCAGCCTCCAGCTGGCCCCAGAGCTTCAATTCTAGTTGAAGAGAGAGTTGTGTAGGGAGAGAGCAGGAGAGCAGGGGGAAAGAGGCATTCAGAGGCTTCTTAGAGGGTGCTCCCCCATTTTGCATTATTTCACTGCACACAGGGGGCCGGAACCTAAAGCTCATGTAAGTGGGGGTGCCTGTACAAGGGCAACATTGAAACCAAGTGGGGGGAAGCTAACAGCCAGTGCCACACCATGGGCTGGTTTTAAGTAAGAAGGCTGGCAGGTGTGAACTTGCTGAAAGATGACTGAGGTTGGTGTAGCGCTGTCCCATTCCCCTTAATGGATCAGCCTCCACTGAGCAGAACCCTGTCCTAAAGCCAGCTTAAGGGAGGGAACTTAACTCAAAAGTGGAGTGAGTAGGTCTCTGAAATTTGGGGACACTCTCATAAGACCACATGATTGTCTTTCACTAACATGCTTGAGTTTATTGTCATCACACAAGTAGAATGTGAACTGTTGAGTCTCTTTTCTGAGTTTATACTGTCAGTTTGATTTATAATCTCATTTACTCACATATGGAATTTAAAGTTCATGTATTGCATGGTCATGCAAATGATCATTAGTTTTGCATCTAAACCTGAGTAAATACATCTGAAACGACTGCATAGTGCTTGTCCTTTTTTTACCCCTGCCTCTGGTTCACTCTCCTTCCTCTGTTGTTTCCATTGTTTCCCTTTATATTATAACCTCCTTGGGGTGTGGACCTGCCCTCTTGTACTACACAGAGCATGAACAATTGGTTGTCTTTTATAGCAATATCATGTCCCTCCAATCCCCTTTGAAAGAATGAGTGGTCTCCAGTTAATAATGGCCAAAGTCTGGAGGGAAAAAAATGTTAAGTAGCTGGCCTTGAATGGAGCAGATGCAAAGTGTCTTAAATACCAAACACAAAACTTCACCTGAGCTTTGAAGTTCAAGTTCTCCCAGTTTCCAACCACCAGAACACTGAAATTATTGCAGCTTTTGGAATGCAACCTTAAAATAAACAAACACATCAATTAATAAGCCTGTCACTGAATAGAAAAGAACTGAGAATCTTTCTATTGAGGTAATAGCCTGCTGATCATGCTGCAGAAGACAAGGGGAAGGACTGGGTCGCTATAACCATCATTTGCCAATATCCAGCTAAGAAAACTGGTGTGTACAAAGCCCTCCATGCCCCTTTCTTGTTAGACTCCTAATATCTGCTGGTAGGTCTGGAAACAGAAGTTGTTCACTGGGTGGGTAGAGCCTCTAAGGGTAGTCAATGTGATGCCATCCAGATCTTTGTTCTCATTATCCTATCTATTGGTCATGCTGATTGGAGCTGGCGGTATCAGTAGTCCACAACAACTGGAGGGCACCATGTTAACTATCTCTGGTGCAGACAAAACAGAGCTACATGGACCATTGATCTGATTCCAGCATATGCTATGATGCTGCCAAGCCATTCTGGATTGCTTTCAGTGGAATGCTCACTGAAATTCATGTCAATATCCACATTCGAAGTGCATATCCTGATCCACATTCTGGCCGAGCTGGTTCAATTCATATTTTTTTTTTAAAGTTACTATGGATGGATGGGAAGAGTATTTTCCTATCTTTGGAAAGAAAGAAAAATAAGTACATTGAAAATGTCAATTTTTTTCTAGCTTTTCTAGAATATAAACAGCTAATGATGGATGCAAGGACTGAGAGCATCAGCCTGGTTAAGCAAAGTAGCCCAGCCTTTTGTGGCATTTCAGTCTTTAATCTGTAATATTTGTAGCCTGGCAGAAGCTATATTTATTATAGAACTGGAATAAGCTTAAATATTTGAATTTGTTCCCCTTTCCTTGCTGCATACTCAGCCCTTCTTCTTAGCTGCTTGGCCACTTTTCCCTTATCAGAGGATTGTAGTAGGTTTATTATTTAGATTCCCTTGCCTTCTTTTCTGCCTTAAGTCACCCAATGAAGTGCATGCATAAAACAAACAAAGGAGAATGTATTTCTCTGGGACCCTGGAGGGAATGAACAAAATCAGCATTTAAATGGGAGATATTTAGAGGGCTTTAAAATAAAAGGGAAAGCCTTGGTTCCATAAAATGGTAATGTGCACCTAAAATAACATATTTACACATATTTAAATATCCACCTGTATTTAAGGAATAACTCTATTCTAATAGCATTAGCCTCAATGGGAGAGTCAGGTGCAGCAAATTGTATAACATTTGTATTATTTCCTGTAATTGAAAACGCCAAGTGCCTGCATTCATTTACGGAATCCTTTGGCCTTATGCAGTGCTAGAGTGAGCAGCTATTCTAAGGCATGCCATTCCTTCCCCCTTATCTTTATTTGAATGTCCTTGCTAAGATAGAGTTACATAGAAATTAAATGTCATTTGATTCTCTCCCCACACCTGCCTTTTGGTGGAAACCACTTTTAGGAAAACTGGATGAGTTGCCCTACTTTCCATTATAAACGGGACTGACTTGTGTGACGGAAAAGTTTGTTTTTGATGGGCATGTTGGGTCAACAAGTGCTTTCTTTTCTTTCCCCTTGCCAGCAAACGGTTAACGAATGGCAGCTTATGATTGGCCAGGGTTCTGGGAGGGGGAGTTGAAAAGGAGAGG
Organism: Podarcis filfolensis; assembly: GCF_964270895.1. NCBI lineage: Eukaryota > Metazoa > Chordata > Lepidosauria > Squamata > Lacertidae > Podarcis > Podarcis filfolensis. The sequence goes on from NC_139604.1 coordinate 108,321,060, forward strand.
ATTTTGAGAGACAGTTTGTCGGTTAGGATAGAAGTTGGGAGAGGAGAGAGAGTTGGTTCTGGGTAGAAACATCCACTTTGAGCAGACTTCCTCAACCTTGGCCCTCCAGATGTTTTGAGACTACAATTCCCAGCATCCCTGACCACTGGTCCTGCTAGGTAGGGATCATGGGAGTTGTAGGCCAAAAACATCTGGAGGGCCGAGGTTGAGAAAACCCGACTTTGAGGAATATGTCACAAGCTAGAGAAAGGAGACTCTGAGCTTAGTGTGAAGGACAGTGTGTGGTGTCCTGTAAGAGTAATTAGGCCAGGAATTAACTGGGAGACTGAGGCTGAGCCAGGAGAAGTAGAAGCTATGAGGATACAGTCTACTTAGGACTCATTCCAGTCAGGAGGGGAGATTCTTCTACAAAAAGAAAAGACTCCCAAACCAGTTAAGAGGGGTGTGGATATCCCTTGGGTCTGTTACTTGGAGTACCTCAGTAGTAGGGTTGTCAAAGGGGTGTGTAACAGGGTGTGTGACAGGAAGTACCACCTTGTTTAAGAACCAGAGTATTAAGCGGCAACAGCTGTGCAAAACTGAGAAAGAACTGAAGTGAAATAACATTATAATCTGAAGTATTGTATGTTTTACTCACTTTGTGTCATAAACTTCCTTTATTTAATAAAACCATTCTTGTTTATTTGATCAAATCCTGCCTGAGACTCCAAATTATTAAGTTTTCCCTCACACAAGTCCCCCACAAGATAATCTGGGGTAGTTTGTAGGAATTTGTGGAACTGGTGTTCTCAGTGGTGGGTGCACTATATTTAGGTGAGAATGGGCCCAACGGCACCAGGGGGGAAAGTGCTGTTGCGCAGTTGCAACTTGCCAGAGAGCAGTGTATGCAACTGTTTCATAAAATCCACAAAAATGTTCCACCTTATGCAGACAGCTCAGTTCATGGATGATAATCCTGTTAGAATCAACTGTGAATGAGCCATTTGGTCCAAGTCTAGAAAACAGAAATAGAATTAGGATCACTTCATACTTTGCAGTATGCGATGGAAACAAAATATTGCTGTGCTTTTTTGGGCAACGGAGTTTTTGAGCTATTTTTGATGAAATTCGCCAAAATCTACACTTCTGACATGGGTTGTCCAGATTTCCTCTGGCATTTGAGCAATTTCTGTCTGGACACTGCTTCTAATGGCCGAATCCTGGCTATGTCCAGGAAATTCTGGACATATAACAGGCCTATTGTAAGCCCCTACAGAAGGGCAAGCAGGGCAAGGCCATTTATATTCACCAGACTCACACAAATCAAATCATGTGATCTGCCAGCTTCTACCTCATATGCTAGCTAATGCAAAGTGCCAAAAAAGGACACCACGTAGCATATAGGTTACGTTCTGGCTTCCATGTGCATAGCTGAAATCGCATAAAGTGGGGACCATCCTCTAAAAAGCCTCCAAATGTCCGTTTTCCCCTGCTCTCCAGCTTTCTCTCCCACTGTCTCCCCCAATCCGGACCAAAATATCTGGAGTTGAAGCTCTGTTGCCAGCTGGAGGATGCATGGAAAAGCAGCAGCAGCTGCTGCGCTACCCTGTGCATCAGCTGTTAGGCAGGAAGGCTGAGCAGCCTAAACAAAGCCCCACTGTGCCTCGGTTCTCTTCAGGGCTTCCTTTGCCCTCTCTGATGTCCTCTTTGGGCTCTCCTGCTCTCTCCTGCCTTTTCTGGATTTGAATCCAATTATTTATTTCTTGGCGCTGCACATATACGTGGTTGTGTGTGAGTTGATAGCTCATAAGGGCGGGGATGCCTGTACTACAGAAAACTGATGTTTCCAAGGTAAATAGCTGTCAGGTTTTTGTCTTTGTGGCGTTTCAATTTTAATCGCAATGGGGAAATTGATGTTTTTGTATTATTAATCTATTCTGCATATGACAGTTTCAGTCAAAATGGACCAGAGTTTAGAATCGGCTTTGGCCTACTATTTAAAACGATCAAAACATTGCAAATTACCAAGTCTCTCTCTCTCTCTCTCTCTCTCTCTCTCTCTCTCTCTCTCTCTCTCTCTCTCTCTGTGTGTGTGTGTGTGTGTGTTGAAATAATGCAGCTGCCTGGTAGAACCTACTATCAGAAAACCTCTCCCACTAATCAATCCTTGTTTTCCTCTTGGTAACTCCTGAGAGACCTCCAAGTAAATAAAGCTCTTTAATTAGTGATGTCCTCCTCCACTGCAGTATGGGAATCAATGGCCCCAGCTCAGTCATTGTCAATGGTTTCTTCTTCTGCCTGCCTGCAGCGACTGTACCTTAAGGGCAAAGAGGAGGCCCTCAGCAGCAGCAGCTGTTTACAGGCCACAAAGGGGCTGATTTGAAAGAATGTGCACTGCCTTGATTTCTTACCTCACCTTGAGGACAGGGTGACATGTGTGTGTATGCATACGCGTTTTTATAGTTTCAGCGGAGGTGAAAGAAGTCAGCCCTGTAAAAGAGATTGCTCAAAACTGCTTCTGTAAAGCGCTCGGAGGACACCTTTCATGAGAGCTGAAAGAGCTTTAAAAAATTTCTTTCTTTGATTGCTTTGGGGAAATTGGCACCAATTTAAATTGGTTAAATCTTTCACAATTTGAAACCACTCTTATGGCCCTTATTCTGATAAGAAATTTATCCTGGCAGAGGTTTATCAGTGTTGATAACGGTTTCTGCGGCTACAGGGAAATGTTGATACAGCACGAGCATCTCTCATCTTGACATTTACTTTTTTTTGCCAAATAGAAGGGAATATTGCATGTTGGAAGTGTTTTACTGTAGCAGATTGTCTGCAAATACTATATGCCACAGTTTGAAAGCATGGCTTTGATGGTGTGTCTGCACACTTTTCATTATTCATTGCATTTTGGTGCACTGAGAAGCCAAACTTCCACCCTTCAACCTGCCTGAAATCCTGGGAACCCACTGCCAGCCAGTGTTGACAGCATTGCTTCCTCTGATTGTTTAGCAAGAACAATTGAGTGGCTAAGCATCCTTACCAACTTTGCTGCCTTATTTTGATGGCACTGTGATCTGTATGCAGCATATTCCTAGTATATTGGGAAATGCTACAGTGCCAAGCTAACAAGTAGATTTCCTATGCTTTAAAATAAACTGTGTTGTGTGTACAACTTTAATTATATGTTTTATTTGTGCAGATGGGAATAGAGCCAAAGCAAGGGTTTTTATTTGTTCAGTTATTTATTGGCTGATTAAAATTACCAAGGTTGTAATTTATATGCCTTATTAAAGCTCATATTTGGGCATGTTAGAGAAAAACAAATACTCCCCTATTCTTTCCCTGTTTTCATTTTCTGCTTAATGGCTTTGCACCTGGCTTATTTTTAATTTCCTTTTACATTAGGAGTGTTGGTCTCTCTCCCCTTTACATTAATCAGTGGCTGGAAAGAAGTGTGCAAAAGTGCCTTAATGCAAGTATTCCTGCTAGTTCTTTAAAAATGACTAAGCTCTTTGTGGTTTGGCATGAATCTATCTTTAATAAAAACAAAACAAAACAAAACCCAAGAAGGCAAGCATACCAAACCAATGTGTTCTAAATTGGAATTTCTGAAAAAGGAGACAGACTAGAGCCTTGGACCCAGGGTGATCTGATAGGTAAAGGGTTACTCCCCCACAATGACTTGGATCTAGTTTTCTAAAGTAGCATGGGAATAAAACACAATTTAAATTGTATACTGTGTATTTTCTCCTACATAGTCTTTTCCCCCCCCAGAGCTATAACCTCTAGGTGTGAATTTGTGTTTCTATTTGTTTTCTCTTTTTATATTGTCTTAATTTGTTGGGTGTTATATATGTAAATACGGGACACGGGCGGCGCTGTGGTCTAAACCACAGAGCCTAGGGCTTGCTGATCAGCGGTTCGAATCCCTGCAGCGGGGTGAGCTCCCGTTGCTCGGTCCCTGCTACTGCCAACCTAGCAGTTCGAAAGCACGTCAAAGTGCAAGTAGATAAATAGGTACCATTCGGGCGGAAAGGTAAATGGCGTTTCTGTGCGCTGCTCTGGTTCACCAGAAGCGGCTTAGTCATGCTGGCCACATGACCCGGAAGCTGTACGCCGGCTCCCTCGGCCAATAAAGCGAGATGAGCACCGCAGCCCCAGAGTCGGCCACGACTGGACCTAATGGTCAGGGGTCACTTTACCTTTCTTTATATATGTAAATATAAACATTATATATGAATGAGAGAGAGGCTGAGATCAGGAGTTAATGTTCAGGTTGGGTTTCAGAAGATCAAATGCCTGAGAAATTATAAAATATAATTGTTGCCATACTTTAGCATAACAATTTAGTATAGTGCACAGTGTTTATTTAGAACGCGATTCTTAAGAGTCCCTATAGAGTCAGGTAGTTTTGTCAGCATCATTAGGAGAAAAGCACAGTCTAGTGTTAAGCAAAAACTATAGCATTATGCAAAAGTATACACCCCACCTCCCCAAAAAATGAACACAACCCTTCATGGAATGACAGTTTTCAGTCCTGTGCTGAGGCTCATGTAGAACACAGTTTTCATAATATTCTGGACTCCCTGAATAGGCCTCAGAAACTGAGTGTGGTATTTGCATGGTGGTAATGGAGGTGAACATGAATATGTTGTGATGGAGAGGAAGACCTTAAGTCTGGAGTTACTCAACTGCCAGAAGGAATCAAGAACCAAATAATCAAGGGCAGTCCATCCCATTCAGCCACCTAAGGTGGAACAGGGATTACTGCCTCCTGCCACCACGCTGCTCGGCCCCACCCCCCATGCTGCTGCCAACTCCCACCATCACTACTTCCACCACCAGAATGCCCTGGCTCTCACTGAATTCGGCAAGAGTCAGGACATTCCACAAAGCATTGCTGCTTGGCTTCTCCACCCAATGGCTCAAAGACAAGTGGCAACACAGTATGCCAGAATGCCTCCCTAGCGGCAGTGAGAGGGGAGTGTTCTGACGGCAGTAGATGACTCTACAAATAATAGTGCCAGACCTTCCATGGAGGCAATTTGAGAGAGCAAGAGTGGGCAGTGAGGGCAGCCATAGAGCTGCCTGACATAAGAGGGGTCAAACCAAAGGAAAGAATAGCAGCCTCCTATCCTTCCTTCCTTCCTTCCTTCCTTCCTTCCTTCCTTCCTTCCTTCTCCTTCTCCTTCTCCTTCTCCTTCTCCTTCTCTTCTTTCCCAAACCTCTTTTTCTCTTATTTCCTACAATTCAATGGAGTGGAGACAAGCGAGGACAAATTTTCCCTTCTGCATACATTGCCAGGTACAAAACTGCAGGTGCCACAAATGTATTGTGGTCTTACCTGCAACCACCATGCATGTCATCTGGTTGCACCTGCCGCCACAGCTAAGTAGGAACCACAAGGAAATGCACTAGTGTACCAGGCAAAATTTCTGTGATAAGATGAAAGGATTGTAAATGAAATATGAGGGAAAGGAAAGCCCAAAGGTGTGAGATTTGGGCAGCTGTGTGTGAAAATGTGTAGGAAATTGATCCTTAGCAAACAAATAACTATTACTGGGCTGTCTTTCCTATTGTTCTGTAAACACACTGCTCTGGAATCAGACAGGTAGCACTTTTACGTCTTATATTTGTAGGGAACATGCAAAACAGGAAGATCATGGGTCAAATCACTAACTACTTACATCTATGTAAATTCCACATACTTTTATGACATCCTGACAATTTATCCCAATTTTCTCCCTCTCTAAAACATAGGGTTCTGTTATGTTATTATAGAAAATAAAGCTTGATTCCTGGTCATTATGAAAGGATGGACTCCTGGAGCTTTTTTCTCCCTTAGGACCTTGATCTTACAGGCCTTGATTTGGGGGAAGGGGAGAGAATTGAGAAAGGAAAATAGTGAGATTTAGGCAAGAGTCTTTATTTTTTGTGTGTATGTTCCTGTGCAGAAAATTGCACAACAATAGTGCTGGATGTAATTGCAGAGGAGTGTTTTGCAACTGTACAGATTAGGTTGATTTCGGTGTTCTTTTATGTGTGCCTTCAGTTCTGTCACTGACACCCCTGCAAGGAAAGTCAGGGCAGCAAATATAAGAGAGTGCTAGGAGCAATCCAGCTAATGGGAAATTCACTGAGTAAAATGCTCTTCTTTTGAAGTATGCTGACATCTCAGATTCTCCCTCCCTCCCTCCCTCCCACCCTCCCTCTCCTCTCTCTTCTCTCCCTTAATCCAAATTTGTTTATCCACCAACATAAACAGGTGCTTGGGGAAAGGTTTTGCCATTTGCTTAACCTCCTCCCACCAAAGCTGTGATTTCAGCACAGATTTGCAAAGTGCCTGCTGAGCTGCCTTTGTTTGTGTTATCTGTTCCTTTGCACACACCCCTTTCATTGCATTGCCCAGCCCAGCCCTCCCTCTTTTTCTTTCTTCCCACTTAATTTCTGCTTAGATATGTAGTGTGCTTCTCAGCTTCTTAGTCCTCAATTCCAACTGAAAAGAATTCTAAGTCTGTGTAGCTGCATTTACTCATCCCTTCCCAGTATTCATTTCCTCTTCCTCTTTTTCCCACCCCGCTCACCACACACAATCAAAATATAGATTGTAAGCTCCTTGAGGTTGGCCCCTGTTATCTGCTTAGGTTATGTACTCTGTTCCCTGACAGTCTTCTGAAAATAGGGATAATGCACCATCATTTATCACATACCAGTCCAATGATGCAAAAAATTAACTAACTTCGTCCTGCAGTCATTTTTTTTACTCCAAATTGGAGAGTGTTCTGGCTGTTGATGCCTTTTGGGTGTAAATTTGCACTTGTTTACTAATCCCACTGTCCAGATGACTTCAGTAGGACTTAGGATAATTACCGTAATGACAAACCCCAGAACTTGGGATCGCCTCCAAACAGTGGCGTAGCATGGGGGGTGCAGGGGGGCCCGGCCGCACTGGGCGCAACATCTGGGGGTTAGGGTTAGGGGGCGCAAATCCACAGGTTAGGGGGCGCAAATTACTTGCCTTGCCCCGGGTGCTGACAACCCACGCTACGCCACTGCCTCCAAACCTGTGCCAAAGGAACAGCTAATGGCACAACTAGACCCTTAAGGAAAGTAATTGGGAAGAGAAAGATTGGGAAGGGGTAGACGGCCCTTAAATTGGACTTGCTGGATGGAGAACACACATCCAGGGCCAATTTGCCGGGGCTTGCCAAAAGCAGATTTCAGCACAGGGCAGTGTCAGTGCACAAGCAGCTCAGTACAGGCTTGATAGCATCCCTGCTTTACTAACTGTCTCCGGTTTGGCCCTTGCGCTGGTCTCCTGGAGAGTGCTGAGTGGTCATGGATAAGGCTTAAATCTCCTTAGCTTTATCAATGCAACATCATACTGTGACTTAGGATTATTCTCCAGACACGCATGCTTTGTTTCCCCTTGTAAAAATCATCCTTCACATGAAAACATTATTACGGAGGATGAGAAGGCCATTAATACTGATTAGAAGAAGCAATGGCATTTCCTTCAACATAATTAAAGTTGCAGGCTGAGCTCTACCATGTCAAAGACCGTAGAACACTTTACTAGGATTTGTCATTGGTATAAAATATGTTGAGGGAGAGCAACGGAGGAGCAGCCGGTGAAAGTTTGTGGGGTGATATCTTGGCTAACGCGGAAGGCTGTATCTCAGCCTTCACCAAGGCTTTTGGTTGTCAGCAGTATTCCACCAAAGTTGCAGAGTCTACTGAAGAGATTGCATTGTCCTGGTACAGATGAGGACTATGGGGAAAGAGGCCTTTTGTAAATTGTTGTCCCTTGTCCCTGATGTGGATGGTGGGTCAAGTCAGCTCCGTGATAGCTTTGGTTATGCTGGGTCAATTCCTTCATGGGATCACCCTTCATGTTAACCCAAGGAGACAGGTCTGAGGATGAAAGCTCGCTCTTGGCAATTCTCCATATATATATATATATATATATATATATATATATATATATATATTTAAATGATATTTATTAAAGTTTCAAAAAAAGGTTACAAAAATAAGAAAGAAAAAGAAAAAAGAAGCAAAAAGTACAAAATACAGAAAAATAAAAACATTTAAAAATAAATCAATCTTTCCATGTCTTGTCTTTCATTTACTTGTTTCCCTGACCTCCTCACACCTCCCTTTTTTGTATTCCAGTTCAATTAGTTAATTCAGCAAATCCTTTCCCTCTTTGTTTTTATCTTAATCCTTTATCTTAATATATTATACCTTTACATTCTCACCTGTTAACAATCCATTTTTACATACTCCTTTGTAACATTACTGCTAAAACCACTTAACTTCATTCCGACATCATTCTAACATTCATTAATTTTACAGTATTTCTGCAAGTAGTCTTTAAATTTCTTCCAATCTTCTTCCACCGACTCTTCTCCCTGGTCTCGGATTCTGCCAGTCATTTCCGCCAGTTCCATATAGTCCATCACCTTCATCTGCCATTCTTCCAGGGTGGGTAGATCTTGTGTCTTCCAATACTTTGCAATGAGTATTCTTGCTGCTGTTGTAGCATACATAAAGAAAGTTCTATCCTTCTTTGGCACCAATTGGCCGGGTAATTCTCCTTATAAACCTGCCTGAAACTATTCCCAGCCACCCCTCCATTCTCAGCCTTCCCTGTACCACATTCCTTCTGAGATCCAGGTTTTTCCACAGTTTCTACAACATCTTCTTGACTGTTCCCTACAACAGTCTCCTCCCTCTGCAACAATTCATTTCCTAGAGTGGCAGGAGAGCCAATGGATGGAGTGAACGTGTTGCTCCTGGAAACTCACCCTGTGCCCTTTTAAAAACTGGAAATGAATGTTAAAAGCCCCTTTCCATGTGGTTTTATTATTATTATTTAGGATACACTGTTGGCTGGAGGTACTGAGTATTAGCTCTTGCTCTATTTCACATCTCTTAAAGTGTGCTAGCATCTTGTGCTTAAAAGTAACAGAGCCTTAACTTTATAGCCATGTAATTGATGGTGATAGCAAACAAATAAAAAAAGCTATTCTGGGTTTATTTGGTGCAGTCCTTCAAGGGGCTGAATCTTCCAAGTGTTGCAGGCTACAACCCTAAACTTGCTTGCTAGGGAGTAAGTGCCAGCAGGACTTAGTTCTGAATAAACACACATTGGATTCTGCTGCTAGTATATTTCAATAGATTTGTTGTGCATTGCATGAATGTAAACTAGGCAACCTCAGTTGTGAGAAAGAGTCAAATAGAACATTCTGAATAGTAACCAGCAGCCACCAAGAGATTTTTCATAGGGCTGCTTACAGCCCCCAGAACAAAACACATCATTGTGGGACGTGTGGCAAAAAAATGATAAAAATAAATGGAGTATTTGTTTAGGAAATGAAAACACAGCAGTAAAAGATGCTGAGAAGCTATTTAGTGCCGCACATTACTTCTTCATCACTTGATTATTTTAGTTTCATTTCTATTTACATACCCAGTTGATTCTTTTGCATCTGGATTGTGCACAATTCTTTCAATAATGTACGGTTCAGTGGCTATAATTACAGGATTGTTAAAGTTCACATTTTACTATTCATCTTGTTATCTCCAGTAATGGAAGGTTAGAATAAATGCACATAATTACACGGTTGGTCCTAAATTATTTTTTATATTGCTCTCACCGGGACACACTTGAAAAGCAAAATTTATTCTCAGTGATTTCCCTCCCCACCCCCATCCCCCTTCACAGTGGTAATATACTTGCAGTGAAAAAAACCAGCCTCCCTTTTCTGCTTCCCAGAGTTCAGGTAAATAAAGCATCTGCAGTATATGCGGCACATCTACTTTAGAAAAAACACACGCAACTGCCCAAGTTCTTTGATAAGAACAAACTGCTGGCACGTTCTCTGGTCGATGCTGCATTGAAAAATGTGTGGAGTGAGGGGTACATGCCGTCTCCTCTCAACTGTGCCCAAGGATGCAGCCTGCATACTTTGCCTAATGGGTCTTAGCAGGACTCACTGAAAATGTGCCCTCTCTGTGTAGTTCCTGTTCATCTGCATAGCCCTGAGTTGTGTTTTGAGGTCATACTAGAATCAGGGTAGCCAATGGGATGCCCTACAGAGGTTATGGGTTCCATCTCCCATCAGCCCCAACAAGTATGACCAATTGTCAGGGACTGGTCAGTGTGGCTACTTCTGTACCAGAATGTGATGAATCTTGTGGAACTGTCCTTTATAGAATTTTGTTTGTTTGTTTTTTTAAACTAGCTTATTGATTCATCATGTCCAGAATTGCTCCTGCGCTGAATGCACTGAACACAGTGGGAAGGGGAGGTAATCAAGATAGCCATGACCCAGTTTTGTTCCCTCTGAACATTTACTAAATGTTAGCAGATGGCTATTGTTTGCTTTGGTTGGGTGCAGTTTTCAAGGCTTTGGACAGAAGACCTTTTAATGTCCCCTTGCTGGAGACATTTTAAACAAAAGATCGGTGGGAATCTCTGAGCCTATTGATATAAATATAAATAAATAAAGGAGGAAAACGGGGGGGGGGTGTATTTTATGGGTGCAGTGCTTACCATGTCAAAGTGTCTTCTTCACAGTGTCTGTAAAAAAAAGTATCCATAGTCTTTGAGTTCTCTGCCATTTGTGTGCTGTATTAGAACACTCATAAAGCACTTGCAACACAATGAAAACATAACACAATGCTGTGGAAGCATTAAATATACTTAAATAAAGTTGAAGCAGTCAGAAATCTACAGATCGGATTTTGAAAAGTTGGGAGAATTGCCCCTATGACCCAGGACTGAGGCCGTCCAGAGTCTACACTTCAGGATCAACTGCTCCCATAAGAAATACACTTTGCTTTGACCCAAGAATAAGTGAAATTTGGTGAAGTTGCAAAACACTACTTGGCCAAATAGCATAACCAGTAGTGTTGTTATTTCTTCCTTTTGTTGGGAGATTCAAGACAGAAAAAAGAAATAACTTCTTCACACAGTGCAATAGTTAAACAATGAAATTTACTCGCACAAGAAGTAGGGATGACCACCAACTTGAATGGTTTTAAAAGAGGACTAGACAAATTTGTGGAGGAGAAGGTCATCAATGGCTACTAGCTACAGTGGCTATGTTCTACCTCCACTGTGAGAGACAATATGCCTCTGCATACCAGTTGCTGGAATCGCTAGTGGGCAGAGAGCTGATGCACTCATTGCCCTGTTTAGAGGCTTCGGGTTGGCTACTGGAATAGATGGGCCATTGGCCTGATCCAGCAGGCTCTTCTGGTGTTCTTAAAAAGAAATGAAGAACATATGATAAACAAGATAAGATAGAAGAGATAAGCGCCTATTTTTCATCTGCCCTAGTGATGAAAATTGCTTCTGCGAGGCCACAGCTGTCTCGGTAGAGGGCCAGGTCACACATGTTCTCCATGTAAATACTTCCCTAGAACAGATTGCATAGAAAACAGTCTAAATGTCTGAAACAGCTTTTTTGTGGAAATTTGAACACTCCATCTGTTGCTCCATTCTGGTCTCCCTGTTTTCATTGGCTAAATCTGCAGTGGGACTAGTTGATCAATGCAGCAAGATTATTCAGGCAATGGCGGTTGCTCAAGAGGTAAACTGGTTTCAACATAAAGGCATTTTATTGGTGTAAGCCATATGGGTCATCCACCCTCCCCGAAGGAAAAGCTTATTACTTATCATTAGAGAGGTGGGGGGGGGGGAGATCCTGAATAATGGAGAGCTCAAGCTGTACTGCATACAGGAGGAGGAAAGGAATGCACAAGAGCAGGAAAAATAAGCAACACAAACTGTGCATGTGTGTGTGGGTTTTATTGTATAACCACAGAGCTTGCAAGCATAATGACTGAGATGCTACTTGGGGATGCTTGTGTGCTACACAGTAGCTGCAATGGAATGATAGGGCTGTTACACACCGTTGAAGATGTAATTAGCACAACTCGGCTCTGCCTGCTTTTCAGAACCGTTGGGATGTATGTGGAATGAATGGCTGCCCAGGAGAGATGAATGGTTTATAAGAATTAGGAGTAGCCTGACCCAGAGGATGATCTTGTTTGACAGAGAAAGAAAATCCTTGCAAGAAGCTGTGGCTCCCACCCATGTCTCTGTAACACACTGCATCTGGCTTTGCTGTTTTCACTGGTTTCAATGAATCTGGCATCACACAAGTGGATATATTATACCCACAGCCCAGTAAGGACAAGTTGAGCATATGAAGCTGCCTTATTCCAAGTCAAACCATTGGTCCACCCAGCCCACCATTGCCTGTTCTCAGTAATATCAGCTCTCCAGAGTGAGATCCTTTTAATTAGATATAACAAGCATGGGACTTGGGGCTATCTGCATACAAGAACATAAGAAGAACCTGCTGGATCAGGCCAAAGACCCGTCTAGTCCAGCATCCTGTTCTTGCAGTGGCCAATCAGATGCCCCAAAGGGAAACCAGCACTCAGGATTTCGAGCACTCGCTTCCCTCCTCTGGTTTCCAGCAATTGGTATTCGGAAGCATTGCTGCTTCCACCTGAGGGGGTAGAGAACAGACGAAATGGCTAGTAGCCTTTGATAGTTCTCTCTTCCATGCTACCACCAGACTGTAGCCACTCCTCATGAAATGCCATATGAAGCTGTTGTCCACCAAACCAGACCATCAGTCCACTGCAAGTTTTTGAGCAGAGAAGGCTGTATTCCCGCTTTCCTACTTGGTTATGTAGGAAATTGAAACTGGGGTGTACTGTGTACAAGGCATGTGCTCTGCATCTGGTTCAGCTGAAATTGCAGCTCCTGCTCGTTCTGGCACTGGAGTTATCTATGCTCTTCCCTTTCAAATCAGACATCTTGTTTCAGCTCCGAAATCTCAGACGAAACAGCGCATTGAAAATGCAGCAACAAACACTCTTGTTTGTTGTACCTTGTGCCTACATCTTTTGTCCCTTCCTGACCTCTGTTTATCTTATCTGTCCAATTATCATTCTACATAGGATGTTGCTCCTGTTGTATCCATGGCTTGCACAGTGCTTTTGCTCAATCTAGTTCTCTAAGCCCTTCACTTGACCCCTGCTTTCACAAGCGCCTTGCTTTCTGATTAATGAGGCCTGGGTGGTTATGGTCCTGCAGCGCTTGAGTGGCAGAGTACAGGAGGGAAGAAAAGAAGCAAAAGAAAACTAGCAGAAAGTGTGCTCTGACTTCAAGCCTCGCTCTGTCTGCCAGAAGTCAAGTTGCCCCTAAAGAGTCTTGCTATACAGCTGCCGCGTGCAATGCTCTTTCTGTTCCATGTTAAAAGGACACATGGACTTGAGCTTCTCTAGCAGCATACAGACCATATCAGACACATACTACCTTGTAAGATTTCTCCAAGAACCTGGCAGAGGAAAATAAAAGCTTCAGAGCTCTCCAAATATAGAAGCATCTGCTTTTACACTTGGTTGGATATTAGGAGTGGATTCTGGATTACATGTTGGTTCTGCTGATACTGCCCAGCTTGGTTTTGTACAGTGGTGAACCTAGCTCTTATGATATGTTAGCATCTTTGACTTTTGTTGAAGATAAAAGAGCTTATGTCATTATGAAGAGTGCCAACTTGGGCTTCCAAAAAACAATGAGCTGTTGGACACAGCCAAGAAACTGTAATTATGAAATGTGATTGCACCTATTATAGGCAAATTCTTTGTTGGCTTTCAGTTCAGGATGCCATTTAGCCACCACCAATTATATCAGAGAGACACAAATGGCTTGATTTTGTTGGACAAGAAGGCAGAGAGTGTTGTTTATGTTAAATGTAAATAGTAAATAATATTCTGTGTTTCCAGACAGAGAATAATACAAATAACTGTAGTGTTTCTGTTACTAGTACTACAATGGATCAGGGCACCAAATAGCAGTATCAGGTGTTCCAAAAAATGTAATGGCAGAAGTCCTATTTTCTAACAAGGTTTCTTCCTTTATTAAGATGGTGGCATTGTGCTATCAGCTGCCTAGTATTCTTTCCTGCTTTTGACAACACTGGTTTTTAGTGAATGCACACATTGGAACCATTCAGACATTAGGTGGACTTTGCCCTGATGCTAACTTGAGATATCAACAGGGTTACACTGGCTTAATTTGATTTATGTAAATTTGCTGCTATTCTTTTTTGCTGGTCAAAGTGAACTAAATGAATCAAGCACATTATGGAACAAGGGGTTGTGATCCAAAGCAAACTACTTGTTCTACTGGCAGTTTCCCTAATCTAGACTAAGTGGTTTGAGAACTGTAGATTTAATGAATGACTTGAAGATGATGGCTCAACATACTTTTAGTTTCCCCGTTTATTCTTGACAAAATAGGTACAGCACTTCATAAGCGAACCATCTATATAAAAACAACAACAACATGGTATAATTTTGATTTAATGGACATTAATTAACTGAATAATAATTGTAGTACTGTAAACATTAGGAGTAGTGAATATCTACAAGAGAACCACTCATGATCCTAATTGTTTCTTCTGTGATAACAACACACAGGACCTTCAATTTGACCCTTTGGATAGTGGAGAAGAATAGGAAAACTCAGAGACAGAGGTTTGGTGTGAGCTTATTTGCGGTCCTGCCTGAAAAATCTAAATTGCACTCTTCCCTACTCACCAATTCAAAACTTTCCTGTGCACTTCAACTTATGTGGCTGACCTCTTCCTTTAAAGCCTCTTTCAGTATGGCACCAGGCATGAACTTTGTGTGTAGGCTTCTCAGAGCTGCATTCTGCTATCATTTATGGCATTGAAGATCTATTTCCTGAGGTTGTCAACACCTCATCTTGCTCATATTAAGTATAACTCTGCAGACACAGTAGTCTCAGAATTACATTTCATTTCTGATACAGGCAAGTCAAGCTTTATCCCCCCACCCTTCCCAATGAGCAAGCCTTGTATTGTCTCATCAGAGAGCATAACTATATTAACTTAATGCTGAACAAAACCTTCAAATACACTTCCGGTTGACCTTCCTCCTCGCAACAGAAGAAAATGAGTTTTGCAGACTGGGCGGGGATGTTGGTGTTCATAAAATATGAAACTGAAGCTGTGACAGTGTTGGGTTTCCTGCTGGAACTCAAAATTTAATCAGCTGCAATCTTTTAGAGGTGGCAGAGAAGTGGCAACTTCCACAATTTAAGGAGCTAACATAGGCCGAGGAGGAGCCCCAGAGTTACAGTGCAAAAATAATTAACTGTTGTTCTCATTTGCATTCGGATGGTACATTCCCATTATTGCAAGCAGTGAGTGAATCACTCCTTACAAGCCCAATTTTACAGCATGTTTCTACCTGGGAGGTCAGGATTCTAATGTATTTTCCTGCATTAGCGTGACAGTTACTTCCATGGTAATAGCCCAGGTGCACATCACTGTGCCAGCCTGTGTACAGGATGTCTTTTGCTGAAATCAAAAAAAGGCTACTCTCTCTTGCAGCATCTGAATGAACCTGACAACATTTGTGGGAACCAGCTACAGGATTATAACCTAATAGTTCAGCGATGTCATTTTTTTAAAAAAATGTCACAGGTGTCAGTTCTGGCACTAACCATTTTCTCTTCTTTAAACTGGGTAAATTTAGTGTTCCCGAAAGTGAAAAGCTGATGACACCCATTAGAGAAAAGTGCTGTGGGGGACAGTTGGTGCATAGACCTCCCATGCATGCTGCTCTTCCGACATCTTATTCTTGATCCTGTGGCAGCAGCCCTTTCTCTCATTTACAACAGCTGTGCAAGGTGGGAGGCAATGGCCCTGATCTATCTACTCTTACTAATTCCAGTTGTAAACAAGGGGAAAGATGTTAATTATAACTCACTTATTCCTCTGGTTTCATTGGGACTTAGGCTGCAAACCTAAACACACCAAGGAGTAAGCCCCACATGACGCAGCAAGACTTACATCTGAGTAAATACGAATAGAATCGTACTATTAGTCATGACTCATCTTAGCAGGATCAGGGCCATTGCCTTCCCCTAGACTACTCAGTGAACTCAACAGTGTTTCATACTTGGGCTTCCACTGGCTAAACATCAACTTTTCTGCCTACTGCACCCGGAGGAGAGAAGCTGTGTGTGTCTGATTGTGAAAATAGAAGCTTGCATCACATCTCCCATGTAAGGAAACGCTCATGCGTCTTAAGGCCAAATCTGTGTGTTCCCACGCATTCCAAGAGTAAATGGGAAATTGCAGGAGATCCTGCCCTCTAGTGCTGGTTTATTCATGTGAGTGTATAGTTGTCATGGTTTTTGTGCTGGTAACAACAATGGCACTTTCCTTTCCACAATATGGCTTGGAGACCTTTGCAGCTCCATTATTCCCCCAGCCTTGCATGGCAAATAAACAAGTCAGGAGGCACTATAGTGAAACCCATCACTAACTTGAATCTAAAGCCTCAAAATGGAAATATATATATATATATGAAAAAATGAAGAAGTAGTAGTAATGAACCTTTCCTTAAGTTATTGTAGAACAGGCCCATGCTGAGCTCAGAGGTTCTGTTGTTAAGTTATAAAGCACAGGCTTTTTGGAGATCATCGCTTGGTTGGAAAGGAAAGGTTCTGGTGCCACCAAAGCTCACTGGATTGCATAGTTTTGGCAGGTTTCTGGTGATAAATCTAGTTTTGCCTTTCTGTTTTCCCCACACAGATACATTTCCCCACACAGATACATTTGTGCTTAAAGTGGCTCACAGTAAACAAGCAGTCTACAAGAACAGTAAAAAATCATAACGGAAGTTGTAATATTACAGCAACATAACAATGTCAGTTCAACACAAGTAACAACTCCTTTTTAAAGAACCATCATCTTAAATATCCTTCGTTAGCTTCTGTTTCTACCACAAATTACTTGTGTTCCTCTACTTTTTGTTCTGTCTCATCTGCATTGTAATTTTGCATACATGAATTCCCCTTTCTATACCTAGATTTTCTTGAAAGGTGAGGGTGATGCTGTTTCCCCCCATTTTTTAAGCGACTTTGAGATCTATATGGAAATGCATAGCTGCAAGTTGGAGAAGCCACTATCCTAGACAAGACTGTAGAAGTTCACATTTTCTTTTCTATAGCATAGAGAAAAACAGCAGAATTAATTTTCTTATCTCTCTGAGCGATCAGTGAGGCTGGGGTGGGGGTTGGATAATGCCTATACTGCTCAACACTTGTCCTTATACACTAATGAAGCCTTGCTGTTCATCAGCTGATAAGACTGGATTGTCACCCAGTGTAATCCATGTCTAGATAAATGTAATATGTTATGGATTTGTTCCTTGCTTAACACTCATTTCCATACCGGTATTTTCATTTAGTCTCTCCCTCGCTCACTTTCTCAGGTTAAGATTGCAAAAATTATACTGGAACTTCATCATGATAATCTAAAATATCTCCCACCTTCAAACTCTGAAAAGTATTGGTAACAGGGATTTGTTTTAGAAATATTGACTTTCCATTGGTGGGGATCGAGTATATAGTCAAATATATCTCCTAAGTTTGTGTGCTGTGAGCATGCTTCTGTAGTCTTGTCCAGAGAGCAAGCTGTTGAAAAAGTAGAATGAGAAGGATGTAGGTTTCATATGTTCCTGCCTCAGTTATTTGGATTTTCTAGTTTCAGTGGGCCCATAGAGATGACCAAACTACCATGGTGTGCACACACTCTGTCTAATTCTCTCTCTCTCCCTTCCCCCACACTCCTTCATCTTCATTTTACCCTCACAACATGCCTGTGATGTACGGTAGTTTAGGCTGAGGAATTGTGACTGGCCCAAGGTCACCCAGTGAACTTCATGGCTAAGCAAGGTTTTGAATGCTGGTCTCCAAGGTCCTACACTGCACTGGCGCTCACACTTGTTTAAATGAAGTTCACTGAGTCACCTTGGCCACCCACTATTTCTCTGCCTGACTTACCTCACAAGCTAGTTGTGAGAATACAGTGGAACAGGGTGCAAAGCCACATACGCCACCTTGAACTCATTTAAGCTACAAGTTAATAAGTGCAACTTAGTAAAGAAACCTGTATCCACACCTTGTGCAAGAAGAACAAATGAACTACAAAGTGCCATAATATTTTGGTTTTCCAACAAGCCTTCCAGTATGGTTGACATTGATCCTACTGCCACCTACAGAAGAAAGCAACATTTAATGGATGAGTGGACCAGATACCTGAACTGAACCCGAGTTTAACCAAGTTCATATGCAAAAGCTCCCAGGAGCTATAGAAGAGAGGCTAACATGAATGTTTTAACCACTGAACTTTGGCCAATTGCTCAATGCAAGCTCCTTACAGAGAAGTGGCCATTAAGTCTGCAGCGGCAGCACCTGCCTTGCAACATGGTAATGTTCTAACCAACCCCAGTATCATCTCTTGAGGGCAGCCAATTAATCCTCTACACAGGTGGGCATCCCACTCACCCTGACAACATTATCATCGCAGGATGAAGTCATTGTCCCCAAGTTCAAAGCACGAACACACATAAATCAATCACTGGTGGAAACACACTGTCCATCCTGGAGCTGACACGGAAAGGCTGACAGTTCAGCAGAAAGAGAGAGAATGTGTGTGTGTGTTTAAGATGAGGATTTCAAATGACTGGAGCCTATTTATGGTGAGTGCTGCTGAACCACAAAATGAAAGTATGCCAATCAGCACTTTTGCATTCCCGAAGGTGGAAGTAGAGAAGGCAAACAGCACTTGTGTGAGGACATGTGGTAAATGATTGTAAAATGATCATCTGTAACCTGCCATATTCAGGAAGAGAATTATGTTTTAATAGCAAAGAAGAGGGACACATGACCAACATCTGACTATATCATGATCTTTTATTCAAGTGCTGTTTTATATTTCATTGTAACCTCTTCATTTCCTGAAAGCTTTCTAATTTCTGGCTTCTGTGGGTGGTGGTGGTGGTAGTTTTACTCCATATCCATCTAGCCTAGCTAGCCAGGCTATAGATTTCACTGGACCTGAATTTTGCTCCACCTGCAAAAATAGTTTGCTTAAGCTCAGCTGAGCTCTAGATCCCTCAAAGCAAATCACCACCTTCCATTGTCATAGCAACTTAGTTGGGGCAGGGAGCAATAGAGTGACAAGACCAGAAGCCCTTGGAATAGCAAAGGAAGCTACTCTCTTCATGCTAGGATAGAGAGCCTATAATGTAGCAAGGGGTGTTGTGTTTTCCAGTCAGTTACTCCAGTCAGTAGCTCTAGCATCCCAGGATTCAGATGGTGCTTAGAATCCCAGGATGGAAGATCTGCATTAAAGCAAGACTACGGTAAAAAAAGAGAAAACACAGCCCACCCATTTGCTGTAACTCAAGTCCACTGGAACATTAGCACAGTCACTCATACAGGAGTGGCCCAGGACATTTTTCTGCAGGTTGGTGCCACCTTTCCATTCTATGTATAGAAGTTTGCTAGGTGGGCATCTGGATCTTCCTTCAACACTGGTGCTGGAACAGTGTCTTCCTCTGCACCTGAGGGCAGCAGAATAGTTTAGGAGGTGCAGGGGAGGCACACAAGTCTCTCCTCCAATATCCTTCCACTACTGCCTGCCTACAGGATTCAGCACCTGAGGCAGTTGCCTCACTCTGCCAAAAGGTAGGGCCAGTGCTGTTCCTGTCCACACCCCATACAAGAACCTCACCTCACCTCATATAATCCAAGGCCTTTCAAGCAGGTAGGGGGACACCAAAGCAGCTCCCTGCACTTATGGCTTCCATTTATTTCTAGAATACTTCTGGGATCAGTGGAAAGTATCTGGTGCTTGGTCCACTTCAGAAATGCATCTCCCCACCTGAAGCTGTGGTTCTGGCAGAGCCGGCTCTGCCATTAGGCAAACTGAGGCAGCTACCTTGCAGGCTCCCTGCCTGTCCTGCTGCCATCATTGGCTGAAATCGCATGAGATCTCACAAGCATGCAAGATCTTACCCCAATTGGGTGAGCTCTTGCCTGAAATTGCGGCAGGGCAAAAGGAGAAATGGAACTGGTGGTAACAGGTGTGGCAGTGGCAGGGCAGGGCAGGGAAAAGCAGAATTGCCCATTTCACCTGAAGTGATGAAACAGGAAGCACTGCCTCTGGGTTGCGGTCTCAATCCTGTCTTAGATGGAATCCCAGGCTCTCTCTGTTTGAAGTGTGAGAAGTATGATTTTATTTCAACCTATGAATGTGCTACTCACTTCACAGAATGTGATGGTGAAGGCATTGGACTTTTGTGCTTGCTTGGCATTGCTCAAGACAATCGTAGCTATCACTCCTTTTTATTTCTTAATTGGTTAATGTTTGTGAACATAAAGTGCCCCATAAGTACTAAGTACTATCACCGGCACTAAAACTCACTATAAAATTTAAAAGCAGGGAAAAGTTAAACATACGCATTAAATAGCAGAGGCAAAGCAATCGCTAACACATCATTGATTTATTTCAATGCATATGGAAGCCTATAGCATTTGCATTGAACTAGTCATGATCTAGTTGAGCTGGGCAACAATGTGGTTTTTTATCTTTGAGGCAGCAGTACCCAAAAGAGAGGTGGCTTATTGAATCTTCTTGTACATTGAGAAGCACAGTACCAGTTACCTGATAGTGTCTAGATGGGATGATCCAACATCAGTTATTACAGAACCTTTAAGATCATTTAACATGCCTAGAGGTGACAAAGGTTGTGTCCTAATGCTCCGATTCCTACCTACAATCTGGTGCTAGGGTTGGCACTTTGATGTGTATTCGTTCTCTTTTTGACATTCAATCTTGAATTTGGCAGAGCGGGATTTAGAAATTATTTATCTTTGCATACAGTTATCGAACCATACAATGCGTACAAAAACCATATACTAGATAGTGCCCCAAAATGCACAAATTGGTGAAACTAACATGCAAATATACAGTATGCTGCTTGTGGGGGGGAGTGTATGCTTGTTGATTTGTACAGGTCAATTATTTGCGTATTGGTACACAGGTTTTACTCTTGTTGAATGTAACATGTGAACGCCCCAGTCTGTGTAAGATGTGGTATGTAGCTGGAGGAAGCAGAAGGAGCTGATATATGACCCTTTGTCTTGTGTGATAGATCCCCCCCCCCCCCGTCTTAACCTAAATGATTTGTGGTGGGGAAGAAATGGGTTGGAGAAACAATGACACATACAAAAAGAAGCAGAAAAACAAATAAATGATGGAGGGTAAAAGATAAGGCAGAAAATAGTGTGAATAAAGTCTGAGAGAAAAGAGGCTGGTAGGCTGAGGAGGATTAAGAATGAGGACATGTATTCATAAACTGGAATTGTGAAATGAACATTCTGAGACCGTGAACATATGAGAAGACAAGATTAGGAAGAGAAAGAAAGAAAATGGAAACAAAGGAGAGAGGGTGGGAGGAGAAGCTGCTCCAATTGTGCCTGGTTTGTTTAGGCATTAAAACCAGCTAAGTCTACATTATTTTTTAGGCTTTCTCTTTCGAGAAGGCTGAAAAGGAGAATGATCTTCCAGTTGACTTTATTTTCCTTCACACACAAACACACACAGACAGCACAAAAGAGCTCAGGGTGGGTGGGGAGTTAAGCCAGTGGATATTACTACTACTACTACTACTACTACTACTACTAAAAGGAGACAGGACCAGATTCAAGCATCAGGGGCTGAAATCCGTGTGATCCTCAAGTTCATAGCAATTTCCCCAGGAGACTGTATCATATTCCAGCAAGCTGGAGGATGGCTGGAGGTTGCTATAGCAACAGAAGGCCTGAAAGATTGACTCAGAGTAGCAACAGGCCAGTGAAGCAGCCTAAGTAGGATTTATAGCACATTATAGTGTGAAAAGCAGGAGAAAATTACTGTAAAGGCAGGAATTATAGCACAACAGAACATATCACCTCTGAAATCCATCTTGTTAATTAAAACAGCAACTCTGTGGTAGAGTGCACAATCAGACTGTAAATTTTAATGGGAGATGTTATCGATACTTCCTGATGAAGGGAGGAGTTTCTTAGGCTATGGCATCTCTGTCTAGTTCCATAGCAAGTGCCCATCTCATACTTTCAGAAATTTCTTGCATTTCAGCAGTCATTCAAAGGTCATTTTGACCATTGCTGCTGACCTAGACATCACTATGAAGGGAATGAGCAAAAGTGAACCATGTGGTTATATGCTCCTCCATTTTCTGGTATGACTTTCTGGTGGAGCCAAGCAGATCTGGGCAGAGGAACACCTGCTGTATCCAAACCTCCTCTAGCACAGCAGATCAGGTGTTTGGACTGCTCTGTTAGGCATGTTGAAGACATAGCACATTTAAACACTAAGTTTTTTTTGGATAAATGAAGATTTGAATCAAGTGTTTAGCATCAAAAGTGACACCACTAAAGTTACTTCCATTCCCATTTCACAGTCAAGATCAACTTTGTTACAAGAGACTGATAGCACAGTCATAGTATGGTTTGGCTCCAGTTCATGTACTCTACAAATCCTATGCACACTTTTCTAGGATTAAATCCCTTGAACACAATGGAGCTTTGAAGCAAATGTGCATAGGATTATTCACACTTTTGTACACCACCCTGGAATCTTTTTGACAAAGAAATAAACGTTCCGGGGTATCTGGATTTTGCTGATGGCCTAACTCTTCAAATTGACAAGCTAAATCAGTATGCAAGCAAATACTAAGGTCCTGTCATGAATTAATAAGGCAGAGCATATGAAGAATGAACAAATTGGAAGACTGTCTGGTACTATATAAATGATGGGGTTAACAATAAAATATGAAATGGCAAGTTTAACGAGAATCTAGTCATTCCCCTGTGTATGAAGCAAAATATCAGCACGCCGTTTCTATCAAGTCACCAGCAGAAAAACCACAGAGGATATCTGTACAATCTTGTACTGGTAAGAAATGGAAAACAATTATCTAAGAGAAAATTAACACTTCCCATAAGGATGTGATGGCTGTGTCCAGAGCGATAGGTGCCCCTGAGGAATAACTGTAATTGAATGAAGTAACTCTCAGAATAAGCATTGACCCCTTAACCTTGTTTAAGAGCTAGCATTCCTGTTGGATTCCAGAAAAATAGTGAACGTCTGTGGTGAATCTGGATTAGTTTGAGCTGATTTTGCCAAGGAATACATGAGGAATCACTGAATTGTACAGCAGATTCTTAATCCATTTCAGATCCTATATTGTACTAAGCCGCCCACACAATGACCTCAAGGCCTTGTGCATGTTTCATTTATGTCCCACGTAACCAGGTGACCCTGATTTGTATATTTGGCTTTTCCTAGAGTCTAGTCAACAGATCTCTGGATAAGTCTATGGAGTCCAAGCTGATTCAGTGGATCCTCAAAAAAAATAATACCCAGTTTGTGCTGGAATTGGGTGAAACTGCAGTTTGGGACTAGATGGTTATTGTTTTCAAAATAGTCTAAGCATCTCAGAAATTTACTGAGTATGAAGTAAATGTTGTGCCAAGGTATTATATGGCTCAGAAAAGGTGAGATAGCTGGTGTAGTGGAACCAGAATAACAGTTCAATAACAGTAGGACAATCTGAATACCTCAGACTACTTCAGACTATTTATCAGTCCTGTTGTTTGTGCAATTGGCAGGCAAAGAGTGGACTTTTTATGCTTGCTGGGCCTGGCTTCGGCTTCACAAGCTACCATATAGGGTATACATTCTGTCTCACCAAAATATCAGAGGAATGAAATGCATATATACTGCACTTTATAATTACAGGATTTTTTTTGTTTTTTTGTTTTTGTTTTAAAGTAAGACGTATTAGAGATACCAAAATATCCATCCCATTTTTTTTACAATAAACAAGGAAAATACGTTAGAAGGAAGGAAGGAAGGAAGGAAGGGACCAACTCTGTGAACTGCAGTTTAACTTGCATTTTTGGTTCAATGCATATCATGTTTAAGTTTACCCTGATCTCTCATTACATAAGAATGCCAAAGAAGCTGGCTTTGGACATTCCATTGAGAGTAACGTGCCTGCACTCCTTTTGCTATTGATTTGAGGACTCATTTCAGTACTGTTTAGACTCCCCATTCCATTGTTATGTGGTTTCTCTTGCTAGCCACATGAGTACAAATGTATTTCCTAGAGGTCTTTGAACTGCAGATACTCATTGTTTGCTCAAATAGCTCTGGAGTGTGGCCAGTAAAGAAGGCGCTGTGCAAACCCTGGTAATCACACTTATTTAATTGGTTGCATTTTACGCTAGGATCTGCAATCAACTGCCTGCTTTGGTCTGACTTCCTTAACAGTATGTTTTCTGTTGTGTAATTCCCAAAAGATTTAAGAAATCTGACCTCTCATTAACCTGATAATTGAGGCTTCGGTCATGGAATAAATACTACCAGGATTCTCTTCTTCATAAACCACATTGGAATGGTTTTTCCACTACCCTCATTCACGAAAACTAAATTTTCACATGGGGAAATTTCTTCTATAATCTATATGGGATTTCACTGTCCTGCTAACATATAGGTTGTACCTCAAAACTTGCTAGGTCAGACTATGGTTCATTGTACATACATATCAGTTTTCTGCTAGGAAAATGTAAACCTGTTTTCTGTGGAAAGGCAATCTCTGATCAGCTTGCAAATGTTTCTTTTGACATTTAGATAAACAATTTAAAATGAAAAACTGTCCAGATTAGACTTCTTCACTATCGGGTCAGTTATTTTTTAACATCATCAACCTTATATCATACCTTATGTACCTTATACAAACACACGCTCAGCCTTATATAAATGTACACACCCTCATCACATTACATCATTTCCCTGATTTCCTGAAATGTGCTCACTGGCACACACAAACATATAAATGACCTTCTGGATGGCTATAAACTATTACAAATATGGATTTTATGTCATACAATCTAAATACCACTTGATTGTAAGAAAAAAACTAAAAGCAGCTGATTAGCCACCAAAGCAAAACTGACTCATGTGACCAGCATCATGCTAATGATTAGCTGTATATTCAGCATGTTAATGCACCCCTTAAGGAATAGTTCACTTGTCAGTTCAAAGGCTATGTATGCATTGGAATGAACTTCATCCAAACATGGAGTTTTGCTGATTGGATTTGCATTCCCACTGTTGAAGACTGCCTGCTTATTTGTTGGTTGGAAATGTGGCATCAAAACCATGTAACCCAATTCTCAACATGCACGCAATTTTCCTTTGCGTTAACTACATGTTCCAAACACCTGGATTTTGGGCCAGTACTTTTCCCATCAGAGCAGTGCAGAATTTTCAGAATACTCTGTCTGTGTGTGTTGGTGGTTCTTTCCTTCCACTGTTGGTTCCATGGCAGCAAAAGGTGCAGGCGGCAGAAATCCTAGGTGAGGAAGGAGGGTGAGCAGAGAAAATGAAAATCAGCACCCCTCTCCTTATTAATGATTTGCAACCCTAAACGGTAACTATTTATAAATGCCAATCCCAGTACAGGGTCTGGCTTGTTGCGTGGACAGAGGCAATTCACTTAACCTTTCCGAGTAAGCATAATGACATGGCTTTCTCACAGGGGTATTGTGAAGATTAGTTAATTAATGTTTGTACCAAGTGCTAAATGTGAATTTAATTTGTAGCTATTAAAGTTCCCATTGGTACTGGTCACAGGAGGAAGGTATACAGTCCCAGCACTGTAAATTTCACCTTTTATCATAATACTATGCTGTTTTCCAAAACCTTAAGAGTGTCCTAGTTGTTGGATTTCTATTCCTCTCACTGTGCAGATATGTAGGATTGGTTCATCACATGTCTGTGTTATGCATTCCAGCACCGACTGTTGGAATCACGGGAGCAGATGTTTGCTGTACTCTGTTTCCGTTTGTTTTTGCTTTCACTTCTGACTTCTCTCCAAGGAAGACCAGAGAGAGGAGACATGTTTTCTTTTGTTCTGCCTTATGCTTAATAAAGTAGCTTTAGTTCTTACAACCTCAGCCTCAGTGTAGGAATAGTGGTCTGGGATATTAAAGCTTCATAAACTTTCCTGGGATCTTCACATGAAGGGCGCTATACAAATTTAATTAATTCAATAATAAGATGACATTGTTGTTGATGATGTTGATGGAAATCAATGGAAATCAATGGAAATCAAGGGGAATGTTCAGATCAACTCATCCAAATGCACACCGCTCAGATTTTATAAATACAGTGGTACCTCGGGTTAAGTACTTAATTCGTTCCGGAGGTCCGTTCTTAACCTGAAACTGTTCTTAACCTGAAGCACCACTTTAGCTAATGCGGCCTCCTGCTGCTGCCGCGCTGCCGGAGCAAGATTTCTGTTCTTATCCTGAAGCAAAGTTCTTAACCTGAAGCACTATTTCTGGGATAGCGGAGTCTGTAACCTGAAGTATATGTAACCTGAAGCGTATGTAACCTGAGGTACCACTGTATGTACATGGTTAAGTCAAACCAGGAGCTCTCACACTCCCTAAGTCACAAATAGCAACCAAATGTTTTTGCAGATAATAACGACAAACTTAAAACTCACTCTTAAACAAGCATCAATTGTCCTAGATGTCGGAACAGGCAAACCAAAAGGTACCTTTCGCAGCTACAGCAGCACTATGTGAGCTGCCTTTCTGTGGGCATGTTTCATGGTGCTGTAGTAACATTTAAAAGTCTAGAAGCACGTGAGTGAGATCAGTCACATGGCTTTTTAGCATGGGATTCTTGTGCCCCACTTGCACAATTCAGAGGGGGCCGCGAACCAGGCAGCCCCGCAGAGATCCCTCTCTATGGTGGGGGCTGGAGAGCGCAGAGAGTGCAGAGCACCCTCCGTGTCTTGCCTCTGCCTGGCACACGAGTGCCTGCCCGCCGGCACACACTGGCCCCAGACGCTGGCAAATAGCGTTTTGCCCCTGATTCCCTTGATGGCATCTATTTTCTGCTTCAGGATCTGCACAACCGACTTCACCTCTTTGGTTACAGGCCTATAATTGCTCCATCATTCGGGGTTTGGGTTCCATCTCTCTTTTTCAGAAGACCTTTTGCAACTGTGTCTATTTCCAGAGGGTCTGTCATTCATTTATTCATGCATTTATTAAAATTTTCTAATAAAATCCAGAAGATTTGGGCATGGCCTTTTCTCAGAAGGGTAGGTGGTGGAATAGCTTTCTGACCTTTATTATAATGAAAGCATAATAAGAATCAAAGCATGTTTATGGAGCTGGTAACAACATAATATTCCCATCTCTTCTCCCCTTATATCCCTTAATTACTTTTTTGCCCATTTTAAACAGTTCTTCATTCTACTCTCCTTTTCTGTTTTTCCAAATTGTTCTTCCTCCTGTATTAAAAAGCAAGGCTGTTCTTTCCAAAGCAGCGATCCAGTTCTTCCTAGCAGGTTCCCGCAGCAGCTGATGCTCAGTGGTAGCAGCAATGCCTGGAGGAGCATCACTTGGATAGGTTCATTTGTTTCCCATTGAGGTCAGTCTGGTGAAGAAATGCCTAATTGCAACATCCTAGGGCTCTGCATTAGCTACAACTAGCAGAAGAGGAAGAATGCTTTCATTTAGCTACCCTTTGTACTCTTAATTTCCGTTAATAGAGCCTGTAATGGAGTGACTGGGAGTCACGGAGGTAGTACAAAGCGCAGTATTTTATTTTGCTACCAGCTATCTCGCATTTATGCATTTGGAGGGCAAGTATTTTGCAAGAGGGGAGAGGAAGGAATTGAATACCTAAACCCGAGGACTTGCACTTCAAGAGTGCCAGGCAAATTAGAATCTTCAATATCTGAGGCTGTTCTCTGAAGAAAGACTTCATTAACTGAAATGGATCTGAAGCATCCGTTCAAAGACTGTGAGCTGAATACCAAAGAGCGCAAAAGCGAAATAACGGCTTGATGAGTGCAAGGCAATGAGTGTTTTCTTCTGAGACAATGCCCAGAGCCTCATCCCAGCTATTGTACTTACTCCTCACCCTCTGCATTAGCACTGAGGTTGGGATGACTCTTCTCCAGCAGAAATAGTCCCTAGTACAGAAGAAATGGAAGTGAGAGCTGGACCATAAAGAAGGCTGATCGCCGAAGAATTGATGCTTTTGAATTATGGTGCTGGAGGAGACTCTTGAGAGTCCCATGGACTGCAAGAAGATCAAACGTATCCATTCTTAAGGAAATCAGCCCTGAGTGCTCACTGGAAGGACAGATCGTGAAGCTGAGGCTCCAATACTTTGGCCACCTCATGAGAAGAGAAGACTCCCTGGAAAAGACCCTGATGTTGGGAAAGATGGAGGGCACAAGGAGAAGGGGACGACAGAGGATGAGATGGTTGGATGGTGTTCTTGAAGCTACCAGCATGAGTTTGATCAAACTGCGGGAGGCAGTGGAGGACAGAAGTGCCTGGCGAGCTCTGGTCCATGGGGTCACGAAGAGTCGGACACGACTAAACGACTAAACAACAACAACAACAGAAGAAATGGGACGCTGGTGGCGCTGTGCTCTAAACCACAAAGCCTAGGGCTTGCCGATCAGAAGGTCGGCGGTTTGAATCCCCGCTACGGGGTGAGCTCCCGTTGCTCGGTCCCTGCTCCTGCCAACCTAGCAGTTTGAAAGCACGCCAAAGTGCAAGTAGATAAATAGGTACCACTCCGGCGGGAAGGTAAACGGCATTTCTGTGCACTGTTCTGGTTTGCCAGAAGCGGCTTAGTCATGCTGACCACATGACCCGGAAGCTGTACACCGGCTCCCTGGGCCAGTAAAGCGAGATGAGCGCCGCAACCCCATAGTTGTCTGTGACTGGACCTAATGGTCAGGGGTACTTTTACAGAAGAAATACTAGGAGAAACTGCAAGGTTTTCCTATCAGAGGCAATCAGAAAAGCAGAGAACACCTCTTTTGCCTTATATTCCAGTTATTTTACCCCATCCTGGCCCTCAGGACATTTTTTGCACAAGTAATAACTCGGATATAGTTTGGAGAGTTTCTGTTCACTTAAAAGCTGGCAAAAAGTCACTGCTTTTTTCTCTCCCCCTTCATACAATACCTTCTAGTGCAGGAGTCACCAGCATGGTGCACCTGCATACAATTGAGCCTGTGAACTCTTCCCCTGCTGCTCACAAAGCTGCTGCCCCCCAAAATGAGGTCAGTTAGTTTTTTCTTCCCTGAAAAGTCCATAGAGTTGAAAGAGGAAGTAGGAAGGAGACCATTCCTCCAACTTCCTACTTCTCAGCTCTGTGCATCTTAAAGGCTCACATTAATTCTGTTGGCTTTCATTCAGATTCCTTGGACAAGTGAAGTGTGTGTCTGTACACTTTCGCGCTTTCTGTCTCATAGGGAGGGGCTGATCCAGGAGAGGGGAGAGAGAGGTGATTAGAGGGGGTGGCACCCACAATCCTGATTCAAAAATCCAAATGTGCCCACAGTTAAACAGTTAGCAACCTCTGCACTAGTGTCACTGGAGAGAGAACCACATGGAGATAGTGAATGAATGAACTGGCAGGAAGAACAATAATAATGAATAACATTAGCATTCTATACAGTGCTTCAGAAAGAGTTCAAAGCATTTCACATGCATGACCTCAGTAATCCATGGAACATCTTCATAAGGAGGCTAGCATAGTTATCTCCTGCTGCAGATTGCAGGGGGTCGGGATAGCTCAGCAGAGGCTGAGATAGTAGCTTGCCTAAGGGCAGCTAGTGAATTCTTGGCAGAGGCAAGATCTGAACCCGAGATGTCCTGGCTCATCTCATTCACCAGCGCACAAATCATGGGAAGAAAAGGCAGGAGGTGTGTGTGCTAATGACATTCAGAAGCTCAACTCCATGATCCTATAAGCCCATCATGACCCCCATAGGCTTCTCTCCTTTCAGCGCTAGGGAAATTCCACCCCCCCATGCATTTGTGCAGTGCTGGTGGTAAAATATGACATGGCATCGTTAATCTGTTTTTCATATGTGTACATGATTTTATTACCTTTTTTCTATTTCAGTTTCAAATGTTATGCAATGTTACTGTTTATGTATATACCACCTTCTGGCCAAACCGCCCCCACCCCCTCAAGACAGCTCACAAAAATAACACACAAATTTGAATACAGAAAGTGCATATAGGGGAATCCTCACTTCTGGTTTCTGAATTCCTGGCTTCTGCTGCCCCACCCCATTCCACCCTGTTCTGCCCCTGCCCCTTTTGGCACCGAAATGGCACATATGCCAGCAGGAATGTGCAGGCTGCTCGCGTGCAAGTGAGGAAGTGCCTGTATTATAAAAACTAAGTATGAAAAAAATCTTAACATTTAAAAACTATATTTAAAATGAAATACATTCAGTGCTTTTTTCTGGGGGGATGCAGGGGTAAGCACACTCCTAAACATTTTGTGAATCTAAGTTTGGCCTCACTGAGGGGCAGTATTTCAATGAGTAGGAAAATGAGAGTACCCTAAACATTTTTTTTTATAGAAAAAAAGCACTGAGTACATTCATATTCTTGCTCAAAAGGCAAAGGGGCTGTTAGAGAGAGCCAGAGTAAATACTGTATTTTTCGCTCTATAAGACGCACCAGACCACAAGACGCGCCTAGTTTTTGGAGGAGGAAAACAAGAAAAAATATATTCTGAATCTCAGAAGCCAGAACAGCAAGAGGGATGGCTGTGCAGTGAAAGCAGCAATCCCTCTTGCTGTTCTGGCTTCTGGGATAGCTGCGCAGCCTGCATTTGCTCCATAAGATGCACACACATTTCCCCTTACTTTTTAGGAGGGAAAAAGTGAGTCTTATAGAGCAAAAAATACGGTACTTAGACAGCAGGTCCTCTTTATAAGGGTCTCAAGCAGGGGGCAAGGCAGTGGAAAAGCTTGCCTTGGTGGTTCCAGCAGTCTCTCTTCTGTAGCAAATCATTTTGGGACTTCTTTTTATTTTAGTTGGAAGTAATGTGCGCATTTAATAAACCTGCACCCAAATACAGGAGCTAATGGAACATGACAAAATTCCTCTGCAATTTCCACGATCATGGTGACAATCTTTGGAGCTCCTACAGTTGTGGATATTTCAGCAGAGTTTTGAAAAAAAATCACTAATGAAAAATTCACTAATGGTTTTTTGGTTGAGGGGTGAAGAGGAGAAGAGTGGTGTGGCATTACCTGTTCTTCATTGCTTTAGAAAGTGGCATGTTTTGTCGAAGAATCAGGATGCTCCCTCCATCCCATACAATGGCATCTTTGGGGACATGCTTTGTGTCTCAGACCTGCTCTAGACGATTTTTGCTGTCTTGTTTATAACCCCTGCCACTTTCAACAAAGAACAACAGCTTGCTGCAATTTAGGCCATTGGGAAGCCTCTTACTAATCCCGCTATAGGACTGTTAGCCTAAGAAAGGAATGTTTGAAAGGGAAACATGATAATGGCATATCTGAACGCGGCTGCACAGAATCAAGGGGCTGGCAGGGAACGGGGCTGGAAGGTTATCTAGCCCAACTCCGTGTGCCGAGGCAATCCTCTCCATATGCAGACACTCTTAATGGATTAGAACCTGTTATCCAGTGCTGCATGCAAGGGGCAGAAGATGGACCAGGAGACACAATACCAGAGTTACCCAGGGATAAGGCTTAAGTGAAGTTAAATACAGCCAGATGCCACAAATATGTAGCAGCCGTGGAGGAAACACAAATGCTGATTGTGGTGCAATTTAAATAGCTTTAAATTGCGAGAAGAAAAATAGCAGAATGCAATTCAGCTGTCATTGCAGTCAGAGGCAAAACTCACAAGGATTTTAACGGTGGTAGATTGCATCTTTAGATTTAATAATAGGGACACTTTTTAACCTTTCAGCACAATTGGGGGGGGGGTTCCAAGGAAGGATATGGAAAGCCTGTCGCAGGATGTTTTTTTACAATTACAATTTGGACCAACGTACAGCAAGTGTTCTTTTCAGTATGAAATTGGATTTCTTTGGGGAGAGGATAAAGCACATGCATAGAATGAGTTGTAGAGATGGATAAAGAGCCAGAGCTCAGCAGCAAGGTACATGTTTTGCGTGAGGAAGACCCCAGGTTCAATCTCTAACACCTTGAGTGAAAATATTACAAGCAGCAGGTGCTGGGAAATATAGCAAGATGGTGACTAGCAGTGCTTTCTAAGGCCTAGTATAAGGCATGAGGTGGCAAACTTGGTGGCTCCACTGTATGGTTATCTCCCTGCAAGGTAGAAAACAAACTAGCACAAGTATTGGACGATAGTCTGTCCCCCTGGCGTGCTCATTATTTTTCTTGTTTGTTTTTATTTAACATGATACCACTCTCCCAGACCCACAGCCTGGAGTGATTCTACCAACTGGTCTTTCTGTGTATGCACATAAGATCAGGTCAGATGCATATCTGGATCAGGCCAGATGCACATCGACTCCAGGATCCTGCACTCACAGTGGCCATCCTGATGCCTAGGGAAGCCCACAAGCAGGACCTGAGTACAACAGCACCCTGTCCAATTGCAATTCCCATCAACTGATTTTCAGGGGGCACACGTTCTTTGATAAGGGAGCTACCAGGTAGCCAATGATAGCCCTATCCTCTGTGATTGTGTCTTATCCCCCTTTAAAGCCATTCAAGTGGGTGCCCAGTACTACATCTTCTGATAGTGAATTCAGTTGTTTTATCTCTGTGTTTTTATGGAGAAATGCCTACGTTTGCCGGTCCTGAATATTCCAAAATTCATGTTTGGCATGGATGTAATGCTAAGCCAAACCATGGCTTAGCTTTTGGAAGGGTGGCAATAGCAGGACCAGAGGTGGCGCAAAATGGCCACGATTTCCCCCTGAGAATACCTACCCACATGCTTGTGTGTTTGGCTTGCTGTTAACATGCAAACCAGATCCATGAATTGGTTCATTTAGCTGGGTGGTCTCTACTCTGGTTGACAGCAGTAGCTTCAACTTCTCCATTTAACCAGAAATGTCAAGGTTTCATCCTGAAACCTTCTGTATGCAAAATGTGTGTGCTGCCACTAAGCACATATGACCCTCCCAATTTGATCAAGGTGCTCATCATCATCATCATTGGGATGACACAATTGGCCATGACAAAGCAATGCCTTCTTTTCGACCCAAATTTAAAGTGGACTAGCTGCCAAGCAAACAGCCCTGAAGTGACAAATTGGAAGACCAGCAGTGCCTAATGAAACTGAGGGGCAGTGAAGAGGCAGATGCAATAGTGCATTTGTGTCCAGGAGACACAAATTAATTCCTTTACTGCTGCCCACGAAACATTCTCTTTCAACATCCATCAAGGCAATTTAGGAATGAGCTTTCATGAAAATATCTACCCCCACCAGGATTCTGATTGTGAGATTGTGGGTAGCAATTTGTTTTAATGATTGATTTTGCTAATGCTGAGTTGCCTCCTGGAAACCTAGATGATATCGTTATGCATGGAAAGTAAATTCGTTAGGATTAGTGCAAAGATAAGAATCAATGTTGGGGGAAAGTAGGTGTTCAGCAAGTTCCCAAACCGCTTCCCTGACATGCTGCAGGTACTAAATAGTAAAAAAACCCAACCCAGCCTGCATTCCAAGTTGACTTCATTTCTTCATTATCTGCCATATGGTGTGTTTCGATTAGGTCATTGCTTACCTCCAGCTATGATGGCAGGTGCTTCTTCTGCAAGGGGCTTCAAAAGGACTCCAACTGTAAATCAGCTTCTAAATAAGATGTGACGTACTGTGCAGAAGAATCCATAATTGTGTTGGACGTTGATATTATTAATATTAATATTATCTTCACCGCACATTTCTATAAGGAAAACACACACACATGCAGCTAACAACAATAACAGTGCTCTGCAACAGCACAGAATAGCACATAAGCAAGCAAAATATCACAAAATTGTAAAACAGCAAGAACCAAACAGTTAACTCTCCCCCACCATACACACAAAATTGTAGAACATAGGCAGTGTTTTCCCTGATAACTTAAATAACTTAAGTTGTAACTGCTAAGCTGTGATGATGTGGACTAACTCCTTCTGCTCTTCATCATCATGATCCACAATCATCATCCCAATTGTGTAGCACAGACAAAGTACATGGAGCTCTACAGAGTCAACAGGAGCCTGCCCCAAGGCACTTACAGTATGACAGTGTGTGGCTTAGTCATTATTACCTCCTGCAGTTCAAGTGGGAGTATGTCCAAGTAACAATGTTGAGCACTGAGATGTTAGTAAGCAAACATTTGCATATATGTTTATATATTTTGTTTTATTTTTTCGCTCAGTGATTTGTTTTTTATTAAGCAGTCTTTAGCTAATGAGCCAAGCTGAAAAAGTCTGCAGTATACAGTTGTACTCAATGTGATCGTTAGATATGATAGAGACATGCATGTTCATTCAGAGCAGTAAGTCCCATGGTATTCAGCAAGGTTTACTCCCAGGTAAGTGTGCACAGGATTGCATGCCATTGTTGAAAGCCTGTTGATGCCAGATTTGGTCAAAAGACAGTCTTTACATTTAAATAATAGAATATAAATTCTGCTGGTATTAAACAACAGCTTGCATTTATGTAGTACATTCAAAATGCTAGAAGCTCTTTACATTATCTCAGTCCTTGAACAGTCTTGTAAGCGAGGCCAATATTATTATATTGATAATGGAGACTGCAGCATTGCTGAGCCTGAGAAAGGGGGCCAGGCTGCCTAATGAGTTTATATCATGTGTGTTTTTGCATTTGGTACAACAATAAAGCACCACAGCTTCAAGCAACAAAAAGCAAGCTGTTGGATTCCTTAAAAACAGAATTCCCAGGCTTCTGTGGAAACTTGTAGGCTTCTACAGATAATCCCAGGCTGCAATTCTTGCAGAAGTGGCTACTGGCACATTCTCATGCACATCAGTTTGTCCTACATTTAGCTCCAGCTTGAAAGTGGGGGGAAATGGGGGGGGGGTGGTTGTCCATACAATACTATATGGCCAGGAAGTGCAGAGGTGAGAAAACTTGACATTTACATAATTTTACATTTATGTCTATAGATCTCTACTTTTGCTACTGTTCCTACCCCCAATTCTAATTTGTACAAACACTTAGTGCAGGAGTCCAGTGGCCAATTGTATCCCCTCAACTTTTCTGTTTGGCCTTTGGGACTGTTCCCAGACCACCCCTGTCCTGCAGGCTGTTGCCTCCTTGAGTGCTCCTCCTGCTGGGCTGGAATAGGTCCTTGAGTCATTTAACTTGCATACGTGCCTGGATAGTGGGATGAGTGCAGAAGCCTCTGACTTCTACATGACCGGACCATAACGCACTATACAGACAGAAGGGAGGAATTCAACGTCATTCTAAGAAGGTGGTCATTCTGTCAGAGCAAACGTTTCGGTTTGCCAGACAGAACGATCTCCTCTACACAAGCGGAAGTCCTTCCGCAGGGCTTCTGCTGATGGGAGTCATTCATCATATCCCACCCAAAGAGTCGCATGCATTTTTCCATCCACATTTCCATCTGGTCCTCTCCATCAATGGTATATGGCCTCTGGAAGGTACAATGTGGCCCTCAAGTTGAAAATGGTCCCTCCCCCGCACCCCTGCCTTAGTGCGAGGTTTTAACTGATCTCTTGCTCATTTGTTCATGAACCAAAAGTGACCCAGCAGAGTAGATCCCAACCAGCCTGTTTCTTTTCCTTTGAGGAATGCTTTGCATGTTTCTCTGGCTTCAATTTGGTGCTTTGACATTAAAGAGCAAGAGGGAAAGACCAGGAAAGCACCCAATCATCAGGACAGTTAGAGTCAAGCGATATTTTCTAGGCAGCTGTCGATAGAGTGTGCATGAGATTATTATTGTTTGCAGAGGCTTTATTGATTTTGGCTTTGTTCAAGCCCAGAAATCTGTTTACAGCAGCCTATAAAAAGAGTGGATACTTCTTTTACTGAAGGTTAACATGCTGTGTTTATTTAATTGAATGGAAATGGCTTTTATGTTGTTTAAATGTCATTGTTAATAAATTTTCAAGAGACCCTCGATTCTGCTAGCTGGAGAGAAGGGGGGAGGGGGGAGTCAGAAAACTGTAGCAAAATGCAGTAGCCTGATCTCCTTTTCCCCCATTCAGAAATGTAAAAAGAATTAGAGAGAGACCTGGTGAGAAGGTTGGCTTTTGGAACAGCAGGCTTCATATGAATTAACATCTCTCTTGGATACATATTTTTTCACTTCCTATCCTTTTTCTCACATTATATTCTAGGAAGCTCCCTTAAAGGGTTTTTTAGGTGGAGGGGAAATGAGCTTGTATTTCAGACAGGAATATTATGACTCCTAGGGAATGGTATTGAGGCACATGAAACAGCTTCCTTGATGAAGCTAAGCTCGGGTGGGCCACATTTGCACCGTGCCTTTAAAGCAGTATCATAGCATCTGAAAGCAGACAAGCTTTATCCCAAAGAATTCCAGGAGCTGTAGTTTGTTAAGGGCACTGAGAATTGTTAGGAGACTCCTGTTCTTCTCCCAGAGCTACAGCTCCCAAAGTGGTCTAACAATCAATCCCTTTTCACAGGGATCTCCCGGAACTGTGGCTCTGTGAGGGGAGAAAGTGTCTTCTAGCAAATCCCAGCAGCCTCAACAAACTGCACCCCGCTAGAATTATTTGAGGGCAGCCTTGACTGTTACAAGTGATAAGTGTAAATGTGGCCATGCTCAGTTTCATTACTGGCAGCCAAGAGATGGGCTCCATTATGTTAGAGATGGGGAACAAATTCAGTTCAAATTTTAATGCAAAATTACTCAATTTACACTTCCCTAAAAAATATTCTGTATGCAGAGGAGCATTGGCCCCGACCTGGTGGAACACTCTGTCACAAGAGACTAGGGCCCTGCGGGACTTGACATCTTTCTGCAGGGCCTGCAAGACAGAGCTGTTCTGCCTGGCCTTTGGTTTGGACTCAGTCTGACCCTTATGTCTTCCCTCCCCTTATGGTTTTGATCTATGGGCTACTTTTAAAACGAGGCTGCATTTTAAATTGCAGTTTAACCTGTATTTTAAATTGTTCCCCCCCCCCACTATGTTTTTACTGTAATTTTAATGGTGTTAGCCACCCTGAGCCAGGGAGGGCAGGGTATAAATAAAATTTATTATTATTATTTATTATTATTATTTATGTACTTCGCCCTGAAACAAGTGCAGCTGTGACTGAGATACAAGGTGCTTATTTATTTATTTACCTAGACACTGGCAAATTCTTTGTTATCTAATTAAGGGAATTATTCACTACTAAGGAGATGCTGTTAATGACATCCATGCCACTTTCAGTGTGATATAACAGGGACAAATGAGATGAGTATTCAGGATGACAGTTACAGGTTTTGCAATGTAATGTACACAACCTGTGAAAAAAGGCTCAGTGAGAAAATGTAGTAATCAGAGCAGCTTATTACATACATTCCAAATGCCCTGGAAAAAATGGGACAGCCTGTTTCGTTGTGTGAAATTGTGATGGCCATTTAGGTCCTGTGGTCATTTGCACTCTTGCACTGCGCTGTCACCCCAAGAAGTACTTATTTGGGGCTGTAATTTCATGCAGTGCCCAAAATGTGCATTTTGGGGCACCTTGCAAGATCTTGCCCCACCATAAGTACTTTTTTGGGGTGAGAGCAAGGTGCTGGTCACGTGACTTGCCTGGGAGCACGTCCCAGAAGACACCCATCCCAGTTTTGGGTCTGAAAAAGTTGGATGGTATTTTCCTAGGCAGGTGAAACACTTGTTAATTCCTTGAACAAGACTTAGGGCTCATTCATACTTAAGCTTGTCCCGTGCCTAGAAAGCATGAGTCCAAGTGGTTTTCCACTTGCCCTGTGCTTTCTCCGCATGGGTCTGAGCAGTTTATTCTTTGACGAACTACTTTCCTTGGGAAAACCCACTCTTTAGTCCTGAACCGAAACAAATGTCAATCTGTGGAAAATGCAATTTGTGGAAAACCATTGATGAGCAGTGTTTGGGTTCTGTCAGTCAACCAGCCACAAATCCACATCGTATAGCCCACTATGATAGTTTTCTTTAAAATTTTGCCCAAGTCTCCATTTTATTTATTTATTCATTCATTCATAGCATTTCATCCCGCTTTCAGAGAAAAAAAGGCTCCCATATATTCAATAAGAACAAATATCAATGATAAGCTAATTTGATGTTAGATAATTTTATAGCTGTAAGACTGTATAGACTGTATAGACTGCAAGAAACCCACATGCAGTATGGAAACTTAGTAAGAACAAAGGAAGAGCCCTTCTGGACCAGACCAAAGGCCTATCTAGTTGAGTATTGTGTTCTTGCAGTGGTCAACCAGATGCCTATAGGAAGCTCATAATAAGCAGTGTGGGAAGGATCACAGAAGCCTATGAATTTGTGGGCTAATTGCCAATTTCCCCTTCTAATACTTGCCCCCTACGTCTCATGGCACAGCAACCTCTGTAGCCCCCTTCCGAACTTGGTATGCCTATCAGTGCAAATGGAGAGTGGGAAAAGCCCTATGTGTGCTATTATCAGCCTACCAGTTTGCCCAATGTGTGGATCAAAATGACCATGCAACTGATTGATGCGTTATAGGGTTGAATTATGGCGTATGATTCTGGAATACATCAGCTGAGCACAAGAATATACGACTGTGCTTTTGTACACCTATGAATCATTTGGCTGTGAATTGTTCAGGGGAACTGTCCAATATATTGGGTCCATGAAATTCTGGAAGAATGATGACATTCCCCCCCACCCCCATCCAAACTTCCAGTTACTGAACAGAGTCAACTTTCTCTCCACCACACCCCAGTTCTTATCTTATTAATCCAAGGAAATATGATGACTGTTAAAAACGCACTGGGATTGTGCACTGGAGGTCTGGTGCAAAAATTCACATAAACGCAAGCACCCTGTTCAATTTCATATGCAAAATAAACCCCATTAGATTTCTTTTACAGCAAATGTCTGGATCGAAAAGTGCAACTTTTGAGCGTCCCCCTCCCCAATTAAGTACCAGCTAATTAAATATTCCAGGTTCATTTTGCTGCAGAGCCTTTTGTTGTATTTCCACATATATGTTTTTCTTCATGCACCCTTTCTTTTCCCAAGCCTAGTATTTCAGCTGTGATGTTGTGACAATCATGCCATTTGCAGCAACTAATTCTTATGCACAGAATACATTTGAACCAGGGGAACTTGACACTGTGCTATCCCATGTGCCACAGTGGAGCACAACTTCAGATTTCCCATTTGAGCAGCAAAAATGATGATCTCATTATTGCAAAGCACCGAACTAAGAGTCAAACACCTTACTTATTTTATCATTCCCCTCTTTTATTTAGTTAGATTTTTTTGTTTCTGTTTTTGGTGGGAGGAGGAAATCAACAAGCTTTGCCTTCCCATGGAATCTGGGCAAGAAAGGAAGTAAAGATTGTGAAGAGTAATCATTCAGCAGACCAATGCGGGTTTAGGTACATGTAAAGGACTTATTAATATTCCCTTCTGACTTCTCACAGTTTGTGTACGGGGGTCCAACTATGAATTATTAGAGATGATTAATTCTTGCTCAGTCATGATCACATACATTACATGCCATTCAATGTTTCAATCTATAAATTACTAGCAGGAGCTCAGAGTTTGGTTATCTAGCACCATCTGAATTTCATTTTCAAGTGTGCATTCCAGTCCCTCTCTTCCTCTTTCTCTGCCTCTCTCTCACACACAGGTGGAATCCTGACACATATTAAAAATGTTGTGAAAATGCTTTTCTTAAAAACGTTTTGAAAAATATATTGAATTTGCCGTAGCTCACCATCGCCATCTAGTGTCACGTTTTTATAATGCATTTTACAACACACTTAAAACGTTTTATTTGCAGCTGTATAGCTGAGTCCACACACTCTCTCACACACACATCATATAATACTCAGTATCATTGTTAGGTGTAGGTTGCAGTAGAAGTGTGCAGACAGCCTGTAACACCTTTCCTAACAGAAGTCCAGGGGCAGCCAATACCATTCCCCCAGATGTTGTTAGACTGCAACTCCCATTAGCCTCAGCTGGCATGATCAATAGGCAGGAATGATGGGAACTGTAGCTTGTAAAGTTTAGAGGGCATCATGTTGGCTTCCCCTGGAAGAGTGTGTTGGTGCTGTCTGCTCTTTGGTTTCACAGATGGTAACAGGGGATATTTAATTACCTAAGAGGAGAATCATTCTGTGCTCAGACCCTGCCAGGAAGAGGGGATGGCAAGTCTTACCTGTGCAACCTGTTCTATGAACTAGAATGTAAATTTGCACAATGCAGGCACCGTATTCATTGCACATGTTTCATTCAATGAGCGTTGCCAAACCATGATATTTTATTTGCGATGAATGTGCCAGAGGTGGAAGAAAGTACGGGGGAAGGTTGTAAAAACACACCCATCCCTCTGCTGTGTTGCATCTAGCTGCAGTAGGTCAGCCAATGTCTCTTGGCATCCTGACAAACCATTTCCAAATACCTTTCCCCCCCTCGACCAATTATAACTACTTCCTGGCAGTATCTAGAGACAACCAGTACAAATACTTCAAAAATAAACACCCTGAGCGTATTTCTGATGAAGGGGGGAATAAGACAGGGCTATACAATGGCCACAGCACTGGATAAATATCCTACTAAAGCAGCAGATCCCCCTACGAGGAAATGCAGGCATGCTATGTTGTTACTAAAGACTTCATCTAAACTCCATAAAGTAGCTGTGACTATATTTGACCCAATGTGCCAAAGGGGTTGCTTTTAAGACAACTCCTATGTCAATTCTTTTCCTGAATCCTTGATGCTTTAGCAGAGGGAAGAGGAACCTGTGGCACTCCAGATGTTTCTGGACTACAATCCCAACATCCAGGGCAATGGATCATGATGGATTGAGATGATGGGAATTGGATCCCAACAATATTTAGATGGCCACAGGTTCCCTACTGTGACATTAGCACAAGGCAAGCATTGTGTGCCAGTAGATTACAAAGCCAGCTACAGATGTGAGAGAATGCCATTCTGATCCCACCTTAGCTAAGGGCTGTCTCTCTGTGATTCTAAAGAATTCACAGATTCAGACTTTTAGAAAACATCTGAAGGCAGCCCAGTTTAGGGAAGCTTTTAATGTTTGATGTTTTATTGTGTTTTTAATATTCTGTTGGCAGCCACCCAGAGTGACTGGGGAAACCCAGCCAGATGTGCGGGGTATAAATAAATTATTATTATTATTATTATTATTATTATTATTATTATTATTATTTCATAGAAGAAGTTTCATGGTTCTGTAATGCCACTTTGCACCAAAGGCACTGAAGAAGTACCATGATAGAAAAGCAAACTTTGATGCTATGTGCATGTAGGAAATAAATATACAGTGGTACCTCGGGTTACATAAGTCTCAGGTGACATATGCTTCAGGTTACACACTCCGCTAACCCAGAAATATTACCTCAGGTTAAGAACTTTGCTTCAGTATAAGAACAGAAATTGTGCTCCGGCGGCGCGGCAGCAGCAGGAGGCCCCATTAGCTAAAGTGGTGCTTCAAGTTAAGAACAGTTTCAGGTTAAGAACGGACCTCCGGAACGAATTAAGTACTTAACCTGAGGTACCACTGTATACCGTAGAAAGCAAACATCATTATAGGTGTGTTTTTTGTTTTTTTTAAAGGCCTGGAAACTTATATGCAATTCATTTTGAGGAGATGAACCAGCATATTCCATCAAGGAGACGTACCATCATATTATCCACACATTATCATTGTAGGACATGGAGATGCAGAAAGAACAGCCTCAGCTTATAATATATAGTCAGTTAATGGTGGAGAATTGAGGATGAGAATACGCAACTGCAGGTCCTTGCTCTATTCACACTTTAGCGTCTGGAAGCAGCCCAGCCTGCTGAGTATATGTCTGCACACCGAAGGACTGTGGAGATAATGTTAGGGAAGGAAATGATTAGAAGCAATTTGTTAGCGGAGCACAGTTGCTTTGCAAGTTGTCAACAAGTAATGAAGCAAGGATGCCAATCGACAGGTGGACGTATCTATTCGGTAGGAGGCAGGAGGAAATCAGTTCCAAGTGCAATCGCTCTAATTGAGACTGTGAGGAGATAAATGGGGGAAGTTTGCAACAGCTGGAGTTCACTCTGAAGGGAAACTTTGACCATTCGTTATCATCTCAGGCGGTCTTTTAGTCGTCATGGCGATGCCTCGAGAAGACATCAGCCGGGGGGAGGCGGAGCCACAACCAAATTCAGCAGGAAAAAACTCCCAAAAAATAGGACTGCAGACATACAGAAAAATAAAATTAGAGTGATCCTGATGTGTGTTTTTAAAAAGCATTTTAAAGACCCTGTGTCACAGCTAGATGTTCACTGCATCAAAACAAGAAAGCCTGGGCCTGTATTTTTAAGCTACCAAAAAAGATGTCTGCACCCATCACTTTCGTGCAGAAAGCCACTTAAGGATCACACAGTTGTTTGTCCGGTCTTCATGATGTTATACTTTGCCACATATATCCACACAGAGATCAAAAAGTCATTCCTGGAGACACTTCAATATATATGTCCACAAATGCATGACAAAGCCTTGCATGGTAACCCTCAAAAGTAGGTATGGTAACAGTGCTCACAGAAGATACTAGGGAACAGAAATTTCCCCCTGTAAAAATATAATAGTAAACAACCAATATGTTGACATATTTTAATGGAGCTCCAAGGCTCATATATGTAATATATATATGTTGCACAATTTGGTTTAACCTGGTGCACTTTTTTTTTTTTTTAAAGGCTTCTATTCAAGCTACTTTGCCCACATGGGAAGAATGCTACATTACGGTAACTGCAGTGCATTTTAAAAAGAGTACAAAGGCATCTCTTGAAAGATGCCTGTGCAGTGAGCAGCTTTATAGCTCAAACATCCCTTTAACTACTGCTGGGACATCAGTTATGTAGAGATACCGGTTTGCAGAGGAGAGAACTTTTATTCCCTTGGGAAGCTCTGCTGGATGGCTTTGCTTCATACTTACATTTTAGCTGTGATCAGCATATCTTTGGTCAAGAAGGATTATCACAATGACTATCAAACTGAGGGCTAACTTCTACACTTGGCAGAATCAAATAGTAAAACTTTTCCTGGGCTGAATCACTTAAAGGCTGCAGGTGGTGGTGGTGTGGGGTTTGTGTCTGAATGCTTCCTCGTAAGAATGAAAACTCTACTCATACAGAAATAGAACAGAAGGGACTAGGCCTGGCTGACAGTCTAGCCTTCTTGCTTTCAAGAATATATTTAGCCCCTTTTCTATCTAATTCTGCAGTATGGACAGAGGGTGCATTTTCCAAAATCTTGTACGGACCCAAACTCAGACTTGTATTCTGGTACCAATAGAGTTATTCCAGATTTGCACCTGGATAAGAGAGATCAGCAAGGACGCGGGTGTTGCTGTTGGTTAAACCACAGAGCCTAGGACTTGCCGATCAGAAGGTTGGCGGTTCGAATCCCCGCAACAGGGTGAGCTCCCGTTGCTCGGTCCCTGCTCCTGCCAACCTAGCCGTTCGAAAGCACGTCAAAGTGCAAGTAGATAAATAGGCACCGCTCTGGCGGGAAGGTAAATGGTGTTTCCGTGCGCTGCTCTGGTTCGCCAGAAGCAGCTTAGTCATGCTGGCCACATGACCAGCTAAATGCCGGCTCCCTTGGCTAGTAAAGCAAGATGAGCACCGCAACCCCAGAGTCGGTCACGACCGGACCTAATGGTCAGGGGTCCCTTTACCTTTACCTTTAAGAGAGATCAGCTCTGGGCCTTTGAATGGGTGGCATCATGGTCTACTGCCATATTATTTTCTGCACAAATACAAATTTGGCATCATCATTTCACTGCCATATCAAAAGAAAGAGGCAAATAGAATAGGAAGTGGGAAGTCTTTGTCTCTGCACAAAGTCAAATACTGCAAACAATCAGCAAAAGAGTCCAAAGAAATGATTGCACCTGAAGAGTTGAATTGGTTCTTTTTAATTGTGTATTATGTATTTCAAAGTTTTCCCCATAGGAAAGTTATTTTTAAAAAGGCAAACAAACCTTTGGACCTTTCTCAAACAGTAGTGAATCATAATACCTGCATTTAGGACAGCACTGAAAGAGAAATGTTTTCTCAGAATATATGCTTGACACTGAACATCCCTTTCAATAGTTAACAGTCTTAAAAGGGAAGGTGCAGCTGTCAGAATGAGATTTTGAAAGGATCTCATTCTCTGTGAGGAAGCAGAAAGGGCTCCCATAGGATCTGTAAACATATTGTATTTGTAATGGCCTTCTACTGTGAAAATCACCTACAGATTGGGAGTGAAATGAGACAAAAAATGAGCAAAGCATTGCTTCCTACAGTCTAAAAGCTTGGTGTTTTGTTCGTGTTCATTGAATTGCAAATCATTAATGATGAGCTGATGCATGCAGTTTCATTGACACCCCTAAATTTCCTGCTGCCCCAAGTGACCTCTTGAATTGCTTTTGCAATAGAGCTAGGCCCATGCATGGATCCCCTTCATCAACTTCTTCCTGCAGACTGACACCTGTTCTGATAAAACTGTAGCAGAGAGAAGACAGGAAGGGACTCTTTTCCATCCCTTCTCTCCCCAAGGGGCCATAGCTTAGTACACATATGCAGATGCTTAGCATGCAGAAGGGTTTGTGTCTGGCACCTCCATTTTAAAGGATTTCAGGTAGCATGATTGGGAAAGACCTTTCCTGTAAAGGCTCTTCCACAACGAAGCCTTCTGCTGATTTCTTTTCCTCCACATTCCCCTTTTATCA
The DNA here is from genome assembly GCF_964270895.1 of Podarcis filfolensis. NCBI lineage: Eukaryota > Metazoa > Chordata > Lepidosauria > Squamata > Lacertidae > Podarcis > Podarcis filfolensis. The sequence goes on from NC_139604.1 coordinate 108,365,777, forward strand.
GAATGCAGAATAGAATGGCACTAACCATACCTTTCTGATTTCTCCGTTTTTACATCTGTGGTGTGCTGTCTACAGCAGTGTGCAGTCCATGCCTGAAAATGCCTGTTTTGTTCATGCACAAAACCACCTCTTTGTCCATGTTTTCCTCTCACTTCCTGTCACAGAGCGTGCAGGCAGAGCACCAAGCAATTGTCTGACCACAGGGAGTGCTTGATGCACAGTTTGTGCATTTATTGTGATGCACCAATAGTTGTGTTTACTTGCTGTTAATAATAGCTGAGCGGGATTTGCGTGCCATCTTCAACCACCTCAGTGGTTTCCTGCAGCACTCTTCTTTCCCCAGTTGTGTTTCAAAGGATGAAGAGTTGGCTTGAGCAATGGCGTCACAAAACCTTGAGCAACATGAGCTGGTAAAGGAGGGGAAATAATTCTTTTGGGTAACAGCAACCCCGGAAGCTGGGAAGTTCACACACTTCCTCACTCCTTCCCACAGCCTTCTTGCTTTTACAAGCTTAACACACTTAACACAACCCTGTGGGTGGCAGTACATGCTTTCCCACCAAGTGCACGACAGAAGCACAACAGGGATCTATCCGAGCCTCCCCTGAGATGCCAGTGATTGAACTTGGCACCTGCTGCATGGAAAGCTTGTGTTCTGCCATTGAGCGACCATCATAGCAGAGCTTGGATAATCAGGCTCAAAGCACAATTTGGTTTCTGGCGTACGCAGCTGAAGATGCAGCTGCCTTGTCTTAGTAGCGAAAGCTAAGATCAAAATCAATGGGGAGTAGGAAAAGGGGGTTGTTAATCAAGCTACAGGGATCCAGACTGGAGAGGGAAGAAAGCATGTTGGCTACCCCTTATCCCAGGGTTAAGGGGTTCTTCAGCGCAAGAGATGAAGGATGGAGAAATATATATACTTTCGTGTTGCTGAAGCATGTGAGTAGCCTGTGAGAGCAAGAGGTGAATCAATATATTGCATTTGCAGCACACCGAGAGAGAGAAACAGCTTGAAAAGGCATCTGAGGGTTTAGTTTTTCCATCTTATTTGAAATTTGTTTTGGCTCTCTGTGTGGGAGCTTGCCCCCCTTGGCACCCAGCGGATCTGCATCACTTCTGCTATGACTTTTTCTTGGGTAAAGGAACAGGCAGGAATGTTCTGTCTGAAGATGTCATTGAATTAGGGAGGCCTACCTTTGGGGGCCACAACTGGGAGTAGTGGCCTATGTTCAAACCCATTGTCTAGGTAGGATATATAGTATTCAGTCTCTGAAAATAACTTAGCTTGCTACCAATTTGTTTTAAAAAGGGCAGGTTCTTTGCTGCCTCCTTGCCCTTTTGTTGCTTGTCCATGGCTTGATGTCAGTTGTAAAGATATTAGAACATAATGCACCAACCCGCCGTTGTCTTTCCCATTTATTTTTCATTATTTAAACATTTGGTTATTGATATAATGGATGAAGAGTCAAGCGTGTCTTCTTTCCAGTGACAAATAGCACAGGACTCAGAAGGATTCAGTCTTCTGGAACTTCTTTGTTCTTCATAAGTATTAATCCATCTGCCTAACTGCATTTATAGGCCACATTTTGGCCAAGCAGGTCTACAAGAAACAAAATAATGATGATACGAAAACCAAAACAATAGAAGATGAGAATTGGCCACAGTGATAGGCAAGGTTCCATTTCTGTGTTACTCTCACACATTTTAACTCATAATTATTTTCCATTTCTGCATTACTCATAAGAAGACCCTTGCTGGATCATGGCAGAGGCCCATGTAGCCCAGCATCCTGTTTTGACAATGGCCAACCAGGTGCTGGTGAGAAGCCCAAAAGCAGCACCTGAATGTAACAGCACTTTCTCCAGTCTTTGAATCTTAAAAACCCTCTCAAAATATGTTTTAAAATTTATGAGGTTTTATGTTTTGTTTGAGAATATGTATTTAAATGTATTTCTCTGAAAATGCTCATTGAAATTTGCATTGTGCTACATTTAAACTGAAGGGACGCGGGTGGCGCTGTGGGTAAAACCTCAGTGCCTAGGACTTGCCGATCGCATGGTCAGTGGTTCGAATCCCTGCGGTGGAGTGCGCTCCCGTCGTTCAGTCCCAGCGCCTGCCAACCTAGCAGTTCGAAAGCACCTCCGGGTGCAAGTAGATAAATAGGGACCGCTTACCAGGGGGAAGGTAAACGGCGTTCCGTGTGCTGCGCTGGCTCGCCAGATGCAGCTTGTCACGCTGGCCACGTGACCCGGAAGTGTCTGCAGACAGCACTGGCTCCTGGCCTATAGAGTGAGATGAGCGCACAACCCTAGAGTCTGGCAAGACTGGCCCTTACGGGCAGGGGTACCTTTACCTTTTTACATTTAAACTACTCTGAGAACTGTGTTGTTACATACAGCGAAGTGCAGAATTCAGTAGATTTCAAAGTTCCAAACTGTGCATTAGTCAGAGAGGTGTGGATTGGGTTATTTCACACAGAAATTCACTATGATTGAATTCCACGAGCATCTTCAGTTGTTCATCACTTCAGTTGATGGTATGAACTCTCTGAGCTGAACTTCTCCTCATGAATGCTATGGCTTTACCCCTACATGTAAGAAATGACTGGCACAAGCTTATTTTTTTTTGAAGCTGAATGAACAGTGAATGGATGATAAACATATAAGCTGTCATTGATGTTTGCTATGGTTTGTTTACACAAGTCAGCTTCATAACTCATGGTTTGGAATTTTGTCATTTAGTTGTGTCCGACTCTTCATGACCCCATGGACCAGAGCACGCCAGGCACTCCTGTCTTCCACTGCCTCCCACAGTTTGGTCAAACTCATGCTGGTAGCTTCGAGAACACTGTCCAACCATCTCGTCCTCTGTCGTCCCCTTCTCCTTGTGCCCTCCATCTTTCCCAACATTAGGGTCTTTTCCAGGGAGTCTTCTCTTCTCATGAGGTGGCCAAAGTATTGGAGCCTCAGCTTCACGATCTGTCCTTCCAGTGAGCACTCAGGGCTAATTTCCTTAAGAATGGATAGGTTTGATCTTCTTGCAGTCCATGGGACTCTCAAGAGTCTCCTCCAGCACCATAATTCAAAAGCATCAATTCTTCAGCAATCAGCCTTCTTTATGGTTCAGCTCTCACTTCCATACATCACTACTGGGAAAACCATGGCTTTAACTATATGGACCTTTGTTGGCAAGATGATGTCTCTGCTTTTTAAGATGCTGTCTAGGTTTGTCATTGCTTTTCTCCCAAGAAGCAGGTGTCTTTTAATTTCGTGACTGCTGTCACCAATGTTTGGAATTAGCTTGGAAGGTTTGGAATTAGCTTGCTTCAAATTAACCATAGTTAATATTAAGCACACTTAGTTTGGCTTGGACAATACAACCATGGTTAATCTAAAATGAAAGCAAATGGCTTCTGAATTATTTGTGACTATGGAGAAGCAGGATAGGCGTGTGAATCTTAGGCACACTCTGGCTGGTTCTAGTCATGCTAAAGTAAGGTTTGGCATGACATTCAAACTGGGGGAAACAGCCCAAGGAAAGAAAGTAATTATTCATTATCTACTTTACTAACTGGCTTCTGTTTATTTCATCTCACCTTAAGGAACTTGATTGGACTTATTGTACCAGAGGGTAGTCCATTGTTTCTGCACACTGTTAAAATGCAGTTATATTTTAACTCAGTGGTGGACTCATTTCAGAAACTCTTAATACGACTATAGTCATGTCAGAGAATAAAACGACAAGCTTAATTTTAGTGGCAGTGAAAGCACCTATCATATTTTTATGTTACCCTGTCACTAGGTTGAATTATCTTGTGAATTATTGCATAATATTGAACACATGCTACAGGCTGAAAAAGGATGGGTAATGGGTGGGTGGAGTGAATGGGTGGAATTAGGGATTTTTTCAGCTGGAACTCAGTTCCAGCACCTCTCAGGTGGGTGCCATTGCCATTATAAGAGAACAAGGGAGGTGTTCGTGGTGAGTTCTAGCACCTCTTTATCTAGAAAAATAGCACTGGGTGGAACCAGCCTCAGGATATCAAGATTATTGATGTGTGGGAGCAGGTGCACAACCAACAATAATTTCAATGCATTAGTTTACTGGCATGTAATATTAATATCCATGTAATATATTATTTCTTTTTTTTTATAAATTTTTTATTGGTTTTTCAACACATATTAAAAGACAATACAGCACAATACATAAACAAACAAACATATAAACACGTATAATTTCTTGACCTTTCTTTCCTAAAACCTTCTTTCAGCGACTTCCCCATACCTCCCCTTTCTACATCCCTGTTTTAAATCATTCCAGCAACTCCTAATTTCAATTTCTTATAGCACTTTCTTTAACTCTTTTTTTCATATCCAATTGTTTGTCACTGCAATTCTATTTTGCATTACCCAAGACATTTTAACATTCATTAATTTTACAACAATTCTTAAGATAAACTTTAAATTTCTTCCAGTCTTCTTCCACCGTCTCTTTCCCTTGGTCACGGATTCTGCCAGTCATCTCCGCCAGTCCCATGTAGTCGATCACCTTGGTCTGCCATTCTTCCAGTGTGGGTAGTTCTTGTGTCTTCCAATACTTTGCTAAAAGTACTCTTGCTGCTGTTGTAGCATACATAAAGAACGTCCTATCTTTCCTTGACACCAATTGACCTACCATGCCCAGGAGGAAAGCTTCTGGTTTCTTCACGAAAGTGCATTTAAGCACCTTTTTCATTTCATTATAAATCATTTCCCAGAAGACCTTAATCCTAGGGCACGTCCACCAAAGGTGGTAAAAGGTACCTTCAGTTTCCTTACATTTCCAACATTTGTTATTGGGCGTATGGTAAATTTTTGCCAGCTTGACTGGGGTCATGTACCACCTATATATCATTTTCATAATGTTCTCTCTTAAGGCATTACATGCCGTGAACTTTATACCGGTGGTCCATAACTGTTCCCAGTCAGCAAACATAATGTTATGACCAATGTATTGTGCCCATTTAATCATAGCTGATTTAACCGTCTCATCCTGTGTATTCCATTTCAACAGCAAGTTATACATTCTTGTATATATATTATTTCTATGAATTAGCAAAGTGTGACATTATTATCTAGATTATTTATATTTTGATCACTTATCAAGTTTTTTAATTTAATAGTTTATTTATTTTTATTTTAAAAATCCATAACAATTTCTTTTATTACATACTTCATTTCCTCCCTCATCCCTCGCTTCATGCACTGAGACAGGAGGGTGGAAGAGGGATTCGAAGCACATTCAGGTGAATGCACTGAGAATCCTCAGTGTAATTGGGTACCCAGATAACATATGATTCCAGATCATGGGCCATGCAGGAATGATGGGAGCATGGCTTGTGTGTGTTCCCCTGCCTTAATTTTAGCCCACATTCATACAGGTAAATGCCTGAATAGAGCTAGGATTGTTGCCAAGTTTAAATGTCGTTCTAAATCAGCATTCCCTACAATGACTAGAAGTGGTGCTCCAGGGTTTCAGGCCAGACCTTTTCTAAGTCCTATCTACAGATGCTGAGGACTGAACCTGGGACCTTTTGCAAACAAAGTATATTTTCCACTAGTGCATAGAAGAAACTGACTGAAGTGAATAAAGTCTTTAGGCTGTGTAGTCAAACTTAAGTGCTTGGCACTTTCTTTCGGTTGCTGACTTTCCTGGGACATGGTTGTTCTCGAGCAACCACAGTCAGTATATCAAAATAAGCGCTTTATTGAGTAGGGTAAAAGGAGTAGCTGGCAAGACTGTAAATTCTTCTGTGGAACGAATGATAATTCAGCTCAGGAGCCCTTTTGTCCTGCGGGGAGGGGGATATAAATTTTCCGAAAGTATCTGCCGCTTGGAATTGCTTTGCATTCATCATGCCAGCCTTCTGCATCATTCATGAATGTCATAAGAGACTAAAGAATTGGCACTTCATAGTGAGGATGATTAAACAGCCATTACACTTGTCTCTTCCTTCAGCCTTTGAGCAAATTGCACGTAAGCCACTCCCTCAGAGCTGCCTCTTGTGGATGAGTTGCCCCTCCCTCCGTCAGGAATGAAAGAAGGTTGTTAAGATTACAATATCATGGAAAAATATCGAGAGATCACTTTTCATCTGCTGACTGGGCCAAAGAATTCCTCACAATAATTTTTCCTACATGTCACCATTCCACTTCTACAAAGGAAAGCATCAACTAGAATTAGTTGTCTCTGCCTGTCATTGGCTCAGACCCGCCTATGGGTGGCCTTCCTGCCTTTCACCCTGTTAGTCCCAACCAAGCACCACTGGTTGTACACATCCGTAGCATCAACCTATATGGATACTAAAATATTTTTAGTTATTTTTGCATATCAAATAAAGTGAATTCTATGATATGCTAGAGGCACAGATTCAGTCACTCCTCTTCAGTCCTTGTTACTTTTGAAATTTGTAGAATTCAGGTTCAGCTGCAGAAAGTGTTTTGTTATGTGATTTAATTATTTGTAGCTTGGAGTTTTATTTTGCCTTTCTGGGCCGTTACCTTTACTCTTAACACATTCACTGATCCCTGTGCAGATTGGGGAGTTGACAAAAGGCGGCTCTCGGAAGATGTTTAAGGTGGCTATCCCCTCTTTATTCCACCTTGTGGAAGAGGTCACATTGAAGCTGACTTACGTCCTCTCGTTCAATTTGTTACTTCCCGTGATTCTTCCTGATTGTTAGGTATCGGGCTTCGGTCTCTTAAGTGCAGGTTTCTGATTGAAACGCTTGCCTTGGCACTTCCATTTGGTGAGTTGTGATCCTGTTTTCAGCATGCCCTAAGAAAGTGTGTGTGTTTGTTCATTTGTGTGTGAAGAGAGATGGGGAGAATTCGAGAAAGGAGAGAACAAAGCTCCATTCTTGCTTTCTCTATCTGTTCAATGCCAGACAAAGTCACAGCATCCTGGAACGACAGAAGCATGGGAGAATCCTAGTGAATTACGGGCTTCTGACCCCCCAGCTATAGCTCCAAACACCCCTGCCAGGCCTTCGCATAACAGGTCAGCGCTGCTGAGGATCTCAGCAGCTGTCAATATAGTCTGCTACCTATGTGACACATTATGAGAGGACAGCTGAGGCACAGAGATAAGGAAAGATGGACTAAATAGCTGGATAAAGCCAAGTACATTTTGGTTTCTTTTCTTAGCAGATTGACAAGTATCACATCATTAAACAAGCAGAAACAATGGCATTGTCTGTAGTCTGTTCCAATGTTTGAGTGCATTCAGGAGTTATTTCAGGGTGCAGGGTTAATTCAACAACCCGCTGTTTTGAGTTTATTGAGAGAGTTTAAAACCAAGGAGCAAGGTTGTCGTTTTTGGATTAAATTGCATGTGTCCAAAAGTGTTTCAAAAAAGGAGTGAAACTAGTAAGGTTGAACCAGGAAGCTTTAACCCAAATCATGCCTTAGGTGCTTGGCTGAATGTCTTCCTTGTGTCATTAACACCCACAACCCAAGTCATTCTCTTGGAAACAAAGCAGGGCAATGTGAAGGTCACCTTTGGGTTTCCTGAGAGCAGGTAGTCAAATTTACCATTTTACCATGTCTTTACAGTGGTACCTTGGGTTACAAACACCTTGGGTTACAAACACTTCAGGTTACAGACTCTGCTAACCCAGAAGTAGTACGTCGGGTTAAGAACTTTACCTCAGGATGAGAACAGAAATTGCTCGCCAGCAGTGCGGCGGCAGCGGGAGGCCCCATTAGCTAAAGTGGTACCTCAGGTTAAGAATGGTTTCAGCTTAAGAACGGATCTCCAGAATGAATTAAGTTCGTAACCAGAGGTACCACTTTACTTAAGAAATGTTGTAAGTATTATTAATTATCATTTCGTTAATTTATATCCCACCCTTCCTTCCAAAGGAGCCCAGGGCAGTTGGATTAGCTCAAGAAAGCAAAAATAGAAAAATCCCAGTCTATGAAATTCACCTTAGAATCATACTGTTTGCATACTGTAGACATTGCATTTAATGCCCAGGATTTATGACTTGGTCTCCAAATGCCACTTATTTGCTACCCCAAGTTAAATACTACTACTACTACTACTACTACTACTACTACTAATTTAGTTATACCCCACCCATCTGGCTGGGTTTCCCCAGCCAGTCTGGGCGGCTTCCAACAAAACACTAAAATACAATAACCTATTAAACATTAAAAGCTTCCCTAAAATGAATCTTCCAACGTGTGTGTGTGTGTGTGTGTGTGTGTGTGTGTGTTGAGTTTGCAGAGGTTCATTTTCATCCCAGAATGGAAACAAGCAGATTATAAGAATAATGAAGGGGGGGGGTTATGTATCTAGTGGTATGCTGGTAGAAGGCTCTTTAATACAATGGAGGCTTCTGTCAACAGAATGGGGAGGGAGGTGATTTTTGCTGATTCTCCCAGACCCTTCAGCCTTCTGTCAACGTCCAGTAGCAGAAGGGATGCTGTTGAACCCAAGAACTGTGTTCATCCCTTTTTGTATTTCAGTTCCCAGTAAGATTAGAACAAAAAGGAGAAGCCTATAAAATAAAGCAATATCCTATTGGTTCCCAGTGGCGTTTATCAATAAAGTTTTGCTGGTGTATGACCCAATCAGCATACATATACAGATTCTTTTGTGGAAGGGTAATCAGGGTGTTTAACACTTTCTGTACAAGTGCCTTCTCTTAGGGTTATCTTTGTGCGGGTAGCAAGTTGGTCTCATATTATGAAAACCAAGGATTCAAAAATTACTCAGAGCTCAGAAACAAACAGGCTGTGCAGCAGAAAAGATTCCATAGTCCATCAGGTGCAATGAATTGGAGAGCCACAAAATGATACCCTAACTCAGGAAATATAGTATGGAACTGGCCAGGGGGCTACATTTCAACACAGAGATGTTCATGAAGGGACCCAGGGTCAAGGAGCTTAGGATTCTTCATAATGAATATGATGGAAGTCAGTGGTGAACAGCAGGAACATCCGTGTTAAGTGGGTGGAATGAAGACATGATCATTAGACCTATACAAAGGGAAGTTCTTGATTGCCAGGTTTTATTTTAGATACCTAAAATGGACTTACTAACTGGTTAGCCAGTTCACTAGGTACCTCCTAATCATCCCTCCCCCAAGAGGACTGAGAATGCAATTATGCTACTGATAGGTAATGCCAGTTTTTCTCCTTTGGCATTCTGCCACCTGGACTTCTCCAAGGACATTCTCTCCATGGGCCTCCTTATCAAGCCATTGCCAAGAAAAATGAAATCATGTTTGCAGTTGGCAGCAGGACACAGTTTTTAGCAGTGTTTTCACTTGCATCAGATACAGATCAAATTTGTGTGGATAATTTTCACCCATCTGGCTTTTCCTTTGGGGATTCAGATGGTTTAACCCCAGCAACACTTCCCTGTATTAATTGTAAAAAAAGGTATTTAATGTTAGTTGCACCTAAGGAATGAAGTGTATGGATATGCATCTCATTCACATAAATGTATGCTTTTTGCTTCATTTACCCTTCTTTTTAATGTGCAGATGGGATCTCTAGGGAATATAAAATCTGTGCTCTTTTATCTTCAGTTGTAATGTGAACTTTGCACACTGCAGGAATAGATGTGAAGCTCAGTGAAAAGTACACCTCCATATTTCAATTCAGAGTAGTTCAATAATTTATTAATCATGAATGACACTCCCCCCCCCCATTGCCCAGACTGCCCTATCCAGGTGGGAAATCAAGCTAATTTGTTACAGTAGTTTTTTCTATCTCCTTTCCTGGATGCAAAGTGAATGCAAAAACTCAACTCCCCTTTAAGTTAAAGAATAAGTTTATCATGGAAAACAAAGTCATAAGCCAGGCGAAGTCCACACTCATTCCTTCAGTGAACTTGCAGAATGGCAGAAGCAGGAGAGGATTTGAGGATCAACTCTTCTAGCATTGACAACGAGGCAACAGAGGCAACTTTTTGCACATTTTCACTCATTTGTGTATAATATAACTGAAACCGCTGTATAATTTAAACTGGAATAATTAAAGCTCTCTCATCCTGCCACATTGATTAGTGGGAGAAGCAGATGGGGAAGAAGGCATGAAGTCACACCAAGAAGCAAGATTAATGAAACACAAGCCAGTGTTATTTGTATAAACTATAGTTAGAAATGCAGGGTGTTAGAGTTCAGAATACACAAAATGTTCCTCAGGCCAAACAGACAAGAGAGTATTGAGCATCCAGACTGAGTTCAGTGTAACACAAAAGCTCACAACCTATACTTTGTATTACCTCAATTTTCTCTGTGCGTCTTGTACTATGGGACCAATGTGCCTACCAAGAGTGTTGCTATACAATTATTCCTATTATCCCCAGCCAGCATGGCCAAAGGTCAGGGATGATGGGGGCTGTCATAATAGAGTCATAGAATCCTAGAGTTGGAAGGGACCCTGAGGGCCACCCAACGTCATTGAAATACAGAAATCCAACAATCCTGGGAGACCAGCAAGTGTGGTCATCTTTGCTTAAGATCTGGAATAGCTGTTGATTATTGCTATGCTTTTATGTGTCTTCGGGTTGGCAGTGGGGGACAGGGTGCAGGCTTCTCATTAGGAAAGGTGAGAGCCTACATCCTGTGAGGAAAGTGACTTGTATTAATTTGCTGTCATTTTTTTTTAAAGACAAACAAAGCAAGCAGCCATGCTCTGAGTTGCTGCTTCTGTTTTGCGTTTCGCCTGTCTCTTTTTCTCCTTCCTCTTCATTCTTTTAGCGAAGAGGAAGCCCAAGCTCCTGTGAATGTCGAAGAGAAATCTGTTTAATTAATGTCAAACAATGTATGTCTTTTAAGGAAGAGATGATGAGATTGCTGTGCTCATATTGGGTCTCTGAGGGTTTGTCCGTCCAAGAGCAGAATCTTGACGAGAAAAGCAGCTGGTTCATGAGAACTCTTTTAAGTGGGGAAGCACTGCTTTCCAAGGATTATACTTTTGCCCTGGAAGCTTTGCATTTTCACAGGGCTCTCCATTCCATTTTGATTTGTTCTGAGGCAAGGTAAAGCTACTTCTAAGAAAAAAAGGATATAAAGAGACTATTCCTTTATGATGGATGGAACAAGACACTTCCTTGTTTCCTCCTTGAAAGGGTCCCCCATTAGAATAGAGATCAAATGAACCAGCACATTTGATGGCAACACCACATACTCCTTCAGCCCTTTTGATGTCTCTCCCCAGCTCCTACAAGTATCTCTTGCCCAATATATTATGCACATATAAGAAGAGTAAACGAGAGAAAAACTAAAGGGCTTGCCCTGGGAAGCCCAGGCATAGTTGTGCTCGCTGCTAAGTGGCCCCTGATTGGTTGGGATCATGCCGTGTAGGAGAATTAAATGGCACTAGAGAAGTGGGAGGGAGAAGGAACGCAGTGGCCTCGTTTGCACATAATGTTGGGCCAAATTATGGCTGGTCATGAATGAGTAAGGGGGCTGGTGCCTGCAGAGAAAATTGCAACTGCTTCAGTTCTCTTCCAGCCCTGATGCTGTGAACCTGAGCTCATGGTTTTTACTTGTGAACCTGAGCTCATGGTTTTTACTTGTGAACCTGAGCTCATGGTTTTTCCACCCTAAACAAACCACAAGCAGTCCACCAAGAACAAACCTTGTTCCAGGGAAAGGGGAATCTACACAGTGGGGTGCCACAATAGAGAAGCCTATGCCACCACCCAACAAGCCGATCCCAGTGGCAAGACAACAAGAAGAGCACCCTTTGCCTCATTTTGCTAGCTATAAGATTCATGACAGCTAATATGGGACACAGTCTCTAGATGGCTTTGATTCAGAGCTGAGCTTCTGCATAACTAAGTGGACACATGAGAGCTTCAGAGATAAACCAGTGCAAGCATACCTATATATTCTGAAATGAATACATCACTCAAGCTCTTTAAGTTTGGTAAATCATTCCAGACTCACACGTCTGGACCCATATCCATTTCATCCCAATGATATGATATACCATTATTTGTATGTTGCACATTTTCTATTCGCCCCCACCCCAAGTAATTCATTATATACAACTCAAATAAGTGTCAAGATACTCACACGTCTCTTCACCACCTAGGAGAGCTTGTCCTTGGGTACTTATCTTTCCTGATATTCAGGTTATACTTTCTCAGTTTTCCCTTGTTAACACCTTCCTACTGATACAAGATTGCTTGAACCAGAGAGCCTGGGTATAGTGAGATAAGTGCCTGGCTTTTATTTTGCATTTCCTCGCCTTTGTGCGTCTGTCAGACCTTTTGTCTTATTTCAATGCAATTTTGCAAAAGCATTAAACACCCAGGTGAAAGTGCTCACGTCTCCCTTGTTTAATTGGCACTTCAGTGCAGTTCTTGCCAAGGTCTTCTTTGCGTGTTGAACTGGGTCCTGCTGTAGCAAGCTAAATGCACTTTAATTGTTTGTGATGTATTACGGATTCCAACCTGACTGCCGTGCTGGTTACTAAGAGTATGCTAGACAATTTCAGCGGCTTGGTAACTTGCAAATCCTGCCGAGTAAGAAGACCAAAATATGCCCTGCTAGCAAATTTGCCTTCAGTTGAACTGATAGGTTCCTGCTAGCATGGGGGAAAAATTTACATGGTTACAATGATTAATAAACATAATAGGATCTGAGCAGTAGAATTCTGAGCATCCCGAAAAGCGCCCCGTCAGAACTACTGTACTCAGCAGAAGGCCTGTAATGGAACGTCAGGTATCCATGAAATAGGAAAATTAAAATTCTGGGGAAGAATAGGCTAGCAGATAGTAATGCTGTTTGGGCATTTCTGGGTCTCTTTACTTTCCAAAAGAACAGGCTTTTGTGGAGGTCAATTTCTCCCTTTATTAAGCAATTGCTTAATAAGTTCCCAGTCTTTGTAGAGAACAGGGCTAAAAATAAATAAAGGGCTATCATCTATATTTACTAGAGATTACACGCAAGAGAACAAAGGGATGGTGATGAATTGGGGGGAAGGTAGCAAACTGTGTGTGTCCTGTATGTTATTTCAGGTGGAAATTGTTTTATCATTTGATTCATATTCTCAGACTGCTGGATTAACAGAACAAATAGGAGGTTTGCTTGTGACAAAGGAGTTCATGACCGCATTCAGAGATTCATTGGTGTTAATTTAAATGGCAGAAGTATTAGATGTTTTCATTGTCAGAGTTTATGGACTGAGTTCCTTATATATTTTGTCTCTGAATATATTTAATTGGAGTCTCTTAGAAGTTGGTGGTTTGTGCTTGCTTCTGCCATTACAGTCTGCTCCTCATACACCAGACACTCAAATGCAAACTCACTTTGTCCATTATGACACATGACTGGTACAAGCAATTGTTCTGGTGCTAGCAAAAATAACTAGCGGCAGTTTCCTGCAACTCAGTCTGGATTAACTGAATTCTAAAGATGCAATCATATGCATGCTTATTTAAAAAGAAATCCCACCATTTTCAACGGTAACTACCACAATTTATAGTTTATAGGGCTTATGAGTTACAATGTAGGGTGGATATATATTGTTTACAAGGATTCTGATTTGTGATATGCCCCTACAGGGAAAATCCATTAGGTGCCCCGCCCTAGAATATCCTTTCACAGATACACAAAACAGTGCATGTCTTCATGTCAAATTCCATCTTGCTGGGCACTTAAGTGCTGTGACAGACCAATCATTATAATTGGGTGTAATTAGCACTCATGGGGACTCTGATATGCACCGTGTGCAGCCAAGTGGCTCTTGGGAAGATGTGTGAGTATTTTCCATAGTTTGTCTTCTCAGAACCTGCAGTGAGTAGAAGGAATGCAATTTTTAAAAGCGATCCTTAAATTCTTCCATTTGTGAGTTGAACAAAAGCCTTTGTTGAGTAGATTCTATTTTTCATTTTAAAGTGGCTTTCTTCCAGTTTGCCTATAGCATTAACCACATTCCTAAGTGACTCAGTCCACCTAACAAGCACACTTAGGGAAGAGCTAGACATGCTGCTCAACACAGGGCTGAAAATGGCAGCCTCATGTCTCCCTCTCCTTACAATGCTTAGACAGACAGAATTTCATTTCTCCGCATTTCTCTGCCCTGCCAGTGATGTGCACAAAGGGAAATGCATGATGTGACAATGCCATGCCATGAGCAATTTGCCTAAATGCTCAGGGAAGAGATGGGAGAACTTGGCACTGTCTACTGTTTTAGGCAGCAGTTGCAGGTCAAGCATCACAGTCTACTTCTACCACGAATGTTACTAGTGAAAAATGTCCTGGGGCAAAGGGCGCATGCAAGGTATTGCAAGTGGGAACAGCTCATCCGATGCTTTAGAGTCACACTGCCAGCCATCTGTTTCATGCACTGATTTACACCGTGTAATGTTGTGAGCTGGCATAATGCGAAATGTAGTAGCTTACTAATAATTGAGGACAGAAGATCGTTGAGGGCTCCGTCATTCAAAGAGGACTGTTTGAATTACCTGCACATCGAGAGAAGCCCTGTTAATTCATTATTAGAGACAGCGCTAATTAATACAAAGAGATGGTTTGTGTTATTGTGGCAAGCAGACATGGCGTAAACATCGCAGAAGTCTTACGCCCACCGCAGTAGAATCTAGGAACAATCTTGAGGCTAGGCAAAGGAAGACATTGCAAAATGATGAAGCCTGTATAGCAACAGTTACAAAGAGTAATGGGAAGTGTTTAAGAAGGCATAAAGGTGCTAATCATAGGGAATGGATTAGGGACACGAAAAAGGCAAAGCAGCTGAAGGAAATTGGAGTACAAAATGGCAATAATTATTTAAATGAGATAGGCTGTTTTGGGAGGGGGGAAGGCTAGGTAAGAATGTGAGAAGAACTATGCTGGATCAGACCAAAAGTTGACCTAGTTCAGCGTGTGATTTCCTCCTCTGGGATGCCCCAAAGCAGGTCATGAAGGGAACAAATCCTGCTGTGTTGTTGTTCTTATCCTCCTCAGCAATTGGTATTCAGTGACACAGGCTGCATTCAAATGGCAGTTTGTTCCATTTTCATGATGTTTCTTTAACGGTTAAGTTCTGAATTATATTTGAGCTTTCACACAGTATAAAAGCCACTCCTCATTTCTGTGTTATTTGATTCCAGAAAAAAACAAATAATATGGGAACAAGCACCAAATATGCATTATATTCCACAATACTTCCGGAAGTGGCTTTCACATGATGTGAAAACTCAAATATAATGTGGAAATTAACAGTTTGGCAAATGCCCTGAAATGAATTGGGACTTAATTCCAGTTAAACATTCAAAATATTGAGCTGTTCATGAATCTTATTTTCTCGGCCGAATATTCTTTGAGAATAGCTTTGAGAAAAGGAAGTCATCCCCTACCTTTCTATATCAGTCATTGGAAGGCAAGTTATTTCTCCAGATCATGCACTGAACAACCACACCTTATCTCCATGTGCAGCTAGCTGGTTGATTCCCATGGATGTATTGTTAACTGAATTGGGTTTTTTGTTTTTCTTTAGAAGCAACACAGCTTCTGATATTGCTCTGACTTGTGTTAGTGATAATGGAATCATGGGTGCATGATAAAACCTACTAGCTGTCTTTATTGCAAATGCTTCTTGTCTTTAGTTGGAGATGGGCACCTGAAGCACAGCTTAACTAAATGGGTACAGCAAAGCCTATCACCTGTGATTTATCTTTCCCTAAAAGGAAGTACCACTTATCTGTTTGTGGTTCCCTTGTTAATCCCATGTACGTTCACTTAGGATAACCAGAAATAGCATGAATATTCATTTCAACAGTGCTTGGAAGGCGTTTATTCTATTCTAAAAGGCCATAATAATCTGCATAGCAAATGCACTTTAAGGCAAAAGCAGAAAAGCCTACATTCACTGACAGGATTGGCTGCTGGTCAGAGGTTTGATGGACTTGGCAAATGTATATCCTCCTCCCCAATTAAAGCGTTTCTGGTCTGCCTTCCCTCCAGGTAAGGGAAGTTATATGGCAGATTCACCAATCAGGAGCTGCAAACTATAATATGCCAGGCTCTGTGGGAAGATTTTAATGTACATTTTAGAGATGTGGAATGAATTTCAATGCAAAAGAAGCCTAACTGGGTTGTTCATCACAATATATAAAAGGCTTTTAGAGACGATGCATTATCTGCCTTGTGCTATTATGCAGTAGAGTCTGAAAATGTTCATGCATATCTCTTTAGCGTTTGCTTTGTTATTAATTCATTTTGTTCACAGCTTTAATTCAGGGTGACACAGCCCCCACCCCACCCCCTAGGCCTTGGACTTCATCACTCTCACAAATGGAATATCGTAGTTAGACACAGTGTTATCTGCTACAATTGCAATGCTACTGTAACTGGGTAGGCTAACTCTTAGATTTCTCTTGTTCTGTTTTGAAGCTGGTGCCACATATATATTTGGGAAAAGTGGAGGCCTCATCCTTTACACCTGGCCAGCAAATGACAGGCCCAGCACGAGGACGGACCGCCTTGCTGTCGGGTTCAGCACAACAGTGAAAGATGGCATCTTGGTTCGGATCGACAGTGCGCCTGGCCTTACTGACTTCCTGCAGCTTCACATAGTGAGTACAAGACTCTTATCCTTCCTGTACGCCTCACTTCCTCTGCTGGCTTTGCTCCATTTTCTACAAACCAGGAGTCTTAGCAAAAGACAAAAAACAACCCCTAGACACGTACACACTTTAATCTAATTGGCCCAAAGTACAGCACATAGGAATAAATACACAATATCCGAGCCATGCAGAGAATTTGTGATTGGATTGAATTGAATACTGCCATTTCCCCACAGTTATCATAATTCTTTATAAAGTGTTATAACTGTGCGCATCAGCCTAAAGTTGCTGTACTAGTTGGGGGTTTGATTTGGTTTACTTGTTTTTGGTTATTCTTTTTTCTTTTTAAAGGTATATACCACCTTTCCACAGTTTGGTGCTCACTCCATGGAAAGGCTCTGCATATTTTAGAGCCTTGGCAGCTGGTGCCTATAGAGTTGGTGGCTGTGTTTGCAATGGCTGCCGCCCATATATTGAGTTGGAATGACAAGATTGGCAAAAACAACCTACATGGTCTGTTATTTAGATTAAGACTTCAGTGATATTTCTTTGAAATCAGCAAGTGGCCTAAAATGGTTTTGATACAAAATCCTGATTTGGTAACGTGTGTACAGTGTGTTGGACCTAGCGGCACAGCGGCAATATATACTGTTTATTGTTTATCCAATGAGATCGATTTCTTCTTTGTCCTAATCTATCAGATGAGAGCAATTGCAACAAATCTGGTTTTATGTGCAACGGAATCCTATATAGTGTCAGCTTGGTTGGGTGATAAATCATGGCTTGATCGTGGATTCCCAGTGAGCTGCATATCTGAGCAGTGAGGGTTCAGTATGCCATCTTAGTTGGACAAATTTAAGGTTGATTTGTTAGCAGTACTATACATGTTTTAACTCATAAGTAAAATGCACTGAATCAATTGGCCCTTACTCCCAGGTAAGTGTGCACAGGATTGCAACCCTAATTCATGTAACCTCATGTAGATAACCATGTTATCAGTGTATCCCTTTATCATGATGTTCTGCTACTATATGTGCATAATGCACCTATTATGCTTATAGAATCATAGAACTGTACAGTTGGAAGGGCATGGTTTATTTTGAGGCAGAAGGCAACCAAATAACCTAAGCCCATTAATTTTGATGGGTTTGTTCTGAGGATCCCACCAGTGAGGTTTTGCAGAGCCTAGTTGCTCACAGCAGCTGCAGCAGAAAGTGGGGGCCCAAATCAGGCCCAGCAGATCCTGGACTGGTTCAGCCCTCCCTCCTCCCCACATGTGTCCTGCCTGCATGTTTGGTGGGTAGTGATAAGCTGACTCAGCCAGCAGAACTGAGCAGAGGGATACCTCCAATCAAATACCCTCCCCAGCCCAGCATAAAGAGTTCACCCCACAACTCTGCCAGTTGGGTATCATCCCATATGTTTCATGTTATTATACCAGTAGTGCTTATTAATTTATTCTAGGTGTATACTCTGCTTTTCAAGGCAAAAGGCCTTCACAAAGCAGCTTACAATATAGCTAAGCTTGTATGAGCACAATTTAAAGACAATAAAAAATCAATTAAGAAACAGTTCTCTAGCCGCCTCTCTTCCAGTTCTTTGCCTAAAAATAGATTTTCCCTAGGCTTAGATTACTGTGCTGTAGAAAGAATTTAGAGAAGAACGTGGATGGAACACAAGAAATATCAAAGAGGCTAAAAAGGAGGGCAGAGCCTGCCAGGCGAATCACAACAATGAAGGATAGGTTTCTGCTGTAAAAATAATAAACCTGAAAATGGGTCGGCGCATTGAGCAGGGACCGTTGCCTCAGAATTTTTGTGATCCCTCCGCAGGAGCACCTCTGTCTCTGCCTAACCCATGGGACCAGTTTGGGTCAGGGAGAGCCACATCATCCAATGTGCAGAGTGGGGAGCAAGTGTACAGAACTCTTCTCCCTACATGCCATCCCTGCATGTGGCAGCCACCATGTTCCCATCGTTCACAGGTATAAAGTGATGAGATCCGGATAGATATCAACTAAATATGATGCTGGCTTTCCAACTCACGTTGGGCATCCCCCCTCGATAACCTCTCTCTTGACATCTTGCAGACAGCTCCAGGGAATCGCTGGACGTTTATTACCACATAATTTCCTTATTTGCATACTGGTTGAGGGGAATACAAAAAGGTATCTTATTAATTTCTTTTGTAGATGTAATTTATGGAAAATCCATTTGGACTCATTTTTTAATTATGAGCCCTTTAGACACTCTGGAGATTTATGTGCTCAGGCATCTGTTTTGTATGACAAGAATCTATAACCTCTGAAACCTTTTCCCTGCTGATTTACAGTGCAGATGTGAGTGAGCTGGCAGCCCAGGGAAAATGAATGGTGCACCCTCCAGAATCACGCGGCTCATGAATTTCTAGGCATTTATGTTGTGCAGGGCTGAATCTAGAAGAGAGAGAAAGGAGAGAAGGAGAGATGGGGGCGGGAAGAGAGTCAACTGCTTGGTGCCACAGAGAAGGCTTCTGGTGCATTTGGGTGGCTCAGCCTTTTGGGATAGTAAAGAATAGGGGCAATACCCGCAACATGGGTAGACCGCAAGGTTTCAACTGGGGACCAGGGCATCTGCACATGCCCTCACCTTACCTCACCACAGCTGCCACCTTGTGATTTACAGCATGTAAAAATGCTCATCGAGAGTAAACAGAGAGTGAGCAGGACAGCTGTGGCTTATGATGGATATTGTGCTGCTGATGTCTACAGGGAGAGATAAATCACCTGCCTGTGCAGCGAAGCTTTATTTTGCTGTCTTTCATTTGGGTATTTATTGTAAACTATCAGTGCAGCCCTATCTTATCCCCAGTAGAGTTATAAAAGAAGTCGATTGGCTCCAATTCCACAGATGGCTTGGGAGGGCAGGTGAAGCTTGAGGGTGGGAGTAGCCACTTTTAGCTCCTGTAATGCAGCCGACGCAAGATAATTCCCTTGGTCTTCTGTGTTACTAGATGGAAAGGAGAACTGGAATCCTAGGTGGCCTATAAGATGGAATTTTAGCAGGGGAAGTGTGTCATCACGCATTTAAAGCACACAGCTTCCCCCCTAAAGAATAATGTGAAATGTAGTTTACCCCTCACAGAGCTACAATTCCAATTATCCTTAACCAACTACAGTTCCCAGGATTCTTTGGGGGGAAGTATGTGATGCGAGAGACAGAGAGACCTGGGAATTAGCTGAAGGCAGGAAGTAGGGTCTGTTTCTGGGGTTCAGACAGTTTGCTGCCTGGTAAGAGCACTTGCCCCTGTAACACTCTGTTGTAAATAAAGCAATTGCAAAAATGGCATAAGCCTCTAATAGTGTCTCCTCCAATTTAAACCAAACTTGGTTCATGTTGCCTCTGGAATCTCCTATATTTGAGAAAGTGAGGAGACAGCATCAGCATTAAGCTTCAAGGATTTGACCAGTGGCAAACCTTTGGCTTTAAAAATTTCAGTGGTGCCCCGTGCAAGGCCAAAATTTGGCGCCCCCTGCCACCTCTCACCTTCCGTTCTGCTCAATTCACTCTGTTAAAGTTGTGGAAACCTGCAAGGCCCTCTAGTGTTGGCGCCCAGTGCAGCAGAACCGGTTGCACTGCCCCCAAACCGCCTCTGATTTGACCTAGAACAGTTTACATGTCTGAAACTAACCCAAACTGTGACTGAGTGTTGAGACAGAGTGATAGTTTTTAGAGTCAGCCAGTGGAATAAAAGAAACATTCAAGAGAAATTATCAATATATTCTGCTTGAGTGGTAATGGGCTATATAAGAACA
Source organism: Podarcis filfolensis (assembly GCF_964270895.1). NCBI lineage: Eukaryota > Metazoa > Chordata > Lepidosauria > Squamata > Lacertidae > Podarcis > Podarcis filfolensis. The sequence continues at coordinate 108,386,142 of NC_139604.1, forward strand.
GCATGGAAGTGCCTATGTTAATATTCTATTTTTAATAATGTGACGTTCAGGAAAATAGTATGTTGATGTTTATGGTTGTTTGCTTCCATGAGTTTAAGAGCTTTTTGATTTTGTTAGTCAGCTGTGTGAATAGAGTTGGCCTACTGAGGATACTTCAACCTGCATCAGGGTTGCTACCTATTTTTTCTGACCCTACTCATTCACCCTTAGGAGCAACCCAGAAATTTGGCAGGTTATATCTCTCCTGGCATGGAGATCAGGCTGGGAGCTGGGTGCACACAGCCCCCGATGTTATTCTTTGTAGCTAAGGCTGTTTGCCATTATGCCACTTCAAATTGTCTTGCTGACCCTCCAAACAAGCCTGAATCCCATGTTTGTTGCCGCTAGTACACCAGGTGTATAGCTCAGTGCAGCAGTGCAAGAAATAACTCTGTGACGCCCTGTAGCTAAAGATGATGGATTTCTGATCCCCAGCTGCATTCAACCAGCATGGAGGCTCAGTGCACTGATATGGGGATTCATTAACCACCCACTCAACAGACATCATATGCTTAAATCCTTGTGCTTCCAACTGCTGAATGCTGAAAACTTCTTAATGCTACTTTGATGGATATATAGCAAAAGAAACTCTAAGGCTGAATTGCCACCAAGGGAAAAACTGGTGTGTTGGGCTAGTAGCTTGTGAGGCAGAGGGTTCAGGTCTGGGAGCAATGCTGGAATTTCTCCTCCCTTGGGCAAATGTGATCGGTTACTAATGGGTGGGGGAGGAATGGGTGGCTAATAATTCTGTGTAATTCTGTGTAATGGTATTGAATAGCACTGGCAATTCAACAAGGATCTTTTACTGGCCTGCTGGTTAGCTGCATTTATGTCTCTGGGAACCTCTCTCTCTCTCTCTCTCTCTCTCTCTCTCTCTCTCTCTCTCTCTCTCTGTGTGTGTGTGTGTGTGTGTGTGATTTATCAATGCATCTCTGTCCTAGGAAAAACCATACCTGTTGATTTCTGTCTGATGCTAGAGTTTCCACATAGCAGCTCTTTTAGGAAAGTACCAGATTGCTTAGGAGTATAATGTCAAGAATTATATTGTCTAGGAATCCTTTCTAACCCAGGATAAACTCAGCAATCGGAGGGAGGGAGTTGGGGGGGAATGGTGGAAAATGACAAATTCTTACTGGCAACCCAGAAGTTGCAAGATCATAAAGGAGAGAAAGAGCACATTTTCTCACTGCTAAAAATCGTGGCGGGGGGAGAGATGAGGTAACATATGGGTAATTCTATCCCATGTGGTAACCACAGATATTTGTTGAACATACTAAACTGCTATCATGCAGAAGCTGTTGGGCTCATTCTCTCTTATCACATTAGCCAGTTCTCTTACAGTACAAAGCAAGCTGTGGAGGTGTTAAGCTTACACCTTTGCTGTAAAGTAATTGTATGTAAACTGCATGCTAAAATACAGTTCTGAAAGCAGTGCTGAAAAATTCCATTGACTTCATTTGGGCTGTATGAATGTATCTGGATTGTGGCCAGAAATATTCAGGATAAGTGTATGCTTTCCCCTGGCTTCCTCTCTTGCACTTGCACAAATAATTGCCCACAAAGAGAAACAGAATTAAATTTGACTATAATCAAAGCTTCTAGCTTCTTAGGTTTTAGTCACCACCTGCATTGCAGCATCCCCAAAAATCAAAATCCCAGCCTCATTGCTAGTGGATGGCAGCAGGGTGCAGCAATAATTCAGTGACCACTTAAGCACTGAAAGCTGCCTTTTGGAGGAAATTAAATAGGGCAATTATTAGTTTAATTTACCCCTGGCTTGATGTCTGATGTGCCCATTGCATCAAAGGTTAACCGCTGCTTGATGCAATGTCAGACTGCATTGAAATTGTTCCAGGCCCTGATTAACTATTAAATGTGTTTTTTAAAGGCAGACTAATAGCATTAATTACTAAAAGGAGGTAAATGAAGTTCAGTCACATTAAAATCATAATATATTTACACAATGTCTTTCTTCCCATAGGGTCCTTAAAGTACTTTGCAAAGAACAAGTCCAAGGGATCCCTCCTCACTAAGATGCCATCACATTTGCAGCTCTTTAGTAACATGCAAAGAGTGGCATTTAAAAATATTATCTAATTAATCCCCACAACGTCTCTACCAGAGAGATAAATATGAGTATTGTGTCTTGTCAGAAAGACAGAGAAAAGCGTGGTTTATGCGCACAGAGAGCAGTGCATTAGATCGTTGAAAGTGTGCATGTAAATGGATTTACACTTCCATGATTTTAGATGTGCACATCATATGGATGTTTGTTTGCACTGATGTGGTCAGATCATGGCATAATGAGGGGATTACATTAGTGATAACACATGAAGAGCCTGCATCTTACACTAACCACTTGAGTGTGTGCATACACATGATCCTAACATTTCTGCTATTTTGAGTACCCCCAGCTAACATCATCACCCACTGCCTGGTCCACGTATTGCAGGGAGGGGCCTCAAAACCACACACACATACCAGATTTCACACACTAAACAATGGCAGAGAGTGGAATTGTTTGTTCACAGGAATAGAGATATGGAGTCTATGCAACTGAAGCTATCATATAGCTCAAGCTGGGTGTTATGTACTGAGTTGAATAGGATCCAAACTGCAGCAGTCTGATTGGTCCTAGAACAATAGGATTCAGAATGCAGCAGTCTGATTGGTCCTAGAACAATGCAGCAGTATGATTGGTTGGTAGGAACCACCCAATCATGCTCCAGATAGAAGTGAATCCACAATCTGATTGGCTTACAGTAGAATTCCGGAATTAGCCAATCATGTGCAGCCCATTGTGTAAATAATGTATATAAAGCAGATACCTTGAGGGGGCTTTCATTCATTCCTCCTCACCACTATGAGCTGAATAAAGAGCATGAAATCACTTTGCGACTCTGAGTATATTTCACTGCCATTCCATGTTACAAGTACCCGCTATGTCCCACATTCATCTAACTCACTGGATACAACCCTTAGTTTATTTCACAGTGCAGCCAACATGCTATCACACCTGTTTTTGCACAGGTAACCTGATCTGCAACTTCCAGTGCATTCCCCCCCTCCAAGGTTTGTTTCCCACTGTCTCCTGAGTTTTAGAGCACTGCAAATTTGTACTTCATTACTATCCTGCTATAGTCCTACCTAGCCTATGATTTTAAGGGCCCACAATTAGGGGGGGAATGAGACTAGACACTGTAGCAAAACTCCCTACAGAAGTGATCCGGGCCACCTGCCAGAGGAATCCTTTGAGGATAAGCAAAGCCTTTTGCCCACCATAGAGGGAGATTAGCTCAGCAGAGATTTGAGCCTTGTTTGCTTGCATACATAGCCAACAGCTTAATTAAACCTACCTATTTAAAGTGGTGAAAACCTTCTCATAAAACCCTCTTATTTAGTTGAAGTCTGACATTTTTGTGAAGCTGAAATCTTTTCTTAATTGACACGAGGTAAATGGAAATAATCCTTTCTTAATCCGAGAGGAGGTTGCTCTGCAGAGGTTTGGGCTGCTTTAATAAAATTGATTTACAATTCACATTCCCAGCTGAATAGGTGCAACTGTTTTTGTTGGGGTGTGTGTGTGTGGACAAATAACACAGAAAGGAACAAGACCTAACCACAACACTGCCTGGCTTCACATCAGCTCCTTTGGGATGACATTGCTGTCCTTGGAGATCTTTCAGACAAATATATATATATAGGGACAAAAGCAGGATTTGCTTAGCGAGGGAGATCTTTTGGAATCACAGCCTGGGGTGGTATAATTTGCAGTAAGAGGCACCCCCCTTTAGTCAACATCACAATAGATAAAACATAATTGAACTGGAAAGCTTCTTGTTAATAGGAAGAGCTTGTGTTAAAACAGGCTGATTTTCTGACCTCTCTGTTTAAAAGTTGAGATGGGTAAAACAAAAACAATTCCATTCTCTGCCATTGTTTAGTGGGTGAAATTGTGTGTGTGTGCGTGTGTGTGTGTGTGTGTGTGGCTTTGCAGCCCCTCCCTGCAATACAAGAACCAGGCAGCTTTCCTGCTTTCTTTCCCAGTTTCATATACCTGGTGCTTATTATTTGAGTGAGTTGTGGCTTCCCATGAGGTAGTTCATAATCTAGGGTAGGATATAACAGCAGCAGAGGATATTTCTCATCTGAAGCAGATGATAACACAAGTTGCTCACTTTAAGCCCAAATTTACCTCTGCTGCTCACAAGCCTGATAATAGCTTATTTTTTTGTTATTGCTGTCAATTACTGAACCCAGAAAAACAGCCTCTTGAACATAAACCTGCAGAGTTAGAGGCAGCCTGGCAAAGAAATGAATCTCACATGCTTGCACCTTTCCCTCAGCCATATGATGATGGATGAGATGCACTTTCTTACTCTGTTGACGTGCACTCACCACACGTTAAGGGTGTCAGTTTCTTTTCCATGCGGGTCTTGACTAGTCTTCTGAAACTTCAGGAAGGAGCATAAATGAAGGCAAGTAAGAGCTGTCTGACAGTGGAACAGACTGCAATGGAATATGGTGGACTCTCCTTCACTGGAGGCTTTTAAACAGTGGTTGGATGGCTGTCTGTCAGGAATTCTTTAGTTGTTATTCCTGCAATGAATTGCAACGTCCCTTGGGGTCCCTTCCAACTCTACAATTCTCTGATTCTGAGCTTCTGTCTCGAGGGTGCCTTTGACAAACCAGGGTTCTGGCATAGCCAACCTGCCCACTACAATTGCGTCCTAGCTGCAGTAGACCCACAGCTTACATGGGGACAGCACATAAAGCCAACATCATATATAGTTGAAACACCTTGGGTGCAATGGCAGCTGGGATTGCCAAAGTTTTTCCCCTGGATGCCTGCCCCCTTTTTATTTATTTATTTTAAAATAATTGACCTAAGCTGAATTCACACAAGTTAAATGCACGGAACTTGCACGTAATGCACGTAAGTTGTGGGTCTACTGTATTTTAACAGCAGACTGAACTCGCACGGTGGGATATGGAGTACGAAGGGGGGATTGCTTCTTGGCAAATTTTGTGTATTATTTATAGTTTTAATTAATGTGTTTGTATGATGCTGAATGCCAAAAGAGATTCCAAAGTTTGAAATAGTCTTCTAAGTGGTTTACAAAGTGTATGCCCTGGCATAAATTTGAAGGAGCTTGCCTTGCTTCCTAGTTTACAAAGGTCATGGAGCTGATTAAGTTGACTCTGTCATAAGTTGTAGGAGACGCATAGTTCAGTCCATGGTATTTACACTTAGCAGGACTGAGAGAGATATTTGCTTAAGACTATGGAGAGTAGCTGCTGGACCAGAGTGTAGACCAGAGATGGGGAACCTATGACCCTCCATACGCTGCTGAACTACAATTCCCATAATCCTTGACCATTGTCCATGCTGGCTGAGGATGATGGGATCTGCTATGTGGGATACCTTTAAAAGCATGGAAATGGCATTTGAACATACATAATGCTGATCAGTGTGGTGCTGCTGAGTAGACATGGAAAATAAAAACAATGGTTTAATTATTATTTTTAAAGCAGAATTATTTATTATTTTGAGTAACTTAGTCTTTTTGTCCTGACTGATCAAAACATTCTACTCCGCCCTAGCCCAAACTTTTTTGTTCTTAGATACATCCAATTCTGATGCATCCCACCACCTTCAGAGACTATGAATAATTCGCCTCCTGCATTTATATTGTTACCTTGAAGGTATTTATAGTGTGTGATCATATCACCTCTGAGCATTCTCCTCTTTCCTGTACTGTATAAATTTAGTTTTTTCAGTCTTGTTTCCTAAGTTTTATTCTGTAGCTACTGCACTCAATCATTTTTATCTGCTATTATTTCTCCCTAGCCCCTCATATAGTTTTCACTCTATAGAAACCTGAATTAAAGATAGAAACCTGATCTGGCAAGCTACAGGCACAGTTGGCTTCCATGATCAGCTGTGGAAGGCACACACATACAAATGCATGTTGTTCCCTAACCACTTTTAGTGAAGCCTCAGCAGCATTTGCTGTGGAAGATCAATGGTGCAGCTAGGTCATTTTTGATGCTGAACTTAATGGTCTTTCAAGGGACCCCTTTAAACAATGGTATTCAGTTGCAAAACATACAGTGAACATCCCCCACTCACACATTCCATGCCTTAGACTTCTACCTTCCAGATACTACTGTAAAACAAAAAGTAGTAGAAGGAATTTGGCTTTCTCGGGCCGTCTTGGCATCCGCACCCTCCCTATGGAACACCCTCCCATCAGATGTCAAGGAAATAAAGAACTACACAACTTTTGGAAGACATCTGAATGCAGCCCTGTATCAGGAAGTTTTTAATGTTTGATGTTTTAGTATGTTCTCAGATATGCTGTGAGCTGCCCAGGGTGGCTGGGGAAACCCAGCCAGGTGGGCAGGTTATAAATAATACAATTATTAATAATATTATTATTGGCAACCCTGATGATATATTTTAAAAATACAAATGCCATATAAATACCATACCCTTTTTCTTCTTCTGTTCCTTCCCTCACTTTATCTTCTTTCTTCTCTCCCCATATCCTTGATGTCCTCTGCTCTGGGCCATTATTGGGGTCCAGGGATCACACATATGAAGTTGGTAGATGGTTGGTGGATGGACCCTGAGTGAGAGGCAAGGAAGGGAAGACCTCCCAGGGTAGGAGACTGGGAGATGAAAGGAAAGTTCAGTGAATGTTGGGAGGGTCTACCACTTTTTGTGTGAGATAAAGGTTAAGAGCTGCCTTTGAGAAAACACTCTGTTTTCTTCCATCCCTCTCTGTTTTTGTTTAGTTGCTTTTATCTTATTGAATTGTGAAAAAGATTTAATAAAATCTTACAAAAAAATAAAAATGAAATGTGCACCTGTAACCTATACCAAGATTTCCTCATGGAAATCTCTGTCTGGCTGTGATAAGGCTTCTAGTGACTAATAGTAATGATGGCTTTGCTCTGTCACCATTGCTGGAGGGAGTAAGCTTCTGAATATCAGTTGCTGGAAGCTGAAGGCAGTGAGATTGCTATTACTCTCAAATTCTGATTTCAGGCTTCCCATAGGCGCCTGGTTGGCCACTGTGAGGACAGAATGCTGGCCAAAATGGGTCATTGGCCAGCTACAGCTGTTTCTTCTGTGTTCATGAGTGGGGGCTGTGAGAGCAGTGATCCATGGGAAATATTTGCCTGCAAGCTTACTTGAGAGAAATGCAATGCAATCCTAAAACATAACAAAACATCCCCTAATCATGCTACTCTACTTCTGCAATTCCTTCATCTATCCACTTCCTTCCTTCCATTCTGTCTTCTCTTCTTTCCTGAAGTTGCACCCTTTATCTGGAAGTAAGTGCCACTGATCTCAGCAGGGTTTACTTCTGAGTAGACATCCAAAGGACCATGCAAAACATCTCTTTCATTACTAGTAGTACTTCAGGAGGTATTTGATCACATGGAGGTTCCAGTCCCAGAGCAGGATTCTTAAGGTACTTCCAGGCTCCAGGCTGTCACCTTTTATGGGTGGGATTCAGTCACCTGCTGGCAAATAGAAGTTGCACAATTCAAGTTGATTGGGTACTCTTGTGCCACAAATTATTCCCTCCACATCAAAATGGACTTTGAAATCAGGAAAGTGATGGGGAAATGCATTGGCAAATGTAGGACAACACTTGCTCAATGCAACATTGCACAACTCCACTCAGTAGCCAGCATTGTCAAACCTGCCTAGAAACTTCATACAGACAAATCAGGAGGAATGCTCATTCCTACTTCCGGAAATCTGGAATGAGGGAGCAATTTGATTTAGTTTGCATTTAAAGGTGAACCTACCAAAAACTCATTTTCTAAAACAATACGTCCAACGAAACTCAGCCATCCTTTGAAATTATCACTTCTCAGAATTTTGCAATGCAGTTCTCCAATGTCTGGAGGGGAAAGTATGGGCTATCTTTGCTTTAACATATGCTGTGGTAAACAGTGCAGATTTTTTTTTGGGGGGGGGATCTTGCCCATCGAAATTCCCTATAGGTGTGAGTGGGGAGAGATCTTAGAATTTGGTCTGCCAACTGGATCCCATTCCCCATCTCCTGGTATAATTTTCAAATGGTTCTTGAGTTTAAACAGAATTGTGGGTCTTGCAGATGTCAATACTTTAGCCACATCCAGGAATGGGAAACCCACCTCTGAGATATTTCTCTTGTTTTAGCAATTTTACATATTGCATTTTTGCATGTTATTTTCACCAATATACCTTTTTGTGCACATTTTACCCTGGCATACACATTTGTACACATTGTAGAACTACAACTCCAGTAATCCTTGATGGTGGGTCATGCTAGTTAGGACTGCTGGAAACTGGAATCCAGCAACATCTGGAGGGCACCATGTTGGTCATTCCTGCTTTGAAGTATGCATCTTGCACTTGAATTCTGTTAAAACAAACAAAAAAAAAATCCTTCCAGTAGCACCTTAAAGACCAACTAAGTTAGTTCTTGGTATGAGCTTTCGTGTGCATGCACACTTCTTCATCTGACAGTATTCCGCAGGATGGGTGACAAATGACCTCTTTCTCCCCACGTCCATCCCCCAACCCATACACTCTTTTTCTGGAGATGTCAGCCTGCCATGTCTGGGCTGGGAGATAACTGAAGATTTGTCTCTCCTAATGACAGCATTCATACAAAGCAACTCTCCTTTCTGTAGGATCTGTGTGCAGTTTCTGTTTTATTGGACAGCAAGGGTTGTTCCTGCCAACAGTCCTCAAGTGGGTCAGTTCACACTCTTATCTGGACTGACCTGAGCTGTCAGCCTGCTTTCCCATTCTCCATACTCCTGTTTCTCCATCAAATACACTTTTGGCAAGTTTTGCTTAACAGTATTTCATCTGAAGAAGTGTGCATGCACACGAAAGCTCATACCAAGAACTAACTTAGTTGGTCTTTAAGGTGCTACTGGAAGGAAAAAAATTTTTTTGTTTTGACTATGGCAGACCAACACGGCTACCTATCTGTAACTTGAATTCTGTTGACACTCCTTCTGCCATGCTTGCCTGCAGTCCCAGTCTCAGCACTGTGAGTTGTTTTAAATGCCATTCCTTTTGTTTGAGTTGAGTTCATATTTCTTCAGTGTTCCGTGAGTGTTATTAAATGATAAGGTTGGGTTGGAGGGAGGCTGCTTTGCGGCGCGTTGTTATCAGGAGCTAGGAAACAATCAGCTTTTTGACATGTAAGATTGGTAGGTTGGCTCCCATTAGGGTAACTTTGTATCTGAGAGAGAATCCTAGCACATGATTCTATCTGGGGATGTCACAGTATTCCGCAGGATGGGTGACAAATGACCTCTTTCTCCCCACGTCCATCCCCCAACCCATACACTCTTTTTCTGGAGATGTCAGCCTGCCATGTCTGGGCTGGGAGATAACTGAAGATTTGTCTCTCCTAATGACAGCATTCATACAAAGCAACTCTCCTTTCTGTAGGATCTGTGTGCAGTTTCTGTTTTATTGGACAGCAAGGGTTGTTCCTGCCAACAGTCCTCAAGTGGGTCAGTTCACACTCTTATCTGGACTGACCTGAGCTGTCAGCCTGCTTTCCCATTCTCCATACTCCTGTTTCTCCATCAAATACACTTTTGGCAAGTTTTGCTTAACAGTATTTCATTTTAACCACTTTAATGGAAAGACAGGCAACCCTGCAAAATTCAGCATATCTTGATAGAACAGTGGCAGCTCTATAGAAGAATCAAAGGATAGTGCTGAAGCATACTTATTTCTAGAATAATGTAAAATATCTTTGAAGAACAATAGAATCATAGAATTGTAGATTCTGGGGATCATCTAGTCCAACCACCCGCAATGCAGGAATCTCAGCTAAAGCATCCAATAAAGATCACCATCCAACCTTCGCTCAAAAACCTGCAGGAAAGGAGAGTCCACCACCTTCCGAGGGAGTCCATTCCACTGCCAACCAGCTCTTACCACCAGAAAGTTCTCCTTGATGTTTAGTTGGAATCTCTTTTCTTGAAATTTGAATCCATTGGTTCAGGTCCTAGCCTTGAGAGCAGGAGAAAACAAGCTTGTTCCACCTTTCATGTTACAGCTCTTTAGATATTTAAAGATGGCTATCATATCTCCTCTCAGACTCCTCTTTTCCAGGCTAAGGCTTGGTTTCCAACCCTCGGATCATCTTGGTTGCTCTCCTTTGCACATGTTCCAGCTTGTTTAGATCTTTCTTAAACTGTGGTGCCCAGAACTGGACACAGTACTCCAGGTATGGCCTGACCAAGACAGAATAGAGTGGTACAATTACCCCCTTGATCCTGACACTATACTTCTGTTGAAGTATTGGTACCACTTATTATTCTATCTTGGGCTGCAGCTCCCTTGTAGATGTTGAGCAAATGGAAATAATGTGTGTTGTTGATCTAGAAGAACATGGAAAAAGGGAAGAGAACCTGTAGTTGCACCTTTATCTTCTTGTCCAATATATGGATTTGTTCTGTTCTACTTCTTTAATATATTGCTTTTAAGCCTAAAGCCCCAGCCTAAAGCAGAGAACAAATTAATAAAAAGAAAGATACTGTAAGTACTTTCAAGCTAAATTTAGCTCGTGTTCATGCAGCTGTTGAGTAGTGGGTTCTTGTTTGTAAGTGTTGGCTACATTATTGCTATTTTTAGGATTTTTATAGTTCAGTTTATTGATTTTTATTATACGGTTTTATAATTAAGCTTCACTGTGGTCAGGATATTTTTAGTAAGAGAGCAGGATATAAATAATTATTCCTCTCCCTGCTCTACTCCTCTTCACCCTGCAAAGTGTTGGGTTCTTCAAATGAATCTTTAATTTTACTGCTCTTATTACCAATGCTGCTCTGATAAGGTGACTCCTGCCCTCAGGCTCACAATCTAAAAGGTGTGACACAAAAGGAAACCGGATTAGAAGGGAGAAGGGAAAATGTAGATTCAGACACTAGTTCTTAGTGACAGAGTTTTTGTAGTCACCCACTGCAACGAAAAGGTTTGCAAAGGAAGAAGCAAAAGTTGTTGGTCTTCCGGCAGAGCCAATAGGGAGGCCCTGCTGTTCCATCTCTCTGTCTCTTATGACCTGAAGGGATTACACTGACAGACAGTGATGGTTGGTGCCCATTGGGACCTGTACGGCAGAAAGCAGGGAGACCAACCTTTGGTGGAGCCAGAGCCAATCAGAGGCAGTGCCAAGTAATTCTAGTTTTGTCCCCCATCCTCCCCCCTGCTGAGTGCTAAAAGGGCAACATTGAGACTCAGGGAACTGATGTGGATTGCTGCCCCCTGGACTGATTGTAACTGAGAAGGCCAACAGGTGGAGGTTGGCTGAAGGTGGACTGTGGTTGGTGAGGCAGTGCTCTGTTCACCCTAACTCAGTGGTCTCCACTGCTGATGGATAATACCAAGGTTTTTGGGGTTTTTTTGTGTGACTTTGCACTTCAGCTGTAGTAATGCATGATCAAGTAAAGTTTCACTGTTAAAAGTAATGTCGTCGTCCCCGCCCTCTCCTTGTTGAGGAGAAAGGCTTAGCAGAAAGGCTGCATTGACCCTTGCAAAAGTGTGCCACACGAAGTCCTTTTTCATTTCATCACTTGCCAGCCTCGAAATTTAACATGTAAAAAGCTCCTTTAATACCTTTTGAACAGGGCTTTGAACTTTTTGTGTGTGCTGAAATAACTGATCTCCTTCAGTAAATATAGGTTTTCACTTCATCTTTTCAGAGACCTAATGACAACAAAAGAATCTGGCGGGCAGGTTCTGAGGTCGTTTGTGTCCCCTTCTCCCCTCCCTGCTGCTCTAGGTCAGAAGAAAGCATTTGAACAAGTCAATACAACCGGTGTCTTAGCAGAAAAGCACCATTCAGTACCTTTTAGCAAATCATTTATTTTTAATGCTAATGTCTCTTTTTTAAAAAACAAGAAGGGAAAAATATAGTATAGTTAAATTAAATTTTTACACAATGCTTCATGACTACATTAATGGATTTTAGTTTCTCTTGGTCATTTGTGGTTACTGTCAGGGTAGTGGGGATGCTTCAGTATACCTGAAGGAGCGTCTCTACCCCCATTGTTCAGCCCAGACACTGAGGTCCAGCTCCAAGGGCCTTCTGGCCGTTCCCTCCCTGCGATAAGTGAGGTTACAGGGAACCAGGCAGAGGGCCTTCTTGGTAGTGGCACCCACCCTGTGGAACTCTCTCCCATCAGATGTCAAGGAAATAAACAACTTTTAGAAGACATCTGAAGGCAGCCCTGTTTAGGGAAGCTTTTAATGTTTGATGTTTTATCGTGTTTTTAATATTCTGTTGGAAGCCGCCCAGAGTGTCTGGCGAAACCCAGCCAGATGGGTGGGGTATAAATAATAAATTATTATTATTTTATTATTACTCTATCTGACTCATGTTTTGTATTGAAAATATATTTGGAGTAGGGGTGTTTATTCTGAACATTTCCCCCCTCCCAAAGTAAATGTTCTTTTGCTCCCAAGGAAATATAGCATATTTGCTGCCAGAAGTAGAAATCCTAAACAAGCAACAGGTTTGCAAACAACATAGGTGCCTGCTAATCACATTCAGCACAATACTTCCAATCCCTACATTCAGAAACAAAGGACATTTGTACATTTGCAGTTGGAATACCAGTGGGATTTCCCCAAGCAGTGGGGATATGGCAGAAATCAGCCCACTATGACTGGAGGTGCACTTGGAGTCTATAGCAATTCTTCAGGAGCAGAGAAGTACATTCAGCAAAGATACTCAGATCCTTGGTGATTGGGGGAGGAAACTGATATGCTGGGAGGCAATGACCACACAGATCTATACTTTACAGAACAATTCACCAGGAAAATAGAAGTAATTAATTTTAAAAGCCCACAGAGATAAAAATGGTTTATTTTATATTATTTTATATTAATGCTCAGGACAAATGAGTTAAGATCGGAGGATTAAACTAAACTTGGAGCATTACAAGCTGGAAGAGGGAATCACTAGCAAGAGAGCTGAAAATAAAATTTCAAATATATAATGCTATTTTTGAAAGCTTTGATATTGCTACATTTACCATACAATCTAAAGTAACATTTGGAATACATTTCAATTCTGGACACCCTGTTTCAGAACTCAAAATGTTATTGTAAAGGGCAACTCAGATGATTAAAGAGCTGGAGTAGCTTCCTGATAAGGAAAATCTGACACTTAGTTTATAGAAAATATGACTAAAGGGGAAACAAAAAGGGTTCTACAAAATTATAACTGGAAACAAAAAAAGGGAACTCTCTAATGATACTGGAACTTTTCATTTGCGGTATCAATAGAACAAAGTGAATCTTCATTTTTTCCCTCTTTTATCTCAGCTTTTAATTTAATCATTTACTTCCATTTCTTTGAGTGGGTTGGTGATGCATAAATTGCACTGAATTGTGAGAATAAAAGTTCCAATAATCTTGTGTTGTGTTTGATTAATTTCAAAGGCAGTGGAGATTCTGATGCCACCATTGATTCACCAGTCCTTTTGAATATAAATTGTTGGAATAGATAGTATTTCCTGCATGTAGTAAATTAGTAGGAAACTTGGTTCAAGTCTCCTACCTGATGTGCTAGTTTACTACATGCAGGGATCTTTTTACATGGGAGAACACTGAGAAGTAGGACTTCCCAGTCTGAAGTGGTACAGTTCAAAATTCTGCTGCCTGAATCTGTCACTTCATTCTGTGGCATATACAGAATGATTGGTCTTGTTTCCACTCAAAAACTCTGTGGGATCTTAGATTCAGTGTTACAACGCGTTTAACAAATTGCAGCTCCCAGAATTCTTTGGGGAAGCCATGACCATTTACAGTGTTACCAGAGTGCTTTAACATATGGTGTGAATGTAACCCATCTGAACTATCAGGTATCTCCACAATAATTTATAATTAACCTTCCTGTTTTCCCTGTGAAATTTGCCGGCTTGGGGTGGGGGAGACTGGAATTTGGTGCAAAGGAAATCTGAAGTGATGTCCTTGCTGGAAGATTCACAACAGGTTCAATTTGTGAGGTATGAGGCACAATCCCATTTAGGGTTCCTTAGATATGTTTGGCTTTCTGGATCAGTCTGCTTCTTAATGCACATGTGAGATTTAAGGGGTGTGCAGAGCAGAAAGAAGATGTGTTAATAAGAAGACACTTCTCTTAAGAAAAATATTGATGAATGGTATAGGAAAGAGGGAACAATTTTATTACACTTAAAAACCTTTTAATGAAGATCTCTTGTCAAGCCTCAGGCACTGGAAGAATCACATAGTTTAGTTCATTGTTTCATGGGAACTGCTCACTTCTTCCCTTATGTCTTAAAGGATTGGAAGTGTGTGTGGGGGGGAGATTATGATTTATCAAAGTTTTAAGGGGACTCAGACATTCTGTTTTTGAAGATCAACCTTACTCTTTGATGGAAGCAAGCACAGTCTTTGAAAATATGTGTGAACTGTTCTGCATAACAGGAGAGAGGAATGTCCTTCATGCTGGGTATTTAGTAAGCAGGACATGAAGGCTACACTTTGTTTTTCTTCCAAAGTACCTGGTATTCAAATAGCTATCCCTGATCATGAAGGCTCCTTTTAGTTATCATGGCTAGTAGCCCTTGATAGACCTGTCTACCATGAATTTGTCCAGTCCCTTTTCAAAGCCATCTACACTAGAAGCCATCTCCACATCTAGTGGCAGTGAATTTAATAAATGAATTGTTTATTGTTTAAGGAAGCACTTTCTTTTGTGAGAAACCCACTGCCAATAACCTATGCCAATTGATCTAATATTATGAAAATGTGGGTTTGTGTGCTCATAATTATCAATATTTTCTGCGCTGACGTGTTCTCCTTTTCATCCCTGCTAAGAATTGATGGTTTCCCCTTCCTGCCCACATTTGTACTTACTCTTCACTTTTCATGTACCAAGAACTGACACATTTATGCTAATGTCAATAAAATCGATACGATGCAAAAATGCCCCATGGTTATCAGCAGAACACAGCGATCTGTACAGAATTGTACATGCTTCAGTGCTATCCATTTCAGTGGGACCTAGGCAAAGAATTTGGTGAAGGTCTGCAGTCAAAAGTGAATAAATCAGATGTAAGAAAAACCACTCCTTCAGAGTGATCTGAACACACAATTAGCAAAGCTGGTTTCCATCTAGATTTGAGTAGAACAAGAGCACATTGACCCAAATATTGTTTAATGGAAAATAATCAATACTTCACTAACACAGAGGATGAAAAGCTAATTTGGGTTCCATTCGGGAAATAAAGGCCAGGTGAAATTATTGACTCCTTGGCATCACTCTGCAATTATGGCAAACATCATTGCCATTTGCCATCCCTCGGAAGGCAATTAAAATAATTGCCATCTCTTCAGTCTCCTTCTCCGACAGCCCTTTCAGGGCTCCTGCTTCTTTTTGTGTGCTGAACAGTTGAACTGGATCTGTTTTGCTGGGAGAAAAAGCAAGGCTCAGCATAATTGGGCCATTTCCCTGTCATACTGCTTTGCTTCTGAATCTCATTACTCTCCGTGGGTTGCAGTGAGTTCAATCATATGCAGTCAAGTGGCTGAGCAGATAAAACAAAGAGTGTACCAGAGTTATGTACCTGATGTCTGTGCAGCTGGGACTAGGAAAAGGGGGGAAATGGAAGGGCAGCTTTAGGCAAAGCTCTCCAGAGTACATCTCCTGTGTTCAGGAAGCTTTTGTCAACATGGGTTAAGATTGGTGCCTCTTTGGATTTGCTTGTGCTGAAGAGACACCCACTCTGAGAATTCCATGTGGCCATGCCCATTATTTCTCCAGAGTTTTATACAAAACCAAGCATGGTTTGAGGTTCTTGCTTTTTGTATACTGATTTTTTCCCCCCTACAGCAAGGGTATTGCTGGACCAGCATCCCTTCTGCTGTACCCTGTGACATTTTGTTTTGTCAGTTGCTGACAGTACACTGCCCTTCTTGCATTTCAAGTACATATGTGCTTTCTCCTTCTTGGGATCGTGCAATTTTTGTTTCCCTGCACCTTCTTTTAAGATAGCACAAAGCATTCTGTGTATGCTAGGAACCTTGCTGGCGTGTATGAAAATGGACATGCGACCATAAAGAGCATGGATTAAAAATCGTGAGCACACCAATACCGACATACCAACCATACCTGCAAAAGAAAGCAGCAGAGATATCCACTGGATATCTCCTACACATGGGTGTAATTTATGGGTGTTACACCAAGTTATGCATTTTTAAAAATTAATATTTGATTCCATGTATGAATCTCTAGAACTATCTGATGGGAAAAGTTACATGTGCCAAAATTAGCATTTCCGTGCAATTATTAAAGGCTCAAGGATGGACTAAAACTCCCATCCTCATGCTTGCTGGAGCTGATGGGAGTTGTAGTTCAGCAACATCTGGAAGGCCAAAGGTTCTCCCATTTCTGCTCTAGCATGATGCCATCTTGCATAAAACATAATTGTTGGATTTGATGAACAGCAGCAGTGCAAATGAAGCATATGCTTTTTGTCAGGTTTATCATTTCAACCATAAGGATTAGATACTTTAAAATAGTGCTTTCTTTCCACAATTCTCCCTCACTCTTTAAAGTGTGCTGATAATGCAACTGTTTTCCTATTAAAAAGCTGTGGTGAGACAAGCTACCCCACATTTCAGGTCCTTGGTTCTTATTCATACTTAACTCATTTCCAGCACATTTGCCACATTCTTGTTACATGAACAGTGACATCAGAAATATTTGCCCTGATTTGACTAGATTAAAACAAGGCAGTATGAACCGGATATGGAAAGAGCTCTTATGACTGGGGACAGGGTTGTAAAGGTAAAGGTACCCCTGACCATTAGGTCCAGTCGTGGCCAACTCTGGGGTTGCGGCGCTCATCTCGCTTTATTGGCCGAGGGAGCCGGCGTACAGCTTCCGGGTCATGTGGCCAGCATGACTAAGCTGCTTCTGGTGAACCAGAGCAGCGCACAGAAACGCCGTTTACCTTCCCACCGGAGCGGTACCTATTTATCTAATTGCACTGTGACGTGCTTTCGAACTGCTAGGTTGGCAGGAGCAGGGACCGAGCAACCGTTGTGGGGATTCGAACCACCAACCTTCTGATCGGCAAGTCCTAGGCTCTGTGGTTTAACCCACAGCGCCACCCGGGGACAAGGTTGAGGGAGCAGCAAAAGGAATCTAGAAAAAAGGACAAAGCAGACAAAAGTGACTTACAGAGGTCATAATGATATTTAGAAATAGCAATTGTTTTTCCTCCAGTTTTTTTGCCCCCCCCCAATTAGTTTTCCTAGCTTTTTCAATAAAAGAAATCCCACTGGCTTTTGTTTCATAGCAATTGCTGCCTCTCCCTCTCCTGGGAGCATTGTGTGTGTGCGCGCACATGTAGGAGGATGCTGGTCTCATAGGACATTATACCCCCTGTTCAGTTTGTTAAATAAATGAATAATTCTGTTTAGAAAGAGTCTGAAATCCCTGTTTGCAGTGTACAAATCGGATTAGAAAGGGGGCTGCAGAGTCTTTCTGTTTTTCTAGCTCCTGGCATGTCCCTTAACCAATGGTCAATGGCTAGTTTGGGCTGCTTGTTTGCTGTCGTTGTTTGCTGTCTATTTAATTTTCATATGGCTGTATTGCCAATCTGATTTTTAAAAACAAAAACAAAAAATGAAATAAGTACCTTAGTGTTCAGAACACTGTGGAAAAGAGAAGCACTATAGAAGATAGATTTGTAAGCCTAATCTTCAAACAATATGTATAAAGCCACTCGCTTAATGCAGTTAATTTAGCTTTTTTCTCCACATTATAGTGAAGGCTCAAGGCCTCTTGTCAGAAAACCTTATCTCCTTTCATTTTCACAGTGCACCTGTGAGGCAGGCAGGGTGAGGCAGGTTGATGGTAACTTCCCTGAGGCTACCCTGTGAGCTTGGTAGTTGAGATGTCCCATGTCCCAACTCAGCGTTGTCTTCACTACACCATACTGGTGCCAAATGATATCCAATCCACTCATGTTGTGAAGTACTTGCAGGGGGTGGAGATTTTCTGCACATACCTTTTCCACCCATTACTTCATATATTTTCGTTTATTAAAGGGGTGATCACTCAACAGGGTGTTTCGAGTTCTCCCCTCATTAAACCATTTATGTATGAGCAACCATTTGCCTTAATTAATTGATCCTTATCTGCTTTTTAACAGGGTTTGTTGGTGTGAGTGCAGTCACTCCCCCCCCCCATATCCTGTCAGTCAGTAAAAAGGAAACAATATCATTGAACGCAGGACACCTTCTTAAGAAAGGAATATGGGTATTGCGCATCCATCTTATTAAGTGGCAGGTGGCATGGGATATCTTCTGGTGCTGGTTTTGTGGCTTTGGTGGCACTGCCAGGTGCACAACTTCCATGCTACTCTGGTAACATCAGAAGACCTGGACCAGCCTTGGCCAACCTGGTACCCTCCAGATTTTTTTGAACTATGACTCTGATCCAGCCAGTTCAACTCAAACTATGGGAGCAAAGAGTAGAGGACCTTTAATGAAATCCATAGTTCCAAGCCTAGTTCTTATCATTGTTAGCCAGATCATGCCCCCTAGTTGCCTTCTGAAAACAGATGCTATCTAGGTCTTTGCAAAAGATAAAGTGGGCCAGGCCCTCTCTGCCCCCTGTAATTACAAGACTGAGGTGTTGTTTTCAACGGGGCAGCAGCAGCAGCAGCAGCTCATTAGTATGCAAGCAGCTACAACTAACTGTAGTCGGTGGCTTTGAAATCCAACCTCTGGTTTTTGTGTGTGTTGAATGCTTTGAGGGAGCCTGTGTGATACCAGACTTCAGACAGCAGACACAAGGCAGGACTGGAGTGATCCCGGGATTGGCACTTGCCCATCAAACCCAAGTCGCAAAAACAAATGCAGAAAATTCAGACACATTTTCACCAAAGAGTGCGGGGAAAATAAAAGGATCCATCATATAATTATCCAGCTCCGAGCAGAGATGAAAAGAAGAAAGATTTAATAATTAGCATAGCTCCCAGCCTACACTACCAGGACCTAAATGTGTTGAAAATTGCTTCTGAAAGAGGGACACAAGCAGAACAGCAGCAGAGAAAGCTTTTAAATGATGGAAGATTTATTTTCTTAATGTTTCCAATGCTTCCTGCCACCTCCATCTCCTGAGTCAGCAGTTCTCTTTGTAAACAGCTGCCAGTAGTAGTAGTGAAAATGATTTTTAAAAGCGGGAAAGGTAATGCACATATTGGATCTTTAGATGGCTGAGAAAAGAAAGAGAAAACTGAGTCCTGGTGTCATTTGACTAGGGGACCATCAAAGGGTAGTACGGGAGAAAATAGGCAAGTTGTCTTTAAAAATGCTCCCTGCCCCAAGCATTGCATGTGACTCCCCTTGGTGTATATTTTTCAGAGACCTTACTAATGCGGGACACCATTGCAATGGCATCTCTGAGCAGTAGTTAACCACCCTTCACCCAAAGGTCCTAGGGGAGGTAACACAATTAAAGCACAATATTAAAAACATTGCTGTGGGGCATGAAGAATTTATATTTACAGGAGGGGGGGGAGAAGAACCCCTTTATTGATTTCTTGGCCTCCCATTTCACCACACAACTGGAATCCCTTTAAATCCCATTGACCTCCCTGGAATTGATGCTGACCATCTTTGTGTAGAATCAAGCAGACCAATGTCTGAAGGCGAGGTTGGTACAGGGGCGCTCCCCTCCCCTCCATCATTAGTCATGACAGAAATATGCCACAGAATACAGTTTTAGCAGCTCAAGCTGAAATAGACAAAAAGCAAGCAGTGCTGGAAATTCACAAGCACCATTCTCATCGCAATGCCTGTAACTGCATATTGGCTGTCACCTTTCAATTATCTCTGCTGACCCCACCTGGGTGGCAGGATAAACTATATCCCAATTGCTCTTCCTACGTGGGCTTGGAGATGAGGTCTTGGCACCTGCGAGTTCATTTTCATCCTTCAACCATTGCCTTCCATCATCTGATGGGTTTTCTTTCTTTTTCCTTTTCCCCCAGTTCTATTTCTGACTGCTTGTGGGTGGGTGAAAACACACAAACACAACACCCACATTTTTATCTCCCTTAGCTGGCAATGGATTTCCCACACCAGTGTTGTCGCTGTAGGTGAATCATACTTTTACTTAATAAATGGAGCCAGCTTGCCTTTACCATACGTTTGCGACAGTCTGCATTAAAAGGTGACACTTTAGTCACAAGCTGAAGGTTCCTCTGTTCCATGTAGAATTTTCTTGAGCCTCCTGTGTGCCTGGAATAAAGTCCCTGTATGACAGAAATGGGCATCTTTAGTACTAGGGTGCTTCCAGATTGGTGTTTCTGGAAGACTGGTACCTCTCACTCATGTGAGTTTCCTGCAGCATCTGCACAGCGTAACTGACTTCAAAATGATAGCTTTTATTCCTCCCCCACGTTTAATCTAGATTTTCTCTTTCCAGGAAAAATCTGATAAATCCATTGCTGTAAACGTGGACAAAACTGAGCTTGGGGATTTGTGGAGACTGGCCTAAGGCTACATTAGAATGGTGTTCAGCAAAGGCGCCGTTTCAGCAAATCACATATTCTTTTGGTGACTGCCTTCACAAGTAATAAGCCAGAGTATCTGGTTCATTGTACTGTAGCATAAGCAGCCATGCAGTGATGCATGTTTCTTCATCACTCCCACTTCACTCCTTCCCCAGCACATGTGGGATTAAGAGGGGGAAAGGAAGCCTACAACTGAACTAGGGATCATGAATTAATGCTGCATAAGTAGCCATGATCTGTATGCCCGTAACAAACCATAGCTTCAGTTTGGCTAGTTATCATAAGTTGTTAGGAGACACAAACCACAATCCCTGGTTTGGACATAATGGGAAACCAAATCTTCCTGCTTTGCTTGTTGCAGTGGAGCAACCATAGACCTTTCCCCCCTCCTCTCTCTGTGTACCCCTAGAGCTGCTCTGGAAGGTTGGAGGAAGCCCCTGAGTGAATTTGAAGGGTGCATGGGAGGAGAAGAGGGATGGGAAGTTCCATTGTGGAAGTCCTTGTGCAAAGGGGGAGCATTCATTGGATGCACCCAAGTGTTATTTGTGTTGTTGTTCTTTTTGGATTTTATATCTCTCTTTATCATGTTGTTACTTACTCCAAGCATCAGTGACCTATACTTCTTCTTCTGTGCATTTATTGCATAGGGCACCCAAGAGCAAATAAAAAGATGGGAGAAAGCCCACGTGTAAACGGGAATTTGGGGTGTGGACATTGAGAAAATTTATCTGCAGCATTTCCTCTCTCTGTCTTTCAGGTTTACAAGCATCCAGGGGAGGGAATTCGTGAGGGCAGGTGGTGTAGAAGTTACAGTAAAGCATTAGCATTTCACTGTTTCTCCAGGAGAGGCGTTATGCTAACAGATGCAAGAAAGAACATTCCCTTGCTCACAGGTGATAAGACATTATCTCTTGTCTTTCATAAGTCAGCGGACAACATACAATACCTGCCCCCTCAGAAATGGAAAGAAGAAGCATCCCAGCCAACAGGGCAGTAAGAAAGCAGAACCAAAGGAGGCAAAAATGGAGGGGCCAGAACAGGGAGATGGCAAGGTTCTGAGAGAGCAAAAAGTGGAAATCAGGGGGGTTAGAGTAGGCAGGCTGCATAGTAAGAGTTGTAAGAGTTGGCAGCAGAATCTCCAGTTTCACTACAGAGACGCATAGCTATTTTGCAAATGACCCTTTTCCTGACATGGAGACAGGGATGGGCAAATATGTCTGTTTCACTTTCTTTGCTTCTCATTTTCTCAATCTTAAATTCAGCTCTCCACATTCCACCGTTCTCCACCCTTTCACATTTCAGCATTGCAGTTGTTTATTTTAAAAGGCGTCATGAAAATTCATCAGCGAATTACTCTTGTTGCGTTCATGTTTGTGTGCACTTTTGCCTAGTATACACACTTTTCCAAACATGTTTTCCTAATATAATGAATTTTAAATGTTATTTTCATTAATATATGCATTTTAATGTACGTTTTGTGGCAGAATATACTTTCTTGTACACATTGCAAAATTCAAAGAGGTGTGAAATTTGAGGGTTCACTTTGGTCCAGTTCACACATTCTTTCAAAAACTGCAAATTGGGTAGGGTCACCTTTAAAAGTGTACAGAATAAAATTTATTCCCCATCCCTACATGGACATGAGTAGCAGGGGAAAAAAACAATCAATGAAGTTCACCTACCCCTACAAAGTTGCTTTCCCCTCCCACCCCCAGTGTGGGTTGTTAAATTCACAGGAGCTCAGATAGAGGGGTTTTTAAGTGTGAAAAGTAGTTGACACTGCTGGGAACAGTGTCCCAACCTTAAGAGGGAGTTGCATTATAATCTCATGATCTTTTCCACACACACACACACACACACACATATATATATATATATATATATATATATATATATATATATTCTGGATTTGATAGATACATGGTGGATTTTCATTCCCAAGCCTAGATTTCAGCTTTTGGCTAGCATATGTGTGATAGTATTCAGATTTTATTGACAAGCTCTCAGATGCATCCAGTGCTTCTCTTTTAAAACACTATCTCTGTGTATTTAGTAAGTATATGTGTGAAACATGCTGGCTTCCTCTTCCTGACAAGTAAGGGAGGGAGGGAGTTGTCAGTAGCAGAATTTCATTGGCACTCAAATTAATGCCAACCTGAATTTGATGGTGGGAGCGCTGAACTATCAAACTCCCAAATTTTGCCAGATTCCCCATGTGAATTTCCACATCAGCTCTAACTTGCATGAAGGCACTAGGTAGAAACCAGTGAGTGCTGCCTCTTCAGCTTAAATACGCTTTGCTACCTAACCCAAGGCAGGGTGCAAGCTGTTCCCAGGCACGGCTGCTGTTGGTTGCCTTGTGCAGCTGCTACCCTGCCAGCCACTAATTAACTGCTTTGTTAAAGCACTTTCAGTTACCTGGAGGATGAAAGGAACAATACAAAACCCAATTCTTCTGCTGCTTGCCTCACCCTGCGCAGGACTATTTTACAAAGTGTAAAGAGGTAATTGTGCGTTATTTAGCTGCTTGGCAGTTTCAGCAAAATTTACAGCAGGCAACATGTGGTGGCTTTTCAGGCATCTGCTAGGTAGGTGTGTGTGTGTGTGTGTTTGTGTGCGTGTGCTTGCACACTGCACAGGCTTGATTAAAGGTAGATAAATGGATCGATTCTCCCACCCTCCTTTATTTTGTACAGTGAGAGGAGTAATTTCTCGTCGGCGCTGGTTGCAGATAAGTGTTCCAGAGAGGAGAGGAAGACAAACCACTGCCGTTTGCGCTTAGCCTTTCAGCCTAAACGTTCATATGAAGGAATGGCCACTCTGATAACATTGATGTCTCAGCCAGCCAAAGCCCGACACTCCAGCTCTTTTTGGAAACAGATTCTTTTGTTCCAGGCTGCATGAAGCTTCTGTCTTCTGCTGAGCAATTAAGTCATTAAGAGCAGCTCAGAAGTGAGGCTTATGCCTCATTTCCATCCCAGCCATACGAAGAGCCTGCCAAGAAATGAGTACTTCAAGAACTTTTTTTTTAGAGATGTGTCAGGCAGCTGGGCGGGGCATGGATTGGGGGTCAGTGGGTGGGTTCTTTTTAAAAGGCCTCCCCAAGGAAGATAAGGCAATGCGGTAATTTGGGTTGTGAGGGATTGTCAGTATTCCTGTGCCTGACACTAAAAAGACACCACTGATTTAAAGGCCTAATTTGCCTAATTTGCAGTTCCCAAAACAAAAAACAAACAGAAACACAGCTATTATTTGAAATGTGCAATTCTGTAACTTTTGCAATGCAGTTTTCCAGCCAAGTAATGTGTTAAAAAATGCACATACTGTTGTTACATATGCATAAAAATGCATACATATAATTAGTGAAAATACATATAATTAGTGACTGTTCTGGTTTGTGAATGTTCTTTGGAACCCAAACATCCAACAGGGCTTCTGTGGCTTCCGCTTAGATGCAGGAGCTTCCTGCAGTCAATCAGAAGCCGCGCTTTGGTTTCCGAACGTTTTGGAAGTCGAACTGACTTCCGGAACGGATTCCTTTCAATTTCCAAGGTACGACTGTATTTGGTGTCTGAAGCCTGCAGGGAAATTAACAATGCATGACTTTACGTTGTAGCAGAATGCACCTTAGATATAAACAGTAGCAATAATTTGTTCTTATATTCTGCCCTTCCTCATACAAACCCAGATTAAAACATGTCAAGCATAAAACAACCAGCAATACAGTATTATTATTGTTTAGTTGTTGTTAGCATCTCTCTTACTGTGCCCCAAAGGCCTTCCCACACTCTTCCCAGAGAGGCATGTAATTTACACCAATCTCATCTGCAGCATCAGAGGCGTGCAATACTAACAGGAGGGAGGTCTTGAGGTGAGGAAAATAGTGTGGAGAACAGTTTGATCACTATACTTA
The DNA here is from genome assembly GCF_964270895.1 of Podarcis filfolensis. Classification (NCBI taxonomy): domain Eukaryota; kingdom Metazoa; phylum Chordata; class Lepidosauria; order Squamata; family Lacertidae; genus Podarcis; species Podarcis filfolensis. The sequence goes on from NC_139604.1 coordinate 108,410,692, forward strand.
AGGGGCTTTGGCCCTTGCTCATGTTTTGTTGATCAAAGTACTGCCATGGTCCCTGATAATCTGCCAGACACCTAGATTAATGGTTATAGGTACCAGCATCAGCCAATGAGGTGGTGCGGTAGGTAATATATGGCTGTGACTGTTATGCAGCGACTGAGTGGGGAGGAGTTTCCCCAGTTTTTATTGGCTGGAGTCACAGAGTGTGGGGCAGCTGCATTAGCACTGTGCTGGTGCATGGCTCCTGGTTGTCCAGCAGAGTATGGGACAATGATGTTCGTGGCCCTTACAGAGTGTGGCTGACTAGTCACCAACTTCAATTCCTCTACAGTGCTGACCTAACCACCCTGTGCTTTTAGGCGTGTTGCATAACTCTACTGGTAAGAGAATGGAGACTGTCCACTCCTAGTCATCACTGCTCAGTGGAAGCTAAGAGAAAGCCTTTCCAGTTCCTTTAATTAGAATAAAGTTACGTAAAGAACTTTCCTATTCCATTACCAGCAGCCATCTTCTTCTCCAAAGCCCATTCTTGTAGTATTTTTCAACAGCAAGAACAAAATGTATGTTTATTTTTAGAATCAGTGGAAGTAGATTTCCTCCCTACTTTACCCTGAAGGTAAAGAGGTTTTTGAGGCTTTTCAAAGAAGCTCTTTTACAAGGCTGCCTTTGGCAGAAAGCTGTAACATTCTAGCTCCTATTCACTCACATTAAATTGTGAGCTCCCTTTAGAATTAGGTAGAAGTGTATCCATTGTCAAACACAAACTTTCAAAGAATGATTAGGCTTGTATTGGGAGTAATTCCGCCACAGCCATGGATCCTAGCCCAGATTTACACCATTGCAAGCTAAACAGGATCGCCCCTATCTTATCACTGCCTGCAGCATGAAATGAGATTTTGATGAGTGCTGTTGGTTCCTGGTAGTTGTACCCCCAATGGCTTTAATTAGCTGAGCCCAATACCGACCCAAGGAATTATCCTACTTGAAATAAGACCAAAGAAAACAATCAATAAGAGTGTTCCGGGGAAGGTAAAGTATCTTTATAGATCTTTTTGTCCTCTTAGGTTATTCTCTATAATACTTTAAGAGCGTTATGTTGCTGTTGTAAAGAGCATAGCATTGTGACTTTACTGTGTTAGCTCAAAGTCTAAACCCTTTCCCTTACATTTATTTAGTTAGGCTATGTAGTGTGCACCCAAAGTACACCTTAAAGCTGAGCCCACTGTGGATCACCATGCATCTATTATTGACTAATTGCACAACCTCGTCAAATGAATGGAATTCAACTGGTTCTTCTTTTTACCCAGAAGAAGCTAGCAGTGCAAGTGCTACAGGTCCAACTCCTGTGACTACACACCTCATCCTGGTCTAGAGGATTGTTTCAAGTTTACATTAGAGGGGGAGAGCGGAAGAGACAGACAGACAGACCAAATGAATGTTTCTCCAGGTAAACATGCTGGGTAGCACTTGCTTTTTCATTATGACAAAAGCCTTTGAGGCTTTTCAAAGAAGCTCTTTGGTGAGCCGGTGTGGTGTAGTGGTTAAGAGCGGTGGACTCGTAATCTGGTGAACCGGGTTCGCGTCCCCGCTCCTCCACATGCAGCTGCTGGGTGACCTTGGGCCAGTCACACTTCTCTGAAGTCTCTCAGCCCCACTCACCTCACAGAGTGTTTGTTGTGGGGGAGGAAGGGAAAGGAGAACGTTAGTCGCTTTGAGACTCCTTTGGGTAGTGATAAAGTGGGATATCAAATCCAAACTCCAAACTCTTTCTAAATCATGGGTGGAGTGGTAAAAATCCGCATTGGATTTGGAGTCAGGCATGTAGGTCAAACAGAGGAACAGAGGCGTAAGAAAAATGTGCCTGGGAATAGATCTGAATGTACCCTTGGAATAGTTTTTTGAACTAGTTATTCGAAGTTGGTTTCTCCATCCTTGCACCCCCCAGATGCTTTTAATTAAAGGTAAAGAACCCCTGAATAGGTCCGGTCAAAGGCAACTATGGGGTGCAACCCTCCTCTCGCTTCAGGCCAAGGGAGCCAGCATTTGCCCACACTTTCCGAGTCATGTGGCCAGCATGACTAAACTGCTACTGGTGCACGGAGGACCATGATGAGTGCCAGAGCGCACGAAAATGCCGTTTACCTCCCCCCTGCAGTGGTACCTATTTATCTACTTGCACTGTATGCTTTCAAACTGCTAGGTTGGCAGAAGCTGGGACAGAGCAATGGGAGCTCATCCTGTTGCACAAATTCAAACTGCCAACCTTCCGATCGGCAGGCTCAAGAGGCTCAGTGGTTTAGACCACAGCGCCACCTGCGTCTACAACTGTCGACAGTCATGCTGACCACTGACTGGGACTGATGGGAGTTGAAGCCCAAAACATCTGGAGGGCTGGGCAACAAGTTGAGGTAGGCTGGTTTCACATATCTATGGCTTCAACATCAAGAGTTTCTCGGGGCAGCTAACAATCAGTTAAGACAACAGTCATCACTATTAATATATAAAACAAAAGAAAGCAAGAGTAATTCTTAAAAACCACATAAATGCAGAGCTAGTGGAGGAAAAACACATAATAACCACAGTTAAAAAATCATAGGTCAGGGTAGAAAAGCTCTGGCCCATTGACCAAATTAGGCCTGGCAGGGGCCCTGGTTTGGCCTGTGTGGTTTGTTTCTCCAAACTATACTCACTTGCCACACCCCCAATGTCATATGTGATATCAGGTGGGCGATAAGTACAAACGACTTACTGTTGAACTTCTAAGATGATGCGTCTCTGTGCAGATCAGCAGATAGGTGCTGAGAGACAGTGCTTTGAAATCCCTCCACCAGGGGGTTTGTATTGGACCTGCTTGGAAATGATCTTCAAAGGTCACCTGACATCGTGATGTCATGAGGTGATTGACAGGTGTGTAGTTTCACTCACCTGTCAGACTTGTCCTGCAGATGTGTATGTGTGCAAACAGAAATATCTTTCCCGGTGTCCAAATCCATTTCTCCACCTGTGGCCTGAGCAAACGAAAATGTTTTCACCTGGTGCTGAAATCACAACAAAGCCAGCAGTAGGCACCACCACAGAGAAATCTCTCCCTCTGGTCACCACCTGCCTCATATAATGTATTTATGTATAACAATGTCTTCTAAAGATACACCTATGTGTGTAGATCATAGTATCAGAATTCATCTGGGGAGTGGGAGCTTATTTCCTCTAATTATCACATTCAGATATCTAGGTTACCATTTGGACTTGATTGTGTATGGAATAATGAGCATGAATTTCCCCAAATGCAATCCTTGCAATCATTGTGGATGTTTCTTTTTGGGACGTGAATACCCATATATGCTTTCCATCAAGGCAGAGAGAAGAGGTGCATTTGGTCGAAGTGAATGCAAATACATGCTTAGAATGGAAAATGCTCTTGAAGGTTCAGGCAGTGAGATGTGTTGGCTGCAAGTAGGTCTGACTCGAGAATGGGGACTGGGATAGCAGCTGCTGCAGCCATGGGCACTGATACCTGCCTAAAGTATAGGAAGAAATGCTGTTTCTTTAGTGCCGTTGCTAGGGGTAAAGAGGCATTTGGGGACACTCTCCCAGCTGAAAGGCTGACAAATACTATGTATTGACTTCCCTCCCATACCTGCTGGCAAGTTTGGTTTGGGATGTGAAATCAGACAAACACAGAACTCTTGGGCATTATTATGTAATAGTGGTTGTTAATGTCTTTGCTGTGAATATCCATTGTAGACCTAGTAGAGATGTTGGATGCATTGGGCTGGATTCAAATAACCTGGTGCACTAGTGGAAGCCAGAGCATGGGCTCCTGCTAGCACAATGATGCTCTCCCTGCACCTGCCACTGCACCCTCCCACACTTCTCCGATATCTGCTCTGGAGAGTAGAGCAAACCCCCAGAACTGTGAGCAGGGAAGGAGAATGAAGATTGTTCCATCGAGTTAAGAACATTTTAAACAGGCAGCTGTTCTTAGGGCAGATATACACGTTAACTGTGAATGTCAGAAACTGGGGATTGTTTACATTCACCAATGAAAGTTCTCTATCCATGAAATAGTGACTGCCAACTTCCATTAGCAAATAAGGACACAAGAACATAAGTGGATCAGGCCACACTTGTTGTCAACCTACATTGCTTATAAATTAATGACAATCAAAACAAGGATGATAATCGGCAGTTTTAGATAGCCACAGGCTGCAATCCTAAACACTTTTTTCTGAATTTAGCTACATTGAACATAGTGGACCTTACTTTGAATAAACATGCAAGTATTGTGTTGACAGCTATTTATAATTTATTTATTCTGTATGAAAAGTGATTTGAAATAATAAAATGTGATGGGTAGCTTTTATTTTTTTCATAGAAAGGGGCTTTGTACAAGGATAGCATGCAATAAATTAGATATTGCTAAGCTGCTTATTATATTCTTCTGAGAACCATTGTTTCCTCCTGTCCTCAACTCACTTGGTACTACAGGGTTTCCTGCATAGGCAAAGCTAGATGACCTTTGAGATGCCTTCCCTCTATGATTCCCTCTTTGTAAGTGTACTTGAGAAGCACACATTGTGTTGGAGCTGTAGCCACACACACACACACACACACACACACACACACACCTCTTCCTTCTTTATGATTCCTACACTTTCTTCTGCCTGGCATAGAAAGCAGGTGATAGGATTTTACTTCTCCATTCTGCCATGATTTAATTTTAGCAAGAAAACGGAGAAGGGAAATGAGAGAGCAAAAATTGCTTGTGAAACAGGGAAGGGGAGGGCTACTGTTCCTCCTTGCTGTACAAGGTCAGCATTTTTCAAGTTGCTGAGCAAAGTAATTAATCCTTTGCTATGGTTTCCTTTTCCAGTGGGGTGGGCATTTGCTGAGAATTGAGGTGTTACAGGAACCAGGAAACAGTTCTGTGGGTCTCTAGACAGTATGTTCTATTTTTATTAAAGTAGACTGAGTGGTCCAGTAATGTGTCAGCCAACCATATGGCAAGGAAGCAGAAATATTATTATATTGGTTGTGAGCAGCTGGAGTTCCCCATACCTTCCAGTAAGAGTAGGCAGTACTGGGTGAGACTGATGGATCAACAGTCTTACTTATCATGAGATCTCTCTTTACATTGCCATGTGATGTAAACAGGGCACGCTGACCATTATGAGTCTTATTTTCATACTGAAGCATGACTACATCTGTTTACAGTGCAGAGGTTTGGCTACTGGATGCAAAGTGAAATGTAATGCATTGAGGCTTGTGGTCTCCTTTGGGGAAGGCCCTATTGGTTACATCACATCACTCATTGAATCATATTACCTGCTCTTTGACCACTGTTGGTTTGTTGGGGGAATGGAGTGATGGTTTTTTAACTAAAACTCACCATGTCACTCACCAAGACCAATGGGAAGAAAAGAAAAAGTGTATAAACCATTGACCAGAAATAGGAAATTTATTTCTAGAGTAAATGCACAAATGCTACTCATATTGATGGGTAAATTGAGATGACTGGGAGGCACATCGCCATCTACTTAAAATTCATCCAATACGAGGAGGCAGATATCTGTCGCTTCTGATCATGCAGGTAAGCCCTTGTGCTCTGCAGTGACTCAGAGATCCAGAGAAGTGGAAATTTGGCAAAACTGAATATGGTTGTGTGACATGATGCTTCAGACAACTGCCTACTCAGTCTGTTTAAAAGCCAGACTTTATCATGGCTGTTGCTTGACCTCTAGTCATCCATACCTGTCCATGCAAGTTATCCACACTGTTAAAAACAAAAGAGGAGCCTGTTGGATTAAGCCGAGGGCACATCTGGTCTGGTCTTCCGTTCTTCTCACAGTGCCCAACCAGATGCTGATGGGAAGCCCACAAGCAGGACCTGAGCACAAAAGCACTGTCTGCTCCTGTAGTTTCCAGCAGCTGTTTTTCAGAAGCATAGTGTCTCTAAAAGTAGAGGTGGAACCTAGCCATCAGGGTTCATAGTCACTGGTAGACTTATCCCCTATCAACTGGTCTAATCTTCTTTTAAAGCCATCCAGGTTGGTGGCCTCATTGCCTCTTGCGGGAGTGAAATACATAGACACTGTGTGAAGAAGTACTTTACTGTGTGACGGAAAGGGCACCCTCAGAAGGTGCCCTTCCTTCCTTGAAGATTTTAAAGCAGAGGTTGGATGTCCACCTGTCATGGCTGCCTTAGCTGAGATTCCTGCATTTCAGGGGTCCCTTTCAACTACAGTTCTATGATTCTCTGAGTCTTTCATCTATCCTGCATCTTCCATTCAGCATCATTGGATGTCCACACATTTTAGTGTTATGAGAAATGGAGAAAAACTTTACTCACTTTCTCTACACCATGCACAATTGTATACACCTCTGTCATGCTTCCTGTTACTCACCTTTCCTCTAAATTAAAGAGCCTTAAATGTTGTATTCTTTCCTCGTAAGCTGCTCCAGCCCCTTGATCATTTTGGTTGCCCTTTTCTGAACCCTTTTCCAACCATGCAATATTCTTTTTGACAAAAACTGCTCAACATGCTGTGCACTATATTGTTATTTCCCAGTTAATGTGGTTAATATGATGTTTTTGAGTAAACAATGCAGTGACATCATAGTAGTGATCCAATTGGGTTGTAGGAATATTGTGCCCATGATGTCAGCAGATCAGAATGGGGTCTTGCTTAGGAATCATGGTTTCTTTTAAAAGAAATATGATTTCTTTTAATCACTTAGCCATGTAGACCCCCCTTCTATAATGCCTGTTTCTGGTGTCACATACACAGCTATCAACTTCACTTCTCTCAGCTCCTAAAAAAAACCAAATCAAAGAATCATAGAAGGAATTAAGAAAATAAATGTAAATCTACATGGCTGACCATTTTTAAGAGTTTCTTTTTTGGAAAAATAAAAGATTTTCAGTCTCTCAGGCTTATTCTTCATTCTATCCACTATTTCCCTTCTTTACAATACAAGAACAAAAATATGCCTCCCTCCTCATGATGGTTAGCATTCATCTCCATGAAAGCCTTCAAATGGCCAAATGCATTCTAAAATCTCCCACTGTGTGTGCATTGGGCCAGCTGGCTTGAAACATTTTAAGTGCAGATGGACTCTGTCCATACTTCATTTAATAAGAGGTGAGCGACAGCAGTATCTTTTTGTGTGTGTCTGCATACTCAAATGAATGTGGCAGGCCATATTGTCACTTGTTTCTGAGGGACTCATTACAGTCTGGTATCCTTGGCATCCCTAGATAAAGTACAGGTAGAAGCTAAAAAGGGATTCTGATTTCTGCCTGCTTTTAGATAGACCTCTAGTAGCATGTTTGCTCCTATGCCAGCCTGGGTATGTGTATGTAAAGCTTTTTACCATGGTTTAGTGTTGCAATGATTAGTTGCTGACAGCTCCCCACCCCCTTCATCTGTCATGGCTGCAAAGAATTTGGAAGCTTTCACTTCCATCTTGGTCGCCCTCCTCTGCATACGTTCCAGCTTGTCAATGCTCTTTTAAAATTGTGGTGCCTAAAACTAAATACAGTACTCCAGATATAGTCTGACCAAGGCAGAATAGAGCAGTACTATGACTTCCCTTGATCAGGACACCAGACTTCTGTTGATGCAGCCTGGAATAGTGTTAGCTTTTTTCTTTCTTTCTTCTTTTTTTCTTGTAGTATCACACTGTTGACTCATGTTAAGCTTGTGGTCCATTAAGACCCCTATGTCCGTTTCACATATACTACTTGCAATCCAGGTGTTCCTCATTTTATATTTGTGCATCTGGATTTTCCTGCTTAAGTGCAGAACTTTATATTTTCCCTATTGAAACTAATTGTGTTAGTTTGGGCCCAGTTCTCCAGTTCTGTTAAGGTCATCTTGAATCTTGATTCTCTCTTCTGCGACATTGACTAACCCTCCCAGTTTGGTGTCATCTGCAAATCTGATTACACTTTGGAATTCCCTGTATATTGACATCAGGCAGGCACCTCCAGTGTACTATTTTTGGCACCTTCCAACGCCATTCAACGCTGGGCAGAAATGAGAGATTTCCTCTTTTTTCCAACCCATGTTCCCACCATTCAGCTCCGTCCATCAACTTACTTCTCCTGCTGCTCCTCCTCCTCCTGCATCAGAGCCTCCCCACTCAAGCCCTATCCTGACAACACTGAGGCCTCTCTCCTTGGTAGGGCTTGGCTTCATTCTGCATCTTAAAAAATGAGTGTCAGCGCCTCAGAGAAAGAGGAAACACTGAAGGTTCATCCTACTCCTTAGAGATTTAGGAAGCCTGGAGGAACAGGGGGGGGGAGCCCGATGAAAGTAAAACAAAGCAAAGAAGTCGTGTAAACAAATTAATTAATTGTCTGGAAGTGAAGTGCACGTTTGTAATTTTGCCCTTGTTGAAGGGAAATTGAAGTTCATTATGCTCACTGACTGATTTAAAAGCTTTCCTCCACAGCTTCACCTAGAGAGGGAGGGAGGGAGGGAGAGGCAAGCCCATTTGGAAAGTACACATTGGCGGCGGCAGCAGCTTCAATTAAAACAGGAATTCATTACTTGAATCCTCTTGGGAGAAAGTTGTTACTTGACTGCTCATTGTGGGGGGAGGGCTGTGTTACAGTCATTTGCTTCTTCCTTTCTTCATTGTGTTTCAGAAGTGGTAAATAGCTGGTTTCTTGGGAAGAAAAGCTGGACACACACCCCAGCTCAGCCCACCCCACCCCATCCCTTCCCTTCCTTGTTGGTTGTTTTCCACACACTGGTGAAAACTAGATTGTAAGCTACTTAGGGCAGAGTTCAGCTATGCATTTAAAAAGCAAGCAAGCAAGCAAACAACAACAATCTTATGTTGCTCTGTAAAGGGCCACACACCATGATGATGCTACATGAATCAATTTTAAAAGCCTAAAGATGACCTGGGAAATCCCAGCTTCTTGAGGAAATCAGGGTATGCATGGGGCAGTCTGTCAGTTTAAATTGATGGGAAGTGCATATTGGTTACACGAGAGTAATTAAAGTAGAACTAGTTAGTGAGAGTGGTCAAAGTATGTTGATGAGTTCAAATTTTATTGCTGTTGGACTTTGTTGAGATATGAACTTCTATCCTCAGAGCCACTGCAACTGATGGACTGATGGAACCATCTGCCCAGCATTTCCAGCCTCCATGAGGGTGACCAAACTCATAAACAATCTCTGTCAGGGCTAGGTCCACTGGTGAGTCAGGAGCTGGGGATGAGAGCCTGTGGGACCAGTCAGAAGGAGCAAGCAAGGATGGAAAGACAGGCCAGGAGACAGAATCAAGGGGCAAACCAGAAATCAAGAGCAAAGAACAAAACCAAAAGCACAAGGTAGTCCAGAGCTTAGGCACACTTTGTTGCTAAAGCAAGCCTTAGGTGGGGAAAATACCCCTTCTTTCCCAGAAGGATCCAGTGGTCAGCCTAGGTTGGCAGAGTCAGTCCAGAAAGTTCTTTACTAGGGTGGCCAAGTGGAAATAAGGATGGGGCTCCTGCCCCTTTTTAATAGTCCTTCTATACAACTATTAAAGATGCAGTAGTCCAATCCTCTTTTTTTTCATCTGGGCACTTGATTCTTCACTGAAAAGACTGCTGGATGCAGTTTGGTGATCCACACACCTATTCCACTCCAGCTGTTTTTGGACTACAACTCCCATCATCCCTAGCTAGCAGGACCAGTGGTCAGGGATGATGGGAATTGTAGTCCGAAAACAGCTGTAGACCCAAGTTTGAGCAACACTGGGTTAGAGTTAGACTTTTGGACTAGGGGCTGGAAGACCACTCAAGTCATGAAGCTCATTGGGTGATCTTGGACTATTCATCATTTCTTAGCTGAACAGGGTTGTTGTGAGGGAAAACCACCAGACCCCGATGCCCCTCCTTTTACTTCCATTTGTGTTTTGAAAGCATCACTTTACAATGGCCACAAACTTACTCGCCACATTTCCCCAGCCACTTCTGGATCACAAACCCACAGAGTGATTTGAGACCATATCCCCATCAGTGCGAGTCTGCCACAAAGCGTTATTTTCCCCAACACTCCTAAACCAGCAATATGCCTGGCTTGCCAAATGTTGAAGCAGGAAGGATTCTGCAAGGTTAAAAAAAAAAAAAATTGCAGTGTCCAAATGTGGGTACCTGTTCACTGTCACAAGTACATACTGGCAGTACTTATTCCCCCTGCTCTTCTGTTACCCAGAGCAACAGAAACAGAAAACTCAGACACAGGTGTTGCAGAAGTGGTATATTATGCTTTTTGAGTATCTGTTAATTGTTATCAGATGCTAAGCCCTGTCTCCAAGAGCAGTGGGGGAGGTGGTACACTGAGGATGCATAAAATGAAGCAAGTATTAAAATTGGGTATGCATTCATTATTCTTAATTGGCCTTGCTCCTAATATATGTTGTTTGGGATCAGCTAAAGCACAGAGGTTTCTGTTTTTAACCACTAGCATCATGTCCCTGGGGCACCATCTACTCAAGCTCCCAAACCATATCAGGTTTCGTTCCTCCTCCTGTTTATGTGCATTCCAATATAGGGAAAAAACAGAAAACACACACAGAGAGACAAACAACTGTCAGCCCCCTTCGCCTTATTTGGGTGGGGGGGAAGCAAAGAGGGTACAACCAAGCGTGAAGAGCAAAGCCCCTGCCTGGAATCTGCAGATAGGAAAGCAGTTGTCTGGTCCAGGAGGAGGAGAGTTGGCAGTTCTCCAGACCTTTCAGCAGGTGCTACATCATTGAAGCTGTGCCATGGAAACTTCGCAGAAACAGGTGTAGCCTATGCTTTCCAGACATCAAAGCACTGCAGGGAGAGAAGCTATAGATCCCTGTTTGCATGCAACAGGGAGAGAGAGGAAAAGAAAGAAAGAAAGAAAGAAAGAAAGAAAGAAAGAAAGAGAGAGAGAGAGAGAGAGAGAGAGAGAGAGAGAGAGAGAGAGGGTCGTTATGATCATTCGTGCATAAAGATATTTGAGAGCCAACGAGGTTTGTTCTGATGCAAAGAGTGCTACATAAGGACTTAAGTTCGAGTATGATTCCTGAGTAGGGATACTTGTTGAATATATCCTTTCTGAAATTTGCTATGCACTGATCGCATCAGCACCTCCTTGGACTAATATATCAACCACAATGTAGTCAGCTTTCAGATTTTGCACTTCTCCAGATCTTGAGATCATATACATGTGTGCTTGTATTTTTAGATAAAATACATTTAGCATAATGAGTAACTTGGAAGAAAATAAATTCAAAAGCATATATGGTGGTACCTTGGGTTACAGACGCTTCAGGTTACAGACTCCGCTAACCCAGAAATAGTACCTCGGGTTAAGAACTTTGCTTCAGGATGAGAAGAGAAATCGCATGGCGGTGGTGCAATGGCAGCGGGAGGCCCCATTAGCTAAAGTGGTACCTCAGGTTAAGAACAGTTTCAGGTTAAGAACGGACCTCCAGAATGAATTAAGTTCTTAACCTGAGGTACCACTGTACTTAAATATTACTTAATTGTAATATTCAATGCAGATTTTAATAATAATAATAATAATAATAATAATAATAATAATAATAATTGCAGATTAATGCTGAACCATCATGGAATGGAGTTATGAATGAACACATGCAAACATGATGCAACCAGGAAACAGAATGATCTTTCTCTAATCTAAGAGGGTAAATGGGATAGGTGTAGGATTTTAAAGATAAAGAATGAGTACTACAAAATTGTAGTAGCATTGTTAGAGGACTATGACTCAGCCTACTCATCTTTATGTCCCAGTGGTAATGTGAATGTAAGGTAAGGTAAATGTGAATAGGCATTTAGGCTAAGGATATTAAAAACAAAATGAAAGTGTCATCAAACGGCACAGGCATTATGAACCTGCTCATGTCAGAACACTATCCAGTAGAAATCTGCGACAATTGCACAACCACATTCACAGGCAGTAGTATAACCATACCCAGGAACAGCAGCAGTGAGAGTACTAGCTGTGAAAATAGTAAAATTCCCCGGTCATAGAATATTGCTGTTTTGAATACCTGGGTGGGGGTAGTGATATCCTTGAAACAAAAAGGTGCTTAATTGAGGGAAGATGTGTGTATGCTACATGTCGAATGAATAACAACTGTACATTTATTGTGCCATAAACTGTTCACTGGGAAATGCCTTAAATTTCTGAGACAGTCAGCAACAAAAAAGGAGATGGAAAATGCATAAAGGACCTAGTGAGGAGCAAACAATGAAATGAAGCCGTGCTTTATGGAGAGCTGTGCATCTTGGTGTTGGCTGGAGGCTTTGGGAGGGGAAATGGGAAACTGTAGGAGATAGTATATGTGTTTTGTGGGACATGAGTTTTGTTGCTCAGTAATTTTGCCGAAATAGGTGTGTTTCCTGTACACTCTCTAGATGCCAGATGCAGAGTTATGGAGCTTCAGTGGCACAGTGATAGCTTCTATCTAGCCATGAGCTTTTGCAATGAGCATACTAGGAAAGATGTAGAGCCTTATACATGCTTTCCCCAAAATGCATGCTAATAAATACTCATGTCTGGGGGGGGGGAGTTAAATACGAAATGGCCCTCCTAATAGGACAAGTTCACTATATTATCAAAGGACTGATATTTTGCCTGCTCCTTGTATAGCTGAATAAACAGCTTCTCTAAATGGGAACCTAAAGGCCACCAAGTCATGTAAATGCTGCAGACTCCTAATGATACATCACCATCTCTCTGCCTAACCTCTATATTGCAAGTGAGCCTTTTTAGACAGAAGAGTTTCCTTTATAAGCTTGTACTAATATTTCAGTGAGATTTTTTGCTCATTAGCATTTTTCCATTTTAGTCATGTCATGTTGTTTGACCCATCGGAAGATCTATTGAAGTTCTCAGTATAAACGGTTGAAGACAGCTAAGTGCAAATGATCTCTGAATGAATTTCAATTCTGTTACTTAACTGTGATAAAGCAAGGCACCAGTGTGAGCCGGTGTGGTGTAGTGGTTAGAGCAGTGGACTCGTAATCTGGTGAACTGGGTTCGCTTCCCCGCTCCTCCACATGCAGCTTGCTGGGTGACCTTGGGCTAGTCACACTTCTCTGAAGTCTCTCAGCCCCACTCACCTCACAGAGTGTTTGTTGTGGGGGAGGAAGGGAAAGGAGATTGTTAGCTGCTTTGAGACCCCTTAAGGGGAGTGATAAAGCAGGATATCAAATCCAAACTCCTCCTCCTCCTCCTCCTCCTCCTCCTCCTCCTCCCCCTCCTCCTCTTCTTTTTCACTTTCTCCAATTAAAAACACCCCATTAGCCTTTTCCTCTTACATAGGCTCCACCCCTCACTTTAGTCCCCAGTTTGCAAGCTTACATAGAATGAGCTTCCACAAATATAGCAGCGGGATTCTTTCCTTAGTATGCAAATGCAATAATGGTAATAACTACTGGGGCAGAGAGGTGAAGTTGGTTGCGGCTGTTCTGTCGAATCAGTTGGAGCTCAACACCAAAAGGTCTGCCAGTGTTGGCCCTCTTCCAAATTCCTTCCCTGGCATCTTTAATCAAAAGGATAAGGTAGCAGGCAATGGGAAAGGCACCTGCTTAAGACCCTGGTGAGCTGCTGCAAATCAGTGTAGACAATACTGGACTAGATGAATGAACCGTCTGACTCTGCATAAGGCAGCTTGCTGTGTTCATTGTATCCCAGTGTGGAACCTGAAATCTTAGATGTGCAGCAGCAGCTGCCCACCACAGGTCCAAGCATCTGTGAAGGCCACGAAGACTTCTGGGATGTCACTCTTTGGAAATCTGCAGATCTGGAGAATTTGATACATTGCACCAACTAGCTCTAGGCACCCACATTTCCTTCCAGGACCTCGGGCACAGAGTCAGCAGTGAGTCCAAGCTGAAACCCAGACCAGAAGGCCAGCATACAACATGTCAACACTGGGCTTCCCACTGTTGCTCCAAGGAGTGGGAAAGCAAGTACATCTATGAAACCTTCCACGTGCAGCCTTGATGTTACTGGTACAGCATCTTCTCTGATTAGCTAATTGTTGACACTGCCCCTTTCACTTGGGTTTTCTTCTTCTTCCAACCAATCAAGGATCACACGGTGACCATGTTGAAGTCACTAAGGAAAAATGGAGCCCATTTTAGAGTGAAAACAGTGCTTCCTTGAATATACAAAGCATTTCTTCTCTTCACACAAAATCACTGAAAAGAAAGGGGAATTGGCCTTTAGTGCTGACAAAGGTGTTTGAAAAACCAGTAAGCATAGACTTTCAGTTCAGCCCCACTAGTCTCACAGAATTATAGAGTTGGAAGGGAACTTGAAGGTCCTTGTGCCCAAGTGGACCAGTACTGTCAGTTAGCAAATGTTGCATACTTATTTTTGAGACTGCAAAGATTTGTTTAAAAACTTGCATCTCCATTTCGCAGAGGTTGTGGGATACAATAAAGCACCTATATCTCCTTTTCTGTATCAGCAACTTTCAAGTGGAAGAGGCTAGATACAATTTGCTACAGTTCAGTGAAACTAGCCAAGTTTCATTTATTAATCTGAAATGTATATAAAATTGCATTTGGGGTTGTTAATAATACAAGCAGAAGGTGGCTTATTCCAGTTGGGAATGGTTCCTAGATTTGAACAGGTACCTCCCAAGCAGGAAATGATTGTTTGGCACATTTCCAATTCACTTTTCTCTGCTTGCCAGCATATGAGGTTTCCCAAGACACTTCTGTTCATAGAATCAAAAAGGGGGACTGTTGGAACTTGGCTACCTTTTCTATGAAACTGGGACATGATGCTTTGGAAAAGATGCCAGCAAAATGCCCAAAAGGGGAGGAAAATGGCAGAAGCACCATCTAGTGATAAAGCATGCAGAACTATGAAGGCACCGTTAATGTTTCCAAGGCACGCTGATAGTGCTTGATGGTCTGCTGCTGAATCTCCAATGTTACTGCCTTCCATTTGTGTGACTGTGCAGAAATTCAAGCTATATGCTTTTAATGCATGGTGGGAGAGCAGAGTATAGCAGGGATAGAAGAAGAAGAAGAGTTTGGATTTGATATCCCGCTTTATCACTACCCAAAGGAGTCTCAAAGCGGCTAACATTCTCATTTCCCTTCCTCCCCCACAACAAACACTCTGTGAGGTGAGTGGGGCTGAGAGACTTCGGAGAAGTGTGACTGGCCCAAGGTCACCCAGCAGCTGCATGTGGAGGAGTGGGGAATCAAACCCGGTTCACCAGATTACGAGTCTATCGCTCTTAACCACTCCACCACACTGGATAGGGGGGAAATTAGACCCATTTATATATATATATATATATATATATATATATATATATATATATATATTGCTCATGCATCACACACTCTGAGAATTGTGGCCTTAGGTTGGAATTCTAAGACCATTTAATGAATGATGCCATCTTGGCCACCTGTAGACTCCAGCTTCATGATGAGCTAGGGGGCTACAGACACTCATGCAATGCCTTGAACAATCAATATGATGGGGTATGTGTGATAACTCAGGGTTAAATGTGTAGCAAAAAGATTTCAGGTGAATGGACTCTCTATGCACAGAGCAACTATTGCACGATCAAAAGTGATGTAATTCCACCCACTCCATAATCAGTTAAGGCATATGGGTGAAATTAAAGTGGTCCAGGTGGCCAAATCCCCTACCTAGTACATGTTTAAGGGATAAAAACATCATTTTTATTTTTTAAAATGTGGATCCTTCTGAATCAATTTCTTTTTCAATAGGACATTTGAATGGGCGTTAGCTCCAGTGGCATTGGAACAGAATCCTTGACCCCGCATAGGGGGTTTGCTTCCCTAGCCCTAAAGAGAGCCCACTACTTGGGATGGTGCAGGTCACATGGGGGACCTCCAAAAGACCCCTAATGTTTGACCACATATGCAATGTTTGCATAAGATTCTGTTCTTGAAGAGTCGTGAGATGGAACTAACCTTAGAAACTGGTCTGAGGAGATTTCCCTCATTCTATTCCACGACTTTACTCTGCTAAATATCCTGAATTCTTTTTCAGCTAGGAAAATTTCTAAAAGTAATCCCAGAATTGGAGTATGCACAGTATTGCTTTGTTCAGTTCTTTCAGTTATTTTCCACCCCACCCCCGCTTTCTGCTTTACTGATGCACCCAGGCAGATCAATGTAATTGTACGTATGAATGCATCAGGATTTGTTCAGTGTGCGGTTTTCTGTTTGTTCATTTACTCCTGTGTATTGGTAGAACACCAAGCAAAAAGAACATTGATGTAACTGACTGTACAGTCTCATCAAAATGTCTTTTTCTTTCTTTCATTCTCTTCCTTCCTTTGAAGCATTTTACTAATGCTTACAGTATGTGTTAATGCTTATTGTTCGAGTAGAGTTTAGAAAATGGCACAAAGGCACTGAAAAGCTGCTACATTCAAAATTTGGAAATTTAAAAATTGCAAGAACTGAGAATTGCTAGTGCACCATTTCCTATTCAGAAACAAGAGCAGGAAATCCAAAATCTAACAAGTTTGGGAGCATCCATAGGCACTGTCTTCACTGGGCTGGAACGGTTTTGCTTCTCAATGCATACCAAACCCATGTGGTTTTAAGACATAGTCTCCTTATGAAGTCCAGATTCAGGCATACTTCTGGTTGACTTTGGTCAAAGGACAGAGGCTGTGCACACTGCTTTGCATTTTATAGGCAGGGAAAAGGACAAACCCAGGTTGGGAAGTGGAGCCATTGGCCAATGTTTACTCTGGAATTAAAGGTCAGGTTGTGCCAATTGAAGAAATGGACTAAAGTTTGTGTGCATGTGAGTAGGCAGGCAGGTAGGTAATGGAGGGAAGCACAGGGAGTTGTAAATGCTCAGAATTAAGAAAATAAATCCTAGCTGCCAATATGGCCTTTGCAGCGGCGAGTGAGAATGATAGGTAGATTTTCTTTTCCACTAGATTTACTTTCTGATATTGGAGTTTATCACTCGAGCCAGGACTATTCATCAAGCCTTTTCCATCAGTAATCCAAGGCTCAACTTTTATGATTCACTATTTTAAAACAGAAAATACCTCCAAGGCTCGTACTTCCTTGCCCATGGCTGGAGAAGGAATTGTGAAGGAGGGAGGAAGGCTTTCACAGGCTGTTTCCAAACAGTGGACTTGATTCGTGTTTGAACTGGTAATCTTTAAAATTGGGAATTGCTGGTCATGTGGGAGAGTAATTTGAACTAACTAGCAGA
The DNA here is from genome assembly GCF_964270895.1 of Podarcis filfolensis. Lineage (NCBI taxonomy): Eukaryota > Metazoa > Chordata > Lepidosauria > Squamata > Lacertidae > Podarcis > Podarcis filfolensis. Next base: position 108,427,926 of record NC_139604.1, read on the forward strand.
AGCTTGACAATATCCAAAAAACAGTGGGGGAGACGTTTCAGCCTCCCACGACCATCTTTATTGACCTTTAAGGTGTCCACATGGAAACAAAGGAACTTTCAAAGGGAGACTGGAATTTGAAACCTCTGAATTTCAATGTGTCAAGATGCCAGTGCTATCACATATGAATTGAATCAAGACAAAGGCTTTTTATCACGTTACATGGGTTAATTGGCTTACTGATGCCAGGCTGCCTGTGTTATCAACAAAACATTAATGTTGTTGTTTAGTTGTGTCCGACTCTTCGTGACCCCATGGTCCAGAGCATGCCAGGCATTCCTGTCTTCCACTGCCTCCCACAGCTTGGTCAAACTCATGCTGGTAGCTTCGAGAACACTGTCCAACCATCTCGTCCTCTGTCATCCCCTTCTCCTTGTGCCCTCAATCTTTCCCAGCATCATGGTCTTTTCCAGGGAGTCTTCTCTTCTCATGAGGTGGCCAAAGTATTGGAGCCTCAGCTTTGCGATCTGTCCTTCTTGTGAGCACTCAGGGCTGATTTCTCGCAGTCCATGGGACTCTCTTCTTGCAGTCCATGGGACTCTCAAGAGTCTCCTCCAGCACCATAATTCAAAAGCATCAATTATTTGGCGATCAGCCTTCTTTATAGTCCAGCTCTCACTACTGGGAAAAACACATTAATGGTTACTGTTAAAAGCCCTGTTCAATGGAACAACTCACATAGATGGGGTTTGTTTGTTTGTTTGTTTGTTTGTTTGTTTTTTAAGACTAGCTCAGTCCCTTCCCAATGCTGTAATGCCTTGCTCTGGCACTTTTGCCCACCCACATGTTTGTCAGATGTGTTTGTTTGTTTGTTTGTTTGTTTTTTAAGACTAGCTCAGTCCCTTCCCAATGCTGTAATGCCTTGCTCTGGCACTTTTGCCCACCCACATGTTTGTCAGATGTAACAGAGATCTTCACACTGGTGGCATCACTCCCTGGGCAGTGACTGGCAGGATTGGGTGCAGGGGCGGTTCTGCCCAGCACAAAAGGGCTTCCTATTGCAGCCTTAGTCAGTTGCAAAGCTCATTGAGTGACATAGACCCAGCTGCCATCTCTCTAACCTATAAAGTGCTGCAGCAAACATAAATGGATAGGGGCAGACTTAGGCACACTACACATAGCTTCTTGCAGGAGTGGTGGTGTAACGTTGAAATAATAATAGCCCAGTAGCAGTGATACAACCACATTCTTTTTTATTTTTACTATTCTCATCAGTACCTGTCACTGTTTACCCATATCTGCTGAGTAGTTTGTTTTTTAATTATCTGTTTTTCACTTAGATCTCCCAAAACTCCCCTGGTGCTGGGGGAGAGAATGCATATAAAGAGGTCTTTGATGCAGAGCACCCTGTACCAAAGCAGCATTGCGTAGTTGAGAGATAGGTCTGCAGCAAAAATCTGCAATCTTGGAACATCTTGCTTGCTGCCAGTGGGCTGGCTTCAATAGGAGCAGGAGTGATTTTTGGCTCCCAGACTGCCGTATTACGAGAACCTGGGGGATGGTCGTGAAAGCGAGATGGATGATAGAAGGTGGCGAGGGAAAGAAAGATAGAGAGAGGTTTAAAGCCAAGGTAAATAACACAAACTCCTTTAGTTGCAAGGATGCCTCCGCCCCACCTTTCCAACCAAAGCAGGGCCATTAAAAATCACTTCCAATGAGCAATATTTTAGGTTAATGGGACTAGTGGAAATGCAGCGTTAAGTGAGACGGTGGTGAAGATGGCTTTATGGGCCCATCTCTCCCGTTGCTGCCTCCCTTTTATTTTTGTATCGGTGTTTTTATATCCCAGCACTCCAGGATCTTATTACCATCTCGAAGAGTGATAGGAAAGCCCAGGGTGCTGCCGCTCACTGCCTTTGCTGTGATGCCCTCCCTCTCGGCTTTGACTTGAATAAATGGAAGCATTTAGCCCAGGCCCTGGAGGGGGAAAGTTTGGAGTGAGAGTGGGTTGCTGCGAAGGCTGAAGGCTTTGGGATAGGTTGTGTGTGTGAGAGAGAGACAGAGATAGGCGGGGGGAAGCAAGCTGCTGTGCTAATACATCCCTCGGGAAGCTTCCAGTGTTTCTTGATACGACTGAGTGCATCGCTCATAAAAAATGCACCAGGGCACTGATGGCATTTGATTCCAACAGCAGCAGGGGAGGAGGTGAGGCAATTGGCTGGGCCTTTTGATATCCAGTCCTTGGAAACCCAAGTTTTGGCTAATCAAAATGCCATTTCTCAGACTACCTGTGCTTGGCATGAGAACTCGCCTGAGAGCACCGAGTGTTGACGTGTGCATGCCTGAGAAATGATATTCTTTCCTAGCCCTTCTATTCTATTTATGTTACATGAGATGCAGTTCTCATTCTCTTTCTTGGTGCAAAGTGGAGGGGTATGGAAGGGCAGAGGTGCTGCCTCAGGGCTCAGCCTTATTGTACTAAAAAAAAAAAAAGTTTTTTCTTCAAGCCAGTGATGGCTACACTCCTCTTTGCTTCTCAGCACCATTCTTCCTCTTCAAGATGATGCCACTTAGCCAATGAGATTTTGCTGTGTGAGATGTCACAGGGCAAATCAGAGTAAGGGTGATGCTTCTTTCCCTTGCACTGCTGTTGGTGAGGAAGCAGGAATGAAACCAAGCAGCAGTGAGGAACATTTCCATTGTTGGTGGGGCTCCGAGAAGGTGGAAAGTGTGATCCAGGAAGGAGCTTCTAGTGTCCCCCCCAGTTTCTTTTCTGAGCCAAAACAAATTAAAAGGAAAACTTTGGGCTCAGCTTTGCTCCTGTGTGCCTTTGCTCCTGTGTTTCTGTGTCCCTTTTGTCTGCTGTTCTTTGCTTACTCCATCCTCTTTTTGTTGTTGTTTGACTGCCTTGTTCCCGAACTGGGGCTGCAAATCCCTTATCTGTCTCCCCACCACCACCAAACAAAAAAAGCTTTGTGCAGAAGAGAGGACAGTCTCACTTCAGAACCCTTACCTTTGGTTCATCCGTCCGTCGGTTCTTTTTGTTTTGTTTTTTACTGGAAGTACTCTGAGGCATCCGGACTGGTAATTGTCCCGCACTACCTCTGAATCGATTGCTTTTAGAACTGTTGAGCTCTTGTTACTGCAGTTGGCTGGGGAAAGGGAGAGGGAGAGAAAATGAAAGATGCAGGTCAGCATGGCCCGAGCCATAAGATGAGCCTCATCAAATCACCTTTCTTCTGGCTGCTGAATAAAACCAACAAAGCTGTTAAATAAAACAAGGCAAGGGAGATGATAGCATCTCGGGGTGGGAGAGAATAACACCCAGTCCTTTACAAGGAGGGAGAAAAATGAAAGGCATCTGTCTACTGTATCTATCATCTAGCTTTGAAAGTGTCTTGGGACTAAGCGTGGCAAAAATTCATCTGCAAGCAGGATAAAGCTAATCCATGGCAGTGTGTCTTCAGCAGCCACAAAAGTCTAAGAAGAAAGCTTCATAGCACATTTCCTGAATAAGCACAAGTGGGTGCCAACATGGAGAAGGTCCTGCTCTTTGTAGAATTCATCTGTCTAAGCTCAGATGTCCAGAGCAATTGAAACAGAGACTCACATCAGAGTAACCCCCACCTGCCAGGCAGAGGTGAGCCTATGTCTTTAGGTATTAGTTTGCACAATAATTTTGTGTGTCCATGCAAACTGGGATATGCACTCTCATGGGCAAACATGATCTTTGGCACTGGCATGCATAACCTGCAGCCACTCCCCAGCTGTGGGTGCCCATTTCAGGCATTGAATTTGTCTGCAAATATTTATTTGCTTGCATACCCAAGGATCATTGTGATTGCTCCTGTTTCCACAAACTTTCTCTGTTCACTGGCTTTTTGGGAGATGCACCAAACAAGTCTGAGCAGCAACAGGTGAACATATATCTAGACAATATACAAGTTGTATCTATTTATTCTAATAAATATCCCTGAACGTGAGAGAACAGAAAAATTGGATTGAGTAAATTGGAGTATGTAATCAAAGCTATGGGTGCATAGAACTTGGGGGAGATCCTGGGATCTCAAGGCAGAACATTTTCAATAAGCCACAGTGGAAACATGCAGAATTTTCAGCCTCACATGAGGTATAGTGAGTCCTTTATGCTGGATGCCAATATTGCAAAAATGTGCCTTCATGGAGGCCCAGCCCTCATGAAGAGTCGTGGGATAGGAGTCTATGGGTGGCCATGGCTTTGGACCCCCAGCACATGATAAAACAGGGCAAACACATGACCCATATGTAGATGACTTCTTACTTGTTCTCTTTTGAGGTAATACTATTCCTTCAACCAGAGCAGTGAGTGAGTGAGTGAGTGTTTTATTATTGTAACTGGCTGTCTGGCAACTCTGCGACTATCTTCGTATTTGGGCCCCAAGCTTTTAATTTTTGAGAAATGTTTTAATAACTAAGATGCATCCATTCAAAATTTATCTTGGTAAAACCGTAGGATGCAGTGCATCACTGAACAACCTCTGTCTGTTATGTTCCCTCCTTGCTCAGCAGTGTGTCCTCTTCCTAGTATCTTCCTAGTCTCTGTTAATATATAGATACTTGTTATCTTCATGTAAGATGCATTTCCAGAAGTTCTCTCTGGTGTTTCTATGAGCAACACACAGCCCTTATTATTAAAGTGGGCACTGCACAGTTCATCTCAACAATACTAGTGCAGTATTGGTCAAGATAGGCTGCTACAGTGTCTGAAGTGGCAGACACTGTGTGGAGCTGCAAGGGAAGTGGCTGGTGATAGATGGCAGCCTGGGGAGTTGCTGTATACCACGTCAAACCATTGATCCATCTAGCTCAATATTGCCCACACTGATTGGCAGCAGCTCTACAGGGGTGTTTCTTGGCCCTGCCTGGTGACACCGAGGATCTGAACTTGGAACCTTTTTAAGGCTTACAAAGCAAGTGTTCTCCACTGAGTGCTGCCTCTTTCCTAGTAATATCTACTTAGTGGTTATAACATGATGACTTGTCATGATTATCAAAAGCCTTGTTCATGGGCCAGGTGTCCAGTTACGTGTGCAGTCAGTAGGAGCCCGAGAGTCAGTATGCTATTTGTAGAGGCTATCTGGGTGTGCACATATAAGCAAGGAGTTTGGCTGACTTCTGTACTGTGTTGCTTTTAGAGTGAAATGGGTCAAAGCATTATTTCATCATTTTAACTTTACTGGAGCTGGACAGAATCAATGAAGCTGCAGTCTGTCTCCTGGTCAACATCCCCCCTCCCCATGTCTGCACTTAGTTCCAAATCTAAAATAAGCTGGATTTCATGGAAGCAATGTCAGAGAGGAAAATACACAAGCAAGCATTTTTTTAAAAGAAAACATTTGAAGAAATATAGATGATTCTCTTTGGAAGGGCAGAATAAAATATATGAACTAAGTAAATACATTTATGTAGTGCTTTTGATGTGCAAAGTGTTCTCTTGGTATGAATTTAACGCATCACCCCACCCCTTGGGTTAGGTTTCCATTGCTCCTGCTGGGACTGGGAGTGTGGCGCTTCTCAGAGTTGCAACTGACCGTCCCTCAGTTGTGTGCTATTTCAGTGATCTGCTTAAATTAAAGAGCATAAATTACGTTGGTGAACTTATACAAAGCCAAGTCAAAGCCTTTCCACCCAATTGGTTCCCACATCTTAGGAACGTAGGAGACAGCTTCATATTGTGTCAGACCATTGGTCCACCTAGTTCTGTATTGTCTGCACTGACCGGCAGCTGCTCCCCAGGGTTTCAAATGGGGGGACGTTCCCAGCTCTGCCACTGAGCTTTGTCCATTCAGATTCTTTTGGTGGGATTTAGCAATAGCACTTTCTGATCGTTCCCAATTAGGAATAATCCCCACAATCAATGGCCACCCACTCTTCGCCTTTTCAACTCAACATATTTAATGAATGGATTCAGGCTAGAGGAGGGGAAATATTTCAGCAAGATGCTCTGAGTGCCCACCTCCTTGAGTGAGCTCACCTCATTGTTGCTGTCATCACCACTATTCATTCACTTGTTTCTGCCACTGGGCTTAAACTCCCTAGAACCAACCAGAAAGAGAATGCAAAGCAAATGGAGGTTGCTGCTCTGTCTCCACATTGTTAGGATGGGGTTAGTGAACAGCAAGGAAGAGGAACAGCAGGACCAGGAGGCTCCAAGGATCAGATGTAGGAATTCAACAAAGGTGAACTCGTTGGCAAGACACCACACTGACACCAGCCCTGGGTTGTATGTGCTCACAGTCTCTAGAAATATATTTGTTCTGTAGCTGAGTAGACACCGTATCTCAGATTAGGATTTGATGGATGAATATTTCATCAGTGTTTGGGTGTATATGATCATAGAGGACAGAGTATAATTTTCCAGAAAAAAATGATTTAGGCTGCAATTCTAACTGCATACGGTTAGGGTTGCATTGTTAGTCTGTTTGCACTGTTCTGCTACAGCAAGGGCAGGGAACCTGTTGCCCTCCAGATGTTGGACTCCAAGGACCATCAGCCCCAGCCAGCATGGCCAATAGTCAGGAAAGATGGGAGTTGGAGTCCAGCAACATATGGAGAGCCACATATTTGCATCCCCTCCATGCTACAGCATCTAACAATAATAGCTCTCCCTGTGTCCAAGTCCAGAGATCTGCCTGACCCATTTAGCAAGAAGCAAACCATTCACATCAATATTATCTTGCTTAGTATCAATAGACTTTTTCTTCCTTTTTAAGAGCAGGAGCTCTCTGTCAACAATTGGCCTCATTAGAGAAGATCCTAGCCCATCAAGCAGGAGCTCTTCTCACTAGTCATGTAATAAGCTCATTTAATTCTTCTTCTTCTTTTGAGTGGTAGGGGGAGTTGATGCATAGATCACTGTCATTTCTATTTCTCTCTTTCTGGCCAGAGGGCAAACTATGACCAGTCACAGGGTTTGGGTAATTGAATTTCATTCTGCTAGCATACTCTGTTCCCTTCCTATAAGTAGAACTTTCTTGATCGGTGGAAGAAAATGGCCTCAAATTGTGAGTGGTGTGAGGTAGCCCTCCTGCAAATAGCTCTGTGCCATATTGACTTCTCAGCATGAGGAGAGAAAATTGCAGCTCAAATGGCTTCATGTAGCAGGCAGACACGGACCTGCTGTTCAAGCACCAGGTCTTTTTCTACTTGGATTGTGCTGCTGGGGGAAGGAGCATCAGCAATGCCATGATGTTCAAAAAGCAGAGGGGGAAGATGTGGGAACTGCTATGGAGTAATCTGCAGAGTTTGCTTTGTCTGTGAATTCCTTTAATTCAGTTGGGCAGTGAACTTTGCCTTTTATAGAAACTCCTACTGCCCTCAGGAGCTTTTATTTATTATTATTTTATTTTGCTTTATCCTGATATGATTTGATGTGAGCTTTTCTTGGATTAGAAGGTGGGGGTGAGAGGTTTTCCTCTTTTTTTTAGTAATAATAATGATAAAGTTGCCTGCCCCCCCCCCAAACCAAATGGCATCCCAGTCAGAGGCACCAAGTTGCTCCCGAGATTGAGGGGGGCTGGCACACATGAAACATATGTGACGTCACATTGTCTAGAGGAGGCCGAGCACTCTGGAGGAGCCAGCCACTGAAGCTGCACTGCACATAGCTCCACGGTTGGCCTCCTCTGCCCCCTCAACATTGAGGGGGCCTGGTCCCGTTCCAACAAATATTAAGGCAGCCAAAAGCACCTTAGCCCCCTAGAGTTGGTGCACCTGATTCCAGGTCTTCTTTGGCATGCACACCTCATTTAGTTCAACATTGGAAAACATAGTTATATTGACTTTATAGCCCATTTCCCAACTTCGCCACATGACATGCATGCATGAATTACCTTTGTCATATAGGACAAAAGCTTTACCGTTAGGATCCATAACTGCATTCAATTGTGCTATATGAAATGGGTTCAGCTGTTGAGTTGGTAGCTGAATAGCTGCTCCAGCCTTCCCTGACCTCATATTCTCCAAATGTTATTGAACTACAACTCCCATCATTTCTGACCTTTGGCCATAGTGGCTGGATTGATGGGGGCTGGAGTCCAACAACAGACAGAGGACAACAGATTGATGGAGGCTGATATAGCCCATGACATGCAGCCCCTGAGCCCAATGTCCCCCAGAATACAAAACACCTGGCAGACACCTGGCAGGTCATCTGCCTATAAATCAGGCTCTGTTTTGAGTTGTATTTTTACAAATACACTATAACTTCCATCTGATAAGGTGGAGTCGAGTCCAGAAAAACTTAATACATATGTTTAGTCCTTTGGGTTACACAAGACTCTTTGTTACTTTCCTCACAATTTAGACATTCAAAATTGGATTTGTCACACAAGAAAGGATGTTTGGAACAGAGGGAGATATGGAGCACCTGGCAATACAAGATTGGAGTGGGGGAGTATATTCAGTATAAATGAACATTTAATTGGAATAGAGTTAGTCTGGGACTTAGCCAATGAGTTACTGTCAAGTCTCAGAGGATTCTTCGTGTGCAGAAAGCAAGAGGGGTGTCCCAGGGTATGGTCTGAAGGCAAAAGATGCAGCAAACTTGCTGGAGACAAGCAGATTTGGATTTGGTCAGTGCTGAATGGGAAACCACCTGAGAACCCCACATAGGCCACCTTGAGTTCCAATACATATCAGCCCCCTATCAGCGCCTGTGAATGGCAGGCAGTATAAGTCTGCTGGATTGGCCATACTTAATTTAAATATGGGGAGCCCAGCCTACTGTCCCTCCTTGGTCAACAGAACTCCATGTCAGGCTCCATCTGCTACAGAAGACTTGGATCCAGATCCAACATACCTCAGGGATACAGCGGCAGAAAAAAATATTTGGTCACACCGTTGATTTTAACTAAAATACACCATGTGGTCTCAGGAAAGGATGGGGAACATTTGTCCCTCTAGATGTTGCTGCTTTATAACTCATTATTCCTGACCATTGGCCATGGTGCCTGGGGCTGATGGGATTTGAATTCCAGCAGCATCTGGAGAGTCACAGCATCTCCAGTCCAAGTCTAAAGAGTTTATAGTAAGGAGTGAATAGTTTGTATATGGGAAGGACTTCTTGGTGCCTGTTCTTCTGCTCAACATCAGAGTAAGCAATCTTCTGAATTATTTCAGGGTGGTTTATAGAGAAATCTGAAAATTCCACTAGGTTCTTGGCTAAAATTTGGAGCAAGAGTGATCCAGAGCTGAATTTGTATGCTGTGATAGTCATGTATAGTGGTGAAGGGAATTCAGCTGACTCATCCAGCGCTGACTTGTCTTAGTAGCACGGTCAAACAAAGTATACATGAGGTCAGGCAGATCAGCAGGTCTGTCTTAAAGATGACATGCAAAGAAAGAAGTGCTGAATAAAGAGGTGATACTCTTCATGTCATTTTGTAAGGCAGCTGCATTTCAACATAGATCAGTGTGTTGACGTTGTTTTATCTCATTATTAAACTTTTTGGAAAATTCAATTTAAGAATAAATCAGACAAAACAGATGCAAAGTGTAAGCCATTAACATAGCATGTGTAAGACAGCTCAACAACTATACATACTGATAACCTTAATACTTTATTTCTCCTTTGAGTTTTCTTTGCAAGATTTTGAGATATAGAGATAATTCAAAAGATCTATAGTCTAGTGTACAGTATCCCAAGGGCAGGGGGGCAGGCATTATCCTTTACACTTGTTTAGCCAATAAACACTTTCCATATTTTTTCAAATGAGTCCTTTATCTTTTGACCCTCAGTTGCCCTTAGTTTTTGTACTAATTTCTATAAAAGAACACCGTGCCAAACCTTTTAGTACCACCAGCCAGTATTTCCATTCTGCAATGCCTTTCAGTTCTGAGCTACCACTGCTCATGCAGCTGAGAATAAATGACACAACAGCTCCTTTATGATTAGGATCTGAATTTCCATCTTCAGAACATATTTAGCAGGACCAGCAGGAGATGGATGTACCTATTGGCTATAATGTACTGTATTGTCATCTTCCAAGGGTTGACAATACTGCAGACAATCACTGTACATTCAAGTTGATGGTTTTCACTACTTCGTGTTAGAACAAATTCCACAGTTTGACTATGCGCTATGTGGGGGAGGAACATTTTTGTCTGTCCTGAATCTTCCATCTGGCCCCTTCATCTTCTTGACAACCATAGAAACAAAAGAACGATATGGATGAGCAACACCTATGGCAACTAGGTGACTAGTACATCTCTGCCAGGCCCGCCTCCACCCCCATTCCCTTGTTAAAATGGTCCTCAGCAAAACTGCTTGCTAACCAGAGTCTTAAAATGTATGTGTGTGTGTCAAGTAAGCACCCAGTCTGGTAAGCATCCAGTGACAGAAATATTATGTTCCAAGCCCAGCTGCACTCATGTTTTTTGGTGTGTACGTGTACACATACAAACACCTGTCCCTCCTGCAGCAACCCTAGAGACCTTTCATTTAAGGAGTGCTACTTGCAGCTGATGTGTCTTCCACCTGTATTTGTCTTTCAGCCTCTCTTTCTCTCTCTCATTAACGCTGCATGCCAGTGGGATTCAGCAGTATTCCTCCCAGAGGGCAGGAACTTTTATGCAAGGCATGTAGGATGTTAAAATTCAGGAAGATAATATGCAAATAAGTATCTGAACTTCGATGCTTATCTCACTGAACCCCTGGAATCCATCACCCATTCCCAGTGCGTGTAGCTAAGAGTCTGGGTGAAATAAATCATTTGTATAGAAGATGTGCAATCTCCCACAGCTGGTTTTCATATTTCAATCTCATCAGAAAACTCAAAATTGCTCCCATTGTATCCAAGGGTGTCATTTAAACACGAGCACCATTTGGATTGTACGAGTGAAGTGATGTTAACAGAAGAACATTGACTTATAATTGTGACTAGCATGACTATTTGCCTGGGTGAGATAATGGCTTTCTTGCAGAAGGCGAGCTGCTGCAGACACCAAGATTGGCACGTTCATGGGGTCTGTTACATAAAGGTGTGATGGTAATTATTGTGATGATAGAAGATCTATATTTTGCAAAATGCATGGACATTGGGTTGACTAGTGAGATTATAATGTGTCAAGCCAACGGAGGGGTTTTCATACAAGCTGGGTGCCAGAGTGCAGGAAATCTTAATGACCATCTGAGATGTCTTGCTATTGATAGAAGGCAAGATGTGTAAAACATTAGGACTGCAGTTTTAGCCTCTCCATTGTGCCCAGAAGTGATCTTGCCATTCTGGCAATGCACTTACCGTACTTTAGTGGGGGAGAACTTGTCAAGAACTGAGAAAAGCTAAAGGAATTATTCAAGAGTTGGAAAATGAGCCTCAGAGCTAAGGACTCAAAGCACACTGCATTTAAGAAGAAAAAAACAACATTCAAGATTAGGCTCTTTCAGTGTGTAAACACTTTCTAGGGAGCAGGTATTGGGTGCCAAAATCTCAGTGCTTGTCTCATCTTCTGTGATTGAAGAAAAATATATAATAAAACGCAAGGACTTGAAGCTGAAGCAATTCAACTTTGAAAGAAGCACTCACTTTTTCAGCAGTAAGAATAGTTAATCATTGCAATTGAACACCAATGGTGTTCTACCCAGCTTGAAATTTCTTTGCATATTTTATATCACAGATCTAATATGTAAATAAAAGAATAGAAAAAAGATAAATCACACCAACAAATCCTGCAAGAACCTCTAGTTTAACCACGTCACACATCCAGGGTATGCAAACCCACACTGCAAAAAATGAATTCAGCTATTGGGGGGAGGAGAGCTGAATGACCAGAGTAGTATCACCAAATGTAGTTTGATTTCGATGGTGTAATTCTTTTGAGACTGTAGCAGCAGTAAGTTTATTTTCCTGTGGTGAAAGTAGAAAGATGTATGGTGAAATTAAGGATGCAGAAAAAGAATATCCAGGAGTCCTTCCAACTCCATAATCCCTGGTATTTTTTCAAGTCAATGGCCTTCTCTTCTGTGGCCTTGAAGCATTAGGCATTCTTCTTCGGAGGTTTTGCTGCATGCGTTTTAACAAGACACTTACAAATTTCTTCATGCAAATCGCTCCAGCAGCAGCAGCTACTGTATCTGCTAACTCTTGTCAGGATAAAGAGAAGGAGTGCATGCTGTGATATCACAAACTCACCAGGGTTGCATTAATCTCTGATAAAACCTTAGCAGAAGGATGAAAAGTGATTTTCAATAACATAGCTATTTCACTTTAAATATTCACAAGTGTGCATGCCTAACCATGGAAAGACATTCAAATGCCAGATATCTCTGATGCCTTACTGTATTGTTTGGGTTTATGCCTCAAATATCCCACCCTATCTCAGAGACTCAGCAATAGATAGCAAAATATTGATTATCTTAAAGTAAGAAGAATAAAACACCAAACAGTTAAAACAACCCATTCAATTAATACTCTGTCCACCAATTGCTTGTTGCAGACCTAGGCACAGAGGAGCCATGGGATGGGTGCAAGTAGTGAATTAAAGACCAGGTATTAGATTGAAATTAGGCCACAACTTCATTGATGACCAACAAATAGGTTTGAATAGGCCACTGACAGGAAGTTGTCCATAGCAAAGCCAATGATCAATGCCATGCTGCTTAGAGAAAGCAGACCGAAAACCAATTACAAGGTGGAAAAGTTGGCTGAGGATTGTGGTGCAGAGTTTGCTTTGAGTCCTCTCTTTAGGTCCCCAGAGTGGACCTGGATGGATGAAGGCTAGATCAGTCCTTGCCAACCTGTTGCCCTTCATATGTTTTTGAATGCAACTACTATCAGCTCTAAGGGACTCGGGTGGCACCTGTGGGTTAAACCACAGAGCCTAGGACTTGCCAGTCTGAAGGTTGGCGGTTCGAATCCCTGCGACGATGTGAGCTCCCGTCGCTCGGTCCCTGCTCCTGCCAACCTAGCAGTTTGAAAGCACATCAAAGTGCACGTAGATAAATAGGTACCGCTCCGGCGGGAAGGTAAACGGCGTTTCCGTGTGCTGCTCTGGTTCGCCAGAAGCAGCTTAGTCATGCTGGCCACATGACCCAGAAGCTCTATGCCGGCTCCCTCGGCCGGTAAAGCGAGATGAGTGCCACAACCCCAGAGTCGGCCACGACTGGACCTAATGGTCAGGGGTCCCTTTACCCTGCCAGTTGTGATGGGAGTGGGGAGGTGTAGATCAACCTTGGAATGAAAGGGGAGAGGGAGGCAGAGGCGGTAGTGGGTGGATCTGCCACCTCTCCCAGGGGGTCCAGATCTAGTGCCCAAGGCAGTTGCCTCACCCTGCTGCATGGGCAAGCCATGAAGCACAGTCCTGCTGGCTGAGGATGATGGACATTTTGGTCCCATACACCTGGAGGGCACCAAGTTGGTTAAGACTGGGCTGGATGAACAAATAAGACCTGATGTAAGGTAGCTGCTTAGAAAATCAGGAGCTGCTGAAAGTGCTTTTCCTAATGGTCTTATGTTAGGAACAACCATTATTAACAACATAGTTGTGGCCTTCAGTGTGTCAAGGCATGGGAATAATCAGAGAGAAACATAGGAAGGAAGCTCCTCTGGGTAAAACAATTGGTCCATCTAGCTCAGTGTTATTCTACATTGACTGACAGTACCTTCCAAGGTTTCAGACAAAGGTCTTTCCCAGCATTACCGGGAGATGCCAGGGACTGAACCTGGGACCTTCTGCAGACAAAGCATGTGTTCGACCCTTTGAGCTCTGCAGTGTGCCAGTCCTTCATCTCTTGCCCACTGAATGAGCCTCCCAGCCCTTGTGTACTTTTGACCCTTCTTCAAACGCTCGCCTCTGTTCCCTTTCAATGAAGCCTGAAAGCTAGCCAATACAAGATTGCACACCTGTGTGGAATACAGACAGCCCTGGCAGAAGTCAGCAGTGCTTATTCAACATTTTCTTTTGCAGGCTGAAGCCTGAACAACTGCAACAGGTAAATGGAGAAAAAAGTAACTATATATAGCATACGCGTGCACACACACAGAGTGGAGTTGTGAGTATTACCCTGGGGTATGTTGATTCCAGCCAGCTTACAATATCCAGGCAACATTAGAAATGAATGGGCTTTATTCTCTAGTGCTTTCAGCTCCTCATCAATTATATTTTCAATCAATTATCTTTGATTTAATTTTTGCTTTCATCAAGCCTTGCTCCCAAGGCAGCTGTGCTGTGGCCGTGGGAGCATTTACAGCCGCTCCAATTCCAGAGCTAATATTCACTCAGCACAAGGACCTTTTTAAAGCTGCAAGCCCACAGTTTTACACATTGGTAGCCAATATCAAATGCACATATAGGCAACCCAGTAAGGATGAGTCTCTGCACACAGTGATGTGCATGCATTGGCTGCTATAGCTGCCCAGAGTGGCTGTGAAAACCCAGTCTGATGGGCAAGATACATAGATGATGATGATGATGAATGATGATGAGAGGTGATGTAGTACAGTGGCATATGTACTGCAATCCAGTGCATATGTATCTGGAAGTGAGCCCCACTGCAGTAAGGGGGGCTTGTTTCTGAGTAAGCATGCATGGGATTGCACTGCATGGCTGTGAGCTACCAAATGCATGGTTCAAGTCTCCCTCATTCCTGCCAGGCACCCGCTTTAGGCAAAAGCAACAATTTTCTGCAATATGGGGATGACAAGATACTGGCTTTGTTGTAAAGACTGTTGAGGCAATGTAAGTGAGGTGATCTGGAGACTCTCAAGTATAGTGCACAGTAGATAAAAAGGTAAAGGTACCCCTGACCATTAGGTCCAGTCACGGATGACTCTGGGGTTGCGCGCTCATCTCGCTTTATTGGCTGAGGGAGCTGGCGTACAGGTCATGTGGCTAGCATGACTAAGCCGCTTCTGGCGAACCAGAAACGCTGTTTATCTATTTATCTACTTGCACTTGACATGCTTTTGAACTGCTAGGTGGGCAGGAGCAGGGACCGAACAATGGGCGCTCAACCCGTCGCGGGGATTCAAACTGCTGACCTTCCGATCGGCAAGCCCTAGGCTCTGTGGTTTAGACCACAGCGCCACCCGCGTCCCTGATAGTAGATAGGAGTTTAAAATTGTTATTAAAAACAAAACAAAACAAAACAAGAAAACCAAATATGGGCTTTTCAGAAGAAAGGCAAATGTTCTGTCAAGGCTATATTGCAAGCTTTGGTAAATAGTGAGATAGTCACAATTTCAAATGGCAAATTTTCCCATCCCTTCTTAGAAGTGGCCTATTGGTTTATGTTCCTCTGTTGCAAGGCAGAGATCCAAGCAGAACTGCTTCTCTCTCTGTGTGTTGTGATCTGGATTAGCCAGTTGGAGAACCCCTTTGATAAGATTATTTTTGGCACTAAATCATAGAACCATAGTCAATTATGGATTCTCCATCATTATTGAATTTCCGTTCCCTGGCAATTTGTCTAAGCCTCCGGTAAAGGTTGACTTTTACTGGCTGAATCCTTCTGGACATTGAGTGGTTTTACTTTGGTACATTAGCAGTCATTTAGGATAATTTTTGTGGGTTTTAAAATATTGTCTAACTCAGTCGACTGGACCAATTGGAGATTAATCTCAAAGTACTACATCCCATTCTTTATTATGATGCAATTGGAGGCATCCTGTTACATTTTTTTCTGCCTGAGGCACAGCAGCAAATCCAACCACTCCTCTAGACAAGGTGCAAGGCCATTGAAATTATATTGGTATTTGGTTGTGCGCACGCACACACACACAGACACACACACACATTCATTTTCTGTCCTTTCATGACACATGACATCACGAATCTGCTGCTTGAGGCAGCTGCTTCACTTTGCATAATGCTAAGGCTGAACCCTTTGGCTCTTAAGCAGGCAATAATAAGCAATAAGCCTCCTCATTACTTGAGCAAAAGTGGAATACTGATTTGAGTCTATCTTGAGGAATTTGTCATTTTTGTGCCCATCCTTGTACTTGGGAGAGATCTTTTTGGAGCTTTTTGCTATTCCTTTGAACCACCGTCAATAATTTGGTGTCATTAGCAAACTTGCTCACTCTTTGCACTGCTCACTTCCTAACTCCTGATCATTTATGAAGAAGTTGAAAAGCACTGATTCCAATGCAGGTCCTTGACTAGGGTTGCCGTATTTCAAAAAGTGAAAATCCGGATAGAAAAGTTGTTTTTCTAGTGGCCAAAGTTGTTGAGTGGTTTTTTCTAAAAAAAAAGTTTGGGGGCTATTTTTAAAGGAAATCGTCAAAAATGACATTTCTGCCTGGACACTGCTTCTGACTGAAGTATTTCAGGTATGTCCAGGAAATTCCAGATGTAGGAGTGCCTGGTGGGCTTTGGTCCATGGCTTCTCGAAGAGTCGGACATGACTAAATGACTAAACTACAATAACAACCTTTACTACATCCCTCTGTTGTGAGAACCATCCATCTATTCCTACTTTCTGCTTCCTCTTCTTTAACCAGTCACCAACCCATAAGAGGACCTCTCCTCCTATACCATGACTGTTGTTTACAGAGGCGTAAACATACAGCTTGTAGCCTATAAAAATTCCCCAACCTACATTTTTGTAGTGCTTCTGTCAAATTATGGTACCTCTCTGTTCTATAACCTGAAGGACCACTCCATGTAATTGTGTTTGTTCCCTGTACCAGAATTGCCTATTCAGGCACCATCTGCACTTAGTGTCCTCTGGCCTGTGGAATGAGAAGGGGAAGGAACTTTGTATGGATGAGCCTCTGAAACTGCCACCTCCAGTATTATGTCCTGCCTAGTGGCTTTTGCTAATGACTTTTAGAAATGGATCGTAAAAAAGCTTCAGTATCCTCATCTGCTGCTGTGGCCATCAGGCTATGTATATGGGTTGCTGCCAGACTAATCAAGTTGGCTTGGAGGTATGCCACATGCATGATGTAACCATATTCTGACTTGTAACCCTTTGCTCTGTTTGTGCTGTAGATTAGGTTTTCAATGGACTGCAAAGTTTCTTGCAGGAGAGTGATGTGGGGCAATTGGCAGTCCGTCATCTATGAAGGGATGCACAGAGACCTGAAGTTCAGGTTTCCAGGTGGTTCTTTATTCAAAATTAGAAAAATGCCTACAAGGCTGATGAAAAAATAAGTCAAAGGAGGGATGGAGGGGGGAGGTAGAGAAGGGGGTAGAGAAGGATGGTGTCAGTGCTACCACCTGCCACTGGAACAGCTGCAAAGAGGAGGAGGGTGGCACAGTGGCACAGTGGCACAATCCCTTCTGTTTGCCCAGCATGTAATGAACTAAATCCTTCTCTGTGAGGTAGTTTCAGAGTTATTTTAGTTGTGTTTTCTTTAAAAAGCAAAAAAATAAAATAAAAAAGCTATTCAAGACTGCTTACACACATCATTAAGACAACAGCCATAAAAACCATATAATAGAAAGCACATACAAGGAGTTTAAAATCGATACTAAAACCAAGAGAAGTTTAAAAATCTCAAGTAGCTAACAAACAAATACAGCACTAAATCATCATCATCATCATCACCATCATGAAAACAGATTTGACCACCATCAGAAGGACAAATAAACAGGAGAGGTTATGCCTAAATGACAGGTGAGAACAGAGGATTATCCCATGGGAGGGAATACTGTATTCTTATCTAGATGTAACCTGCCCTGAAATTTTAACAGTGAAGGGTGAGTAGATAATCACATCAACTTCACCACAGGAGCAACACCACAGAGAAGGCCCTTGTTTCTGTAACTTCCCACCTAATCTCAGGAGGCAAGGCCCCAGAGATGGGTTTGACAATATCGGACATCAGGAGCATTCAGACAGGTGAAGGTAGTCCTTAAAGTGTCCTTTCCCAGATATATTTGCAGCATTTGTGGAACTGTGAAGGAGAGAGTGATTTCCTCAAAGTGACTCACTGTTGAACTGGGATTTGAACCCAAATCTCCCATGTTGAACTCTATCCAGGTAACTGCACTGAATCTCAACCACCTCACATTTCCTTGCTACTCATTGCCTGAACTCCTCTGTAGATATAAATTATAAAAGCTAGCATAACCATTGGGTGATTTTCTTTTCCAGTTAAAGATACAAACCTGCAGTGCATAGACTTTCAAGAGGAAATTATGTTTGTATCTCTAAAATTGCTCAGTATGCTCGTTCTCACCTCTTTTAGCCTGGCAGCTTATTGTGAGAATGTTGGAAAGGGTAACATTACACTAGGAGGGCCATTAGACAGAAAATACTCGTGGCCCTTGACACTTCATTGAACCCAGCATGAGATAACTGGGCCTGCAGCTGTCATGATATGGTCATTTATCACCCCAACCTGTGAAATCTTGTATTCCTTCCTCATTGTGAAAGAGCTATTGGCTGTTACTCGTAAGATATGTCAGAATAGTATTTATTGCATTTATACCCAATCCTTACTACAAGCAGTTGAATATGGTTTGCATGACTGTGACTCCCCATTTTTAGCATCATAGTAACAATGCAAGGAAGGGTGCCTTAAGACGTAGTTACTGACCCAAGGTTACCCAGTGAGCTTCATGGCTGGGTGAAGATTTGACCTCGAGTCTTCTCAATCATATTTTAAACCAGCTGTGGTTATCTTTCGCCCACCAGATATTGCTGAACCACAGCCCCCATCCTCCCTGACCATTGGCCATGCCTGCTGGGGCTGATGGGAGTTGTGGTCTAACAACAAGTGGAGGGCCAAAGGTTCTCCACAACTGGTCTAAACACTTCACCACACTAGTTCTCAATTGTTTGCAAACTGCACACTTTGCACCTAAGTGCCCTGTTAATGAGCAGAAGTTACTACTCTTTATTTTCATTTTTTTCATTAATAGATTTGGTATACCTCCTTTTTCCAGCTGTGCATCTTCTCTCAGATTTCATAGAACAAGTAGGTCCAAGAATCTCTGTCTCTGTAATTAACACTCCAATCCCAATGGCAACCCCCCCCTCTTTCAACGTGAGAGATCAGGTGGCCGTTTGTTTCGATTGTCCCCTGTTCCCCAGAGGTTCCTGGAGGGCAGTCACTAGTCTGGGATAGCTCCTCACACTGGTTGGACAATCAGGGTCCACTTTTGATGATCCTACCTAGGGGAAGGAGCCATTCCACTCACCAGACTAGCCCTGCCTTGTGAACTGGACAGTCAGGGTCCAAATGAGCTCCCAAAGAGCTCAGTTTATTCTTTCCCCTCCCCTTCTCCTCTATTTCTTTGCCTTTAACAGTAAGCAACTCAATCTTTAGACACGAATGGTGCTATTAACGCTTACTCACCATTTAGTGAAAAACTTGGGCTCTTTTACCAATCAAGCCCCTCTAAGGAGCACAGCAGCAAGCTATGCCATTTGTTTCCTGGACAGTTCAAATCCTAATGAAAGAATCTGCAGACTTATTGTAGACTCGGGGCAAACTATCCCATTGAATTTTATAAGGGGGAGGGGAATCTCTGCAGACGGGAGAGGGACCAGCACTGCTGTTGCCGGACTTCTGAAAATACATGCTTTCAGACACACACCATTCAGTGTCTGTTCTTCACCAGCCAGAAATTTGGATGGGCATCTTACCATTCACAATTTCTTAAGTGTTTTCAGTCAATACACTTGCCGTTGTGAGTGGGAAGATGCAGTTCAGACAGACACAATAGCTAGTCTAAAATTGATCAGCCAACCAAGGAGTGCTGTGTGTGAGAGAGAGAGTGTGTGTGAGAGAGACGATGGGGCAGATATTATTTCTTCCCAGCAATAAAGAGAAAGCAGAGGAAGCAAAGAAAATACTAGAAGAAGCAAGAGCTGGCTCTGCCAAAATATTGCTCACCTCATCTGTGCTGGTTTCAAGGGGAAAGTGCAAAAGGAAAGTGTAATTGCCTCACTTTGGGACTGCTGGGAAAGAATTTCTCTTACTCCAGCATTATCTGCAAATTTGATCTGAGCGGGAGAAAATTAATTAAAATTTCAATTTCCTGAAGGCTCTCGTAAAGTGGTTCAAACAAGCAAGTATATAAGCAGGGTGTCTGTGTCTATGTTTCTTTTATCAGCTGAGAGAAAGAAAGCAGGGGCCAAGGTAGCCGGAGGAGAGACACAACCATGATCAGCAAGAGAGGGGCGAGAGAATAATGGCTGAATTGGAACCTCACCTATGGCAGATCTTTAGGGTCTCAGACAGGGCTTGCTCAGAAGCCCCCAGAGAGCAGATTAACCCTGCCAAATTGCAGGTGAATGGGTCCAGGGGCTTTTTGTGGCAGAAACACAAGGGATGCAGTTTTCCCCAGACCTCATTCTGAATGGGAAAGCAGTGCAGGTTGCCTCTTTCTTACTTTAAAATTATTAAGAAGTGGCTGAGGGGGTCTGTGTTCTTGCTTGGACATTTAAAAAGAAACTTGGCAGTTTTATGCCAGCCTTTCTGGTGGTTGTTTGCCTCCTCTGATAGGCTTTACAGATAGGAGTTTACAGCTCTCCTATAGGCCCTACAATGTGTAAGGATGTTCAGAATCAGGATGGGTGAACCTGCCAGTTTTGGTTTCTCTCAGTTCTTATTCCTCTAACCCCACATCCTGGTCCTCAGCTGTCTCCACATTTGCACATAACTTTGCTTCCCCCTTATAAAAATTCACCAGCATTTCGGCACAACTTTATCCTAGCACACACATATTTAGAAGCACTTCTCTCTGATATGTTATGTTTGTTATTTTCACTAATAAATATAACATATTTTTTATTCACATTTACCGCAACATATGCCATTTTGTACACATTACGTAGCTGGAGGACTGCACTGCAAGAAGTGTGGATTTTGAAGGATGTGTGTGCGTCTGCATATCATTTGGGAAAGCGTGAATTAGGTAGGTTCGCCTTTAAATGGAAACCGAATCGAATTTCTCATAGGTTCCCTAGTCTAGAATCCTGCCTGCGGAGTTCTGGAGAGCTCTTGGGGTTTGCAGTTTGTTTCTTAAGGCAGAGCAAATGAAGCTTTTAACTTAAAAAAAAATAAAAATCCTCCACTGCTGTGCTTTAACAAAAACAATTCAGAGCTTTTCATTGCTCTGAAGGCAACATTTGGAACATCCTCACTTATTTAAAAGAGTGCCTAGAGAAATAGAAATACTTTATCAGAAAAAAGCACACAAGCAAAATGACAGGATGTTTAGTGGGGGGACCAAACTGACTCAGGGTTGGGATTATTGACACTTAAACTTGGGTGAGGGGAGGAAAGATCCCCTAATCACCCCCAATTTCTCTTGTTGTTCAGTCCCCATGCAGACATGATGCACACCCCTAAAATAGATGTCTCCAATCTCCATCCTGCTCCATCCCTAATACTCTGAGCAGCTTATGCAATTATTTAAAACTTGGCATTCAAAAAGGAACAACCACAAAGGCACTCTAGCCTCATTGAAACTCCCACCCACCCCTTCTCCAAAATCCTTTAGATGTTTTGCTTGGGCAGAAACTTCCAAATTTGCCTTGAAATTTTGCTTTAGGTGAAATCCGGTACCAACTCCACTCCTGGCTTACCAGACCCCTCTTCTGCCTTTTGGTGCTTTCTGTGCAGGAGTGTCATAAGTACCCTTAAAAGCATTGCGGAAGAGCCTGGGCTTGAGACCAATAGTCCCTCTGGCTCTGACACTGGGATCCTTCGGTGTCTCTTTACAGGCTGTGGGGTAAGTTGCAGCTGCCTAGTTGTAGATAAACCTTAATTACTTTACCATTTCTCTAGCCTTATTTGGAAAAGAGGCATTAAGAATGGAAGGAATTATGTAAATAAGCATCCCCTTTGTCTCCCGATTTATTGGATGGGATCATCTCTGAGGTTATTTCTTATATAGGAATTTATTGAGAAGATAGCTTAGTTTTGGAATCTGGCTCATTGTTTTGCTCCTTCTTTCTTTTCGGCTTTAAGGAAGAGGATGTTCTCTGGGTTATTAGAGGTGGTTGCCGAGTGTCGGCAGGGAGGAAGAGGGATGGAAGTTGTATTTTGTCTAATCCTCCTTGACAGCTCCCCCCCCCCCCATCTTATAAATTGTCTGCACAGGTCTGGGAGAAACAGGCACATCTGTGAATCCCCGGTGACACCCAGCAGCTGCATCAGCACGACCTGCTTGAGACGTGGGATGTCTTGCAGTCCCTGGGCTGTGCAGCTGTAGGGGATGGAATGGGATCAGGGGAGTGTGAAAGACCCAATTTTCTGCTTTCCTAACATGACATCTTTTATTCTGGGCTTGAATTATAGGAGGAGTTAACCACGGCCACTGTTGATCTTAGAGGCATTTTTGTGCTTTGCGTCTAAGGGAGCAGCCAGGGGAAGGGAAAACCCTGGTGAAGCCATGCATGTGTGTGCTGTCTGAATTGTTAGATGGCATGAACTGAGGAGAAGGTCTTGGGATGTTTTGCCTCTGTTCACCAACTAAATGAAGCCACCGCAGTATGTTGAAGGGCTGGATTCGAGAGTACTCAGCACAGCTAAGGAAAGCCCCACCACCACCACTAGCCTCAAACAGATCAGCAGTATTCCAGATGGGTACTATGCAGTAAGCTGGAATGAGCTGGGTAGCCCTCCCCTTGGAAATCTCCAGATCACAGTGCCTACCGTCTCTTGTTGGTGGAAGGCACTAGGACTTCAGACTGACTGTGCACTGCAGTTGAATGGAGACATAGTCCTAGAGGCAACTTGCAGAGGGATGTGCAACCAGGCCTAGCCCTGGCAAGAGGTGCAGCAGCAGTAGCAGCAGCCGCTGGGTCCATGTCATGCTGCCAGAGGGACAGCTTGCAGAGGGACCTGCTGGTGGATGCATGTGAGGATGAAGGAAAGGGGGAAAGAGAACATCTCTTTTATCCCTCTGCCCAGCTCTCACCTGCCACTGTGGATTATCACAAGCATCCACTTGAACTTCAATATTAATGAAAGCAGATGACATCATTGCTGCAGCATGAGATGTATCTGTAGTCTTGAACTGAATGGGATTTTTAATATCAAATATGTAGCAAAATCTATCTTGAATTACTATGGTGTCGTTGTTGTTTTGGGGGGAGGGGAGCTTTGAATCTATTTAGTCCAACAGAGTTTCACAAACCTGTGATTATCCTATACTCTGGAGAATCATTGCAGACCATTGTGCCTCTAACACCTGACAGGGTTGCTTCACTTCATATAAATTTCATATATATGGTTACATGCAGTCTCCAAGTGGTGAGAGATTTCAGGGTTGCCAGTGCATTCCGTCTTCAAAATGAAGGTCACTAGAGACTGTGGCGTCTTCGTGATAAATGGTTTTATTTACAGATTTATCCCAGGCTGAACATGATATGGTAGGTTCAGAGCATTGACACTGCAACCAGTCCTGTTCACATTCATTTCAAATAACTGGCTTAATCTTGGCTACAGGTATCTAGTTCTTCAGTCCACAATAATGAGGATTTTCCATTCTTCAGTAGCTTGGTAGATCCTGCTTGGCTACATTGCAAAGCTCTCAGATCTGTTGAACCTGACCAACCTTTACAATGAGATTCCCCCCCCCCCCTTTTAAAGCAGTATTTAAAAACAAATCATTTCATAAGAATAGCCTGGTAGATCAGGCCAATGACCCATCTGAATATCCAGCTTCCAGCAACTAGTATTTAGAAGCATTAGTTCCTCCAGCTGTGTAGGTAGAGCATTGCCATCATGGCTAGTAGCCATCAGTAGCCCTCTCCTCCATGAATTCATCTGCGCCTCTTTTAAAATAAAAATACATATGCTTAAAAGTACATTTTTTAATCATACCGATTTATTTATTTATTTTACATCATGGAAATTGTGCAGGGTTGGGGAACCTGTGGCCCTACAAATGCTACTGGGCTTTAGCTCCCACCATCCCTTTACCATTCACCATGTTGGCTCAGGCTAATGGGAGCTCCCCATCCTAATAATGTGTCTCCCCCTTTTCTCCCCATAAAAGATACCATTGAATATATCTTACCCTCTCGTGTTCAGGCTATAGCAGTATTTGTACATACTGGGGAGTAAGTCTCATTGAATTCACCGGCAGACGTATATAGGATTCCACTGTAAATTTCTAATATATGTGAGTTTATTCATTAACATAATACACCAGATTTTCCTAATCCAATCCTCTCTTGATCCTCTCTCTTTACTTTACTTGTCCGGTTTTTGGCCAATGTAATTCTAGCAGTAATTAATAAATTTTCCCTCTAATCCCTTCTCTGTAATTCCCTGTCTTTATAATTATCACTTTCTCTCAGATAATAACCCAATAAAATTACTGGTGGGGCTATTTGGATTGCATATCCAGTTATCTTTTATAATTTTTAACAATGATTTGCCTGCATTTTTGGCAACTTTACTGTGTCACCAGATACATATAGCATAATAGTTGCACCTTCCACCCAAGGTTCCCAATGTTGGTTTGTAATCGTGATCTGCTCACTTCTGGACCGATAATGTGAGGCAGGTTGCTCTGTTGTTGCTAGTCGCTGGTGGGAGGATGGTTCAATTGCCTGAAATCAAACATCTCTCCCAACTTTGTGCTATTTTTGCATGCCGTGAAGGTGGGTAGCATTATGGAAATTTTCTGGGGGGTGGGGATATGAATGTGGGTGGAGCATGTGGTGAACTTACCACACCAACAATTATGATGTTCCTTGAAGTCCCAGCAGCCAGAAGTTACCATTTCCCTCTCAGCAGGCACCAGTTTGCTGATGGGTTCCTGCTGATTGGCTTCATGATGGTGCCATGCTATCATGATGCAACATTATGGTGTCATTCCCAAAGGGCATTCAGTTCCAAAGGGAATGCCTCTGAGATGATGAAGCAGTAAATGCCTTCATTGTGACAGCAAAACTCCCCCCCCCCCCATTTAAAAAGGAGGGAACTCAACCACCTCATCTTTAAGAGGAAAGGCCACCCAAATGTGTGTTTTTTTAAAATCCTCCTGACACTCTGCTTGAGACAAAGCTATTAATTTTGTGTTTATTTCTTGCCCACCTCTTGATTTTGATTTACAAAGAGCACCCCAGATATAGATAGGAAGTCTTTGGAATGAGTTTGCCTCTTGCTCATGCACTCTGTTTCAGATACACACATTGATTCAGTATTTGTGCCGGAATAAGATCCATCATTGGACTGCAATCCGTTGACATAACCAACACATTGTGTTGCTGGTATGTGGCTGCAGCATGTGTCGTGTTGTGGAACCACCATACCAACCCTGCCAATGCTGCTTGCTGTTTCCTCCCTGTTTGGTGATGAGGTGGGGAGCCAGCAAAGTTGGGGGCATTTGGTTGCATGGATGGGAACATTGTATTAGCAGTTGCGCTTCTGCTGGTGCAACCACAGGGCCCACACGTTGCTGCTGCCCCAACCTGTCCAGGTAAGCCGCAGAGATGTTGGGGTCAGAGGGGCAGCTCAGTGACTCTGCCCCACCACCCATGCTGACAATTGGCCTCCACAGTCACTTACAGACCCACTGTTAAAACCATGTTTATGGAAGACAATCTTACTTGGCTACGAGTGATTGCCAAAGAAGAAGAAGTTGCACAACTGCAGCTGTGCATAGAGACAGCATGGGCTTATATGTTTAAATAGCAAAATTAGCCCATGATTTTATTTTATTTTTAACCACAAGGCCTCCATATGTAAGTGTCTGTGTGATGTGATTTCACAGAAATGTATTCAATTGCATCTGCAAGGTCTTGGCCTCCAGGAATAAGTTCAATGACTGGAAGGCAAATAATCTGAATGTAGCTGTGAGGCATCTATATCTTCAGGCAATCTTTACACTTGCGTTTCCAAACTATCCGCATGATTTGAAGATGAAAAGGTAAAAAGCTAAGTAGCCCTTTGCTCTAACTTTAGCTCCATAAACGCTCACAAAATGCTGTTTGATTAATGTGAGGAGATGCAGCCCTTTAAACAAATGTGTCTCTCCTCCTGGATCTTTTGCCTTCAGCCTAAGCAAGATCTTTTTGTCTTCTTCACATCCAGCATCTGTCAAGTAAACTGTTGGACAAAAGCCACTGCAAATCTGGCGCCAAAGACCTCCACGGTGGGCTGCCAGCATCTGTGCGGCTTCTGCTTCTTTCACTCCTTTAAGATTAGGATGTATAAACCTGATAAATGTTCATGCCAAGGCTTTTAAATAAAGAGACACATAAATTAAACTTCCCAAATGCCAACACCCGCCACAGAAGAGCTATGTGTAAATTTCAAAGCCTGACAAATAAATACATCTAGGAAGCGGAACAGCTGAAATGCAGTTACTCCTCCACTTACCTTCCAAGATTCAGTTTCAAAACAAGTAAATCCTAAGGTGCTTAGCTTTCCACATGATGCTCATCCACAGAGGTGTAGCACTAACTTCAGTTCGCAAAAATTCCCAAAACTTGCACAGGCAAAAACGCCTGCTAGCTCAGGGAAAGATCAAAGCGGGAGCATTCTGCAGTGCAATACAACACACACTGCTCTTCTGGCAGTGGGCATATTGGTGCATATCACTTTTCTCTTATAGAAGCTGTGGATGGTGTCACACAACAGGTTCGATCATTGGTGTTGTGTTATACTGGGCTGCATAGCAAAGGTGCGTCCCATGGATTGCTGCTGGCATCACCCTGGCTGGGTGCAGACTGATGACATCATCAGCCTGTGATACCTGCTGGTCGCCACTCTCCAAGCACAGGGCCTATATAGCACAGTCCAAGTGGAGCCCCAACCTGCCCCTCCTTATTTCACTGCCAATGTTACCCTCTGTGGGAACAGCAGGGCACCTCTGCCTCAATCACCATGCAGGAGTGGCAGCAGTGTTTATGCCACCTTGAATGTTTTGCCACTGACCTGCCAGCTAGGCTAAGCTTTTATTATTGGGACATGAGACCTCTGGGAGGCTTATCACCTCATAGCACTTATCTGATTTCATCATGTGAATTGTACTTTGTGGTGAAGGTTGCCACTAGTAATTGCCTACAATAATCATATCTCTCTAGAGACTATATTTGCACTAGATTATCATCATGCTGTGACAAACCCCTGTGGAGGGATACCTCTTTTTCAGCCAAGGAATGTCTGAGACGAGTGGAGGGGGATGGGAAGGCTGGAACTGCCAAAGGAAGATGCTACTTTATATAACATGACAGGGAAGGTTTGTAGTGAAGCAGTTCCAGATTGTGAGGGGAGAGAAGAAAAGAAAGCAGGGAGGTCAGTGTGTGATAGGTATGTGGTGGCTGTGCTTCTGGGTGGGTGGTGAGTAGAGCGAGCTGGAGGTCAGAGACCATGCAAAATACAATAACATGTGGACTGTGTTTCCCAGTCCCAATTCTGAGATGGCAGAGAAAAGAGAATTCCAGGTGTTTCTCCATCAAAGTGTAGCAGTATTTAGAAGAGCCAGTCCTGTAAGCATTTTTTCTTGCATCCAACTTTTGAAGGTACAGGAGGCCTCTCTACATATTGATCTGGAATCCTAGGAAATATCCTGTCATCCCTTTTCGATCTGTGATTAGCTGGGATTGCTCAGTTGGTAGAGCATGAGATGCTTAATCTCAAGGTTGTGGGTTTGAGCCCCACATCGGGCAAAATATTCCTGCATTGCACAGGGTTGGACTAGACAACTCTTGTGGTCCTTTACAATGCTACAATTCTGTTATTCTAAATTGGCCCGGAATATTGCAAAAATGCAGTATAATGGCTGATTCAGGTTTGAAATGTTGGATAAGCATATTGGGTTGGGTCATAAGAACCACTTACAGAGGAAAATAAGCAGAAGAGGAGATTCCCATTGTTTTCCTACCCCTATACCGTAGAACTCCCCATTCAGAAAAACAATTTCCAACCTTCAATATATTTTTCAAGGGGGATACTGGAGAAAGATGGGGCGAGAAAATCTACTTCTACCAAATTCCTTCTGAGAATGGTTCTTGGAGTCTAACCCATAGTTCCTTCCAGAACAGCACAGATCCAAGTTAATCTTTCAAGTATAGCTTAAGGCATCACAAAGCCAACTGAAATATAGCATGTAAACACACCTGAACAGCTCTCAACATCACAAAATGTACAATGTAATAAGCTGTAAAAGCTCAACAGGAAGTAATTTAAATCACACTAAAAATGCAATTCTTAAAATGGCCAATGGTAAGAATTTGTGCATGAAACAGATACATGATTCCTTCAGTGGGGGAAGTGGGAAAACACCCAGTTTTCCTAATCCCAAAAGGCCCTGGATTGTTTACCAGTAGAGCCACATCAAGCGCTACTTGTGTGTAGGGCCTGGACAAGTTGATAAGGATTAGGACCACACATTTATCTCCATCTCCAACGTCACTTCTTCTTACTACAGAAACCGCGAGGCATGCACCATTCTTAGAATCACAGAATTGTAGAGTTGGACTGGACCCTGATGGTAATCTACTGTATCTAGCCAAACCCCTGCAATGCAGGAAAACTTCTATGACAGATGGCCATCCAACCTCTGCTTAAAAACCTGCAAGAAAGGAGAGTCCACCACCTAATGAGGAAGTCCGTTCCACTGCTGAAGAGCTCTTACTGCCAAAAAGTTTCTTCCTGATGCTCAAGCTGGAATGGAGACAGTTATACAATACAGCCTCAGCTGAAAGCACATACAGATTGTGATTGTTCTGCCTTGTGTGGGGAGGTCCAGTCAGGCTTAAAAAGCAGACTCACAGGTGTTCTTAGATACTTATTTGCTCAGGAGTGTGTGTGTGTATATTTGTAACATGTTTTTTATTCATTTTGATCTTTAAACTGTTTAGCATGGTTGCATTGCTTGCATCAGAGCATATGACACACAACAATTACATAAAAATAAAAACAAAACAATAAACACTCAGATAAACGTTTCTGAATATATTAACAAAGTGTATATTCAAAAATTACTAGCAAGATTACTACCAACATTGTTTCAGAAAGTGTGAATTAGGTAGGATCACCTTTAAGGGTGAACTAAATCAGATTTCTTCCCCATCCCTAAAGAACTGAATAATTTTAATGCAGCTTATGAGATTCAGTTATGGCTTTAAAGTGCTTCTTTAAGAAGGAGGAAAATGATTAATGTGGTAAACAGCAAAGAGCACCCCTTCATCAAATATAGTCTGCAACTGCACTTAGGACAATGCTTTTGGAGTCCGGGGTAGTGTTTCTTTATAAGACAATATTGTTTGTGCTTTGTGTATCTTGTTTAGGAAAAAAACGTTATGATGTCTAGACTTCTGCACAATGAGATGCAGGCAGACAAATGTTAAAGAGGTAATTTTGTAGAACATGATGTTTCAGCAAAATCAGCCATTGACCTTAGAAGCAAACAGGCATAACTACAGGCTACCCATTTCATAGTCTCAAGCCAGAGCAAACATTTAGCTTTCCATTGTTAAGTATTTATAGCACAATACTATGCATGCTTACTCAGAAGTAAGCCCTATGCTGTTCAACAGGGCTTACTCCAAGGTGGTTGTGTATAGGACTGGGGTCTTAGGTTTATACACTCTTATTTGGGAGTGAGCAAATTCAATAGGACTTTCTTCTGAGAAGACTCAGAAATGGCCCTAGCTGTCAGTCAAAGATCCCGTTATGGGGTGACCAGTTCTCAGGAGAGCAACATCACCGAAAGATGGCAGCATCAGAAAAAACAGAATAAAAAAGCTAATAAGGAAATAATGGTCACAATGAATTCTGTGTGTCTAAAGTACAAAAACTCTACTCAAATTTATATGAATATGACTATTGAAACATGGTGTGCTTCTTTCTTTCCCCCCTACCCCACTCATTCATGTCCATGAACATGTCTTTGGGTGCAGTCTAGAAGACATTAGCCACATCTGCATAACTAATGGGCTATGGTCTGTCATGGGTCATTATAGGTTACCTTTTTGTCTATGGATATGCTGGAACGTTACAGCTTATTGGACAATACTTTTATGCTGGTAGTGAGAATGAATACAAAAAAATAGGATCTTGGAGTCAGGGCTGGCCTTAGTCTTTCAGCTATATATACCCAGTATGAAGATGGGACCCTTTCTCATGCCCAGTCTCCAAGCTGGATTCTAGAGTTCTTGGTATAATGGCTTCCTCAGGGTGTTTTTTTGTTAATAATCTTCAGGTTATTCCTCTGAAGATAAGATTTTGTTCAAAATGTGTCATATATATATTTAGCTTCAGAAATGCTGACTGTTCACATCTCCTTTCCTTTTTTGTACTCTGTGATCTGTCTACTTCAGAGGTAGCCAATGTGGGGCCCTTCAAATTTGGGGACTACAACTCATATCATACCTGACCATTGGCCAAGTTGGCAAAGGCTGATAGGAGTTGCAGTGCCAGCTATCTGGAGGGCACCCTGTGGACTACCCCTGCTCTCTTTCCCCAACATAATCTTCTTCACAAAATCCTGTAGTCAACCTGTTTCTCCTACTACAATTTGTGGCTTTCCCCTTTCTCTTGCTTTCCCCTTTCTCTGTAAACTCTGAGTTATGGGTCTCTGTGGGCTATTACTGAGATGCTGTGGTGTCACATTCCTCTTTTTTTAATTCTCAGTTGAGGTTAGGTACCACATATTATCATCTTAGCCCATGCACCTTCTCCCATAAATCAATCCTTCACAGAAAGAATGGGGGAAAGCAAGCACAAGTCAAATACTAAGGATCAGATAGGGTGAAATGAATGGGACATTAAAACTTAAAGTGTGAGTAATCTGGGATGTATTTGATCAAAAACTGCTTTTTAAGTAGCCTTTTCTCTTGCTACAGAGGACATTATTGAACAAAGAACAAGCCTGGCGCAATTGAATTTGAATTTATTACTCTATTATTTTAATATATTTACTTGGGGTTAACAACTCATTGAGCACCAAATTGCTCACTCTTAATGAGTCCCTGATGGAAGGAATGAGCTGCTTAGAACTGTACGGTAAAATAACAACAGTGGCATGGCAGAAGGCAGCAATAAAAATTAAATGAGTGGTATTGAACTCTTGAAGAATGGGAAAGCAGTCCTGTGTCATGGAATACGAGGCTGTGTGGCAGACCAGCTACAGCTGTACGTCTGATACAAGACTGGTTTGCACCAAAAGGAAAACACAGTGGTGTAGTTTTCTGCCTCAGAGACAGGTACAAGAGTTGAGTGTGTGTGTTTTCTGAGATTGCTTTCCTGGTTATAATTGAATATCAAGAACAATGAAGTAAATGGCAAGGGCCATGTTCCAAGAAATTCCTACTTTCCTATAAATCCTTTGTGCCCTCTGCAGATGAAATGTGAATGCAATGTTTGGGGCGAGGGGGGGTGGAGCAGGGAGCCTTACACACTGCTCTCTATAAAAATCATTTTATTGTTCTTGTTGCTTTCATTGCACCAATACTCTAAGGCCTTGTCAACACCTGGTCTGATTTTTGCAGGGCATGTGCAATAACAACACATAAGTAAGGGCAAGACTCAGACAATTTTAAATTACAGCTAAGAAGCAGAAGGGAGTAAAGAGAGGGAAGAGTTATAATGCATGTGTTCATTTAAATCCACACTCTGCTGCATACTGAGTGTTAAATTGAAAGGGGAAAGGCTACTCTTGTTGTGATTGACCTCAGAACTGCAGGGAGTCATATGCAATCCTTAAATATTACCAACTTTATGAACTCCAGGACCTCAGAGTTCCGTATTCACATTGTTCTACATCTAATTGACCCAGCAGAATGTCTCTTCAGCTGCTCAACCTCGAACCAACCCTATTTAGAGGACTGGAGGGCATATGTTTCCTGTTATTATTTTGCAGCCCTTCACCTCACTGAAATATCACTGTTAATATTTGGCCTTGCATAACGCAAACCCTTATTTTTGCCCATATAGCCGGATAAAAATCACTGCCCCTAAGAGGCAGATGCTTTGGAGAAATGTTTACTTTCAGATAGAACTCTATGATAATTCATGGTTAGTGGGATTTAGTTTCATGTCCCCACAAACATTTATACACTGAGGAATACACGAGTTAAATATTTTCACATTACAGTAGGTAAAATTGTTCTACACAGCAACACTCTTGTTTCTTGAATTCCTCCACTACCAGTTTTAGCTTCATTTGTTCTGACCTTTTACTTTTACATGCTCTCTCCCCAGCCTCTTTCTACCTGAAATAACTTGTGCTTTGAAACAGGATCATGTTATTCCATCGCAACTATGCAAGCAGAGAACTAGGCAGAGAATTTAGCATCCTGGGAGTGTGTGTGTGTGTAGCACACTTCTAACATGGGCTTGGATCAAGGCAAAGTTAGCTGAATTTAATAGAAAGACATGACTGTCCTGTCCCATTTTTTTTTAATGAAACCTAAGTTTACTAATTTAGCCTGCAATCCTAACCCAGTTTACCACCATAGTAAGTACCATTGAATTCAACAGCATGCGTTTTGCAAAATTAGGAAGTACATGCAAAATTACATAATTTGCAAGATTTTAACAGACAACAGAATATAACTTTCATGCTGCAATTGTGTGTGTGCAGATGTTGACAGAGAGTGCTTCTTAAATCATTCCTTTCCCTCAAAAACCATTACATGAGAGCTAACCATGATGTTGTGCTT
Organism: Podarcis filfolensis; assembly: GCF_964270895.1. Lineage (NCBI taxonomy): Eukaryota > Metazoa > Chordata > Lepidosauria > Squamata > Lacertidae > Podarcis > Podarcis filfolensis. The sequence goes on from NC_139604.1 coordinate 108,460,471, forward strand.
TCTACCCCTGGGAGGCAGCTGTGATCCTGAGTATTTCTTTGATGTCTAAAAATGGAGCTCATGACTAAGACTATATGTCAAGTAACAAATATATGCACTGAGAAACAAAAGGAAAAGTCTTATCCCCGGCATGAATGTTAGGGCATTTCAGATGATAAGCAAACGGGTTTTTTTCTCCCTCCTTTAGAAGCAGTCTACAGATTTCCAGCTGAGGTTCTGATGGAATGCAGAGAGATATCCAGCATGATGTAGACATTTGCGAGGGATCTAATTGCCAATTTAGAGGACTCGATACCTTTCTATATATGGTTTAGGTGAAGCTATTCAGGCCTTGCAGTATCAGCTTCTATTTTCTATCCCAGAAGGCTTTATTGCCTCCCGCAAATCTGATGTTATATTTCCTTTACATGGGAGGAACAACTGACCTGATATAATAATAAAAATTATTTGGTCACAAAATCCGTAGAAAATACTGGTTTTTGCAGTGTTTTGGCAGGGGAAAAGTGGGGGGGGGGCTTTCTTTCTGAGGTTGTATTTTAGAATACTGAACCTTTTTTATTAACATCTTCATTAGTGTGTGTGTGTGTGTGTGTGTGTGTGTGTGTGTTTTGAGGAGGTGGTTTGTTTTTAACCACCATACTCATTTTCGATGAAAACACCCACTGTGTATTTAATGTATATTTAAAAACAGGAACTTTAAATATTATTTGCTGTTCTTTGGGAGGAAGAGCAGGATATTATTATTATTATTATTATTATTATTATTATTTGCAAGAGTTATTTAGGCACTGCCATTTTGAAAGCAGGGGGCAAATACAGTAATATTTCTTTTCTGTCTTGTCCTCCAGAGATGTCTAAAGGGCATTGTAGGAAAGTTATCATAGCCCCAAGGAGAGCTCCCAGTGAGCAACTTGCTCCAACCTGGCTGCAGGTGAACTATGGCTTTTGGAGCCTCTTCTTCCAGTCCACTTCTTCTATGCTGCACCCCTTTTTGGAAAACTTGAGTCCCCTAAAGGGCCAACTTTTCCAGCACCTCAAAGCTCCCCACCTGGTGTACTGTGCCATTGGACCGGAGAAGTTATGTGGAAGACATTCAGTTCCTCAGGCACCCATGAACGCCTCAGCTCTGGCTCTGTGGGTCCTGGAGTCATGGAATCTGGTTTATTAGGCTTCTGCCTGCCAGCCTCAGCTTCAGGGGACTCCAGATCACCATCAACAGGCTCAGCACCAGGAAGCCAGTTCAATTTTTTAGCTGGTGACACTGTAGCCTGTCGTCCTGCCACTGTTGAACTTATCCTGATATCTCCCTAATCCTTGTACAGTAAATCCTTGTCCTGATATCTCCCTAATCCTTGCATCCACATATATAATGGTCATTTGACTCCTCTTCTGACTGTCCTAAAGCAGGTGTTCAGAGTTCATGTAGCATAGTACTAAAAAATGAAGTTCTCCAAATTTGCTCGTTTTATTACTATTCTGTTGAGTTGTCATAGGTGCTCCTTGAGAAGGCTCATTCATTGAGAATTTTGCAATGAGCAAAAAGGCTTTTGTGCAGGTGCTATTGTATCTGTTAGCCTGCTACTTTGTCGCAGGACCCAGAACATGCTAATCAAGCAAGGCCTTTAAAAGGGCAATGAATGATTTATATTAGCTTACATGTAGACAAGTTATTCCTCTGGGAGACAAAATCTGCTTTGTTCCCTCTTTTATAAAGGCATTGATTGAGAAAGGGTCCGTTTATTTGATTGTGTTTAAACCTTTACCAGCACTTTTACAGTCCTTGTGTGAAATGTATTCCTCCCTTGAAATGTTTTCTTTAAAGGTTATCACTGTTCTGATACAGCAGAAGAGAATGCTGAGCTACTCATAAAAGATACAAAGAGACACATACTACACCAACCTCTCTGTTCCTCCATATCAAAACAGATTGAATCATGTTTGCTGTTTCCTCCACAATTCATGCAAGTTAGTTTGCAAACAGAGGATAGACTTGCCGCCAAAATCTGCTCCATTTACTTTCCCCCCTATTTACATATGTCATGTGGTGAATACAGATACCATTTATCAAGTAGTAACTTGCATCAAACTATTTGCAAACCAGTATTAGAGAGATGCAAATACTTACTGTATTATTTTTTTTGGCAGTTATTTTCATGTCATTGACAAACGACCTACATTTTGGGGCATTTTACTCACCTTTATTATCCAGATTTGCAGTTTTTGCAGAGGTAGACTCTTCTAAGGTTATTCTTTAGCATTTCCCCTTGCTCATTTAAAGGCACACGAGAATGTAAAATCAGCCTGCTGGATCATGCCAATGGCCCCTTTAGTGCAGCATCCCGTTCTCACAGCAAGATACCTGTGCATAAACACACATATACGTGTTTGTGCATTATCCAATATTTTCCATGGGGGGATCAGACAAATCTACTAAGCACTCTTGCCTTAACCATCAATGCTAGCTATGTCCTAGGGACATGGTACAGCAAAATGACATATCCTGCACACATGAAACTAAGCAAATTTGGTCTGCAGCTTGTGGTTAGTGAGGAGGGAGCATAGTAATGAAATGCCGATCAGAAGTAATGAAATGCCGATCAGATTTGGAGGTTCAAATCTGTGCAACAGAGTGAGCTCCCGTTGCTCGGTCCCTGCTCCTGCCAACCTAGCAGTTCAAAAGCACACCAGTGCAAGTAGATAAGTAGGTACTGCTGTGGCGGGAAGGTAAACAGCATTTCCATGTGCTCTGGTTTCCGTCATAGTGTTCCGCTGCACCAGAAGCGGTTTAGTCATGCTGGCCACATCACCCGGAAAGCTGTCTGTGGACAAACGACGGCTCCTTCAGCCTGAAAAGCAAGACGAGCGCCGCAACCCCATAGTCACCTTTGACTGAACCATCCAGGGGTCCTTTACCTTTTTACCTTACGTGGATATTACAACCTCTGCTGTGTTTCATTTCCCTCTGACCTCATTTTTAACAACTCAATCCCTCCATGATAGGCATTGTTTTCTGACAGGTGGAAATAGTCAAATAAGAAAGTATGCTTTTGGATTTATGTTGTTTTTGCTGCTGCTTTGCAAACTTAGCAGCTGCAAAAGGTAGAAAGGGGTGGGGACTTCATTACCTCAGGGTTTGGAATTCAGCATGAGTAATATGGTGTGAATTTTTATTTTTATTTCGTTAGCTTATAACACGAGGCTGATGGAAGCGCTCTTTGATTTGGATAATAGCAGAGCCCGCATCTCTAGGTTGAAGCTTTGGAACAGTTGCATGCTGTGGAATTAGTTAATGAGCCTTTCTTTGTTTGAGCTTTGGAAGGCCTCCAGAACTCACTCAGGAGAGAAATGAACAAATGTCTTTAGGTTACCTGTGGAGAAATACTCGTGATGAAAAACCTGAGCTAGACCCCTCCTTTTCATCATCCTTTCCCTAATCAGCTCTCAGGTGGTCTAAGATGGAGATTGGGAGGGAAGGCAGGAGAGAAGAGAAGCAAATTAAATCTATTCTTTTTGTCATCTTGTAAAAATGAACCACATATGTTTCAAACAGTGGCTGTTCCAAGTGTAAACAGCATTAGATTGAATTTCCTTTTTAAGCTATTCAGAACATGCAAGTAGTAGTAGTAGTAGTAGTAGTAGTAGTAGTAGTAATTATTATTATTATTATTATTATTATTATTATTATTATTATTATTATTTGTACCCCACCCATCATACTGGATTGCCCTAGCCACTGGGTGTTTTCCAGCATATATAAAAACATAGCAAAACATTAAACATTAAAAAGCTTCTCTATACAGGGCTGCCTTCAGATGTCTCCTAAAAGACATATAATTAATCATCTCCTTGACATCTGAAGGGAGGGTGCTACTACCAAGAAGGCCCTCTGCCTAGTTCCTTGTAACTTCACTTCTCTCAGTGAGGGAACTTCCAGAAGGCCCTCGGGGCTGGATGTCAGTGTCCAGGCTAAACAATGCGGGTAGAGACGCGCCTTCGGGTATACACGGCCAAGGCTGTTTAGAGCTTTAAACCAACACTTTGAATTGTGCTCGATGAAAGGTTTAGGCTGCAGTCTTAACACCACTTACATGGGAGTAAGCCATGATGAATTACATAAGTAGGACTTCTGAGCAGACATGGTTAGAATTGCGGTTAGCAAATTATGATACCTGGGACAAAAAAATAATTTTACGAGTTCTTAGAAATGTAAAAGTTCTGTAACATGTTACATGAGGTCTAGTTCTCAAACTTTCTGTTGAAACGTGCAGTGATTTGAACAAGTTGCATGGTTTGATTAATTTTCAAAGGGACAGTTTCAAGGTATACATTTTATTAATTGCATAATTATCCTGCCCTTCCTCAAGGGAGCTTAGGGTGCTGTATCAAGTTGGTTTAATGTTTAAATTTAGTTTTTTATGTCACTCTGAGGGACCTTGTTAGGACTGAAAGGAAGTTTATAACTAGTTTTATAAATAAATTATATGGCCATTTTCTCAACTTGCTTTAAAAAAATTATCACAGCAGCCTTGCCAGGTAGGCTGAGAAATGATGAAGTGAAGTTCACATCTGTTGCCTACAGCACTTAATTCACCAACTTGCATCTGGTTTCCCCCAAAGGTATGTGTATCTCCTCAATACTTCCTTTCAGTAAAGTTATCTGCTGGCTAATGTTGTATCTTCTCTAGCCCTGAAATGACTGTGCTATTAGCAATCAGCTGTCTCTATCCCAGTTCTGGTATGCCTTTTCCATAGGGAGTGTTGAGCTTGTCCAGGTTGAACATAAGAAAGTAGGAAAAGACTAGCAGAGTAGCAGGCTGGCCAACAGTTTCCTTTTCCTTTTTTCTTTTCATTCTGTCTGTTCCACAGTCTATCTTTGCTTTTTTACCTCAGATTTTTTCCCCCAGCTTTGAATTCTTATTGGGACCTGACTTTGGGTCATTTCTGCAGTGGCCATAGGCTTTCCCATGTTTGTGGCAAATTTACTACAAGCCAAGCAGGATAATGGCAACACCCAATGATATTTATTTATTTATTTTTATCCCGCCTTTTCCCCCTGACAGGACTCAAGGCTGTTTACAGATAAAGATAAAAAGGTAAAGGGACCCCTGAACATTAGATCCAGTCGTGGCTGACTCTGGGCTTGCGGCGCTCATCTCACTTTATTGGCCAAGGGAGCCGGCGTACAGCTTCCGGGTCATGTGGCCAGCATGACTAAGCCACTTCTGGCAAACCAGAGCAGCACACAGAAACGTTGTTTACCTTCCCACCAGAGTGGTACCTATTTATCTACTTGCACTTTGACGTGCTTTCGAACTGCTAGGTTGGCAGGAGCAGGGACCGAGCAACGGGAGCTCACCCCGACATGGGGATTCGAACCGCCGACCTTCTGATTGGCAAGTCCTAGGCTCTGTGGTTTAACCCACAGCACCACCCGCGTCCCTACAGATAAAGATAAGAACCACTAAAAACATAGGAAAACACTATTATTAAAAACAATTAAACATTGATAAAATTGTTTCTATTAAAACCAAACAAATAACTACAATGAAACACAGGCATAGCATGCCGTAAAAACTGAGCAGCAGAAATCAAGCGCATAATTCAATCGGTATGACTCTTGGGATCTTACAGTTAACTTCTGTGAAAAAAGGAAGAAAGACAGATGTCTCACAGCAGCGAGATATAGATTATCTCATGCATGTTTGCAAAACACTTTCAGATGTTGTAATGAAAGATGCAACATTAGTGGAAGGTATTGCTGTGTGTGCCATTATTAACTATTGATTTTCTGTTGGCAGCATTATATTTAATCATTCAACCAAACAGAGACACACAGGTGTACCATTCGGACAATCTGCCTTTGAAAAACAAGAATCCCTAAGCTTCATCTCATCACCTTCTATCATCTCCATTGGGTTATGGGGGCTTCACTGTTGGGTGTACAATGCCCAGCCAATGATTTTGATACATATTTTTGGCACAAAAAGAGCAACAGACATTGGGGGAAAGCTGTGGAGGTAACTTGGGAAAGTATCAGCTACATCTGGTATTGGTATTATTATTAATAATCTATTACTCATCCTTCATACTAGGTCTCAGGGCAGGTTGCAACATTAAAACACAATCTTGAAAACAGTTTAAAACAACTCTAAAACCACACTAGGCAACACAAACACTGGTTCTTTTTGGTTTGGTTATGTTCTTTCAAATGAGTTGTCATTCACACTCACAGAATTACCCCTTTGTAGTTGACATGGTTTTAATAAAGTAGGAATTTATTTTATTAAACTGTAGCCCTGTTTCAGTCACCTAAGAAAATAAAGAATCCGAGACAACTTTTACTTTGACCTTTTAGACCTGCTCATATTTTTTTGCAGGCAGAAGAAACGCAGTGAAGCTGTTTGAAATAAATATTTCACTCCAAAACAAGCGCACATCGAAAGTGTGTACATAATTTCCAGCTGTGAAAAGACTTCGGATCATTTATTTATGAACAAAGCAGAGAAAGACCAATTAGTTTAGAGACCTCAAGGAAGGTTTGGAGTAGGGCAGGGATGGCCTGAGAGCCAGTGGTCAGGGTGTTGGGGAAATAGTGTGTCTGAGGATTTCACTTTATAATAGTAAAACCCTAAATGATTATGGCATACTGACCAACACACATTGTTTAATTATAGAGAGCCTAGAGCCTAGAGGAGTGGTCTGATTTTTAATAGCAGTGTAGACACATTTGGGGACTAACTAACTAAAAAAAAAGGCCCATCCCCTATTCATACAATAAATGTTTGTAGAATAAATGAATGGAAGGGGGAGAGTAGATTGATGCCTGATGTTGCCAGCACTGCCAACCTAGATGTCCCCCCCCCCCTCCATCCTGGCAAACACAGGAAATTCTATAGTGCTTGCTTCCAGGTTACTTATAGCATAGCTGTCAACGTTTCCCCCTTTTTAAGGGAAATTCCCTTATTCCTAATAGGATTCCTTGCAAGAAAAGGGAAAAGTTGACAGCTATGACTTATAGTGAACAAATTATTATCTCAATTTTAAAAAAGTATCAGCACAAAACTAGAGTTGCTATGACTTGTGCAAAGATATGCCAAAAATAATTGTTCAAAAAAAGAAAGAAAGAAGATATTAACTGACTTCTGGCATGCCTCAAGCCGCAGCAAAAGTGAGCAAGACCTCCTTGTCTTTGACCAAAGCAACAATGAGTCCAAAAGAACTTGCAGCACCTCTCTTTCTCCCTGCCTCATGCTATTCCTTCATACTTTATTACAGTGATTGCATGCAAAATTAATTATCAGTCCTGTCACATATTGCAATGCTGGCAGTGGTCAAGTAATGAATTATGGGGAATGTGAGCACAATTTTCGGTGGCTTAATTGCCTCTCTTGCAACCAGTGAAATGTTACATTAAATATCCATGGTGACCAGATTGTATTCGATTTTCGTAACAAATTGGTGGGATTTCATTAGTGGTGTCTCCAGCATCTGATCATCTGGCTGCTTCCCACCTGACTGCTGCATTTGGCTCATGCTGTCCAAGTGCACAGTCCCATCAAGCTCTGGAAACTCAGATCTGTGGAGGCCAGATTAGAGGAGCAAAAATCCTTCTGCAAAACATCCTTTTTGGTGGCGGGGAGGGGGCAGATGGCTCAGGCAAGAGAGAGTGATTTACTTTATATTTCTTCATATCCTTCTCCCAGAGGACTTAGATCAGCACACATGCCTCATATTATAACCTCACAACAACCCCGAGAAACATAAGAGGCTGAGAGTACCATAAGCTAGTGTGGTGTAGTTTTTAAGAGTGTCGATCTAGGGCCAGGGAAAGCTCACTTCAAATTCTCAGTCACAAAACTCAGTGGGTGACCTTCGGCCAGTCACTGTCTCTCAGCTTACCTTTCTGGTTTGTGTGAGGATAATATAGAAATGGGGCTGGGGGCATGTATTTTTTTTGTAATGTACTTTTATTGGTTTACAAAAGTATGTGCAATGTCTCTCTCTCTTTTTTCAAGTAACATTTTTTACAGATCAGTTTCATTTGTTGAGACATTAGGAAGAAAAGGGGGAAAGAGGTGGAGGGGGAAAAGGTGGGCGAGGGTGGGATCGGGTGGCGATGTTTCTATTTTACTTAATATATGTGGGGTTTTGTGTCAGCGTCGCTTGTGCAGGTTCTCTGCTATTCACTTGTGTTCCTCTGGTGGTGAGAGAGGTTGGGTTTGGCCTAGGGTATGGTTGTTTGTTTGTGGTTGGCTGTGGTGATCTTTGTTTTCATGTGTGAGTGGGGTGGGTGGGTGTTTTGGATCAGGTTAGCCATATTGATTTGTATGCTGTTGGTGGATTTTTGTCATTGTCTTGTTGGCTGTGTATGTGATAAAGGGGAGCCATACCGGGGTGAAGGCGTCTTCTTCTATTTGTCCCCATGTTAGTTTCAGTTTATTGGTTATTTTTCTAGTAAGGCTGTTTCCCATACTATTTGGTACCATTGGTCCATGCTTGGCGGGGGGGGGGGGGCATGTATGCTGCCTTGGAACTCCTTGGATGAAATGCAAAATATAAAGGAACAAAATAACAATGGTGATAAGAATTTTTATTTTGGGTCTCCCTGGTCTGAGTCAAACTACTTACATGTAGAAAGCACTTTGCTAATTCTAAGAATTTGTCTGCGTTTCTCATTGCATGTTCATTTTCACTGACGCCAAAAAGCATATCCTGTTTTCATTGATTTTCTGCACTCATTGTTAACACCTTCGATTTGTACCAGTGCTTTGCTTTTTCTTGGTACATTTTTCCTTCTTTTCATGGCCCTCACTGAACTGGTTGCTTATTTTCCTATACTGCCATTCAGTCCTAGTGGTTGTGGTGGAGCACAGCCTATGTGATCTTATCGATGATATCACAATGCTGTGAGTGTTCGAGTAGAAGTGGTTTCAATGTTTGCAAGGAAGGCTGAGGTAAGCACAACCTACTGCAGCAGCCTGCTTCACGCGGGGATTGCCTCAATCCTGCAAGCCGCCATTGCTTCCCCCTTCTATTGTCCCAAGCCCTGGAACTAGAAAATATTGGTTGCTCCCCAGGTTCAAGTGAATAGCCTGTTTCCTGTTTCAAGACCAGTCCCTCAATCCTCAGTAGGAACTGAATGTTCCTTTTGCAATTTCTGATGGAGAGTTCTGGTCACCTCACTTCAAAAATGGTATTATAGAGTTGGAAAAGGTTCAGAAAAAAGGCAGCCCAAATGACCAAGTCGATGGCGTGACTCCCCTATGAGGAAAAGTTGCAGCTTTTGGAGCTTTTTTACAAAGATGAGGAAGAAGTGACATGGTAGATATAATTTATGCATAGCACGGTGAAAGTGGATAGAGAAAAAAATCTTCTCCCAATAATAATAATAATAATAATAATAATAATAATAATAATAATTTACTATTTGTACCCCGCCCATCTGGCTGGGTTTCTCCAGCCACTCTGGGCGGCTTCCAGCAAAGATTAAAAATACAATAAAATGTCACACATTAAAAACTTCCCTGAACAGGGCTGCCTTCAGATGTCTTCTAAATGTCAGGTAGTTGTTTATCTCTCACTTTGAATTGTGTTTGTAACACTAGAATTCATGGACATCCAATAAAGCTAAACGCTGGAAGATTCAGGACAGATAAACAAAAGTTCTTCAAGCAAACACCACCACCACCAACAACAATAACAACAACACATCACCCATCTGACTGGGTTACCCCAGACACCCAGGGCAGCTTCCAACAGAATATTAAAAAACCAGTGAAACACATAGTTAAACTATGGGACTCACTCTCACAGTGACAGTGACAACCACCAGCCTAGATGGCTTTAAAAGAGAATTAGACCAATTCATGGAGGACAGAATTGTTGATGGCTGCTAGCTGTGCTGCCTACGCTGTGCCTCCACAGTAAAAGGTAAAGGTCAAGGTACCCCTGCCCGTACGGGCCAGTCTTGCCAGACTCTAGGGTTGTGCGCTCATCTCACTCTATAGGCCGGGAGCCAGCGCTGTCCGCAGACACTTCCGGGTCACATGGCCAGCGTGACAAGCTGCATCTGGCGAGCCAGCGCAGCACACGGAACGCCGTTTACCTTCCCGCTGGTAAGCGGTCCCTATTTATCTTCTTGCACCCGGGGGTGCTTTCGAACTGCTAGGTTGGCAGGCGCTGGGACCGAACGACGGGAGCGCACCCCGCCGCGGGGATTTGAACCGCCGACCATGCGATCGGCAAGTCCTAGGCGCTGAGGTTTTACCCACAGCACCACCCGCGTCCCTTGTGCCTCCACAGTAGGAGACAGTAATTCTTCTGAATGCCAGTTGCTGGAAAGCACAAGAGGGGAAAATGCTCTTGTTATCAATTCCTGCTTGTACGTTTCCCAGAGGCATCTGGTTGTCTGCTGTGAGAACAAGATGCTGGACTAGATGGGCCATTGACCAGATTTGGCAGTATCTTCCTATGTTCTTATTTAAATGTAAGAAAAATGCTCTGCCAAAGATTGTGCAGGTGCTCATTGCTTTTGCCTGCTCTGCCCCAATATACTTTGTTATCTTTTTTTAGCTTGGGGGAAGATAAAGAGAGAGGTGAGGGTGCTTTGCAGTACTCACCAAGGATCAAAATGACTGTCGGGGTGAACGGCAGAATGGTTGTGCATTCCTTATGCCTTAACGTGATGGTAAAAAGGGGGGATGCGGGTGGTGCTGTGCTCTAAACCACTGAGCCTCTTGGGCTTGATGATCAGAAGATCAGTGGTTCAAATCCCCATGAAAGGGTGAGCTCCTGTTGCTTTGTCCCAGCTCCTGAAAACCTAGCAGTTCATAAGCATGCCAGTGCAAGTAGATAAATAGGTACCACTACGGCGGGAAGGTAAATGGCATTTCCATGCGCTCTGTCACAGTGTTCTGTTGCACCAGAAGCAATTTAGTCATGCTGGCCACATGACCCGGAAAGCTGTCTGTGGTCTAAAAGTGAGATGAGCGCCACAACCCCATAGTTGCCTTTGACTGGACTTAACCATCCAGGGGTCCTTTACCTTTTTACCTTTAACATGATGATGTCAGGGACACTCATAAATTAAAACAAGAGGGTACCCATGGATTACCCAGCAGATGAAGCCAAGAGGAGTGAGTAGAAATAAGTAAGAAGAGGAAACCATAAGTACCCAGAAGAAGCCATAAGTGGGGGAGTAAGAGAGTGACAAAGCAGCATCAAAACAGTGCAAGCTCAGCTGTAGAATGAATATTTTTCTGTGAATTTGCTTGGCTGCACTGGATGCACTACCCCTGAGGTGAAATATTGAAAATGAGAGAATATTCAGCCCAGCTCTAAGTTGGGTGTCTTTTATATCCAGACTAACAACGATGAGCTCAGTGGTGAAAATGGTTGGAATGTTATTTGGAACTTCATCATCTTTAGCTGGAAATTTGTACCTGTCAGAACCTGCCCAATTTCACCATTGAATCTCCCCTATTTACACAGCATAATTCACACCTGCCAACTTTTGAAAACCCTCCAGAGGGAGATTTAAGCTTGCAGAGGAGCAATCCGGCAGTTTGCTTTGCTTCGATCCAGCAAGATCAGCACTTGGAAAGCTTCCCTTACTTGCCACAGTATTGTTTAGGGAGCCTCTGTGAAAGTGAATCGGTGAGGTGGTTCAAACAGCTAGAAATGTAGAAAGACTGAGTGTGCCACCACTGTGCATTCAGCAAATTCCCATGATCCTCCCACCTCACAATAGAGAAGGAAAGATTGCACAAACCAGTATAATGAAGGGAGGATGGAATGGAACTGCTATTGTGTCTTGTCATAAGCAAATGGCCATTTCACGTGGTGAGGATATATGCAGAAAAGAGCCCATTTGATCGAAATAATAAGAAGCATTGAAAATGCTGGTGCAGGGGCAGTTTAATGAGGCTAGAAAATCAGCCCTGGTGGTTTCTAGGGGAGTCTGTGCTTTGTTACTGGATATAAGAGGGAGGGGTGTCTGATTCCTCAGTTAAGGGTCACAGAAAGCAGCTGAAGTGGGAGACAAACTGCAAACTTTCTCTTTTATCATTGAATTCACTCTGATTGTGCTGGCATTTGCTTTCTGTTCCTGTTAAACTGCCTCTGCACTTGTTGGTTGTCACTTGAGCAGGTATCTGGGCCTGAACTGTACCTCATGTACAGTTTTTCTGCATTTTTTATTGATTGAACCATCCTAAAACCAAAATGAACAGAAGTTTCCCATAGAAGGAAGAAAGAGGGCAGGGTGGAGAGAGAGAGAGAGAGATCAGATCAGTCATAAAGCGCTGCCGGTGGGAGAGAGTCAAGCTCTTATTTTACTCAAACAAACAGCGAGAAGTGTCGGGCCTCCCTGAAGTCATTCCCTTTGTGCTTCAATCTCTGCCTGTGAAAGCTGAAAGTTAGTTTCCCGCGCATCCTCAGAGATAGAGTCCTTTGTTGCAAATGTATAGGAGCTTGTCACAAACCTTTCGGCGCCATCCTGTATTATACATAGAGGTGAGCAGTTCTGATCTCACACTGATGTGTCTTCTGTCATTGACCTGTTGCCTGACAGTCCCCCTCTAGCCATTGGCTGACATGGTGGGATGTCATAGAATGTCTGTGAACATTCTGACTGCTGAGGGGAAAGGCTTGAACAGCAGGGCATTGCCAGTGCATTTTTGATGAGAAAAGGAAACATTTGACCTGTCTGGAAATAAAGATTCCTATGGATACAGAACGGGGCTCTGTGCTATGACAGGAAGAAGAGGGAAAGAAAAGAGTTGTTGGCCATCAGGATGGCGTTCACACTTGGAAGCAGGAGGTGGGAAAACTGAAGGAGGGCAAGTTTCCAGAAAATGGACAGAGCTGTGAACCATTTGCAAGAGTTAGCTGGGTCATTACTAACATGAGTTTAAACCACACACCCAGTTTAGAATAAGGCCTGTCAATATCAGAACCACATCCATAATCCATCTCTGTAGGGACATTTAGATGCTGATGAGTCCAAGCAAACCCAGCACATTTTTTTCCTTGGCTGAAGAACTTGAGGGTCAACGGTCAGGGATGATTATTTATTTATTTATTTTATTGGTGTGGTTTTTTTTTAACAGGGCAACATAAAGCAAATTACAGTATGCAAACAAAGAAACAAACATGGAAACCAGCTTGAAAGGAAACCAAGAAATATCGAAAAGACAGTTCTGTTTGTAAAAGGCCAAATTAAAACATCCCATGCACTCAAGGAGGTAATTAAAAACCAGAGGCCTGGAAAAAGAAAGAAATTCTTTTGCCTGGCACCTAAAGAATTAAAATTATGGGAGTTGTAGTCCAACAATATCTGGAAAGTCACAGGTTCCCCATCGCTGTTTTAGGGACTTGGGTTTGTTGCTTAGCTACATAGCATGGGAATCAGACAGAAATACAATATGCTCTCTTGTCTGGCTGTTGGTTTTGTTGGGGACAGGCTTGATTCAGTGCAGAGGGACATCGCCCGTCTTTGATAAGAAACATGGTCCCTTCTTCTACTTCTTGCTGTGATGAAGCATCAGCTGTGGATGTACCTTTAAAAGCCACAAATAAAGTAGCCTTCGGTGAATCATCTAATATGCGTCTTTTTACTGCCTCTCCTGATTTTAAGTATTTTGGAGAGAGATAACAAACAACCTCTGCTGAAGTGTGTTACACGTGAATCCATTTCCCACTTCTTCTTTTCAATTTATGTTTTCCTTTCTACACTGAGCTTGGTGGAACAATTGCCTCTTTAACAACATTTCTCTCAGACAAGGAGGGCAGAAATAAAATAAATTAAAATCCCTCACTCATTACCACTTTGCTATTTGTCCCCAAAGCACAGCATTCTTGGATGAAATGTGGGGTGAGCATTTGTGGGGAGGTGGTGAGCAGGAGCAAACTGCAGGACCCAATGCTTAGCATGGTATAAATCAGGAGGCATCAAGGTGAGTTATGGAGCTCTGCACGACCCCTCGAAAAATAGGGAATAAATATTTTAAAACTCCAATCTAATGCAATCATTGAGGAGGAACGGGAGGAGAAGGGAGGCCATGACAGTGATCGATGGCTGGTGAACATTTCCAGATTGGTGGCTTCTGGAAACTTTCTGTAGTAATATACATATAATGTGTGCTGAGGTCTACTGCCCTGGCCAAAAATGATAGAAGGGGTGGGGTGACAGAAAAGAAGTGGAATTGTGCCAAAATAGGGGTTCTGCAGGTTTTGTGCATGTGGACTTTGAATGGATTGTGTATCTGATTTTTTTACACTGCGGTAGACACTGAGGACTGATGGGAACTTTTGAATATGACTGGTTCAACTGCCTGCCAACTTCTCATGAAAGGCTTTACGATGAGAACTGGCCATTAAAGGTCTTTCGACATGAAAGTTGAAGAGTATCCAGAGAACATACCTTCCAGATTGGGAGGGGTAAAATGGAGATACCATGGACTGAAAAATGACTGTTGACAATATGGTTGGGGAGATTCTGTGGGCCATGAAGCTATGTGGACAGTGGAAGCTAAGAGTGACTCAGGAGGAGAATCCTCCAGAAAAATAATCTCTCAAGGACCTGTTGATGGCATTTTACCATTGTACTGTTGAGAGTGTGTTTACTTATGGTCTCTGTGTGTGGTTTGGCAGCTGCACGGTCAGGGAAAAAACAATATTGTCCAGGGTTGTAAAGACTGCGGAGAGAATAATTGGGTGCACTCTCCCCACCTTGGATCAAATATGTGCTTCCAGGTGCCATAAGAAAGTTGCAGAGATAGTGCAGGATAGTGCGCAACCCGGAAATGATCTCTTTCAGCTTCTGACTTCTGGAAGAAGGTACAGGGTTGTGAAGACTAGGACTAACCGCCTGAGAAACAGTTTCTATTCAAATGCGATTTTGGTTTTAAACGCAGTGTAAGGTAGTCTCTATGGGAGTATATTGTATTTAATTATGGGGTATCAGAGTTCTTAGGGGGCTAACCAGGCTGGGATAGCTGGGATAGCAGACTTGTTGGTTTTTGAATGTCTGATGCAGATTTTCAGTTTCCTTGTTCTGTATGGGACAATGACAATACAGTGGTACCTCAGATTACATATGCTTCAGGTTACATACGCTTCAGGTTACAGACTCCGCTAACCCAGAAATAGTGCTTCAGGTTAAGAACTTTGCTTCAGGATGAGAACAGAAATTGTGCTCCGGTGGTGCAGCGGCAGCAGGAGGCCCCATTAGCTAAAGTGGTGCTTCAGGTTAAGAACAGTTTCAGGTTAAGAACAGACCTCCAGAACGAATTAAGCACTTAACCCGAGGTACCACTGTAAAGATTATTGTATCATATCGTATCGTACTTTCATCTGACTTGGTGGTGTTGGGCTGTGTAGGCTGGCCTTGTCCTGCTGCCTCCACTGTTGGCGGTATTATGCTTCTGAATACCAGTTTCTGGAAGCTGCAGGAAGGGAGAGGGCTGCTGTGCTGAGGTCCTGCTAGTGGGCTTCCCATACACACCTGGTTGACTACTGTGAGAACAGGATGCTGGACTAGATGGGCCACTGGCTTGGATTCAGCAGGCTTTTCTTATATTCTTACACCCTGCTGTCACATGTGGTACAGGTCCTAATTGGGTGCAGCCTACACGTTTGCATTGGTACATGTGCAGAGTTTCTTCTCACATGCAACACATGCTCAAGATGTGTGGGGAATTGTCTGTATCCGGTAACGGCCACTGAGTTTGTCATTGAGCAATATGCAGGGATACATCCACAGGCTTCATTCAAAACCACAGAGGAGAAGACTCCAGCTCCATAATCTGAAAATGGCACAGGTCACTGAAGAGAGGAGGCTTCCCCAATACATGAGCTTTCTTCAAATGGATCTTCAACAAGCTGTGGAAATAGATCCTCTGTCTTGCCCAAAGGCCGTGGAATATAAATACAGCTGTTCATCTTAGCAACAGAGATGTGAGTGCAAAATTTAGGTACCCCTCCTCAACTGTGGAGAGTGTATTATGTGGAATTTGCACATTTTCTTTGCATTTGGCATCTCTGTATTTTATGTCCAAGGCGTCCCTTCTGTTCACTTTGCAACCGTCTGCACTGAAGTGATCAGCTTCCCTATATAGAGTTCCCATAGTGCCTTGGGATCTCTAAAATTGAAAATCCTCTAACCTGTACACATAAGACCATACTGTGAACATCTTAAAGCACCTAGAGAGGCTTATACAAGAGCAGGCTGGTAACCTTGTCTTGCCACTGCCAGGAGAGAGACATGGCCTTGGTGTCTGTGTCAGAGTTTACATCTTACATTGTGTTCTGTACACTCAGCAATTCATATAGATTTTCTGTTGTTGTGGATGGTGGGTTTCTGAAGGTTAAGGAGGTCACTAATGAGCTAATGCCCTGGTCCTGTCTGCAGGGCTTTCGCCAATAATAATCACCCACAGTTAGCAAGCTTGTCGCAACAGCGATAGCAAAAAAGGGTTGCCCTTTTCCTGAGCAAATGAACTCAGTAAGGCTATATTATTCCTTCCTTTGCCTTAGCCCGCTGTATGCTTCTGATTATAATCTGTTTATGGATATTTTTAGTCTGTTTATAGGAATTGAACAGAACAGATTGAAATACTTGGGGGCTGATATCTTTATTATCCCCAGAGAAGGACAGAATGCAGCTCAAGGTTGAAAATGAACTTTTTAATGGTAATGGAAGTCCTTAACCTGAAGGCAGAATGTTTTAGTTCTGTCTGTGTGAGCAACTATCCCTGAGATCAATTTTCTGTACTTGAGAAATAGATGTCCACTGAAGTCTGTCTGGGTTGTATGTGTTTGTTATTTCAAACTTCACATTCTGTGACCTTGGTTTAAGGGAGAAATATATATCTTTAAAATCCAAATTCAGCACTAATAGGCGGGGGGGGAGTCTGCATAGACGGCCTCTTTGGCATAAATGTTCACAGATTACTTGCTCTATTCTGAATGCAGTATTTATATTATTTTAGAACTGCACATTTTATTTTATGTCTTACATGAAACGATGTAATGTCTGGGGAAAGTGTGGATGAATTTAGGGCTGGAGGCCTATGAAGAAAGGGCAAGAGCAACACAGGATGAAATCTCTAACCCTAAAATGCAGAAGCCTTCCACAGATACTGCTGATACATTTTCAATCCTGTCTTCAAAACCATCCAAAACTGTAACTGCACTTAAAACAGACGCAGCATAAAACTCTCTGCATAAAAGATTGCAGGAGATAAACATCCCCAATTAAAAGTCCCAGACAGTACTTGATCCGCAGAGTATAAGTGAAAGCCTGGCTGATCCGGACATGACTTTTATGTGGTTAGCGCAGATGCAAAAATAACTCCTGCTGCCTTGTCCTTGCAAAAATGTGAAAACCGCTGACATGCAGATTCATTTCATCCACAGATTTTGGGTTCATGCTGTAAAAATGAACTCCATGGATCTGAACATAGTTAAGGCTCAAGTTGCAGCATTTTTAATACTATATTCTGACAGGTGTACAGAATGGCTCTTATGGGCCCCAAGTTGTGCAGCAATGGTGTGATTGTCGTGGCTACATCTGTGTTTCACCAGTGTTTTGTCCAGTGTGGCCCTCAACTGAAAAAAAAGACCCATACCCCTTGTGTACGTCCTGATAAGCAAGGGGTTAATGAAAACCACAAGTCCCTCCCCCTGACAAAAGTAGGAATTCTGCCCTCTCTAATTCAAGCATGAGGTCAAACAAGAATTTCTGAGTAAGGTTCAGAGCATCTTTCAGGTGCAACATTACCACTGACTACATTTTAAACTCTGCTTGACAGGACAAAACAAGAAAAGGGTGAAAGTGATTATCGAAAATTTAAGCTAACCAGAGAAAATGAAAATGTCATCATAAAGATGGACCCCGTATGATGAACTACAATGAGGCTGACAGCCACTCATGTAAACAAAAGAAATGTATGTCATTGGTGTCAAAACTAGAAATAATATCACTCAACAGATGACACCAGCAATAAAAAACAAAGAGTGAGATGTGCAAAATGTCCAGCATATATAAATTATGGCAGAAACAACTGCAGTGCTGAGCTAGTTCATGAGGATACTCCAAGGTGCAAAAGCAGAGATGGGGGCACCTATGGTCCTCTAGATGTTGTTGTTGTTTAGTCGTTTAGTCGTGTCCGACTCTTCGTGACCCCATGGACCAGAGCACGCCAGGCACTCCTGTCTTCCACTGCCTCCCGCAGTTTGGTCAGACTCATGTTTGTAGCTTCGAGAACACTGTCCAACCATCTTGTCCTCTGTCGTCCCCTTCTCCTTGTGCCCTCCATCTTTTCCAACATCAGGGTCTTTCCCAGGGAGTCTTCTCTTCTCATGAGGTGGCCAAAGTATTGAAGCCTCAGCTTCATGATCTGTCCTTCCAGTGAGCACTCAGGGCTGATTTCCTTAAGAATGGATAGGTTTGATCTTCTTGCAGTCCATGGGACTCTCAAGAGTCTCCTCCAGCACCACAATTCAAAAGCATCAATTCTTCGGCAATCAGCCTTCTTTATGGTCCAGCTCTCACTTCCATACATCACTACTGGGAAAACCATGGCTTTAACTATACAGACCTTTGTTGGCAAAGTGATGTCTCTGCTTTTTAAGATGCTGTCTAGGTTTGTCATCGCCTTTCTCCCAAGGAGCAGGCGTCTTTTAATTTGGTGACTGCTGTCACCATCTGCAGTGATCATGGAGCCCAAGAAAGTAAAATCTCTCACTGCCTCCATTTCTTCCCCTTCTATGTGCCAGGAGGTGATGGGCCCAGCGGCCATGATCTTCGTTTTTTTGATGTTGAGCTTCAGACCATATTTTGTGCTCTCCTCTTTCACCCTCATTAAAAGGTTCTTTAACTCCTCCTCACTTTCTGCCATCAAGGTTGTGTCATCTGCATATCTGAGGTTGTTTATATTTCTTCCGGCAATCTTAATTCCGGCTTGGGATTCATCCAGCCCAGCCTTTCGCATGATGAATTCTGCATATAAGTTAAATAAGCAAGGAGACAATATACAGCCTTGCCGTACTCCTTTCCCAATTTTGAACCAATCAGTTGTTCCATATCCAGTTCTAACTGTAGCTTCTTGTCCCACATAGAGATTTCTCAGGAGACAGATGAGGTGATCAGGCACTCCCATTTCTTTAAGAACTTGCCATAGTTTGTTGTGGTCGACACAGTCAAAGGCTTTTGCATAGTCAATGAATCAGAAGTAGATGTCTTTCTGGAACTCTCTAGCTTT
The DNA here is from genome assembly GCF_964270895.1 of Podarcis filfolensis. Classification (NCBI taxonomy): domain Eukaryota; kingdom Metazoa; phylum Chordata; class Lepidosauria; order Squamata; family Lacertidae; genus Podarcis; species Podarcis filfolensis. The sequence continues at coordinate 108,479,736 of NC_139604.1, forward strand.
CTCCATAATCCAGCGCATGTTTGCAATTTGGTCTCTGGTTCCTCTGCCCCTTCGAAATCCAGCTTGCACTTCTGGGAGTTCTCGGTCCACATACTGCTTAAGCCTGCCTTGTAGAGTTTTAAGCATAACCTTGCTAGCATGTGAAATGAGTGCAATTATGCGGTAGTTGGAGCATTCTTTGGCATTGCCCTTCTTTGGGATTGGGATGTAGACTGATCTTCTCCAATCCTCTGGCCACTGCTGAGTTTTCTAAACTTGCTGGCATATTGAGTGTAGCACCTTAACAGCATCATCATTTAAAATTATAAATATTTCAGCTGGAATATCATCACTTCCACTGGCCTTGTTATTAGCAGTGCTTTCTAAGGCCCATTTGACTTCACTCTCCAAGATGTCTGGCTCAAGGTCAGCAACTACACTACCTGGGGTGTACGAGCCATCCATTTCTTTCTGGTATCCTCTAGATGTTGCTAGACTCCAAATCCCATCATTTCTGAACTTTACCCATAATAGTTGATGATGGGAGTTGGCATCCAATATGTCAGGAATGTGGCCCCCGGGCACAGGGGAAGAGTTAGACTCAGAAATTGAACTAAGTGAACGAAGGACCAACTTGGCAGATGAGAGCTGGCTGACAGAGTCGAGAAAGGGCGGTTCGACCCTGCTTCCCGGGGAAGACTCTGTTAACTCTCAAGAAGAGGAAGAGTTGGAAGGCGGCCAGAGTGTTGCTAGGCAATCAGCAGATAAGCAGAGGTCTGAGTCTGTGTTGAGTGAAAGTAGGGAGGGGGGAGGCCAGCCTCTCAGTCCCCATTCTAGGAGACTGGATAAGATCAGAGTTGAACAGAAGGGCAAGAGGGGAAAGGCGAGAATTTGGCATCCTTCCTGCTGTGGGAGGGGCAAAAATTCAGATAGACCAACTATCGTCAATGTGAGCAGGCTAGAAGCCATGCTCTGGGTGTGTCTTTTTGTAAATAAATGTGCATAAAACTACCAGAGAGTCATTACTTCTTATCGGGCCTTGCTTGCCTGCCAGAGATCGTTACACAATAGGATCTGGAGGAACACACCATTCCCATTCCCATTCCTGCTCTCTAAGATGCATCTCACCATGACTTTGATGTCATTGTGTTGGCAGGTGAAGATGCGCCTCTTTGCTCAGGCTTTTCTGCTAAATTTCTAAATTTCTGCTGTTGATAGTGGTATTATTTGCAACTAGTTTCTGTATTTTGTGCTATTTTCTAAAATCAGTGTTTAGTTTCTGGTTTGGACTGTGTATATTTCTTCCCTGGGATCTCCAAGTGAAGTCAGATTATAAGTATTTTGATAGATAGATAGATAGATAGATAGATAGATAGATGATAGATAGATAGATAGATAGATAGATAGATAGATGATAGATAGATAAACAGACCCACCTTGTATTCCATGGAAGTGCTGTGATGTAAGTTGTCTGCAGAATGCTGTCAAGCAGTGTCTATAAACCTACTCTTGCTAATGAAAATAACTAAGATTACTTGGGAAGAGTTGTTTGGCCCATAGATGCATGACACATTATCCGTTCATTGTGTCTCACCATTGTAGGTGCATCAAACGTAACAGAATCTCTGATGCCATTCTATGGTAGAACCTCTCTCAGGTCATTGAATTTGCCATTTTAAACTCTGGGTTTTGCCATTTTTATCTCTCCTAAGTTGCCAAATAAAAACTGAAAGAGGACTCTATACCTAGGGAAGCCCAGTTTGCAAAATGCATTATTAATATTAGTAGTAGTAATAGTATTAATATATCCCCCTTCATCCGTAGATCTCAGGGTGGTTCACAACATATAAATATGTTGCCTTCAGCAGGTTAGCTTTCAGGATGGCTTTAGGTCATTAGAAGGAGTGTTGTTTCATCTCTGTTTTTATGACTTCATCATTTTCCTTTAATTGTTAGCTTTTATTGTGGTTTAACATTTATGCTGTAAACCACTCTGAGAGCTGATTTCGATTAGCAAAGGGAAGTGTATTGATTCATGAATAATGAATATTACAATTATGACAATGATAAATAATGATAATTAGAGATATGCTGAACCATCCCTTGAAAATCAACAGATGTTTCACCTAAGGAGCGAAGTTCAAAATCAACAGATGTTTTACCTAAGGAATGAAATTCAGAATTTATTTCGAAATTGACTTTATGCGACATTTCAGAGGTGTAACAACAACATTCAGGGCCAGTCTCTTCTTGGTTGGGATGATGTGTTTGTGTTTTTCGACACATTTGTTAAAGCTGCAGAGTAGGGAAGATGCGTTGGGACTGATTCTTGGCACTCTGCCAGAACACTCAGTAAAGCATGTTGGAAATTACTGCTTCTGCTATGAGCAATGCAATACATCAGGTTTTGGAGCAATGGAGAAATGCATCTCCTTTTGCTTTGCTTAGCTCATTTGAGGAAATATGTGGAATATCATTTATTAATTCCATTTATATCCCTCACCCTTATTAAAACAAACAAACAAACAAACAAACAAACTCCTAGGGCAGCAGAATGAAAACAGATTAAAACTTACTTAACTAAAACAAAGCAAAACAAAATGAAACATTTCAATAAAACAGCAGGATCAGCAGAAGAAGGTCAACAGCATCAGATACCTGATGAAACTATGGAGTTATTTGTACAATAAGCTAGGAAGTGTATATACCCTGCACCATGGATTGCAAAATCTGGAGGAATAATTAGAGAAACTTTTATGTGCCATCTGGCAATATGAAAGACCCAGTTAGTAGGACAATAGTGTTGGAAGGGAGTCTGAGGGATCATATAGCTCAGTCCCCTCCTCAGTGCAGGATCTGCAGTGCAAGATACTAGCGCAGCATACCTGACACCTGGGTAGTCAGCTTCTGCTTCAATGCCCCCAGGAAGGGAAGCACACCAGTTCTCCAGGCAGCCTGTCCCACTGTTGGGCAACTCATACCATTTGGAACCTTCTCCTAATGTTCGACCAAAATCTGCTATCAGGCCATTTCCAGCCATTGAGTCGAATCCTGTGGAGCAAGCCTTTCAGATATCTAATGATGATCATCAAGTCTCCTCTTAATCTTCTGTTTTCAAGGCTTAACATAACCTTAGAACTGTTCCTGCTGGGATGTGATATTTTACATATGTTATGTACTGAAGTTCTCACCCTGGGCCAGCAGGGGGATACTGTAGATAGTTATGCAAATGAAGGATCGAAAGTGACGTTCAGTGATTGGGTAGTTTTTATGCAAATGAAGGATTGAAAGTGACGTTCAGTGATTGGATAGTTTTTATGCAAATGAAGGATCGAAAGTGACGTTCAGTGATTGGATAGTTTTAGAAAGTTGCTACAGTAACGTTGTACTGGAGCTCTATATAAGCAGGCTGACTGAGCCCTTCAGTTCAGTTCTGATCTGGCCTCTGAATAAACAAGAGCTGTTTGAAGAATCGCTGTGTCGTCTGATATGTTCACCCACAACTTAACAACATAGATATGGGAAATAGAGAGGTGCACAAGTTTACCTTCAACAGAAGAGAGGGACGGACAGGACACTCATACCTGCTTCTGCAAGTTAGTTGAAATTCATATGATACTTAAGTACTGTGGAGTTGCTGTGGCAATACATAGCTGCTTTATGTGGAATAGGTTTGTAGGGTTGCAGTCCTATACACACTTACCTGGGTGTAAGTCCTATTGGATTCCACTGAATGACATGTATAGGATTTCACTGTAAATGGTTGTTAGCCCTAATTGGAATTAGGTGTGTCATCTACTGGAGACAAACACCAGGGAGAGCTGCTGCCAACAAGCCCTCCTTGTAAACTTCCCAGAGGCATGTGGCTGAACACCAGCGCAAACAGAATACTGGATTAGATTAAGCTAGCGGTAGCCAACATGGTGCCTTCCAAATATTGTTGGACTACGTCTCCCATCAGCACCCAGCTAGTATGTACAATGAAAATGGGTGGTTGGAGTTACAGTCCTACAACATCTGGATGACGCCCACGTTCACTACCCCTGAATTAATCTAATCAGGTCTGATCTAGTGAGGTTGTTCCTACATTTCTGCCATAAAATGTGCAGCAATATGGCTATCTAATGCGGTTCCCTTGCCCGCCCACCAGTGTTATTATGTCAGAGTAATATGGGAAGCAGCCATGCCAGTTAAGTATCAATGAAACTGCCCAGAATGTTGTTTAAAATGGTCCCTAGTTTCTGTGTTACGGTTTTCAGATGTGCAATCCAAAAGCTAATGCTGTAACAGAAATCATGAACCGATCTTCCTACCAAAAAGAAAGAAAATAAATTAGAGAGTCCCATGGGAAGATTAATGGAGAAAACTGCCTACATATTTACTTGCCACACAAGCTTGCTAACTAGATCCTGAATGTCATTTCCTTTGCACACCTTCCTTCCTTCTCATATTTAATATTCCAGCAAGAAGGCTTAATGGAATGGACTTTTCATACTGTGTACTACACGACAATTGATCTTTCTTGTTTCTTCATTTATTAATTATAAATATTTATGAATTATTCAGGGTGTGGGTATGTGTATGTTTTTTAAAAACATTTAGAGCAGCTGCTGAGGTGTTTGAGTTATTCTAATCCATTAATGAACAAATCATAAAATAGAAATTTTAATGTGCTGAATATCGGAACAGGAGGAACGTAACTATTAGAATCAAATCAAATAGCTATTAGGCATTTAGAATTATTATTTTTTTAACATAATTCAGTTGGTAGATTTCTGCAGTGCTCTGGAAAGGTGTTTTGACTAGGAAACAATAAAGGGAGAGGGGAAGAGTGTTCAGGATAATAACATTTCCAAGTATAGTTGTTGTCATTCCAAAGTGTGGGTTTTGCTCTGTTGACCATATAGCCATGTTAAGCTACTGCAGCTATACCTGTTCCTTTTCGAACAGTGATGAGAAATCTGATGGGAGTTGGAGCCTAATAACACGTGAAGGACTACAGGTTAGCTATTCCTAAATTAGAAAAACTGTTGTTCCACCAAGGGTGCATAAGAATAAAGTGGGCCAGAATAAAGGCAAGGAGTAAGACTCTTTTGAATTAATTAATTAATTAATTAATTAATTAATTAATTAATTAAATGGATACATATCCTCTGAATTCATGGAAGGGGAGCAGGGGACCTCCTTCCACCACCAGCCTCTAATAGCCAATGTCCCTGTTGGACCCACTCCACAACTTTTGTATATTTGGCAGAAGTTTTCAACAAAGGATCCTGTGCATGTACGATATGTACACATGAAGGCACCTTCCTGCAACTGGAGCTCCTGATTTCCTGGAGGACCTTCTGCTGACTATGCAGAAGTGGGAGTCAGAGGTTCTAGCTACCACCCACAATGGTTATGTTCTTCCTCAAAGAAAGCATGTCTCCAAATACAAGTTTCTGGAAACTGCAGAAGCAGAGGGTGCTGTTGCACTCAGGTCCTGCTTGCAGACTTCTTGTAGCCATCTGCTTGGCTACAGGATGTTGTACTAGATGGTCCTTTGGTCTGATCTGGCAGGGCTTTTATCTCTTATGTTCTTAGATGTGTTGATGTTGCGGTTAGGGTCTGCAGGCATGACTCATTTCCCTTGTCCATGTGCTGAGGTTGCCATTTATGAATAGGGTTACACCCCCCCCCCAGAAAAGTAAGACGCTACTGCGAGTCTATATTATAAAGGCTAAGATTTCCCATTTTTCTAGTTTCTGATATTTAAGCTCCCAACTCTGTGAGGACAGTTGGTTACTTCACTGTTTTAGTGCTGGGGACACGGAAGCAGATAGATATTTCCGAGTCTCTTCTCTACTTCTTGGCCAAAAGGAGCTTTGAATCCATGTTCTATCAGTCCAAACTATGAAATGACCTGGAATCTTCTTAAAGGAAAGGAGACCTGGAATGGCACAGATTCATCTGAGTATGCACAGCTTATCATGATAGCCTGCTTTTTTTTTCCAGGGCAAGGATGGACAGGGTCAGCCCAGCCCTATCATTAGGCAAAGCGAGGACGTTCTGGGTCACATTGACTCTTACTTTATTTTTCCTCTATGCCAAGACCCATTCATTCTGCCAAATTTACACCAGCAAAGCAGTGTAAGGATCAGGCTAGTACAGACTGGTTCTAAACCCTGCAAGTTGAAGCTCAAGAAGTCCACTTTTCTTTGCATTTTGAATGATATCAAATTTTGGCAGGCCAGCCACAGGGTGACCAGTGGAGCAGCATGTACCTGAACACCCAGGTCTTTCCCATCTCTGCTGCCTGTGCTTTGAATTGAAAGCACGGGGCCTTTTCTGAAGCTGACAAGGCATCAGCTGAAACCATCTTATTATCTTTTAAAGTAATAGTATAATGGCAAGGCTGTTATGTATGTCATCGTGTCGTGTACATCATGCTATCATTACTGCTGCATGAAGTCAGGACTGCTCACAATTGTGCCTCATTTCGTTGCTAATGGATATTTCCTTTAGCACAAAGTGGGAGGTGCCTGGCGTTTTGCATCAAGGAAAGCAACACATTCTCTCTCCATGGATTTCCTGGAACTTGAAGTGGGGGGCGGTGGGTGGGAATATACCAGGATGCACAGGGCTTGGACAGTAGCAAGCAAAAGAGGCAGAAAGAAGATGTAAAGGGGGGTGGGAAGCACTGTTCGCCAACATTAATGAAGGCTCGTTTTGTGAAGAATCAGAGGAATGGCTACAAAATCAAAACATAAGATGGATGCAGATTGTTAAAGGTTCAGACTGCTGCCAAGCTTACGGCAACCACTTATATATTCAGAAAAGACAAGCGGTGTCATTTTTCCTAGACAGTGCCCTTAAGGCTGTAGGGACAGGACATGTTTGAATACTTCCCTTCCTCCCTGAACATAGAAAGGCAGCATGCCAGGCAGAAGGTTAGGATGAACCTGTTCCCCTGATGTGCTGGTTTTCTACATACAGGGAGGGGTCCCCCCCCCCCCCGTGGAGGAGTACTGCAGCCCTCCAGCCTAAAGTGGTGCATTCCAGAAAAACAATAATTGCCCCTTGCTTCTGCTGTCTGAAAAATAAAATAACTAGGAGCTTATTCCCCCCCACACACAGAGAGAGACTGATGCATTCATAGTTCTTCCCTATACTGGTAAAGGAGTGTGCCTCCATTATCCTCCCCCTGCTGCCACCCTGAGTTAGCTCTTTCACCTTCTGTGGGTATTTAAAAAGCACGTCCGGTAGAGCCAAGGCAGCAAGGAAATAAGCACCAGAGCGCTTCCATCCACCTCCTGAAAGCCCTTTTGATTCCTGCAGTTAGTTACAATATTTACAATTTGTCCCCATTAGCATTAAAAGAGCATCTCTTTCATTTTATTTCTCCTTTAATGATACTGCCCATAACAATTTGATTTGTGAGGCAATATCCCAAGCGTTGCTTCAGTGTCTTCTGCGCTCATACTGCAAAGGCCTTCGCAGATCACTTCCTCTGCCCTCTGATAATAGAAAAAAAGAGGGAGAAGCCACTCTGCTCTTCTAGCATCAGCTCAGATGCTGCCCCATTGGTTCTATTTCCCATCCCTGCATTATGCCTAGACGAGGAGTGGCTAGAGACAAAGGGCAGGTTTTTAGTTTGGATTTTCAAATGTTGGGAGTAGGGATGGGGGAGAAAATTGATTTCAGTCCTTTTGAAAGGTGAATCTACCAAAGCTGCATTTTCTGAAGAAAACACACAAAAACACGAGACCCAAAACACAGCCATCCTTTGGAATTTGCACTTATCTGAATTGTGTGGTGCACTTCTGCAGCAAATTTATTCTTTCAAAAATTTGTATATTAGGTAGAAGTGTACATAAAGATGAAAATGTTAGTGAAGAAAGCATACACAAAAATGCACTGTAGTGCTTGCAAAAATGAGTACATTAGTCAAAACTGCATAGAAAAAATGTGTTGAAAAAAAATTAGAAAGTGATAGAACAGAAACTGATAGATCTTTCCATTCCACTCCACTGCAGGAAAGAGTGCATTGCGCAGGGTGTGTGGAAGCGTCAATGAAAAACCAGATTGTGGGTCATGTTGTGGTGCTGGTGGAAGTTTGCTTTGCTGGTGCTCATAATTCCACCCCCCGCCCTTTGTTTGAAAGGGTTGCCCAAGGTTTCCACTAGTGCAGAGGGATTATTAAGGGTCCCTGGTTGCCTAGGATCAGCCAAATGACTACCAGAAGCCTTGCCCTCAGTATAATTAGTTTCACTTGTCCACAGTGCTGTCAGCACATAGCTAAATCCTACTGGTCAGTTTATAGCGCCGCAGTGCCATTGTGTCGTATGCATGATCCCTGATTGGCTGGGATCTCTGTAAAAACGAAACACATTCAAAATTGCCTCTAAGGCAAAGGGAGCAAACAGTGGGGGAACACTGGCCCTGAAGAGTTGTGAACAGCCATTAGCCAAAAAATAAAATAAAAAGATTACAGATCCTGGGACTGAATTGCTGAAATTTTCCCAATAGCAGAGCTGCTAGGAGGTAGAGTGCCCAGTGCTCATTTGCTGTGTAGCCTTCTTTGAATGTTTGAAGAATGGCAAACCATCCAGGCCGAATTGAGAGTAGAGACACATGCATGGCTTTGAATCTCAAGCCATCTCCTGTATCAGCCACAAAGAAGTAGCTGCTTCAGATGTGTGTGTGTGTGCGCGACTGGGGATTAACTGCCTGCATATACAGCACTTTCCTTTCTGTGGCACAATTACGGTGAGCATGGGATTGGAGCCGAGTGGCACTTTGATTGATAGATTTAATGATGGGGCTCTGCAGTTTACAAGCAAGTGTTTTTGAGCTCGGCTATCATCCCCCAGCTCTCTTCCAAGGACCTACCAACGAGGAAGCAGTGCACTGAGAAATACAAAAAAAGAACAAAAACAAAACAAAAACCCCACACAATTCTGGCTCTGCGGAAAGGCACGGCTTCTTTCCTTTCTTCCTTTCTATTCTCACTCACCCCCGCCCACTCCAGATGCTGCAGTGTTTATACACAAAGATTTTTTTTAAGCCATCATGTCGTGCAAGCAGAAGATGTTCTTAGAAATGCAGCTTGGCTGGCATCTCATCAGAAGCAGTCCAGTTTCAGCTGCAGCTGATGCTCCAAAGGCTTGAGAATCCTGATGGTCTGTTTTTAATGTGTGTGTGTTTTTTAAGCTCTCGCCACAGGGCATTCCCCACTGCTCTGCCAACTCCGGCTGCCTCTCACTCCCCGGCTCCCACCTCTCTCCTGTCGTGGGATCATCCTTGCGCACTGATTTGCTGTCCCGCACCCCTTCCTCACCCATTTGGTTGCCCGGAGCTCCGAAGCTCTCAACCAGTTTCCTTCCACACATGGCACTTGTTATGTAACCTTTTGTGCTTCTCTGCGCGTCCCCACCTCACCCCTTGGGATGCTGCTTCCTCGTTTCTAACAGCTTCAGCAATATGTGGCAGCGTCAGGTCACTTAAAATATTTGTGGGGTGGCAGGGAGAGAACCTGGACTATCAGTGTAGCATGCAGAGGATGGACAAATCTGACAACACTTGAATCACAGAATTGTAAAACTGCAAAGTTGCAAGGGACCCCAGGGGTAATCTAGTCCAACCTCCTGCAATGCAGGAATCATAGGTTGTTGTTGTTGTTGTTGTCATTAATCAATTTTCTCACCTGCCCATCACCTTTAGGTCCCAGGGCAGGTTGCAAAAATGCAATATCAGAATCAATTAAAACAATTAAACCACAGAGCCTAGGACTTGCCGATCAGAAGGTCGGCAGCTCGAATCCCCGCGACGGGGTGAGCTCCCGTTGTTCGGTCCCTGCTCCTGCCAACCTAGCAGTTCGAAAGCACGTCAAAGTGCAAGTAGATAAATAGGCACCGCTCCGGCAGGAAGGTAAATGGCGTTTCCATGCGCTGCTCTGGTTTCGCCAGAAGCGGCTTAGTCATGCTGGCCACATGACCTGGAAGCTGTATGCCGGCTCCCTCGGCCAATAAAGCGAGATGAGTGCTGCAACCCAAGAGTCGTCCGCGACTGGACCTAATGATCAGGGGTCCCTTTACCTTTACAATAAGATGAACCAAGGTGCGTCTCATATATATACCCTTATGAGTTGGTGATCAGCACAAAATATAGCCTTTGGTGTCGTCGGCCCAGTCTGGTAGAGATTCAGCAGATGCCATCTGTTTTGACTTTTGAACTTCTGTTTCAGCTTTCAAATGCCTGCTGAAACCTTTTCTATTTTGTCATGCTTAGGCAGGCAATTAAGAATATCTTTTTCCATAATAGTTATCTGATTTCTGTTTTTAACACATACACACACAGTTGTTTTATAATTGGTATAAACAATAGTGGTATACAATTATATAGAAATAATAAAATCATTTATTCATATTTTAAATAAATATATAAATCCCAGGTGTCTAAGGTCAGGGTGAAAAGGTGTGTCTTCAGCATATGGCAGAAGCTAGACAGCAAAGGTTCCAGACCCAACTCTGTGGGGATTCCACCACATAGGAGCTTCTACAAAAAAATGTTGGGCTGCCACCCCCCCCTGAACCTTTGAGGGTGGTAGAACTATCAAGAGGGTCCCCTCTGCCAGTCTTAGCACCAAAGAGTCTATAGATAAGGCAGTCCTCCCCACCAATACTTATGATGATTTGTTTAGGGCTTTAAAAAAACCCCAAGGAGACATTGAATTGGTTCTGGAAGTGAACTGGCCACCCTTTTGAGGGGGTGGAAAATGTGAAAACTCCTTATCTTCCACTCTTCGAACTGCTATCACGCTGGGAGGGAGGACAGTGAATGAGTGGGGAAGTTCAACACAATCCCTTTTGACTACACACTTGTTATAATCTCACAGAGACTACAAGCCCATGGGTTGTGCCCTGGGGATGTGGCTCCCACCCAACTGCACCTCTGTGGCTGAAGGGGGCTTAAGATATGGGCTGTGGGATGAAATGGACCCCAAAAGAGAATGGGGAATGATTTCAGTTTTTCCACCTTAACCAAGCAAGTCTGTATACAACTGCATTACACACGGAGTTGACAGCCCTTTGCCTTACTTCTGGCTTGGGGGTGGGGATTGGGGGGGGGAGGATGATAGACCGCTTGCCTCCAGGGGTTTTCCCCTTGGACTGTCACTCTATAGCTTCATTCTGTCAGAGCACAAGCAAACACCTGAATGATGTCAGCTCTGGAAGAGAGGAAATGTGCTACAAGAGACATCAAAAGGGAATGAGAGAAGAAGGGAAGGGTTTAGAGCAGTCCAGTGAGAGACATTCTTTTTCATTTGTTCACAAGGAGGAAGACATTCACGTGAAGCATTCCTTCTGAGCACCATCTCTCACCCCTCCTGCCCAGTTTTAAAATAAGAAAAAGCTCTAAAGCCTTGTAAATTTTTTGAACGAAGGGCAGTCTAATTATTATTATTTTAATTTATTACCTACGCTTCACCCTAAGGTCCAACGGCGGGTTAGAACAATTTAAAACACAACATTAGAAACAATTTAAAACACAGTCGCAAAAATTGGGTGGGTCCCAACAAGAACAACAACAACAATTTTGTCTAAATTTAAATCTCTGGCTTGAGCTATGTACAGTGGTACCTCGGGTTACATAAGCTTCAGGTTACATACGCTTCAGGTTACAGACTCCGCTAACCTAGAAATAGTACCTCGGGTTAAGAACTTTGCTTCAGGATGAGAACAGAAATCGTGCTCTGGCAGCGCGGCGGCAGCGGGAGGCCCCATTAGCTAAAGTGTTGCTTCAGGTTAAGAACAGTTTCAGGTTAAGAACGGACCTCCAGAACGACTTAAGTACTTAACCCGAGGTACCACTGTATATGTTGTTTATGGAAACAAAATATTGGGGTGTGCACATAGCAAACCTCACATATTTTCCTTGATTCCTTCCTAGTAGAACTTTCTCTCTGAGGACTGGTTTCAATATCCCACAGCTAACCCTGAGAAAGCACAATATCTTACTTCTGTCCCACAACCCTCCTACTACTGTTATGGCTCAGAGAATTTGAAAGTAACCCGCTTAATTAATCGTGAACCTTGTAAGGGATGTATAAATTACAAGGGTTGCCGTCAGAGACTGGAATTTAATTAGAGGCACATACCAGAAGGGCGGTTTTTTTGTTGTTTTTTTAAGTCTCTGTGATTCTGTGAGTCTTGCGCATGTGGTGCAGAGTCATTGTGCGCACTTTGGAAGGCGGAGACCTGTCCACCGGAATATGCTTGACAGGGCTGCCGATCACCCGGCAGGGTTTAAAAAGAACAAATTTATCTTACCATAGTGTTGCGCTCTCTTGCGCTCTCTCTCTCTCTCTCTCTCTCTCTCTCTCTCTGTGTGTGTGTGTGTGTAAGGCATTTGGCTGATTGCCAGGATCTTGAGCTGTGCAACATGCTTGTTGCTGAACTGAGCCACAGCCAGCAGCAGTTGGCAGGGCAGGGGTGCTTACTGATTCACCCCTTCTCCCCTTCCTTCTAGTGGACACCACTGGCAGGAGGCCAGGTCAGCACCGCCAACAGCTTCTGTCAACACTACACGCTTTTGCACACTTCTGCTGCGCACACGGCTGTGGGGACGCAGGCATGTGCTTCTTCAGCTTTACTTTGCTATTGAACCCAAGCAGAAACTCACCTCCCTCCTTGCCAAAGCCAGGCACAGGAAGGGGGGAAAGGAGGGGTGGTTAGCTATGACTTGTAAACCGTTACTCACCTTTAGGGGTCGTCAAGCTCCATCACCTGACCTGCCTTGAATTTTGCCTTTGGACCCATCCAGACTTCCTTTTGTGCCATGTTTCTATGTATGTAAACCTCTATGTTTGAGTATTTCCCCTCCCCCCCGGCTCTTTCTCTATGTACAGTGGTACCTCGGGTTACATACGCTTCAGGTTACATACACGTCAGGTTACAGACTCCGCTAACCCAGAAATAGTGCTTCGGGTTAAGAACTTTGCTTCAGGATGAGAACAGAAATCGTGCTCCAGCAGTGCGGCGGCAGCAGGAGGCCCCATTAGCTAAAGTGGTGCTTCAGGTTAAGAACAGTTTCAGGTTAAGTACGGACCTCCAGAATGAATTAAGTACTTAACCCAAGGTACCACTGTAAATCCACTCTTTACCACTGAGTTGGAGCAGCAGAAATCTGTGGATAACCCAAATTGTCATGTGTTTCAATTCAGCGTTAAAGAACATGTTTTCACAGAGAAACCACAGGGGAGCTGTGCTCAGACATGGTGCTTTAATGTGCAGACCTATGCCTAGAAAATGTGGGGCAAACAGTAAGTATGGATGAGGTCTTTGTAGCCGTGTGTGTGTGTTTGTCAGTCATATCTTATACCACAAGGTCTGTATGCACAGGGCTGTTTATTCCATTTTCACAATATTTCCATAACTGTTAATTTTCACATGATAATCAAACATGGAGCAAGTTTAGCACTCATTTCCATTCGCAAACATATTAATTTTTTTCTGGTAGCAAATAACACAGAAATGTGCGCTAAACTTGCACTATATTCTACTCTAATTACAGAAGTGGATTTGATGTTCTGTGCGAGCTGAAGTGTAACGTGGAACTTAACAGTTAGAGAAAAGTCATGAAAATGTGAATGCAGATCAGGTTCATCCCATTGACCCAATGAATGGCTGTACCAGGATTTGTTTCTTTTTAAATGCAAATAGCATCAGCTGTGGGGTGTGGAGGGCAATTTAACTATTTCCTCCTTTCTACACTCCTGAACAACAAATGCTTCTTCTAAAACTAATATTTCTTTTGGGGAAATTGTCCCTTGGCAACACTGGGGGCTTTCTCAACAATACCAATCTCTGACTGTTTCATCAGAGGAGGAAATTGGGATTGGCTTCAAATTCCACTTTTGCCGGAATCCTGTGAGAATCCAGGAATGTGTAGGAACCACTTGAGAAAGCTCATTTGAAAAATAAGGTATGTTTTGGCTACCCTCAAAATTCCCCATGTAGCTCACATTTTCTACTTCAGGAGAAATTTCAGGGGCAACTTCAGTGCCTGTTATTATTACAGTGGTACCTCAGGTTACATACGCTTCAGGTTACAGACTCCGCTAACCCAGAAATATTACCTTGGGTTAAGAACTTTGCTTCAGGATGAGAACAGAAATCGTGCGCCAGTGGCGTGGTAGCAGCAGGAGGCCCCATTAGCTAAAGTGGTGCTTCTGGTTAAGAAAAGTTTCAGGTTAAGTATGGACCTCTGGAACGAATTAAGTACTTAACCTGAGGTACCACTGTATACCAAAAGGAAGCTTTGAACCTTGAGCTTTTCTCACTCTCTGCAGTTCATTGCCACCTACTGGTTATCCTATGCTCTGCAACTAGTTGAATAAGGTAATTGTTCTCTTGTTTTCCTGTGTGATGCTTTTCTGAATTGAGCCTCGCATTTCTGCATATGGCTTCCATGAATAGATTTGAGGGCTTTTTTGTTTGTTTGTTTTTGTATTGATTAAAACACTGCAAGAAACAATTCCCCATTTTGTTTTCGCTTTCAAATGATGCTGTTCCGTTGCATTTTGCCTTTCTTTGCTCTCTGCTTCGTATCCATTCGTTCCTAAAAGCTTTTATGCCCTGTTTTCCCCCCTCCATCTGGGTGGGTGGAGTGAGTGGCTGTCGACTTCCATCCCCTTGCTAATAGCGCTTGGCTTCCACGGCTGCAGCAACTACCCAGACCAGCCTGTGTCGTGCTTATGACGGGAGATGCCATTTGGCAGTGGCCCCTCGTTCTTTTCTCTCTTCCTTTTCTAAGCGTTTCAGAAAGGCCAGTTGTTTGACATTGGCAAGCACACGCTGGCAGCCTGGCTCCTTGCTTCCAAACATGCCTACATCTTTTGCCAGAAGGTCAAGTTCGTCCCAACGGCCTTGTAGCAGCACATACACAATTACCTGGACAACACAGAGCATCAGTGGCAACATAAAAACAGTGTTTAAAAAAACCCCAATCCCCCGCTGAGGAATGCTGTCCAGATTCCTGTTATCCTAACTCATGTCAGGGTGATGTAATAGGACATGGCAGTTGCTAAACCCACAAGACGCGCGAGAGAAGTGGGGAGGGATGTGTCATTCTGTTTTTCAAGTGTCCTTCCAGCTATTGATTCTGGTAGTCACTTTAAACCTCCCCCTCAACTGGGATGTGATGGTATGATCTGGTGTGGATAATCAATGCTGACAAGGAGTAGATTGGTCCCAGGTAGCGATTTTTCCTCAACCCCTTTTCATTGTGCTTATGAAAGGGTATGTGGTATTTTGATTGTAGTCCTTAAAAGAATGTATTATAGGACATACATCCTGCCAGTTCTAAGGGTGTCTTGGGAATAATGCTTGAGAAAGGATCTCTGGTGTTCTGAAAATTAGATGTCTAAGCCGGCCAGGATGTGGCATATTCCCAGGGGTGAGGAGTGAAAGGGGACAACATTTTTTTGGCTGTTTTTCCTTCTTTGAGTGCATAGCCGGTGCTGACACAATACATGGCATAGAAATCAAAGTGGGTATCCTTGTCTAGCCTGAAGCAAAATTTGTTTATGTCCCCAAAAAAGCAGTAGCCAAATGCATTAAACTTTCAGAAGCTTTCTTGAACAATTCAGTGCTCTTCACTCATCAGATCTGTTTTCTTTCTGATGGGCAGCAGAAGATGCTGTATGTAGTATGGTTTGGACACAAATGCTTGAACTTTGTTCCTGGCTCAAGCTGCAGGTAATACTAGATGCACTGGTGAGAGTTGCTCATTATAAATATGACAATAGGTTGTAAGAATGTTGCTACTGGTTCAGATCACAGTCCATCTAGTGCACCCATCTGTTTCTGAGAGTAGCCAGCCAGATGCCCATTGGTTATCACAAGCCTCTTCATGTTGCTAGTCCTTTGCATCTTGCAATCATAGACACATGAGTGTTTTGTGAATGGTGACTCAATCTAATCCAGAGGTGTTCTTGGGCTACAGTACCCATAATCTCTGACCATTGGCCATGCTAGCTGGGAATGATGGGAGTCCCAACAACATCTGGGGGCACCATGTTGGCTACCCTTTTTCTAAAAACCACCTACACTGCTAGCAACCACCAAAATGAATTTATAGTAGTGATTTCTAAAGGGGAGCTGAAGATCATCACCAACACCACTGCTTTTGCAAGACCAGTCATTCTCCATGAAAGTGGGCTGTGTTTTTGACCACTTGGTGATGATGTAACCTAACAATTTTGCAGGAGGCAGGGGATTGCCATTTTAAGAAGAGGTGGTGTAGGGTTTTGTTTGTTTGTTTGTTTGTTTGTTTGTTTTCTAAAAATGTCACTGCTTCTAGTGGGCTTTCCACCGAGCAGTCTGTTTCTACAAAATCGTCCCTTGGGAATTATACTATGTCTCATTGTTCCTAAGATCATTGCGGGCTTAGCAAAGGCACAACGTCATTTCTACTGGGCTGGGTTTTTTTTAGCTTGCCATGCTTCTGGGCTGCTGTTTGCAGCTCCATCACTGACCACTTCAATCAGAGGAAAGCACTTTTATTTGAGTAAAATAAAATGTATATATGGAACTCTCTGCTGCCTCTTCATGACATGGTAAGCCTCTCCCTACAACTTTTTTGCCACCCACCCCAAAATTAGGCCTTCATACAGCACGTCTTCCTAGCCCACCCTACTCCCTCAGATCTCTTTTGTGGCTTCCTCTGTCCTCACTGACAACCTCTTTGGGCTACAGGGAGCATATCCTCATGAGACACAAAGACTATCCAGCTGTCTCCATTGATTTCCTGGTATGATTCCATTCATTTCCTGGTGCTGTGCATATACGCAGTTGTCCTTAGTAGAACCCGCATAAGTAAGGGGATGCCTGCATTTGCATTCTCACCCAAGGAAAGGAGGAAGGATCATTAAAAATAAATAAATCATAGCCTATTCACCTAAATCCATCTGACAGCATCTGCATCTAAGGAAAATATGAAAGGCCATTGTTTGGCTCAATTATACATCATATGCAAAACTTGTTAAAGAAAGAGCATCCTCTTTAGGATTACACACATAGTTTCTGAACATAAGATTTGAGCTGAACATTGATAGGGTTGGGATGAATATTTGGTTGTGATACATTTAGGGCAGGGGGAAATAGGCAGTTTTCTATTGTTCCAGACCCTCCAAGTGTCCCTATTTTCCAGGGTCATTCCAGATTTAGAGAAACTGTTCGGGTTTCTGATTTGATCTCGAAATGTCCCACTTTTATTTAGGATGTCCCTATTTTCATTGGAGAAATGTTGGAGGGTATGGAGTTATCCAAACCCTGAGCCATCTGAAGGCAATCCTGTATAGGGAAGTTTTTTAAAAAATGTTTAATGTTTTATATATTTTGGAAGCCACCCAGAGTAAGATGTGTGGGGTATAAATAGTAAAATTATCATTATGGAATGGCACGCCCCCATTTTCATTGGAGAAATGTTGGAGGGAATGTTGTTCCCCACTCTTGCCACAAAGGTTTAGAGGATATGTTTAGAGGTTTAGAGGATACAGTCCCCTATTTGGGACTCTCCAGCAATAATACATTTGTGATTTGGCCCCAGATTCCCCCCACAGATGCAGTGTTAGCAAAGTGAACCTGAAGGGGCATATTGCAATATAATTGTTCTATTATTATAGTAAAAGGGGAGGTTTCTACACCAACCAGAAGGACATGCTTAAATGTTACAATGCAAATGGGCCTCTCGTTGGAATGTCTAGCTTGGGCAGATACAGATAAGGAACAAGGAGTTATTGTAATACCAGGATGAGGGAGGTTGCAGGAAGGAGGAAGAAGACCAAGACCTTACATGGTAATAGGAACTTATTATAACTTTCGATTTCCCAGAAATCAGGTGGTTTACAAGAAATCAGGTGACTTACAAGAGATCAGGTGACATTCTATTCCGTAAATCTATAAAAAGGGGGCGCACCCTGACTGGGGTGTGCAGAGTGCAAACTTATTGCTCTATACCTTTGTTTTGCATATGCACTTCAAATAAAAATCCTGTTAATAACCTGCAAGGACGTTTTGCCGCTTTGTGTGAATCTGTGCTTCAGGGACCCAATAGCAGATATGTGTGGTCCTTCAAACCAAGCCTTTCTCCCTTCTTGGATATAAGTTAAATGCCTCAATGTCACATATTCTAATAACTATAGCTTTCATACGATTTTCAGAAAAGGAAATCTCACAGATTTCTATCTGATAGGATGCCATCCAAAATAAAATTAAACTTTGCCTTATTTCCATTGATTTTCCAAACCTCTAGTTAGCAAGGTCAATGGACTAGGGAGGACATGGTACATCTCCAAGTGAATGATCAGCCTTATCGGCCGTCCCAGCCAAGCAAAGGGCGGCTTAGGACGGAGCACAGCATCCCATCTGCTGCATCCCCGCCAAATTGCAAAGCCAAAGATGCTGCGACCAAGGCACCGAAAGCATATATCCAAGTGCCAAAGGTTAGAGCCACAGTGCCAGAGAGGCAAATAGCAGGCAGCAGTACTGCTTGGCACAGTGAGTGAGGAGGCTCTTTGCATTACTCATGCCATCATGGCAAAAATAGCACAGGAGCAGCTGGTAGGCTGTCAGGCTGATCCTAAGGAATAAACATGAAGAGGCTTCACTTGGTATATTAATCAATAGTTATTTGGATGGAGATCAGGGCCCAGGGAAGGGAAACCAAATAGTAACTCACTTACCATTAGGCTGTGTGTGTGTGTGTGCTGCATCGCTACCCTCCCCAGCTCTTCAAACCTCCATGCAGGAGCTTCCAAGTCCACATGTATTAAATTGTTCAAAAGAGAAATGGATTCCAAAGCGTTCATTTTCTTTTGAAACAAAACTGGTGCACATCTCTAGCGTAATCACAGGACAAAACAGATGATCACCCTGTGACTTTAAGATCATTGTTCTGGCATTTATGGTTTGTTGGTTTGTTTTTAATGCTGTTTCCCCCCATTCTTTTAATGTATTTCCCCCCCCCCTCTTAGTTTTGAATGTGCCTTAATTTCTTGCATTTCTGGATTTCTCGCCCACCATTATTTGAGTGGTGTTTCTCATGCATTATGCATATAGATCAAATAAGGCAGGCTTGTTAGAGATGTGAACAACACAAATTTTGTTCTAGGGAAATTTGTATGCCAAGATAAATATTTTTGAGCTTCCTTAGGGTTGACGTGTCGTAGACCAAGAAAAGAGGGTGGGTATGGCAATTTAGCTAAAGTATATTTTTAAGTATGATTTGCTGAGAGACACTTACAGTGCATCTTATACATGTCTAAGCAGAATTAAGTTCCAGTAAGTTCAGTGGGACTTAGTCCCAGCAAATTGTACATGGGATTGCGGTCTAATAGTACAGTGCTGTGCATGCATACTTGACAATATATCCCAAAGAACTTCAAGGAATTTACTGTTGCATAGACATGTCTAGGACCATGCTGTTAGGCTGCAATTTTAGGCACACTGTTGTGGGCTTAAGGCATGCTGAACTCTGCCTGAATTGTTTCTGTTTCTGTATAAAAATAAATAGGATTACAAGGAAAAGATTGGAGTTTTGTATCACCATTAATTCAAAGCCCAACTCAAACCCAATGTATTTGTGATGACTTCAGTGGGAGCATCATTGTGACCCCCTGTCAGTCCTCAAGCTCCCTTACATACTTGTGGTTGTAATGAAGGCATTTGTGTCAGTTGTTGCTGCCATGTCTCCTTCGCTCTCTGGCAGGAACACTGGAAAATATACTGTATTTTTTGCTCTATAAGACTCACTTTTTCCCTTCTAAAAAGTAAGGCGAAATGTGTGTGTGTCTTATGGAGCGAATGCAGGCTGTGCAGCTATCACAGAAGCCAGAACAGCAAGAGGGATTGCTGCTTTCACTGAGCAGTAATCCCTCTGGCTGTTCTGGCTTCTGAGATTCAGAATTTTTTTTTTCTTGTTTTCCTCCTCCCAAAACTAAGTGCGTCTTGTGGTCTGGTGTGTCTTATAGAGCGAAAAATACGGTAGTTTTCCTAGATGCCTGACAGGCAGATGCCCTGGAGAAATCTTATTGTCCAGAGTCCATGGTACCAAGAACACTGCAATAGTACTGGCGTAGGAAATAACTCCTTCTCTCTCTGCTGTTGCTACTGCTATTGCCACGGCAGCAACCAAGGCGATGAGTGTGTGAGGAGTTATTTTTCTTTAGCTTGCATTGCAATCCAGTCCAAGAAGAACTAGGGGGTGGGCAGTTTGGACTTCAAGCCTGCTTTAAAGGCAGGGCAAATTTGAATTCCAAAGTGATTACAAAGTTTGGTGGCATCATTCGGCAAAAGACTTCCAAGAAAAGGCAAAAGGTTTCAAGACTAATGGAATTTCTTGGAGTCGTGCACTCCTGTATCCTGAGGAAGATGTAATCGGCAACCCCACACATCACCCTAATTTGTTCGTCCATTGGTGTGACAGGTTTTCATCCAGACCCAGTGATCAGGCAATGGAGGATGAAGGCATTGTAAGTATAAGCAAAAGAAAAACACATTGCACTTTTTCTGCCATTATATTTTCTGTCTCTGCAAAAGGCAGAGCATTTTGACTCACCACAGCACAAACGCCTGTGCCTTTCCGTGCACAACACAGGGACACTTGTCTTAAAAGATTGCCACATACTCTGGAGCCTTGGGGGGGGGGGGAATGTAATTTTGGAAGGAATGACAGGATCATTGTTGCCATTTCAGAACTGTAATCAATAGTCCCTCTTCCCTAAAATGTCATACAACTTGCTCAGGAACTTTCTACACCCTTACTTCTTTTGTCTGGTAACATTTTCTGCTTCCTGGACATAATACAGAGGATGAAATGGAATTTTATATATATTAACACACACACACACACACACAACTCCAAACCATTCCATCCTTGCCAGCCACACACAACATATTAATATTCTTCCTTAGTTGGGCAGGCATGTGGGAATATATGCACAATTGACTTTCCAAGTCAGGTAACTTGTCCAGGACTGGTATAGCCCCTGCGTGGATTTGCTTCACTAGATGTGGCTCATTCATCCATCAGAGATTTGATGCAAGGCAGAGATTACATTACAGAAGGGGGGTGTGTGTGTGGATCGGTAAGCTTTAAGCAATACCTTCTGTAGTTCTGAAAACATTTTTTTTAAAAAACGGTTGCATGAAAGTCCAAGACGATGCACATCTTCAGGGAAACCTGCTACGAATAACGATGGCCTTTATTCTAATGCTGCGTGCTCTGCATGTATGGTACAGGAGCAAAAGGTAATAACCAAATGTCCATTCCCCTTCCATAGCAGATAAAATGCCCACCCAGCCCAGTATCCTGTCCTTTGCGGTGCTGAAAAGAAATGTTAAAGGACTGAACTTTCATGATTAGACAGTCTTTTACTTAGCAGGTCAAGATGGAAAATTGAAGGAGTGGTTTACAAGGATCTTAGGGGGACATACAAGGAACCGCCCCCCTTTTGTTCTTCCAGCAACCATTTGGGGCAGGTTAGGCTCCGTTGTGAAAGTGATTCCTGGTTTGGTTCATGACGTTCCTCTTATGCTGAAGCATCATAGCCCTGTCCGTGTTTCCGGAGTACTCAGAGTGTTGAGCCAGTGTGAGGCTGCAGTTCTCAAAAGAACATTAGAAAAGTCCTGCTGGGTCAGACCAAATGCCTATTTAGTTCAGCATCCTGATCTTGCCGTGGTGAACCAGAAGTCTATAAGAAGCCTGCAAGCAGAACCTGAGGGCAAAGGTGCTCTCCGCCACCTGCCGTTCTCAACAACTGGCATTCAGGGGCATACTGCCACTCATTCTGGAGTATTAATAGAGTCATCATGGCTACTGCATTTTTTTTAATTAGTAGTATATTTTATATATCAGCTTTCCTCCAAGGAGCTCAAGGTGGCATACATGGCTCTACCCATCCCCATTTTATGCTTACAACAACCTTGTGAAGTATGCTAGGCTGAGAGACAGTTACTGGTCCACCCAGGGAGGTTTGTAGTCACAAAGCAGGGATTTGAACCCTGTTCTCCCAGGTCCTAGTCCAACACATCCTAACCTCTAAGCTAATAGCCATTGATAACCTTATCCTCCGTGTTTTAAAACTGTCCAAGCTGACAGCCATCACTACATCATGTGGCAGTGAGTTCCATAGAGTAACTTCCTTTTGCTTGTTCCGTTTGCTCCAACCAGAGCCGTCAACCGTGTTCCAAGTGCGACCTCACCATTGGTTTGTATAAAGGCATTATGATATTGGCAGCTTGTTTTTAATCACGTTCCTAAGGACCCCTAACTTGGAAGTGTGCCTTTTTCTCAGCTGCCACATATTGACATTTTTATCGAGCTACCCACCACTACCCCAGGCTTTCTTTCCTGGTCAGTCACTGCTAGTTCAGTCCCCAAGCTGAATTACAGTGCAGCGGCACTTTTCCCACCTGCAATCCCCAGCAGCGGGAATTCAGGAGCATATTAGCTCCAATGGGGGAGGTAGAACATTGCCATTGGGGCTAGCAGGCATTGACTGAATGCTATTTTAAAAAAACCTGTCTGTCACAGCTACAGGGATTGGCTGGGAAGTTGGCAACTCTACTCCTTATGCATTTCCTTTCCTGAATCACTGAGATGCTTCTTTGAAGCAGCCTCTTTCCTGTAGTTGGTGGGCAAAGAGTTATAAATGGCTCCTATTCACCTGCTGCAGCTGCACTTTGACATCACTCCAGACTTGACTTCGCTTGGATTGCTTTCCAGTGACTCTGTTTCTCTTTCTTTTCTGGGGCTTTGTTTGGTGTAACCAAACGAGCTCTCTCCTCGCCACCATTTTGACAGCTCAAGCATAACAAACAGCTACTTTGCTCTTCCTCCGATTACTTTGTGAGATAACCTTTCCGTCTCCCCTACGGATTTGTTCAGCGTTATTGCTGTATTTAAAAAAACAACAACAACAAAACAAGCTGCGTTTTCTGATCTATTTTCTGGTTCACTTCTCAGTCTATACCAAAGATTGTTCCATTTTTCTTTGCACTCCAGGTTAACATTTGCTAAAGAGAAAAGCTAATAGGCATTCCGTTTGATTAGGTCATGGCTGCCGACACTTTAAAAATCAGCTGAAGAGGGCTTTGAATCTCAGGCAGCTGCGTGTTTGAGCCAACGAGCCTGCTCCTTATTCCCAGGCAGTGCTTCAGGACAAGGGGGAGCCTGCAGGAGCATCTCCAGCCGTTAATGAGAGCTCTTAAACCAGCCCTTTGAAAAGCCCTCGAGGCCCAAGCAGGACCTCCTTCCCACTTCCTCATTATGGCAGCCTCCACCCCCCACCCCCACCCCATTCCCTCTGCAGCCCTTGGAAAGATAGCATTTATTTGACAGGGAGGCAGAAGCAGCACAATGTGGGCTGTGTTATAGGCAAAGTGGGTTTTTAGTTACCCAGGTGAGAAAGAATGTGTTGGGACTTCAAAAGGTTTACTCTGGCAGTACAGTTTCAGGACCCCAGGGTGGTTGGTGCTGCCTGGGGGCAGCCAGATTTGCAGGGGGGCGGACACAAAGTTCCTGTAAATGACAGTTAAGCAAATCCACAGCGTTATCTTCCATGCATGAGTCCAAACTGTCTGTGGAGAGCCTTCAGAACTGTGTCGTGTCTGTCGTACCTCGGGTTACATACGCTTCAGGTTACAGACTCCGCTAACCCAGAAATAGTGTTTCAGGCTAAGAACTTTGCTTCAAGATAAGAACAGAAATAGCGCTCTGGCGGCGCAGCGGCAGCAGGAGGCCCGTTAGCTAAAGTGGTGCTTCAGGTTAAGAACAGTTTCAGGTTAAGAATGGACCTCCGGAACGAATTAAGTACTTAACCTGAGGTACCGCTGTGCTTGCAGAACCAATGGCACAAGGACAGTGAACATACATACAGGGAGACTGAATTGTGCACTCTTGATAAAGAGGAAAGCTTGATTTCTGTTATTTTAGTCCACCGGAGCTCTTCTGCTAAGTAGGTAATGAGGAGGATTGGCGGGGTTGGCTATTGTGAGATCATCCAAACAAACAGGTTTTCCCCACCTGGGCAGCACACTAGAAAGAAGATGTGAATTGGCTTCAGGTTTCACGAGGTGCAATTACTGCTGCCACACATCCTGACACTGTTATTTTCTTTTTAAAAAATAAGTGGGCACTGCCTTAGGCATACATCTTGCAAACGTGGCAGTAGAGCAGAGGTTCAGTGCCTGTTCTCCTAACTACAGGTGTACATCGCTGGTGAAAGGCCATAGCTTAGTGGTAGCACATGACACATGGCCCCAGATTTGATCCCTGGCATCTGTAGGATCCTGGAGAGATACTGCCTGTCACTGTAGACTAGTAGGACATGTGGAATTTTTCAACTTGCAAATTCCAAAAATGAGGAGTGCTAAAAAGTTGTAACATAACTTGGGGGAAAGTATTTTGCTTAAATTAATATAACTTAGTTTTGCTTGGAAAAGCAACATGTGCGTAAAATTGCATAGAAATCATTAAAAATGACTGCCAAGTACTTGCAGTTTGAAAACATACCAGTGCGAATAGATAAATAAGCACCGCTGCAGTGGGAAGGTAAATGGCATTTCAGTGAGCTCTGGCACTCATCATGATGCCAGAAGCGGTTTAGTCATGCTGGCCACATAACCCAGAAAGCTGTCTGCCGACAAACGCCAGCTCCCTCAGCCTGAAAGCGGAGGTGTGCACCACACCCCATAGTCCAATTCAACTGGACTTATCCATCCAAGGGTCCTTTACGTTTACCTTTTGCTAGTTATATTATAGTTAGTTAGTTAGTTAAGTTAGTTTATCAATCAGTCATTACCTGGCATTTTCAGAAGGTAAAATTAAAATTCTTTGGTTTTTCAAAAGCAGTTTAGGTGCTTTTTCATCAAACATAGACTTATCAAGCTAAATGTCGTCCAATCACAAATATAATAGCAGATTTGAATTCGTCACACCCAAGAACATATTTTTAAGACCCCCCTCACTGAAGAACTTTGCAAAAAATGGCAAAAAAACCCCGCCCTAGTAGACTAACCTACTGCTATCCAGATATTTTAGACTACAACTCCCCTCATCTCTGTCCATTGGCCATGTTGCCTGGTGCTGATTGGATTTGTAGTCCAGTAACAACTGGAGGGCATCAGATTGGGGAAGATGGGTGTGGACCTGGATGGACCAATGGTCCAACTCAGTATAGGGCAACTTCCTATGTTACTAAGTGAGAACAAGCAGGAGAAACTATGTCCATCTGTGATGCTGGCTGTACTGGCAGAAGCATTCCAGTCCTTCTGTCCAAACCTCTAGCTGTGTTCTTCTGGCTGCTTCTGCCTCCTGCCCAAGTGGAAGATGTCACACTTTGTGGAAGGGCATAACAACCAGTAGCTTTACAACTTCACTCCAACCTGAAGACCAGGCTGCCTAATAGGAAGACTTTCCTCACCTTCAGAAGGGAAGGGACAAAAACAGTCCATGAAACTATGAAGAAACAGTTCAATAAATGGTTTAGATAGAAGCAAAGTTCTTGTTTTCTGCTGCTATAACCTTAAGAGGCATCACAGACAGGCAGTAAGGTGATCATTCTCTGAAATTCTTCCTTTTGTTAACTAAATTACAAGCTATCTAGTGGGCAGGGATGGCAGATGAGCATGGCAGATAAGCAATGTTACCTAAGCGCCAAGTGATATGTAGACACTTTGCTTTCATTCGCTGACATGGTATCATTTGTCATTCATGCCATGTCATGAATATAAATGTCCACTGGGTTCAGCAAGCCAATAGTGCACCCCGGCCACCTTGCTACCTTGTCATCGGAGCACAGATATATAAATCACCATGTTCAAAATGCTGTGGATTCATGAGTTTATATTGGCAAATGTCCACTGTGTGTGTGTATTGTACACCAGGGGATGGGGATGCTGTGGCAGAATTCAGTAGGGAGTGTAGCATTCGAGACCACGGACTTACACTCAGCCCATGGGCAGGGTGAGGACTTTATGGGCTCCTTGGTTCAGATTCCAGACATCCAGACCAGGCTGTCTGCCTCTTGTCCTTAACTGTGCCTCTTATCCAGTGGCTACTTCCTGCATGTTCCCCTGCTGACACCCACCTGCTCCCTTACGACATCCATCTCCCAATGATATCTCAGCATTGATTGCAATGAGACTGGTGTGTGTGTGTGTGTGTGTGTGTGTGTGTACGTGCATGCACACACACGGAGGCGCATTGCTCCCAGTGAAGCTGTGTTGCTTTGATTTTCACTTATCTTGTGTCACTAGATTTCATGATTTTGAGGATTCTGTCATTAATCCCACGTTTGTCCTGAGAAAATCTAAACTCATGTACAAAGGGAGAAAAGTTTTGAGCCACCTTGAGTGTTTTGTGTTTCAAGATTCATTGCATGATTCAGGATTCCACAGCAGTCATGAGTGGTCTTAGTATCTTTTCTTATTATTCATAACATAATAAATCATCATCATCATCATCTCACCAAATAGCCACTGACCACACTGGATATGCCTTTGTGAGCTGCATTCATGCTCTTGCCACAGACGCAGCTCCCCAGCATTCAACTTCTCATGTGGAAGCTGGGTTAAGCCACATCTCACCCGCCAGCTGCTCTAATCTCTCACCTGGGAGCAACCCCATCCACAACCAAACGCCCTTGCCATCATCGCTCCCCAAAGGAGCGACTCAAAGGGCTCACTTGGACTTGATGCCTCCCTCTTGGGACCCCTTCTGTGTAATGGAAATAATAACGATTGCATATCGCATGAGAATGTTAGTAGGTATTATATGGTGAAAAATCGCCCAAGCACTCCATGGGTGAGAGCACCATTATCATTAGCAATTACAACTCATTACCCTTTCTCAGCAATAGCAAGCTTGGGAAATCAAATCTAGGAGTTTTATAATAAGATGCAGGTTATTAATTAGCATTCATATGTAAAAAGCAGATTCTGCAAAATGAATCTTAAAAATTTAAACTGTGATTTAATGTGTGTATGTGTAAAAAGAAAGAAGTAAAACCCTGTAAATTGTTTCCTGTGATATCTTTAGTAACCTGCCTGAACAGCACAATCCTAACTATGTCTACTCAGAAGTAAGTCCTATTGAATGCACAAAGGTTTTACTCACAGGTAGCAGAGTCAGGACTGCAGTCTCAATACTTTCCCCCAGGCCCAGCAAAAAAAAAATACTACTCTTCTTTGATCTTAGATACCCAAATACTGAAGAATAGTCACCCTGCAAGTCCTAATCCTAGACATGAGGCATAAACAGCTACAGGAAAAGCATGTTTCTGGAGACTGTGAGCATTTGATTGCAGGTGTGAGGAGATCTGGAATAGAACCATGGATGTGGGGAAGATTATTTATCCCTTTTCTTTGCTGAAGGTCCATTCCAGATTCTGCCTCCACCGCCATCTCTGAGACTAGAATTGGGAGGAAATTTCCCACAGACATCCACCATGTATTATGCTAAATGACAATGCTAAAACTGGAGCTATTTTCTTCCAAATGTTGTTTGTGAGGGTGCATATGTGTGCTTTTTATATTTGAATACCGTATTTTTCGCCCTATAGGACACACCGTCCCATAAGGCGCACCTAGTTTTTTTGGGAGGGACATAAAGGAAAAAAATGTATTCCCCCCCCCCAGCCCCCAGAACAGGCAATTCTCCACAAGTGGTGGGAGCCCAGCGCTGGGCTCCCGCACCTTGCGGAGACCTGCGCGAAGCCTGGAGAGCGAGAGGGGTCGGGGCGCACCGACCCCTCTCGCTCTCCAGGCTTCAGCGAAAGCCTGCATTCGCCCCATAGGACGCACACACATTTCCCCTTCATTTTTGGAGGGGAAAAAGTGCGTCCTATAGGGCGAAAAATACGGTACCTTTGGATGCATGAACGCACACAAGATAATCTTTCTGGTGCTTGAGTGGTACAGCAAATCTAAATCCAGCCCCCCCCCCTTGACCTTTGCATTTGTTGCATTTCCCCCATCAGAAAAAAGTACCCAAGCTCTTCGACCAACAGCTGTGATAGGGACTGAAAGAAAGAAAGAAAAAATCAGATATAGCATTTATGTGTGACATATTCAGTAAGCGCTTGACCCCAGCCAGCCCAGCCTCACCAGATGCAAGCTGCTCCAAATTTCAACAGAAATAATGGATGCTGAACAGCAGTGCTTTTGTGCTGCCCTTGTGGACAATATAGACCTCATCTCTGACGATCAGGGGTTGAGCTGGTGCCTGTAGAGCACAGGAAATAGGCAGAGGCTGAGGAGATGAACTGTGCTTTCCAATTCTCTCTGCAATGTTTCTGAGCTCCCTCCTCCTCCTTCCCCACACCTGTGCTTCTGCTGGCACAGTCTTGCCACTCCTGTCCTTCACTTGCATAGGATGGGACTGAAAAGGAGTCAGAGCCATTCATCACCCTTCTCTCGTCTCTCTCTTTGCATTTCACGCCACTGACCTGATCCCCTCTTAAATGAGCTCTCCCAGTCAACTAGGCAGGCAGGACAATTTGACAAGCTGAGGTTAGAGCATGTGGTGAGCTGTATTTGACTCACATCAGACCAACAAGGTCAAAGAAAGGAAAGGCCACTTTTTGTCTCTGACTCTTTGATAAATGCCCAACCTTCAAATATTCAAGCTCCATCAATACGGCATGTGTGAGTAGCTTTTTCTGCTCAGATGTAGCACGTTGGACCAAAGTATGAAATGATTTTTCCCAATATGTACTTGTTCCTCCTTTCCTCCCTCCCTGAGTGTTACAATCAGAATATTAGGAGCCATCCTCTCTTATTTAAAAGTATTGAAGAAAGGTGTTTGGGTGGAGGTTGTTTCTGAAGTTTTCTGATGAAAATGGCATGACTTCAAGGTTGCTTATAAAGCATCAGTTCTATTTACGTGCTGTTTTATAAGGAAAAAAGTTACTGTACCTCATCATTAGTCTGAGGCAGCCTACTACAACCAAATTAGAAAGGCAATGAAAAGCAAATCAGATATCTAATTGTTATGACAGCAGTGGTGTCAGCTTCCAAATGCTCATGCAGACAAATGTTTTGCTTTTGATGTCAGATGATTTTTCATGGAAACCCTGCTGTTGAACTTAGCATAGAGTGGCTTTTGAGTGCAAGCTGGGTATTGGAGTAGTCTCTGAAATGCTTAGGCCAAAGATTGGCGCAGCATTTTAGACTAGAAACAAGGGACTAATCCAGCAGTGGCCTATAGATCATTTCTTGAACAATTCACCAAAAAACAAGCAGCAAAGTAAATGCACTTTCAAACCAATTACAACCTGGAAGAATCTGTACTAAATTACGGTTTGCCTGAGTGGAATAATGGTGGTAAAATTTCTTAAATGAATGTTGGATTTCTCAGAGACTGATCATGTGCTGCAGGAGCTGAGAATTTTGATTTTGCAATGTTTGAAAGACAATTTAATATATATTTTATATTATTATGAACTAAGGATGGGGGTGAAATTGCAACTGTGTTCAACATACAAAGATTAGAAGCAGAACCAGCATGCTTGGGGACACTTGTGATTGGGTTGTGTGAATGCCCCCCTCCATAATTAAAGCCAGCACACAGCTACACCTAAACACCTGAGGAGAACTTACACTGATTCTCAAAGTGGACCTCAGAGATCATTTTTTGTACTATTTATTTATATTTACTAGCACATCATCCCCCCCCCCCCCGGTAGGAACACTGGGTGACTATATAACCACACACATATCCATATTAAAATCATATCAAATTCCTCTCATACTGTTCCAGAACTCCCAACATTCAGAGGGCTGGGTAAATAAATATGCTTTCAATGCATATTCCATGGGAAGGAGGTACACCACAAATAATTTCCTGGGGTGTGTGAGAGAGAGGGAGGCAGGAGCGGGGAGAGGATTGACAATTGATCTGTTTGGTGTGCTGAAATGAGTTGCTTATATGCCATGATAGTTTCGTATAGCTGTATTTTCCTTCTTAAATCATTCTCTGCAATCGCCTGACCATTTTTCTTGATTTTTCTCGGAACCCCCCTGGTTTGTCGATATCTGTCTGGTAATGAAATGTCCAGCAGTGAAAGCAGCATCCCAGCTGCGGTCCTGATGAACCACACTGAGAAGCTATTACACATCTTTCCCCCGCTATATATTACTCTGCTGTATGCATTATATAATTATGCTACCAGTTCCATAACTAAATGAATTGCTTTAGGAAAGAGGGCTGGAAATAGTTTCAGCCCAACATGCAGCTTCCAAAAGCAAATTCCAATTGATTAATGCTGTCAAAAGCCACTTGCCCCTTCACCCTCTTTATGCTGCAGTATTGCAGCTAATTGACCTCTGACAATATGATAGGCCTGTTTACCCATCTCCTCTGGCACTAGATGGTCCGTCCTTATAGGATTTCTCCCAGAGCCAAGTGTAATTCTCACTCACACACAGACTATATGCCAAAACAGACAGCTCTGGTTAGGGTGCATTCTGCAGATCCACTGCCATCACATTTCAGAGGGCAGAAGAGGGCAACCAAGATGATCAAGAGTCTGGAGACCAAGACTTATGAGGAGTGGCTGAAAGAGCTAGGTATGCTTAGCCTGGAAAAGAGGAGACTGAAAGGAGATATGATAGCCATCTTCAAGTATCCGAAGGGCTGTCACATGGAAGATGGAGCAAGCCTGTTTTCTCCTGCTCTGGAGGTTAGGACATGAACCAATGGCTTCAAGTTATAAGAAAGGAGATTCCAACTAAACATCAGGAGGAATTTTCTGACAGTAAGAGCTGTTTGCCAGTGAAACAGACTCCCTCGGGAGGTGGTGGACTCTCTCTCCTCGGAGGTCTTTAAGCAGAGGTTGGATGGCCCTTTGTCCTGGATGCTTTCGTTGAGATTCCTGCATTGCAGGGGGTTGGACTTGATGACTCTTGGAAGTCCCTATTAATCTATGATTTCACAAACATCCAGCAACTGGGATGACCAACTTGATTGAGATGATTAACAATTAAAAGCTTTATGTGGCGCCTTCCACACTGTCTGCAAGTTTAAGCCTGGCTGTGTTTTAGGCAACAGCCAGTTCATCTGCTGTCATCTTTAATTGCCAGAAATCAATGGGTGTTATTTACAGTCTCCCCAAAGACATTTTGAGATAGGTGATATTTTCTTCAGCTGAGCAAGTTTCCCATTCTTTGGTGCTTCCAAGTCTTTGTCTCATTGGAATGGCCGTATTGGTTGCCGGTTGGTTTTCCGGGCCCAATTCAAGATGCTCACATTGGTGTTGAAAGCCCTAAATGACTCAGGCCTCAAAAAGCTGACCCCTTGCTAGAGATCCCTTTGCTACAGACCCCTTGGGTATTAAGAACTGCAGAGGTGGCCCTATTGGTTGTCATTGAGATTTTGGGTATCCAAATAACTCAATAAGAGGAATGAATGCCTTTTTGGTTTTTTTTGTGACTGGATTTTTACCTCTTGAAATATGGCAACCCTAGCACCAAACATGGGGGGGGGGAGAGAGGAAAGGAAACTGCGTCCCCACCTTCCTTTTCTCCCGGTCATCAGAAGAGGGATGATGCAGTGGGGGATCCCCTGTTCACCACCTCCCCAGCCGCTGCATGAATTGCTATACCTGTAATTCATGTTAAGAGATCAATTCATGAAATTGATTAACATTATAAACAATGCCAGTTCAATTTGCTTATGAAGCTCTCACCACTGTATCCCAGCGAGAGCATGACTTCTGGGTTGCTGAAAGACGTGACACCCACCACCTTCTTTCTTGAAAATGGGAAATAGTAAGAAAACGTCTCTCACAAACGGAGTTTAGCCAGCTGTTTGAAAACAGCTGTTTTTATCCTCTCGTGGTGTAACCATCAGTGCATTTGTGCATGCCTTCCCCTGCCAAAGTTTACAAACTTGCAGTGCAGTTATGCTGATGGAGAATAAATACAGCATGCAGAAGTTTCCTCAGAAGAATGTGATTGGCCAATAAATGACAACTGAGATTTTCTTCATGTCTGGGATGCAGACATGAACCAAGCTGTTCACTCAGCTTCTGCTTTTGGAAGTGTTTTAAGAGACTTGAAGCAAAGGGTTTCGCAGCTGTTCTAGGATCTGAACGGAATCCGAGTGCTGGGTCTACCATTTTACTCTATTTACAAGCAATAATATTTGCTAGGAGTTCATTCCTGGTGGTATATTTGCTCTGTTGGTTGCTTACATCCCCCCAGAAAAACAGGATAATAATCTTCAGTAATCATCAGGGGTCATACAAATATGGTTTGTTAGGCTTGTAACAGGGGTGACAACTTGAATAAAATATTGCGGAGGCTCAAGTAATCCCTGTCCTGTATGGACACTATTTGAATGGCAGTGCCCATCAACTGGGGGAGAGGGGGCTCAACTATTTTATGGGGGGCTGAAGACTCCTCAGCCCCTAGGTGTTAGCTCCTATGGTTTGTAATTACATATACAAACTATTGGAAGCAGGAAAGAAGGGAGGGAGGGGAAAGTTGGTACAATTGCATTTGGTGTTTTAAGATATCACCAAGTGTGTAGCACAGAATTCACCTGTAATGATTGCTTGTTCATCTCTCTCTCTCTCGTCATTCTCTACAGCAGTGGTTTTCAACCAGTGTGCCATGACACCCTGGGGTGCCTTGAATAGTGGCCAAGGGTGCCACAGGCAACATTAGCCTCTGTCCCACTTTCCTTCCTTCCCTCCTCTGATGCCCTCTCATGTGTCTCTGCCTGTCAAAGGCTTGCACAGCTGTTTATGGCAGCAGCCCTGGCTATAAGCTCCACAGGCGAATGGTATCTCTGGGAGGCACCCCTCTTTGGGCAGGGGGGCAGCTCAGAGACCAGGGACAGCAGCAACAGCAGCTGCCCAGAGGACTCCCAAGGAGAGGACACTGGGGGAATGCTCCACAAGGGAAGGTGTTGGAAAAAGGGTGAGAGGTTGCCAGCTTTGCAGGCGAGGGGTGACATAACTGGGCTCCTGAGCCCCACAGGGGTGCTACAGAAAGAATGTAGTTGGTCAAGTGAGCCGTGGACTCAAAAAAGTTGAAAACCTCTGCTCTGCAGAGATCTACTCACAAGCTTCTGTGATCTCTGATCTAAGATTTTGAAGTTACTTCCATCTACAGTTGGAAACCTATTTCTGGGGTAATGGTCCACAGCCTATTCTGGCTCTTCATGTTAGATGTGGCCACCATGCACTGAGCTAGCCTTTGGCTGATAGCAATCTAGCTGCCTTGTCACGTCGGTGGTCCATACTTCAGGATCTCAGGCAGAGTCTTAGCACCTGGTCCTTGATCCTTTTAACTGGAGATGTTAGATGCAGAATCTGAGACCTTCTGCATGTGCCCTGCGACTAAGCTAAGGGTCCTTATATGAGTCAGCGAATAACAAACACACTTTACCCTATCCTTTCTGGTGTAGTTCAAGGCTTCTGCTATAAGTCTCTACAGCACAGTGTAACTTCAACAATGTGCCAGTTGGGCATCAGCAGCGGCAGTTGAATTCACTCATAGGAAGCTAGCAACCCTATCTTTTCTGTCCTTACATGTTCAGGTTTCCTTTTGTTGGCACTCATGTAAGTCATTCTGGCTCTCACAGTTGGCTGTTGCAACATTGCAGTTCAGTTTGCTATTATTCTCTTTGATGCTTGGAGACTTGTGTATGGCAGAAGGAACTGTGGGCTGGGACCAAACCCAGCTTGTTTGAGATTGTGAAGCAGATGTTCATTTCCATGTAAAATCTTATATTCAGGCGATATTTGTTTTCAATCTCAAGTTAAAACAACAGCAATTATGCAAATGACTTGGTTCTAAGTTAATTTGATGCAGCTCCAAACTCTACCATGGCTTATCTCAAGTCTGCTCAAGTTGTGACACACTACGTCAAATGCACCTTGTATTTGCACTCACTGACTCCTCATTTTTACTTTCTGAAGCAGTCGACCAAACCAGTTTATTGAATCTCTGGAGATTTGCTGGATTTATCTACTGCTGGTGTAGCCAAGATGGCACACTCAGATACTGTTAGCCTTCAACTCCCATCAGTACCAGCCAGTGTAGCCAATGTTCAGGGAGAGTTGTAGTCCAGCAATATCTGGAAGGCACCCAGTTGCCTATCACTGCTCTAACATTTGATTTAATTGTTTAATTACATGTCATGTGGCAATATGGGCTAGAGCACATTTCAGACCTGTTTTTATCTTTCCACTGCTTAATGGCAGCTTCTTTCTATTATCTCATTCAGATGTAATGGGAGAGCATGATCCCTTGATCTGAGAACATACTGTAGCAAATCTCAGGCTTATAAGCACCCCCTCTTCTTATTACATCCTTTGTATGGGAGGGAGGGGAGTTTAAAGCTGCTGTTTGTGGTTTGGAACAATCAACAGTTTACCATTAGGACCAAATGTAGGAAACTGTGGCTTGTTCAAATCAAAGTTAAGATATAGATTTATAACTATCTGTGGTTTGAAGAAATTAGAATTTCCTGAATTTGGGCATACCAGGAAACAGCAGTTTGTTCCAAATGGCAAATGGAAGGTTTAAACTTCCTACTTTTGAAGATGAAGTGGAAGTACACACTTTTATAATTGGAAACTATGGTCTGATATTAGTTTTATGTGTCAACACACCTGCTGTGTGTGTGTGGAAATGGTTTAGGTATTTTATTATTATTGTATTATTTGATTTTCTTTACAATACATGTTAGTAGTATTGCTGACATATTGCCACAATTTTCCTTTCTGTACAGGATGGAAGCAAAGCAGTTACAGCAATAAAAGTAGTATACTAGTCAGTTAAATTTTATTTGTTTGTTTGTTTTATTTATAACAATATGTATATACTGCTGTATCATAAAAAATATATCACAGCGGTTTACACCGCGGTTTTATACACAGTATAAAAACTAAACAATAAAATCATGAAAAGTTAAAAACAAGTCAAAAATGAATATAAATAAAAACAAAAACAAATGTCAATAGACCTTTTCTGGATGATGTACTCTTAACTCCCTGCATAGGCCTGGCAGAACAGAATCTTTTTTCAGCAGGCATTTAAATGTTGCCACAGAAGGCGCCTGCTGAATCTCAATTGGCAGGGTGTTCCACGGGACTTGGGTGATGACACTAAAGGCCCAGTTTCTCTGTGAGATACATAAAGTTTCCATCTCTCTCTTTAGAAACATAAAAGGATTAACTTTTAGTTCAACACCAGGATCCTAGTATGGATAACGGCAATTTTACTCAACTGGAGAAGCTGTCCTTTTTCAAATAGGTTGTTCTCGTGACACACATTGCCTGTGTATGAACTAGCGATGCCAAGTTAATGAAGCTCTTCCCTAAATGCATATAATGGGTCCATTATTTAGTGGACCAGCTTTCTATGTCATAGTGGGAGCTGAATTCAAAAGGTTTTTTAAAAAAAATATTATTATTCTCTCTGCTCTTTTCTTCATAGGAACAAGGCAAGATTGGTGTAGTTTTCAACATTGGAACAGTAGATATCTCGATCAAAGAAGAAAGCACCCCAGTCAATGATGGCAAATATCACGTCGTACGCTTTACCCGAAATGGTGGCAATGCTACTCTTCAGGTAGATGGTTGGCCAGTGAATGAACACTATCCTTCAGGTAAATGTCTAACTGAAAAATCTTTCTCTCTCATTCTCTCTTAAGGTATTAACCTTGGGCCTTAATACAGGAGCCGCACAGTATATTGGTGCACAGCGTACAAATATTAACAGCTCCACCTGGAGGAACAAAGAGCTGAACAAAATTTCTCTCAGTTTATAAAAGCTGAAATAATCAGATCCTGTTCACCATGTTGGGTATAAGGTGTTTTACGGAAAATCCATATTTTAAGGAATGGCACACATATGAAGTGCATGTAATGTGTCAAAAAACAACAACATACACATGTCAAATGTTGGGACCTCTGGATATAATCTGATTCTGCAGAGACAAAGTAACAAAAGTAGCTCTAACCAGTGCTTTTTTTCTAAAAAAATGTTTAGGGATACTCCCATTTTCCTACTCATTTTGAAATACTGCCCTTCAATGAGGCCAAACTTAGATTCACAAAATGTTTAGGGGTATGTGTACCCCTGCGTACCCTCAGAAAAAAGCATTGGCTCTACTCATAATCTGTATACTCTGGAATATTCCTGTAGGAAGTTAGGAAGAACATTTGCCATGTAAGTTGTAGACTGCTGCCTAAATGGTTTTGACAAACATACAATTGCTACTTGTGGCTTTTCTGAATCAATGAAAATGGGGTGTAGCATATGACGTCTGGGAAGGAGGAGCTACAATAAATTTAATATATCATGAACACTCTTGATCATTAACATTGGTACTGCTTGTTGTTGCTTTTCTTCCCTCTTGGGAAAGTTTCCTGTTACAGCTTCACCACCAGAAATTGGTGCTTGGAATTTCAGTAGCACAAAATTTTAAAATGATTTTTTAAATTTTATTTTTTAACTGCCTTCCCTTTAATCATCCATAGGACTGAAAAGCAACACTATCTGATTCATGCAATTAATGGAGACATTTAGTGGTGGTTTCCTATTAAGTTGTCTAGGACTTCCAGATTGCTCCTTCCCCTTAAACTTGCTTCGCTTTGCTGCGCTACTCACTCCTGCTGCTGAAGAAATCTATTGGCTAGTACGGTAAATGCACTGCTGAACCAAGATGGAAATACTGCTAGTTGGGCAAAGAAAGAAGATGCAGAGATTGCGAGTCTGTTTATTGTGGGTATACTGAGTTTCCTGTTTATTAATTTTGTTCTTCAATTAGTTTGTTGTTTGATTGAAATAGCACAGTTAATT
Organism: Podarcis filfolensis; assembly: GCF_964270895.1. Taxonomy (NCBI): domain Eukaryota; kingdom Metazoa; phylum Chordata; class Lepidosauria; order Squamata; family Lacertidae; genus Podarcis; species Podarcis filfolensis. The sequence continues at coordinate 108,516,578 of NC_139604.1, forward strand.
GACTATTATTACTTTTTTAAAAAATAAACTTTAATGATTTGGCACCCCTAAGGAAATTATTTTAGTAATCACATCTTAATTCAGGAACAATAAATAGAACCTCTCTTTCAAGTGATAACTGTATTTTCTCCCTCTGTAATGTGCTGTCATGCTTACAGGCCAAAGTAACAGTGAATATATATATATATATTTTATAATATATTTATTAAGGTTTAGGAATTTATATAAAACAGAAAAAAACAGAACAATAAAAAACAAAAACAATAAAAATACATACAATCCAAACAGAACACATACAAAACAAGTATAATTTCCATCCCTTATATTCATAAAACTTACTTTCCCGACCTCCTCATACCTCCCCTTTCTGTATTCCATTCTCTAATTAAGTCAATTCAGCAAATCCTTTCCCTAATTTCTATATAATTTTTAGCCTTTCTTTTCTTAATCACATAATCATTACAGCTTTTAACCCCTTAATTTCTGAATCAACATCGTTCTAGCCTTCAATAATTTTGCAATGTTTCTTAAGATAGTCCTTAAATTTCTTCCAATCTTCTTCCGCCGTCTCTTTTCCCTGGTCTCGAATTCTGCCGGTCATTTCTGCCAGTCCCATATAGTCTATCACTTTCATCTGCCATTCTTCCACAGTGGGTAGATCTTGTGTCTTCCAATACTTTGCGATGAGTATTCTTGCTGCTGTTGTAGCATACATAAAAAATGTTCTGTCCTTCTTTGGCACCAATTGGCCGACCATACCCAGGAGAAAGGCCTCTGGTTTCTTCAGGAAGGTATATTTAAATACCTTTTTCATTTCATTATAAATCATTTCCCAGAAAGCCTTAATCCTTGGGCATGTCCACCAAAGGTGAAAGAATGTACCTTCAGTCTCTTTACATTTCCAACACTTATTATCAGGCAAGTGGTAAATTTTTGCAAGCTTGACTGGTGTCATGTACCACCTATATATCATTTTCATAAGTAACAGTGAATATAAAGGGATATTTATCTATGGTTTGTGCCATATTGGGAGCTTCCTTCTGAAATTGCAAGGGCAGACTACAATATGTTTCACAGAGATGAGATACACACTCACTGAAAATCAGAAGAGAAAGCAGAAAACTTTGCCTTAATAGTTTGTGCTAAGAATCCAGTGTCTTATTCCCAGACAATGCTAAACTCATAGAAATACCCCATTTTCCTCTCACCATTTGACTTAATCTATCATTGACCTAAGAGTTCTCCTATTAGCCATGCTACAGCCTGTAGCAGTTTCTCAGGTACGAATCAATTTCACACAGTTTCATATCTAAGTCTGCTCCTATCCTTTTCTGCATTAATTTTCAAATTCTAAATAAATTTGAAATATCAGCATGAAAATTTGCATGTTGGATAAATTTTCTCATAAAATATACCTTTGTAAATGCATCTTAGCTCAAATAATCCTAAAGTACACAGTGGGTAGCACCTTAAAGACCAACTAAGTTAGTTCTTGGTATGAGCTTTTGTGTGCATGCACACTTCTTCAGACCAACACGGCTACCTATCTGTAAGTGGGTAGCAGCGATGTTCACAGATTCAGAGGCTGCAGAGCCTTCAGAGGAGATGATTCTCCCTTAAGTTGACTGTCAAAGGGTATCTATTTGGCTGAGATCACACACACACACACATTTCAATCAAATTTAAATAAATCTGCATATCACCTCAGTTGAAGGAAACCAATTATATAATCAAAAATATACCACTGGTTATCAAAGGAAAATGTCAATGTTTCCTTTTCATTCCCTGTTAGCCTAAAAAGTATGGATATATGTCCTTTAGTCACAGTATACCAATTTAAAATTGCCCTCCACCAATTAAGTAACTGTAGCTTTATTTGGTTACTCTGTTGATATGCAGCTTGCAGCCCAAACAGAAAAAGAGAGAGGAAAGTTCAGGATGCATCCTATAATTTGTTGTACCGTAGAAGCTGTTCATAAATTAGATGGTACCAAATTATGGCACTCAGGAGAAATTTGTAAATGTCACTGTGCTGCATTGTTTCACCTACCATACTAAAAATGTTTTGAAGAAGTAATTCTGTTGCTGCTTCTGCTTCAGAAGGCAGGAGGCTGAGGATTGCGACCGTTCTCAGCTATAGGTTGACCTTCCAGCTCTCCAAGGGAAGATAGCCATCACAAAATGACAGGGAGTCCAATTTAAGCTAGATAAGTTGTTGGGCTACAAGCTCTTCATTCGTATTCTAAAGAATCCAATGGACAATGGATACCTCGGCAATCATTTTGTGCAAACTGGTTTTTTTTTTGGGGGGGGGTTGCATTTTTTGCAAACCAAAATTTTATAATTTGTGGAAAGTGTGGTAGTTATGAAGTTCATTGTCAGCTAAACCACTGCATATGATATTAGGTAAAGGTAAAGGGACCCCTGACCGTTAGGTCCAGTTGTGGCCGACTCTGGGGTTGCGGCGCTCATCTCGCTTTATTGGCCGAGGGAGCCGGCGTACAGCTTCCGGGTCATGTGGCCAGCATGACTAAGCAGCTTCTGGCGAACCAGAGCAGCACACGGAAATGCCGTTTACCTTCCCGCCAGAGCGGTACCTATTTATCTACTTGCACTTTGACATGCTTGCGAACTGCTAGGTGGGCAGGAACTGGGACCGAGCAACGGGAGCTCACCCCGTCGCAGGGATTTGAACTGCCGACCTTCTGATTGGCAAGCCCTAGGCTCTGTGGTTTAACCCACAGCGCCACCCGCGTCCCTCGCATATGATATTAGTCAACAAGAAATCCACCATGTGATATGGGAAACTGGGGAACTAAAATAGATATTAGATTTATGTTATTGCACTTTTCCTCTTCTAAAGTAGGTTTCAAATAAATCCCGCTAATACTCCTATGAACTTCTAAAATAAACAAACAAATAAACCCTCCACAATTGTGGCTCATCTATCCAATTACAGACCAGAGCATCCAGCTCACTCCTTGGAGCTAAGAATTTTTTTATGCTGAAATTTGATGCCGCAAAGGACTTATTTACATTCCATTTCTTTGTACACAGGGATACACAACGCAACCTCATGTAATTTAAATGGCTTGGTAAGGGTGGGAACACCCGAAATATATGGATAATTAGAAGTTCAAACAAGCAGGGGTGCTAGTTACATAGGGCTATTTTAAACTGCGGCTACATAGTAGTGTATGGTGAATGTGGATAATCAAACAATTTGGATAATTTAAACTGGAACACTACAGTCTGCTGTTTCGGTTTCTGGGTTTTGTGAATATAGCCAGGTAATTAAAGAGCCTCTAGACATTTCAGTGAATGTTCATGAATAACCCCAAAGTAATTTATTTGCAGTACAGTTTGGCTAACTGCTAATTCTACAAAGATGCTTCAAACACAAAGCGATTACAAATGTTTCAAAAGTGATGGGTTAAGCAGAACATTAAAGAGAGTCACAAGCAGAATTAGAATTTACCATGTAGAGACAATCTCTACAATGACCCTTAAAACAGCTGATGAGTCTTGGCAGAACCCCGTACCTGAATCTTCAATGCTGGTTTTATCCCTATTAAGCATTTTCAGTGTGATTAATGGCTTCACCCATACAATAGCCATTGCGAGAATGGATCTGTGTCACATGCATCCGCTGCCTTAAATGCCACACGGCTTAAATTACAAGCATCTATTTTATCCCAATGCCACTGAGTGAGTTTTCTGGTCTTGTGAAAATGCTTAAATGAGGAACCTCTGAGTGAGTAGAAGAGAATAATGGGGCTCAGCCACTTATTTCAAGACAGAAGAAGACGCAGAGATGGGGGGGGTAACAAAAGTGAAGGGACAGATAGTTTTAAATACTGTAATGGGAAGGCCTATTAGCTTCTGGAAGATATGCCTGTGGAGCATAACTTGCGACTGCAGAACAGTCATTGGCTGTGTGTGTCCATTGTCCCAGAGGAACAATCATGGATGCTTTAGCTGAGATTCCTGCATTGCACATTGGACTAAATGACCTGACTCTTAACATTCTATGATTCTAATGATTATTTTTATATATGTGCTCCCGACAGACATTAGTAGCAGTAACGGGGAAATGCATGGACCAAAAATAGCAACGCAATTGAAGCAGATGACTATATGCCTGTCTCTCACCTGTTCTCATATTGCCCTCCCATGTGAGAATTCATGCAACACCCACGTGGTCTGAGAATAAAGTGGAATAACTTGTAGGCTTCCTAGTACTGAGTGATTTCTCCAAGATTGCTTTGTGATTTGGAGAATGTTGTCTCATCTACGAACTACATTCCTGATGGGTGCTAATACAAGTCGCTGAAGCCTCTTTCTGGCATGCTTTTATTGCATACAGCAAAGACTGTCATGTTTTGGACATTTCACTATAAAAAAGGACTAAAAAAAAACCCCACCCCTGAATCCTCAAGTAAGGAAAGAATCCAAGATGGTTAGAAGTGTTAAAAATAAATCTCTTGCCTTGACATGGACATAAGATAGGTACCTAGGTTTCAATTACTTCTGAGACAGGAGGCTCCCTCACCCCTTTCTGTCTTGCTCTGTTTGCTTACAAAATACATCTGGGGCTTTGCCAGAATGTACATTAATACGAACTTCACATTCTGTATGTTTATTCATCCATTGAATGCCTGAGCATCCTTCAGAGCTGTAGGAAGATTGTATAAAGAGGTGAGGGAGGGAGGGGTTGGACAGAGCTCTAGTGAAAACCAAACCACCTGTAATAATTAGTGTTGTGCTTCAGAGAAGCTGTTTGCCTTTTAAAGAAACACTTGTTTTCAAAGCTTGTATTTAGCTTTTAAAAAAGACACCCCCAAAAACCTTACTCTGTAGGGGGTCCTCCTTCTTCGTCTGACTCCATCACAACCAATAGCCATGCTAGCAAAGAAAGTGATGCTGTTATTAATTAGTTAATTGGCCCAGTTTTCCACAAGGTGGTAAGAAAGGGACCATGGCACAGTTGCAGATCAGCAGGCAGTAGGCTTCAGGTTTTATCACTGACATCTCCAGTTAACAAGATGTTCCAGGTCACGGGGAAGTCCTCTGCAAAAGACTCGAGAACTGTTGCCAGTTGAAGAAGACAGTACTGGGCTATACTGAAAGTCATCAGACCTGATGTAAGGTCCCAAACCTGTATATGGACTAGGGAAGCCTGACTAATTGGAACCTTGTGAATTCCCATGGGAACACAGCAATCCTTCAGAACTTAATAACCCTTTGAATTTTGCACTTCTCTCAAAATGTTGTAGTGCAGCTCTGGGCTATAAAATAAAATAAAATAAAATACACCTGAGAAGGTATGTTTTGCAAGAAAAACAAATGTAGAATTGTTGAGGGAAATCTGTTAAAACAATGCTTGAATGTGGCTTTCTATGTAGTTTTTAAAAAGCATTTACTGCCCATGATGTAATGCTTGAGTCATCTCTAATTGCTGGACCAAGACACACCAAACACTCCTCTGGAGCTGCACATTATGGGGATATTTTGCTGTGGTATTTAAAATATATTTTGTGCCATTTGTCTTCATTACTGATGTGACTGACGAACTCCTGATAAGCTTCCAAGGGACTCACTGGATTATGGAATTCATGCCATGGTGAACATAGGAACACAGAAAACTGTCATACGGACTCAAAGCATTGCCCATTTAGTTCTGTATTGACTGCATTTCCTCCAGATTGCTGGCAGGGATCACTCCCAGCCCTGACTGAAGGTGCCAGGGACTGAACCTGCCCCTTTGCATGTAATATATTTGCTCTCTCACTGAACTTCTGCCTGCAGGCAAGCAATATTATGTAAAACTGTGGCCTTCCAGATGTTGTCGAGTTACAATCCCCATCATCCTTGATCATTAACCACGTTGACTGGAACTAAAAGGTTGGAGCCCAGCATCTGTAGAGCCATAGTTTCCCCATCCCTGGCATAAAGGCATTTACGGAGCAAATATTTGAAAGGATTCATGTGAACGAACCAAACTGCATATTGTAGAGGAAAGCAGAAACCTTCCAGGGTCATTGCCAGTCTGGAGAAAGTTGCTTCCCAATGCCAATTATATTGATCACTCAAGGGATCCAAGGGAAACTAAAAGCATGCTTACTGGTATGGAAGTCCAGCATGGCTTATTCCCTAATAAGTTTGTTTAGGATTGGGTTCGCTCCATACCCCTCCACCCCCAAGATATTGTCCAAGGGTGTGGCCTGAAAAGCAAATGATACATTCTTCTTCTTTGGCGATCACTCAAAGCCGTGTAAGTTTGTCTTCCATAAACATGGTTTTAACCATGAGTCCGTAAGTGACTGTGGAGGCCAGTTCTGGATCCACACATCATTCCACAGTGGGGACATAGGTTTCCAGGCGGGAGTTGATCATGGTGAGGGTTTGCCAAGCATGCCTTCCTCTTAGTACGTTTCTCCCTCTTGTCCTGAGCTCAAACATCTTCAAAGTCCATGACACTTTTAGAGCACTCACAGGCCAGTGTTTCCCAGTTGCTGGTGTTTATACCACATTTTTCTAAGATTTGCCTTTAGAGAGTCTTTAAACCTCTTATTAACCACCAGCATTACACTTTCTATTTTTAAGTTCAGAATAGAGTACAGTAGCACCTTGGCTTATGTTACCCACGGGTAATGTAAACTTTGGGTTGAGAAAGCGGCAAACTTGGAAGTGTTCCGCCGCATGCGCAGAAGCGGTCCCTCTGGTTGCGAACACATCAGGATCCAACCGGAGCTCCGGAACAGATCCTGTCCACAACCGGAGGTACCACTGTAGTTGCTTTGGAAGACAATAATCAGGCATCCGCACAACATGACCAGTCCAATGAAGTTGATGTTGAAGAATCATTGCTTCGACACTGGTGATCTTTGCTTCTTCTAGTTACAGGTAGGTAGCCGCGTCAAAACAAAACAAAAAAAATCCTTCCAGTAGCCCCTTAGAGACCAACTAAGTAGCCCCTTAGAGACCAACAAAGACCATTGGATTCTTATCTCATTATACATGATAAAGCTATTTTTAGTCATCTCACCCCTTGCTTTTTCCTGTAAGACCAATTGCAGTCGTTAACAGTCGTCAACAAGTTTGCCACACCTATCAGCCAATCACCCATTCCCACCACCCTTCTGAGTAATACCCCTCCCCACCCTCTCACTATATATAAAGGTCTGGTGACTTCTGTTGCAGTGTATCTGAAGAAGTGTCCATGCACACGAAAGATCATACCAACAACAAACTTAGTTGGTCTCTAAGGTGCTACTGGAAGGAATTTTTTCATTTTGCTTCTTCCAGTACACTGCCATTAGTTCACCTGTCTTCCCAAGTGATGCAACAATGAGGTTGAAGTTCCGAGACAATGTCCCATCCAGGAACTGACCAGACATAGGTATGGTTGATTCCTAGATGGAACACTGCCCCATTTGTGGAATTTTATGAAAGACAGGTGGGATATAAATGCAAAAGTAAATAACATAAACATTTCCCTCTCCAGCTAGCAACTGTAGATCAGGTGCACAGGAGCAAGCCTCAGCATTGTGAAGGAAGTGTCTGTTCTTTGCAGCTCAAAAAAAATGGGGTCAAATGCTGCTACAAACCAGGCAGCAAAGATCCATGGAGTTTGAACTGCATTGAATTCTAATTTCCTTGAAGATGTCTCCTTTTTTGTCCAGCTCTTGTTCACCTCACGCCTTCCTCTTTTATCTCTTTTTCCAAAAGAGTTGTATTCTATACAATGGTTAGTCCATTTCTTAGAGCATCTTCCCACTTGGGGGTGCCGTGGGGAAGGTGTTTCTTTTCTTCTTGACTTCCTTTTTTATTTTTAAAATTCTATTTAGGTGTTTTTTTTATCAGCCAGCATTCTCCATTCTTCCCTCCTCTGTGATTTCCCAGACATGAGATAAATAGCCTTGTATCTTACAAGCTAAATACAATTACTGCTATCAAAACCAGAGCCTTTCTCTCCTTGTAAACGTCTCTTGGAAGCTGATAAGCTGTTCAAGGCAAACTACGGGCTTCTGCTTAATCCTGAGATTAAACATAACCACCCAGAAGACAGCAAAAGATAATATTTGTGGGGGAGGGGTTGAAGGGGAAAGTGAGATTCTCTCCTAAGATATGAGGAGAGGACATACAGACGACTCAAGGTTATTTGTAAAGGAATTAGCCAAAACATAGAAGAGCATGAGATTATGATGGGCTATTTCATCTGATAATGCCTAGGCTGTTGTAGATCCTAAAGATGAGATTTAGCAGAAAGACCTTTGGGACCAAATAAGAGAGCTGGGGAAGAGAGATGTGTATGTATAGAATTGTGACTAGTCATTGGGGGAACTGATTCCACCAAACAGATCACAGTGGAGTTGCTAGGCAGAATGTAGACTGATCCATGCCATTCATGTTATTGCTTCAGATGTGACACTGACAAGGTTTGTGAAAACTGAAGAAGTGTCAGTTGTCAAGAATAAAGGATTTAAGTCCACCCTGCATCTATTATCAAAGACCTGTTTCTGGTGCAATATCACAAACATATACACCCTCTCGGCTTTTGAGCATGATTTTAGGGTTATGGTGCTGATGCCCGTACTTTTGCTTTTATTAGCGGCTTGGTTGTTTATTTCAATTGGCTTTGTGTTTTTACGGTTGCTTTAGTATAAAGCTTGTTTGCCACTTTGAAAATCTTATTACATTTATTTGCTACATTTTAAAATAAACATGAGTCATCCTTCAATCTGAAAAGGGTGATGTGAATAATCATAACCATAAGAAACAAGGAAAGGATGGCTATTTCCCCTTGTGTGTGTGTGTGTTTAATCCATGGGGATTCTGATCGGCATTTGTCATGGGTGGCATGATAGAATGCTATTTATTAAGGAATATGAAATGCAAAATAGCTTGATTTTGAGCATGGCATGCCACAGATACTTCTGTTACCTTTCACTCCTTCACTAGGGTTGTATGAGGGTTGCCCCATTTTAAGGAAGGTTTTGGGGAAATTCAAGAAACAGAATGTAACATGTATACATACAACTTTATATGCACTTACCTAGGGATACAGGACATTTGTACTATAAATATCCCTTCTGGCAAAGTGAACCAGTTGGCTTTACTTGTACCATCTCCTTCTACCACGATGTATACAAGATAATGAGGCATGTATCATCAGGCTAGATTTCTGTGTTACTTTAATCTTGAAAGGGAAAAACTGGGTTGCCATCATACAAATGGTTTACATGTCCCATATCATGAATTACATGGTCCAGTTGGGTGCATAGACTTTCAGCCCTACCCTCAGTACAGTATTGATGAAAGGAAAATGGGCAAACCAGTCTAGTCTTGACTAATGGCATCTGTTAAGAGCTGATAACATTTTAGTCTATTCCAAGCGTCGTTTTCAGGGAATTGGCTAGATTCTAGTCTCTTTAAACTCCCTCTGCTCTTTATGGCATCTGTATTAGAGTCTATGAAGTGACCTTAACTTTGAATTTCCGTCAGTGTTGTGGGCAGTTTGAGAAGATCCCCAATGGTGCTTTTTCATAGCTGGTGTTTTCACTGATTAATTTTTCATCTTTTACTCATTTTGTGGGACTTAAATGAGCCCTCAAATGCTTCCCAGCCATGTGGATCAGAGACTGACAGCCTCTCTTCAGACACATTGACTGCATCTTATAAGAAGCTCAAAATAAATTAAAAGACGGAGTTAATAAAACAGCATTGGGGGAACGCGTGTTTTAGAAGATGGTGCTGTAGCATATGTTGAAAGATCTGCCAAGAGGAATGATTAAAGCATGACAAGTTGATAAAATCAAGAGCTAATTGTAGCTTGTCACTCCAGGGTTAGAATGTGTGCATCAAATTTATGAAAGCTAAATCGAAACACAAACATGATTGGGTAGCACATGTACATACAGTTACCTCTTCCCAGATGCACTGAGAAACTTCTGCAAATGTAGTTTGTATGCACGTACACAGGGCATATGTGCATGAGAACACCACCTTTGCAAATCTTAGTAGGTTTGGGTCTTGGCAGTGCCTGCATGGATCACGCTGCCTGAGAACCACATCTGTGGCACCTTGGGACCCATGACGTTTCACTTCAGAAACAAGAGCAGCTCATCCAGAACAAAACAAAAAACAAAAACCCAGGGAGATACTTAGATGAAGAGAATTTTGGAACCATCCCGCAATCCACTTATATGGCATATGTCAATAATTCTACCTCACTCTAAAAATAAGTCCCATTTTATGTGTTCTTGAATCTTTGGTTTTCCAGGCATAATTTGAATAAATAATTCTTTTTTTTCTTTTGCTCCTTGCCATCAGGAGTTAAACAATCATGTTTGTGTAGGTTGCCACAGCTGAGGAAAAGAGAGTTGGGGTGGGGGAGAGAGAGAGATTGAACAAGGAAGGGAAAAATCTGTTCATGTGGTGGGGAAACATGACTGACCACATAGCATGTGATGCAGTTCTGTGCATTGTCAGTGTGAACTATCCCCCCTTCTTTTAAGGGGAAAGGATGACATGAATTGTCGATGCACATGGCCATGTAACGTTACATTATAGGCATTGTGGGAACTGGTGATGTCATTCATCCTGTTTCCACAGATACATTTCTTCCTACTTTAGCAATGTGAGATTAATTATTACCGGTTCACCTGCAGATCATCTTATGACGTTTTCATGCTGTTGACTGCAAACCTTATGTGATGAGGGGGGGTGTTATGGCAGAGATGGAGAAGCAGCCTATGTGGATCATTGCGCAGTGGGAAAATTGTGCATGACAGTTCAGCTCAGACAACCTCCGGGTACTAATATTGCTACATTTTTCTGTCAGGTTACTTCTGTTTCAGTTTTCTGGTCAAATGGAATAATAACAAATATTCTGAAGACACACACCCCTCCACGGATGTGCGTGTGTGTGCGCGCACACACACACAAACAATAAACAGCTGGCCAGAGGGCTTGGCAGCTTGAGCAATAACTTTGTGCTTTCCAGACCCACTGCCTGCAGAAAGAACAGTGCCAGCTGCAATCCCAGCCCAGCCCAGATGACGTGCAGTGGTGACAGAAGGAGCTTAGACACACATGTCAGCATTTCCTTTGCTCAAAGAAAGGCTGCAGAAAACAAAGCCATTCGGATGAAACAATATGTTTTTGTTTAAAAGGAAGAGGATCAGTTGTTGGAGAGCGCTCTGTCCTAGGTTCATGATCTTGCTGCAGGATTTGGGAAACAACTGAGCTCTGAATTCAGTAGTCAAGAACTGAGGCTAGTGGGCCAACTGTTCAAAATTATAGGAGAAGTCTTCTTGAGCATGCATACTTTGCCCACAATAATCTAAGCATGTAGGAGGCAAAGGGGCAGCATATCCTGTTTCTCCGCCTGACACGGAACAAGAATGTGCCACGCCACAACACCAAAGCATCCCTTAACCTGTGGCGATGACCATGGAGGTTTCCGGTGAGATCTTGATGAAAACTGGCACCATTTCTCCAGTGATGGCAGAGCGCCCATGGGGGTGTCAGATCTTTGGCTTTCACCGCCCAAGTTGGCTGCTTCACCTTGCCTAATGGCTGAGCTGGCCTTGAGGAGGAGGGGCAGGGCTGTGTGTGCTGGCCCAGGCCTCACACAGTAAGATCTGAAAGGGGTTTGTAAGTAGATTTTCCTGTATGTACCACACTGGGAGAGCCAGTGTGGTGTAGTGGTTAAGAGCAGTGGACTCGTAATCTGGTGAACCGGGTTCAATTCCCTGCTCCTCCACATGCAGCTGCTGGGTGACCTTGGGCCAGTCACACTTCTTTGAAGTCTCTCAGCCTCACTCACCTCACAGAGTGTTTGTTGTGGGGGAGGAAGGGAAAAGAGATTGTTAGCCGCTTTGAGACTCCTTAGGGTAGTGATAAAAGCGGAATATCAAATCCAAACTCTTATTTATTATTATTATTTATTAAATTTGTATAGTGTCCTTCATCCGAAAGTCAGAAGGTGGTTCACAGCATAAAAATAAAAAATGAGAACACAAACTACACGGTAAAACCAGTAACACCCTCTCCCACAAACAAATTTAAAAGGCCATTGTCTCCATGATTTATTTTTTTAAAAAAGCATTCATTTACAAAGGCAGATGGGTTGTTTTAACTTCCTCTTCTCCACCTGTCCCTGGCAATAAACTGGCTTAATTTTAATAAGCAACAAAACACCTTTGATTAAATTGTAATTAAACAGCACTTCTTTTACAGTTCCTGATCTGATTGGCTGCTTTCCCTCTATGTCAATTCCAGGTTGTTGTTTTAAGTTTTAATGGTTTAGCTGGATTTGAGTTGTCCAAAAGAAAACAGGTATATTATACAAATATTCTTTCAATTAATCCTTTTCCTGCTTCAGTGTGGTGCCAGTGTGGTGTAGTGGTTAAGAGCGGTAGATTCATAATCTGGGGAACCGGGTTCGTGTCTCCGCTCCTCCACATGCAGCTGCTGGATGACCTTGGGCTAGTCACACTTCTCTGAAGTCTCTCAGCCCCACTCACCTCACAGAGTGTTTGTTGTGGGGGAGGAAGGGAAAGGAGATTGTTAGTCGCTTTGAGACTCCTTAGGGTAGTGATAAAGCGGAATATGAAATCCAAGCCCTTCTTCTCTTCTTCATAGACACTATGAAACTTTGGTTGATGTTGGTACCTGGCTTGTTCAAACTAGATCAGGAGGAGGGCCAGCGGAACAAGCAGAAGACCCACTAGACATGGGCCCTGCCACTAAGCCAGAGACTCTTGATCTGGGTTCCCCTGAGGAACTGTCACATTCACCATGAAGGCCCTATGTCTCCCAGTGCCTGTTCACACACAATGCACCCACAATGCATCTGGCTACAGACCAGATGAATCTTTCTGACTTACTTCTCAGAAAGGAGAAGGAACCATTGCGAGGTAGATAGGGCAACTTCTTCTTGTTGGAAGAAGTTGTCAGCTTAGAGCTGTCCAAGGTCCTACTGTACCAGCATTAGCACATTGCCGACTTACCTTGTTGATGGCCTGATTATGGCTGCCATCCTTTTTGACACCTGGGTCTAAGCTGCAGGAACACCCGTTGGACCTGTGAGCTGCCACTCAAGCTCAGTGCACTCACATATTCTGGAGTGTGAAATGCGAGGCTTAAGTCTAAGGTAGTGTGAGGTAGTGGGTAGTGTTTTTGGACACAGAACCAGGAGACTGGGATTCAAGTAGTTACTCAGCCATGAAGCCTACTGTTGGCTTTAGTTTGGTCACCAGCTTGTGGTTCACAGCCAGCAAAATTTCTTAAGCGTCCTTATAAAGTTACCAGTATAGATGTTTTACACTACAGAATCTGGAATGTTGTACATTTTGTGCCAGGGAACTTAAAGGAAAGATTCAGCAGGAAAGTGGAAGTTAAGAAGTAGGATGGTTTTTGTAATCATAAAGGTTTCTTGAGGCCAGGAGAAACTTAGGGACAAGTTCACCTGGGTGATCACAGGACTAACTTTAGTTGACTTTCTTTTCTCACTCCACTGCAGTCTTGCCTGCTAATTCTGTCTCTTGTTCCTGGTGCTTTTTAGTGCCCATGTTATCTTTTGTTCCAAAGCCTGTGGGTTGAGGTAGCCTCGGTGTGAAGTTCAGCTCTTGACAATAAAAGCATCACAATGAGAGGAATGAAAGACGAAGGCAAGGCTTAAAGGAAATGGCAGGATCAGAAGGAAAGAGGAGGTCAAGGTCATCGTGGACTAGAGGAAATGAGAGGACAGAAAAGAAAAGCTGAACCAGAATAGCAAGTTCTCTAACTTTTTCAAACAAGGAATGCAGTGAGAAGAAGGACAAATGCTTGGGAACTGAAGCAAACTTGAATAATGAAAATAGTTTTCTCTTCTGTTCAAGTCCCTTAATGATGCTTTTTCAGTGGGGAAACTGAAGCACAAGTAGGTTACCTTGATAGGTCTGTGCAAAAGTTAGGAAAGAAATGAGATGGCCAGGCAATTTCTTGCAAGGCTAGCTGTACTTAGTTGATGCCTCTCTGTGTTTTCCTTTAATTTTCTTTTCCTTTAATTTTCAAATGGACTACTCTGTGGACAGACTAAAAACAGGTTTCACATAAATTATTCTTTGCAGGGAATAACAAACCTAACAACATTATTCAGGAAAACCCGAAAACACAGTACAGTGTTCCAGGATGCACTGACGGTGATGATGATGATTTCAATTTATATACCGTACTTTATCCAAAGAAATCTGACATATTTGATTCAGATCGTAAGCTCATGCTAGTTAGTATAGAATTACGATAGCTGGGAAGTTTATTACGACATCCCTTTTTCTACTAGTGAACCACTAAGGAGTGGAAGCAGCAGCACCCATCTTCAGATTTATTCTCACAGTGGACTTACATTATCACCATCCCTTAAAGTTTTGCAGTAATAGTGTTCGAGATTTGACTACCCTGGGATAAGTGCTGAAGCCATAGGAGTTTGGCTTGGCTGGGCAAGACAGCAGTTTTTATGGTCTGCTCTTACACAGCCCCTTCATCTCTCTCATTTGTAATTTCCTGACAGTGAACTGAGTACCTTCTTTTCAGGGGATTACCTGCCCCTGCTTTTGGGGAGGCACATTCATGTGACTTTCATGAAGTCCAGTATGGTGTAGTGGTTAGAGTGGTCAGACCAGGACCTGGGAGACCAGGGTTCGAATCTCCATGGTCATGAAGCTCACTGCGTGACCTTGGGCCAGTCACTCACTGTCATGGTATTGCTAGAGAATGAAGGGGAGGAGCAGAGACAGGCAGAGGAAGGGGGGCAGGAAGTGGCGGTGGAGGAAAGAAGGGAAAGCCAGGAGGAAGGACAGCTCACAGATGTTGGACCAGAGCCTCAACACCACACAGGAAGTTCTGGCATGGACAGTGAAACAATGCCTGTTCCGTCTGCCAAGGAAAGGAGAGTGTTAAAGAGGAGGGGACAGAGACATCACATGAAAATTCCACGCCTTTTCTGTTAGAGAAGGGGCAGGCATAAGGCACTCCCAGAATCTGAGCCAGAGGATTCGGATGCATGATTGTAACGTGCTGCTTGTACATATGTAAAATAAAGACTGTATATATGTATCTCTGAGTGAGCAGAGGCATTTCTTGCGGAGAGCATTGACAAGCCATCACACTCACTCTCAGTCTAACCTACCTCACAGAACCATGTACACCACCTTGAACTCCATGAAGGAAAAGATGGGATATAAATGCAATAAAATAAGTAAATAAGGAAGTTTTGGGCACATTTCTTGCTTCTGGTATTCTGAGAAGTTACTGGAAACTTCAATAAATTTTGCCTGACTCTTGTCAGCTTTCTGCTTTCACCCCTCCCCCCACCCAGTGTCTGGGGTGGGGTGAGGGGATGGCCAAAAATATTGGCTCAGCACTATGCTGTTCCTAACTGTCTCAACATCCCATTATGCCCACTTGTGAACTAGCCAGCCATGATATGGGGGAATGGTAGTAGGTTAGTGGTAGGGCATCTTCCCAAGTTTCTATGCTGACGTGGATATCCTGAGGTGCACGGCAGGGAAAAGGGGAGATCATTATTCAGCTATCAAGGCTTTTAGCTATTGATTGATCCATGGTCAAATCACCTTTTAAAAGGCAGATGGCCACCACCTGGCACAGGGCTTGCAAATCTGTTGTCCAAAGAGCCTAGCAACAAGCTGGTTCTGCAAGGAACATCATTATGACATCAGATGATTGATAGGTGGGTTGTCCTGCCCACCTGTTAGAGTTGGCCTGTGGAGGTGGCTGAAGATTAGCATCTGGCCTGTCAGGCCAAACAAATCCCCTGTCTCAACTTACACAAAACTGATAGCGCCCCAGTTGTAGAATACTCCCCCTACAGTAGATAGGTTCTCTTGGTACCTAATTTCTTCTCATTTTTCCCCAGCTTTTTCGATGTCGTTTTAATCCTTCTGACTGTTTTATGTTGCTTTTATAATCTTTTAGCATTTATTTATTTTTTGTATTTACATTTTAATGTATTGGGTTTTTTTCTAAGCCACTTCAGGGAATATGATTGAAGGGTGGTATTAAAAATACTTAAGAGTATCTTTTAGAAATAAATATTAGTCACAATTTCTCCTTTAAAAACATGTCTTTTACGTCACCGTGAAGCATTACTTTTGTTTTCTTGGATGCCAAATTGCACTGCCTGCCTTGATAATTTAGAACAGATGTGTGTGTGTGTGTGTGTGTGTGTGTGTGTTGTGCAGCATTCTTATTAGCATCTTCAAGAAGAAGAGAGCACATCAGATTGTATTCATATTCCCACCTGGAAGCAAATGCCCAGTGCAATTTACTGGAACTTTTTTAAAAAAAAATATTTTTTATTAACTGGCCAATCACATCAAATTAAATCACATCACATAAATTCCAAATTACAAAGCCAAATTTTTAAATTTGTTGGGGGAACCCATACTTCAAGATCCAAAGGGGGATTCAGATCATCTTCTTATTACTGCGTTAATGTCCAAATCAGTCCCAATCAATCCAGACAAAATTCATAATTCTATCCAGTCTTATCTTGGTGTTTCCACATCATATCTTGTTCATATAATTTCTATTTTTCCTTTACGATCTCTTCTGTTAGTCTCCTTAAGCTGATAAGCAAAATAATAATCCTGTGTGGATTTCCTGTTCCTCCACTAAGTCCAGATGGTTTCCATATATCTCCTTCGTAGATAACATCGCTCTTTCCATCATAAATTTGGCATTTGTTGCTCTTAAGTCCCACCGAGAAGTTGATCCACGATATGTAAACAACTCTATTTCTCTCTTTCTCCTCCCAGACCCAAGAGCTCCAACAATGCCTCCCAAAATGGCGACGGCATTTTTAACTGCGTCATTCCAAAACTCTTAGCTTTCCAGCTTCATCTTGAAACATTGCTTTGGTTCGAAAGTTTACTGGAACTTTTGAGCCGTTCTGCCCCACTTTTAACAGCGGTAAAAGTGTTCAGAACAAGATGCAACGTCTGTCATTGTCTGAATTGTTCTTTTATTTCTGCGGTCTGAGAACCCATTTTGGCTTAGAAACTGGCTGCATGAACTAAAGTCTGGATTGAGATCGTCTGAGTTTTTGTTTAAAGGGGCAGGGAGGGAAGAAAGAAAACACGCCGTTTAGCTGTGCAGGAGAAGAATCTTTGTGAAATGCTGAATGAGAAAAAAATAATACGAGTGGTAAGAGTTGGGAAATGCTAACAGAGTGAGACAAGCTGAAGTGAGTTAGGATGGGGCAGAGTATCCCTCCATCAGCAGAGAGCAGTTCTGTCTGTGATGCTCACACCAAAGAAACCTGGGTGCTGAAAGTTGTTAGGAGACCCCTCACAGGGACAATTTCCAGCACAGACTTAACAGACTTCAGTTCCCAGGATTATTTGAGGGAAGCCATGACTGTTAACATAGGGTACAATTGCTTTAAACCTATGGTATGGATGTGGCCTTAGAGCCTGGCCCAGTGGCGGAGCTTCATGCTCTGGCACCAGGGGGTGGAGAGCAGGCCGGGACAGGGCTGGCACATGTCCCAGGGTGTGACTCACCACCTGTAGGGGTATGGCCCATGTCCGGGGGGCGTGGTTTGCATCCTGGGGGCAGGGCATGCCGCCTGCAGGGGCATGGCGTCCAGTGTGGGCGGGGGGGGGGGGGCAACTGCGATGGCACCCCACTGGGATTGCGCCACCGGAGGCGGTGCGCTCCCCCTGCGCTCCTCTACCTCTGCCAGTGGGCTGGCCAGCATAGATTTCACAGGTGAAATGAACAGGCCTTTCTTTGTCCTCTTGCATTCTCACATTGCTTTTATCCATGTTAGCAAAGGGGATGTGCATACCTTTGCTGGGTCTATCTTCTATTTAGCTTCTTGCTGGAATTTTAGAAAATATATTTGCTTTGTGACTCAAAAGATCTTCATCCTTTAACGTTTAGTGTCAGAAGTGTCAGGGATGAACTAGTTCACACACTTTCCTGGCCAATATGCACATATAATTGCTTGTGCAATCAGTGCAGTATTAGAAGGGATGGTTCCTGTGAGCTCATGACTCCTCCTGCACACAGGAAAGGTGATTCCTATTCTGCTGTCAGACCCGGTGGGATATACATCACCAAATTAATTAATTAATTTTCTGGTTTTCAGAAGAGGGACTCTATCGTCTCAAAGTTTACTTTCTTTGACATTACTCCTCTTGTAAGTAGACTCTTCTTAGCAGTTATATACGTCACATCGACTAGGAAAGACACCATATGTACCTGTTCAGAGTCATGCTAATATATATGCGTAATGATACTCTTCATTCAGATGGCTTGGGATATGCAGTTCTATTTTTCTAGAAAAATAGTTGGCGGAACTCACCATGAACACCAGCCACCCTTGTTCTCTTAGAACGGCAATGATGCCCACCTGAGAGGTGCTGGAACTGAGTTTCTGTGAGTTCCCTCTGAAAAAAGCACTAGATCTTGGGGTGTGAGAGCATTGGATGTCTGCATTTTGTGCTTCCAATGTGACATCTGGAGAGGAAATTTGTTTGTCACTCTTCTGTTGATATTCATGGGGTATACAAACATTTTATGACCATACATAGGACAGACACACAACTTCCTCCTTCAGTTGTCACACCAGAAGCATAACAAGCAGGGGTATGTGAATCACTTGTGTATCCGTTCCTCATAACTATTATTATTATTATTATTATTATTATTATTATTATTATTATCATAACTAGTGAATCCTTTCTCCGTGATAATGTTATAATCTGTGGAAGCCTCTCTCCAGCCCTTCACCATATGTAGTTTAAACTTACTGAATTATACTTATCCAATATAAGACGAGATTAATACTTGCACGAAAGCCTGTGAATTCAGTTTGGTGGTGATAGCAACATTCCTAGATTGATTACTTCTTTCTTCCAAATATAGATCAGGCAAAAGATGGTAGGATGTTTTCAATGGTTATTATTTCCCCATAATGTGTTTTGCATTGAGATACAAATGATGAATAGATTTCTGGGGGTTGATTATAAGAGGCAAGGAAGTCTGTACAAAGGGGAAAGGGTTTTAAAATCACTTTGGCCACAAGTAGCAAAAATAAATCAGTAGATTATTATTAATGTTTTATGAATGATGAGTCCGGTCTCTGCAGTCTTTCCACTTACATGAGAAGATTCCATTGGTACTTTATTGTATAGACACTTTCCATTAACGTCTCTTCTCTCTGTCAAGAATCAGATTTTGACTCCAAAAATATAAATGAGGTGTGGGCAACCTTTGGTCCTCAAGACATTGCATCCCTTCCTCCCTAGCCAATGGCCATGCTTGCTGGAGCTGATGGGGGCTGTAGTTCAACAGCATCTTGGAGGGCCAAACGTTCTCCACACTCGATATACAAACAATCAAATGCTTATTAAAGAGGTGGTTATTTCATAGAGCTGTGCTTCAGGGGACAACATATAGCCCAAGGTCACCTAAAGTACTACTGCTATGGCGTTTGTTCTCTAAGATGACCAACCAAACTATCCAATCATTTTATGAACTATGGTTGAATGTAATTTTTCCTGTAAAAGTATTTTTGTTTTCTGATAAAGTCTGTGTTGTTTTCATTAAAGTTGCTGCATGGAAAATAATAATTTGAAATGCAAAGAATATTTTAATGAATGAGATTTTTGCAACTGGCACAGTTTCCTTCTCTACTGAATATTTTATGTGTACAGTGATAATGAGAAACTTGTCCTTTAACTCAGTCTTGTCCATGAAGTACGGAGATGAGCACATTCTCATGCACATGTTCTTAAAGCTTTCTGAATAATGGTTCAGATAAATGGGGAAAAATAAAGTTAAAAAGGAACATGAAAAGGTGCTAATGCTGCAGTATAAACTTACTTGAATTTTCAGGTGTCATTTGATTTTTCCTAGCATTTTTCCAGGTATGGGATTACTGAAAGTTGCTTTCTGCAAAAAAGCAAAATAACAATAATAAAACATAAACTTAAACATAAATTTAAAATCAAAATCTTTAAAGATGTGGTAGAGACTAGTTGTGCATTTCCTGGTTTTGAAGAAGGTCTAGGTTTTGACTGAAGCAGGCATTTTGAGTTTTCTTGTAGGGTTTGATACGTTATGCATGTATGCTATACATTTTTCAATGTAAAGTATATTGAATTTAAATTCATGGAATTTAAGCAAAATCTTTTAGTAGCACTCCACTAGACCCCTTGTTCCTTACCTTGTGAATGCATTTTCAAAATCACTGGCTACAATCCCAGATGGTGATAATCCTTATTGACTGGACTTACTGCAAGAAGTTGGGAATGAACAATGGGAAATGAAGTGTTCCGCTTTCATTTTGAGTAGTGCACATGTCCAATCATGAGACTGAAATAGGTGGCAGGGCTGGTGGCAGCAGTTAGGCTTCAATCCCAGACCTTGTGGGAACTGAACTTGAACGCAGCCCTTGAAGTCATTGCTTCAGCTTAGCTCACCTCCTTGCTGGAAGGGAATTCCCAGAATGCGACAGTTATATTCCCACCATTTGAGATTGTCTCCAACAAAGTTTTACTCAGAGTAGATCCACTGAAATTAATAGACCTAAGTTAGTCGTGACAATTAATTTTAATGAGTCTGCTCTGAGTAGGATTAGCGTTGGACGCAAACAAGTAACTATAGCCCTTTTCACGTTTTTCTTCTTGGGTGTTTTTTTTTTTAATGTTGGGGAAAGCTCATACATGAAAAACTGCCTTGTACAACAGATTTGGACTGCTGGTTCTTCTAGTCCAGTTAAGTCTGCTTATACCAGCAGTACCACTCCAAGGTCTCAGCCACTGGTCCTCAGCCAGCTGCTTGACATCTTTCGCTGGAGATGCCAGAGGATAAAATGAGAATGTCTCCATACACTCTACCACTGGAACTGAGGGGTGGCTTCCCTCTCTTCTGCTGCAACTCAGCACCCACGAAGACCAGTGAGAGATTTACCCAAGATGAGAATTCATAAGGATTTATTTGGTCCAGAGGGAGGTTCACTGCCCACTTTTTCCTTTAAGACCTTATTCACTATTTTCTATCTGTTCAAGTCATAAATACTGCCAAAGACCTAATCTCACGAACAATTGATTCTCTTTGGCACCCTAATTTCCACAAGTTCTATATAGACGTCTACATTCCCTAATGCATGCACATTTTTTTAATATAGTATGCTATATATTTCTGCCTATCTAAGCTGGTTTATATAGGTTCAGACTCGGCAGTTTGTTCTTCGTCATCATGTTCTTTTTCAGTCCCTCTGCTGCACAGGCCTTGTTGCCAGTTATTATACATATACAAAGAAATAATAGGGTGTAGTTTTGGGTCTCCCATCTTCTGACCACTTATAAGGGATGGTCCTGCTGAATGGTCAGTGAAGTGATTCCAAAGTAATTGCATTCTTGATCTCTTTTTTTTATTAGAATTCAAATTATTCTGGATTGCTGGCTACAGCCTTTCAGGTGTATCCGTATGCCTGAGGCAACCTCCTACATGACTAATGCGATTAGAAACATGATTGACAGAACATACTGCCACGATTTTACATTGCCTTTTAAGTCTTAATAGCAGAAGCTATAGGGCAGCGCCAGGTTGACACTGGGCCTGAGGCACAAGTATAGTAGGAAGTTCAGAGATGTGTCTGCAGTGCTTAATTAACTATTACCTCAAAGGGACCTGCGATGGGTAGCAGTCAGTCCTGCATTTAATGGCACACACCTGCGAAAGTCTTTCATTCCCTCAGATTACAGCGAGAGACCCTGATCAGGGCAAACTTGGAATGAACGTGCTAAGTTGTCTCCCTGCAGCCAGCAGGTCTTTTCACAGCTGACTGTGATCCCTGCCCTTTGCTCCAACCCCACTGCAGAGCTTTCACTTCTTAAATGTCCCGGCAGGAGGATTTAACCTGAATCTTCCACGCTGTAGTCCTGCTCCATGTCTAAATTGAAAGAAACAGATCTGACGTCCAAATGTAAACTGACTGCTAACACAGCTGAAGGCTCAAAATCAGATATGAATCACTGCCACACAAATGCCAGGCAGCTGATCGGAACTGCAGTGCCATTCTGCATGGAGACATTCAGTGAGCACAAAAGCCAAGCTCAAGGCCTGTGTTGAACCTGAGGGACCAGGCTGCAAACACAACTCTTTACATCCCTAGATGGTGAGTCCTTTTGAGCCTTCGTATAGGTGATGCAGAAGGTTTTCCATCACTGTGAGGATAAGTATGTGGGGTGGGGGGACTGTACTATTTTAAAAGAGAGGAAGGGAAATGATTCAGCATCTCTTCAGCTGAAGTACTTTCAGTTCCACTTGCATGTATTTGGAGAATAATAAAATCACAGAACTGTAGAGTTGGAAACGTCACTGAGGGTCATCTATTCCAACTTCCTGCAATGCCAGGATCTCAACTAAAGCATTCCTCACAGGTGCTTAAAAACCTCAATTGAGGGAGAGACCACCACCTTCCAAGGAAGTCTGTTCCACTGACAAACTGCTCTTGCCATCAGAAAGTTCTTCCTGATGTTTAGTTGGAATCTCCTTTCTTGAAACTTGAAGGCCTTGGCTCAGATCCTACCCTTCAAAGCAGAAGAAAACAAGCTTGCTCCATCTTCCATGTAACGGCCCTTTGATATTTGATATTTGAAAATAGCTATCATAGAAACATAGAACCTTAGAGCTGAGAAGAACCCAAGAATCATCTAGTCCAGCCCTCTGCAATGCAGGACTCTCAGCTAAGGCATCCAAGACAGACGGCCATCCAACCTCTGCTTTAAAACCTCCAAGGAAGGAGAGTCCACTATCTTTTGTGGGAATCTGTTCCACTGCCGAACAGCTTTTAGTGTCAGAACGTTTTTCCAAATGTTTAGTCGGAATCTCCTTTCTTGTAACTTGAAGCCATTGCCAGTGTGGTGTAGTGGTTAAGAGCGGTAGACTCGTAATCTGGTGAACTGGCTTCGCGTCCCTGCTCCTCCACATGCAGCTGCTGGGGTGACCTTGGGCTAGTCACACTTCTTTGAAGTCTCTCAGCCTCACTCACCTCACAGAGTGTTTGTTGTGGGGGAGGAAGGGAAAGGAGATTGTTAGCCGCTTTGAGACTCTTTAGGGTAGTGATAAAGCGGGATATCAAATCCAGACTCTTCTCTCCTTCTCTCCTTGAGTCCTACCCTCAAGAAGAAGAGAAAACAAGCATACTTCCTCTTCCATGTGACAGCCCTTAAGACAGTTGAAGATGGCTACCACATCTCTCAGTCTACTCTTATTGCAGCTAAACCTACCCAGCTCCCTCAACTGTTTCTCATAAGGCTTGGTTTCCAGACTCTTGATTATCTTGGTTGCCCTCTTCTGCACACATTCCAGCTTGTCAATATCCTTCTTAAATTGTGGTGCCCAGAACTGGACACAGTACTCCCGGTGTGGTTCTGAACTGTAGTTCAACTTTCTTTCTTTTGTATCTCCTGAAGTGCTTTCCACTCTAAAGACCCAGGCTGCAACAGTCTTCTTTGCTCTATTTAACAGTAGCAGGAGAACATTGAGACGCTTCAATGGAGGCCAACAGAACCTTTTCTCCTTCAGGTTCTAAGTTTTGGAGTTTTACTTGCAGGACAAAATCTCCCACTTGCCTTCTGAAGTGGTTTGGGAGATTTATTGGAATTCTCAGCAAAGGGCTAGCACATCAGGAAACAGTAATGAATAATAAAATATTGGGAATTGGCTAAATGGAGAGAGACAGGCAAATGTAACCAATTATTCCTCTATCAGTGGTAATCATGCAAGGAATAGAAAAGGCACGATCTTTGTCTCAATGTTTTAATCACCTGATCTTCTAGAACTCCAGGAAATGAAAGGTTAACTATTCTGTACCACACTAAAAGAATAACAGTGTAATTCTATGCATGTCTACGCAAAAGTAAGCACCACTGGGCCCAGTGGGACTTACTCCCAGGTGTAGGTGTATAGGATTACAGCCTTAATTACAGCCTTAATATACTTCTTCATGTTCTGTATATTTAAATACATTCATAAATAAAAGCAAAGAAGCAAGCCTAGGATGTTTTTTTAACTATTTCATTGACTTTTCAGATTGTTTTTAAGCTGTTTTTTAAACTTTAAAGGCAACACTGATACTGCGTTCCAATTGGTAAAACAGAAAATCCCCTTCAAATATAACCGGCCCGTAGAGGAATGGCTGCAGGAAAAAGGTAACAGTTGTTAAAACTTTCATTTTAAATCCATTTGATTCTAAACCCTCATTTTTAAAGCCTGCAAATAAATGTTTCTTAAATTAGAATCGCCTGCTGCATAAATGACTCTTTTAATTTTCATTATAATTTGTGTCAACTTCCACCTGCCATATGTTGATAAATCATGCTATAATACATTGCTACTAAAAATGAAGTTAAAGGGACGGAATTCTAAGCTTGCAATCCAAAAGCAATGAAGAAAGAAGCAGAAATTAAAACACCACTTTAAACATAAATAGAAACAACCAAAGCAACAATATGTATTATGGCAATTTAACCACTGCATGAACTTTGTTTTTTTCCTCCCTAAAAACATATATATTTAAACTACATCTATATATTTAGCATCAAAGTTGCCTTAGAGGTTGTTTGGAAATCACTTCATTCAAGATTTTAAAAATCTCTTTAAAATATTTCAGGTGTGTGACTGCCCTAATCATTATAACATAGTTAATCTGTTTTGGGTGCCCATCCCCCACTAGTAATCCCTTAAGACAGCAATTCTGAATATTTATATATAAACTACAATAAAGGAAGAGAGTGAATGAGGTGGGTGTTATGTTAAATATGAATGAATCATATCTTAGAAACATAGAATTGTAGAGCTGGAAGGGGCCTCAAGGGTCATCTAGTCCCAACTCCCTGGTTTTCAGATTATTCATTCACGCTGTTCCAATTGTCCTTTTCCATGTGCTCTATGGAAAGTGTCCCCAAGGAAAGTTGTTCCCTATGCAGAACTCCTTCTGGAATTCTGCTGCACGTGGATAACGAGCAAATTCCATGCAGATTTCCAGAATGGACTTGCAGATAATATTCCTGCAGCAGAAGTTGTGTGTGCATAAATGAGAAGAATAGTGATGCAGTGCCAAAGCATGGAAAGTTCATTTTTAAAAGGAGCTAGTTCTGGTTCAACATGTCCAGTTCAAGTTGGTTCCTTACAAAATGAACTAGTTTGGTTCATTTTTAGTTCAATTTCATCCAAATTATCTCCATCAATTTTTTCATTCAGAATGTTACAAGTTGCTGTACTAAAATATAAAACACAGCAGAATGTAAATGGTTTCATTTATTTCCCCCAATGATTTTATGATTTTTAAGCTTTAAGAGTCTAAAAGAGTTAAAAAAAAACAAAAAACTTAAAGATGCATTAGAAATCATCTTTGCCAAAATGAACTTCATTTCACATTCAGTTCACCTGGCATTTAGGGGAATTCCTTTCAGGAGCAGTTCAGAAATTTCTGAACTAATTCATTGAACTTAATTAAACTGAACTAGTTCATTCCAAGCCCAGTACTGTGTATCAAGCACTGCACATACTGTGTTGGAGACTGAACCCTGCACCCAACCTAATTTCCTTTTCACAGCTTAAATGATTCCAAAATTATGAAGTTCATGGAAATCTGAACCAGACTTTAATTTCTGTTTTTTTTAAAAAAAAAAAAAAGAAAGAAAAAGTATGTGGGGGTGACTGCTGTCTTCAGATCTATTTGTATCAGAGTATTTTAAAAGAAGAGAAAAAATATTCACAAATTCTCCCCAAGTACTGAGTAAACATCTTGTTTACTTTTCTGTTGCTGAGCTGAACCTATTAATAGTTGTAGCTAGCCTAAAAACTGTGAGGTCCTAGGAGGACTTGTGTAATTGCAGCAAGACACGTTTGCTTAAAGTTTTTAACTTTAACTGATTTTAGTAAGGATTTTAGAGGAGAGATTGCCCATTAAACAGCTTATCAAGTAAGACATAGGGATAAAGAAGGAGGCCTCAGCCTCACTTGAGAAAAGCAAGAGGAAATTTGATTGGAGGAGACGGAAATTTAGTGTTGTGTAGATGATGTGCTCTAGTCAGTGCTCACATCTTACTTCTGTCATGAACCTAGCAGGTGATCCTTAGCAAGCCCCTATCACCTCTCTTGTGTAATATGGACATAATTAAGGCTAGTGCCAGTCTTGATGGGGCCCCTAACTGTTGCTCCCCCAAGCATGGGCTTACAAGGCAGCAGAGGCTGACTCTGGGAAGATGGCCGCCATCCAAATTTTCCATGATGTCTGAGAGCCATGCTACATTGGGCTCTCCAAGGCACTCTGAGAATTTGCCAGGTGGCTTACCAGATCCAGCCTCTGCTGTCAGATAACCCACAGCCAGGGTCATAGGTGGATAGAAAGACGAAAACAATATTGGCAAGCCTGGCCAGGGCACTTAGGCTCTGCCAGCGCCCCTAGAATGCCAGGTATTGCTGCTGGAATAATAATACTGATCTCTATAGTGATATAACAACATGAAGTGCTCTAAACACCCCAAAACAGGCCCATACAATGTATCCCATGTTAAGCCCAGTGCATCCCACCAGCCAGGTGCTTGACATCCCTCCCTCTATCCAACCTTGCTCTAGTCCCAGGTAGGTAACAAAGCCAGTGTCTTTTTTAAGCTCCTGGCTACTGGGCTACCATGCATTCTTGGTGAGATGCCTTTCGCTTGGTGCATCGCCAGATGTGCCCCCCAAAACACATTGCATAAATGCCAGCTATTATCACTAAAAATGATTAATGTCTTGGTGATCTGACCCAAGTTCTTGAGAAATGATTTTTAAAAGTTAAAACCTTTTCAGACTAAAAAGTGGTTAACTTTGTTTTGCTAATCTCAAATAAAGTCCCTTTAACACTAATGATAATGCCAGCCTTGCTTTTGTTAAGACTAGTGCATGCCTGATGCTGTGATGAAGCTCATGTGCTTGAGAAACCCATCCTTGTTTTTAACATTTTTTTTCCTTCTCTGTAGTTTTCACCATTGATTTGAGTCTTTCCCCCCATTGCTTCCCCAAGCCTGAAATAAGCATGCCCAAGTGTTTTATATGTGTTTACCACCTTGGAATTCTGAAATTGATGTTTTTGCTTTTGTGTGGATGATGATGATGATGATGATGATGAAGATGAAGAAGATGACAGTGCTTTGGGGGATTTTGTTTTGTTTTGTTTTAAAAATCACATCAGAGCAGCGGGTTCTGAAGAAAGCAGCAGCTCCTGAGATCTCTAACATTTCTAGGAAGCATGGGGGTGAGCTGGGCAGTTATTGATACATGTTGTCAGCGGAGAAAACAATCTGTCATAAGCATTTTGTAATATTTAGTGTATCATGCAATGGGATATATAATGTCAAGGTATTTTTTGATATTTCAGTTGCCACTATATATGAGAAACAGCAGGTGGGGGGGATCACCCATTCACCAGCCTATCATTTATTCACTCATCTACACCTGCCTGCCCATCCAGTCATTCGTTCATTTCCTAATGCATCAAGAAAGTCTTATGTCAGACGACCTCGTAAAGATGATGAGTGCAAGGGTAGATAGCTATCAAAATGGAACATGATAAATTGATGGATGCCTAGATGGATGGATCAATCCATCGAGACAGACAGCACAGAGTATAACTCTCTGCCAGATATAATGGACCTACAATGGAATCGTTTACAATTAACACAATGGATGCAATCCAGAGGAACGTAGGTGTCCTCGAGTCCCATTTCAATCAGTGGCGCTTAAGTATTGTTAAGCACTTATGTGCCTTTGATTTCGAAGATACATAAGTGTGGGCAGGGGTAATTAAAAGAACTTTTCAAAGGAATGCCAGAGCTGTTTCTCCATGTGAAATAAAGCCATTGTGAGGGGTAGATGGAAAGAAAGATACAAAGATAACAAAATGCATAAGTGGGATTTACAGTTAAAATGGATTTCTGTTGTAATATTTAATCCTCTAGCAATACTACAATCCTATGCACATTTACTTGGGAGTAACCCCCAGTGAATGCACTGGGGTGCACTTCTGAGTAAACATGCCTAAGGTGGTGCTGTGTTAATCAAACCACTTTACCAATTCAGTTTGTACAGTTCCAGAAAACGGGGAATAAGACCAATTCTCCAGTATGGTGATATCTCTGTAAGTGCAGTTTAGCTGGTAAACAGAAGTGAAATTAAAATTTATTTGGAACTACAGGTGCTTAGAGCAACTCAGTATATATGTTTGTGTAAGAGAGAGAATGTGAAATCAGCTCCTGCAAGTTATAATTATACACTCACACTCACCCCCAGTATTGGCTGTGATATATTGAGGGGGTGGGAGGAATCACATGCCTCTACTGAAAGCTACATTGGAAACTAGGAAAAGGAAATTAGTGCCAATGCCCCAATTTACAAAGGGAGATTTGGGCTACTGCATGGACCACCTGTGCCCTTACATTGCTGCCAGCGGTGTGTGTTCAAGGACATACTTCCCCTTTCATGCTTTCCCTTTCCTTGCAGAGCAGAAAGCATTAAGAGGCAATACTTGGAGATGCAAGCTCTGCAGATACCTGCTTATGCTGCTATTCTGTGAGTTGACCCAGATCAAGTAGCCATGGAGAGATCTGGGTAGCAGTGGAGTGCCCAGCCAGGAGCTGCTCAGTGTCCGTTATAGTAAGAGCAGCATCCAACACCAAGAGTAAATGCCTAATTTTGCATTATGGGAGAGGGACCACAAGCATGTTCTTGGTATCAGCCTAATGGGTTTTCCTCCTTGACCTGAAAGATCAGAGTGGGTAGTGAGATAATTCAAAAAATGTACGTATGCCTGTGTTTGTGTGGGGGAAGGATCAGTACTGTATATCATATGACTTAAAATAGAATAGGTTGTTTGTTTGTTGGGTGGCTGCCCTAGAACGAAAGGGAGATCGCCATACACCCTTACTGTCAATCAGCGGCTAGTGCTAGTATTCCACGTATGGCAGCTTTAGATAGAAAGCTGCTTAGCCAGAATAAAGGCTTGTTGTAGGCTTAAACCCAAAATCCAGCTGAGTGCTATGAACTGGACTGATGCATTCGCTAGTGCAGTTGGAGTTCTGATGAATAGTTGTTTCAGATTTGTCCTGACATCTTGTCAATTGCAAAACCAGATTACATAGATGTTTGTGGATTCTTAACCAGATCAAAACTTAAAGAATTAAACTTCACAGGGAAACCTAATAAAGCATTTGCAAGCAAACGCTTTCCTCTTTTGTGAGCCACGTCAATCAGGACAGTGCAAACAAGGAGGAGGAATTCAGAAGCCACGTAATTTGAATGCACTGCACCATGCGGATTAGCTCCTGATCACCTCATTGGTGTATTTGAAATAGAGAGTATCTTTGCAACAACAACAAAAGCTTTACTTTGGAAGAATGATATTCGCAAAAGTAGGTGAAAGAGGAGATAGAGGTCTGGCGTGACATTTCAGCTATGCATGCTTCCTCTCTACATTTTTCTTTCTTTTTGCCCATTGTTTTCCACTTGACCATTCAAGCAGAGACGCCTCTCTCAAGAGTTTGAAGTTAGGAGTAGGTCTCCCTAGAGATTTATCCTTGGTTTTTGTAGCAAACACACATGTTCAGTGTCAGTGCTACATTATAAAATGTAGCTGTGCAGTGCATTGCATGCCTCATGTTCAGCTCCTGAACTCAAAGAGCCCATAACTCAAGAGGGAGACATAACATACTTCACATATTTATTTATTTTTGAATTAGTTCATCTTCCTGGAGTAGATATATCTAAAATGTTAGAACAATGTGAATGCTTACACTTCTAATGAAAGAGAAAAGGACAGCAGAGAAGAGGCCTTCTCATTTACTTGAAGAAGGAGAAAACAAAACATAAAGAGCCTTTGTCTACTTAATTTTCATTTAGTTGCACTTTCTCACTATTTAGCACTCTAAGTGCTTCATGCCAACTAAGATGGAGTGGAAGGAGTTCTTCGGGAAAAAGTAAGATATGCAGCCTGTCCTTGGTACATTCAGCTGTGTCTTTGCCCTAGTTTTGCAACAAAATTGGCCTGGGGTAAGGGCAAATCTTATACTGGACCCTGTATTTCAGAAGAAGGCCACTTCTATAGTAGCTATATTCCATCTGCAACAAGAAGTTCAGCAAATGCCACTCAGAAGATGCAGCTAAGAGGAACACTGAGCAAATGCAATCCCCTGCCCCATAACTGCTAGATACAGAACATTATATACCGGTACCCCCTGCAATCTCCCCATCCTCTAAGGATCTCTGACCAGTATATCTATTTTTGCCCAATTCTCCAATCTTTTCAGAGCTATTAAATGAACAGAAAGCACGGATGGAATCTGACAATTCTGCTTATGCCTTCATCTCACATGAGGGATGCACATCTAGATGGGCCTCAAGTTAGCTTTTACTTTGTTAGGGGAGGATAGAAGGTGGAATGCTCTGGGGTAATAATTTGGTAGTGTCCAGAAGTGAGGAAATGGAGACAGTGAGAGGAGGAGAAGCACTGGGCTTTGTAATGTGCAATGCCACCATTTTCTCTATAGCACTCCCACCCAGAATCAGATGAGCTGAAGGAAGCATTTACAGTGAATATAAAGGGGTCTGTAGATTTGGGCAGCTTCAGAGACTCCACAATTCCTCAGAATGTGCCTTGCCGTGTGTGCAGTTCCTCAAAAGAGAGCTTATTTTCCTCAGAAATTTGCAGATTCAGATGGGTTGCGAGACTTGTGCAAGCCAAATTAGAAAGCCAAGTTCCATGGCAAATTTTGGAAAAATCCTAGGATCAAAACATTTGTTTATGGCAGGCCCACCTCTGCTTTAAGCAGAGACTGGAAGTGGATAACTATCTGTCTCAGTTGACGTTCCCACAGTTCATGCCACTCCGTGTGGGTCCCGTGGGATGGATATGAGAATGCAAGTTTCAGGGAGAAAATGGGATGATATGGTACTCCCAAAAGAGGGAATCTGTGAATTGAATTGTAAGGCCTATTTTAATGAGAGCCCATCATAGTTTTCCATGTGATAACTGCAGCTATCATGTCATTACTTGAAAGAAATTGCTACGAACAGAGCCATATTATTACAATCATCTCCACTATCTAATAATGGCTGATAAAGTAGATTGAAATTACCACTGAGGCAATTATTTTTATATTAAAAAAATGAGTCCTGCAAAAATTGCTATTCTTCCATACATAGTGTCCCAGCACTAAAACTACATGTAACACTTCTGCACTGTGAGGAAAGCAGTGAGGGGACAGTTATGAGGGGAGAAAGGAAAATTGTTCTGCTTTCAAAAACAGAATATCTCAATCCTTACCATTTTTTATTTATTGTTTTTTTACATCTGTACACTAACCCATCTTGGTCCAGTCTCTCTCTATATATGTATATTTTATTGCAATAGCACAAGGGGATGTGCACCTCACCATCTCAAGCTGCAGGAATTTCACATACATACCTACTTTGCTTGGTTAGCTAGGGTCCTCCTTGGGGAATAGGAACTCCTTTCAGATACATTTCTTCTCTTGTCCCCATTCTCTTCCCCATTATCCATCCTGTCACCATTAGATGATGCAACAGCGCATCACCACTTGACTTCGAGACCTGCCACGACGACCAAAATTGGTGAGCTCCCCTCGTATTCTGATCTACTTTAACCACTGGCTATGAGGGAATGGAAAGTGGGGTTTAGGTGCCCTGCTACATGGTGGCCTTTGGCATGTATCAGGGGGACTTGAGGAAGAACGTGGTTAGTGTGCAGCAGAGAAGGAGGGAGGGGAGGGAAATGGGCATGTGTGTGTAAATGTGGGGAGAAATGGATTGGATGATTGAATTAATACTGCTTTGTCTTCTGAAACATGGCCAGTGTGATTCTTTGCTCAACAGCCAATTGCATTTAGTACATCCTAAGACTGCATTCTGACCAAGGATATAAAATAAATCCAGGGTGAGTTCATACTGGGTTTATCATGTGAAAATTGTAGTTGTTATTTTTCTAACTGAATATGTGGAAATACCATGAACATGAATCACACTTCTTCATCACCTCTGGCAATTGCCTACCTATGATGAGAGGAGTGAGACAGAAGGAGAGATTATCAAAAGTTCACATTGCCTGTTAAACTAATTGTGTGAACTCACCCTTGATTTGTAGGTGGGAAAATAATTATTTCTGGGATCTATACTGACTGGAAATGCTGCATACTCCCTGCCTTCCTTAAAAAAAAAAGGTTAGGAAGCACACTTCTGAGATCTCAAGGAACTTAGTTGTGTTCACTATACAGTAGTTCTCAATGTGTATCTCAATAGGTAGATAACAACAGCCAGTAGTCCTGGGCCAAATCTGGCCTTCTGAGGTGTCTCACCCCTTCTCTCCCTGAAGGAAGAGAGGTGTGTGGAAATAATGGTGGTTACTTTGTATATTGTGGGACTTACTGGCAGCTCACTTGGGGCTTTGGCTTGCCACTTTATGCCCCTTCTCAAAGTGACCCGCCAGTAAAAACTACATGTACGTAGATCAAGGCCTAGGTCTCACTGAGGTAGTGAACCTGTGTCTGAGAACCAATGCTTCTAACTGCAGGTGTGGGCTCTCATATCAGGGAGAAGGCTACTGGAAACCTTCTCCCCAACATTGAGTTTTCTATGTGGAGAGAATTGTTTTGTATAAAGGAATAGTAAACGATGTGATTTTTCCCACCTGCAGTGTGAAGTGGTACACAGCTCTGACACAGTTTTACTGTGAGAACTAGGCCCAAACTCATAGGGTTATTTATGTGCACTAATTCAGCATTGACACATATTTTCTCTTCCACAGCAAATATGATCCAAAAATTGTATTAAATCTAACCTTTATTTAAAACAAGATTCTATCTTCCACAGCTGTAGCTATTATAAGTTTCAAGGAGTCATGCGTATGTCCATCTCTTAGCACATATCTGTGTTCTGTTCATCTTTTGCCAAATCACAGGACAGGACTGAATCTCTGCTCTGTCCGTTCAAGGATCCAGGTTTTGTTTTTGTTTTTACATTCTGGAGAGGGCAAAAACTAAGGAGGTTTTGATGTTCTGGCTTGGATTAAACTCTCCCAAGTTCCCAAAACAATATGTAAAGAGTTGGATTTTTAAATTTGAAATGAAAACAAGGTTTGGGTAAAATTTCTCCTGAATGTGCTTATTTTTACGGGAACAAGACCACAAAGATCTGGATCCATTGTTTTGTTGTTCAGGCTTATCATGATTTGTGGCACATCGGGACAGCTATTTATGGTACTGCATTCCTGCCATTTAATCACCACAATTGCCATCACCACCACATCAGAAAACCTGCTTCGAGCTTTGGTCCATTTCAGCCAGGACTCAAGGGTTTTAAAAAGGGGAAATATTCCTGCCAATAATGTTATTCAACCCCCCCCCTTCACTTAGGACGACAGTTAACGATCTTCAACACCCAGGCGCAAATAGCCATTGGAGGAAAAGATAGAGGGCGTCTCTTCCAAGGCCAGCTCTCCGGTCTCTATTACAATGGTTTGAAAGTGCTGAACATGGCAGCAGAGAGCAGCCCCAACATCAAGATCAATGGAAGTGTCCGGCTGGTGGGAGAAGTGCCATCCATCTTGGGAACCGCACCTACAACCTCCATGCCACCAGAGATGTCTACAACAGTCATGGAGACCACCACTACTATGGCCACTACTACAACCCGAAGAAACCGCTCCACACCTACCATTCAGGTGAGTCATTTGAAGTCTCTGTAGCTGGCTTGGGTTTTCTCAAATATATATTGGGGCCAGATTCCCTCTCTCTCTTTTTGTTTTTTTCCCTGACTTTATCTAAAGATAAAATTCAGCACAGAACTTGTTCACTCTCAGTTTCCATTTGAATTATTGTTGTATGTGCAGACATGAGGCCAAGTTCTTCTGTGATACTGTTTGACCCACTCGTTAAGTTAGGGGTGGTTGTTCCTGTGTGGAGAACAAGATATGAACTTCATAAATCTGTGGAATTTGATAATGGAAGACCACAATGGTAGATTCTGGAAAGCCAGTGCAGATTAGTGTTCCTCATGTGTGCTATTTCTTCTTTAGTGGTGAAGTTTTTAATAGAGTGGATTGGGTTGCCCAAGCTGAGTTGTTCTTCATTTCTGTTTTTAACAATATTAAATAATAATAATAATATTTAAAGTGGAATATTAATATTAAAGTGGAAATTGTCAGATGGTTGCTTTCAGAGTCTGGGGCTCATTCAATCAGGTGCTTTTGAAATCTCTGATAGCCCTTATTGTCATGGAGGTATATATTTTTCTCTGACTACAGCTTCGTTAAGCCCTTTAGGGCTTAATAAACTCTCAGTATATCTTTTCAATAATTGCAGACAGAAAATAATCTACAGATCAAATATAATTGCCTTGATGAAGCAGCAGTAGACTGTGTTCTTCCCCAAGTACAAATGAGATTCTTCTGAATAATAATTATTGATTGCTTGATCTGCTTTCTTTGTCTGCGTTGAGTAGAACAGAGAGCTCACCAGGCATTTCACAGAGACCTTCACATGTATAAAGGTGTCTTATACCTGCATGATAGAATTTATTGGATCATATGGTCCTTTCATTCGTAATGTGGTTTATTTCTAATTAGCTCATCTAATTGAATGGTTCTTTTCCAGTCCCATCCATCAATAGCTTTTGTTTCCCTTTTTTGAGTTGTGCTTCCCCACAATGGTAATGCACCATTGCCCAAACATTTGATCTTGTTCCTGGACCTTCGCGGCTATGTCAGTTCTCTCCACCAGTAAAAACAACTTGACTCAGCAAGGCAGGACTATGTCAGATCATAATCAGGGTCTCAAATGTTGCTGAAAGTGACATTAAATGCTAAATGCTGCTTTATTTCTCCTGGTTGCTTGTCAAGGCTCTACATCTTTTGCTCGCTGAAAAATCAGGTGGCTATGAATCAGTTCTAATTATTAGCTTCAATTGATGGTGCGTTATATAAAGGCCTCAGGTAAAGTCACCCACCTTGAAATTGGACTGCAAATAATTCTGATGGATTTTGTCATATTTGGAATGTTGTTCTTATACATTCTGGGAAAATGAAACAAAATGCAAGCCAGGTTTCCCCCTTCGTTAGCTCATGCAGGGCCAGCTTCATGAGATCTCGCCAGAAGCCGCTACTGCACAATGCCAGTGAGCAAGTCTTCTGTGGTGGTGGGCGGCAGAGGTGAAACAGGATGTGTCGTTCCTGAGTTAATGCTCTAATCAGAGTCTGTAAAGATTTTTTTGAGTCTATTCTGATGGAATTATATCAGTCTGTTGCGAGGTCACTGAAATATTTCATGAAACAGGCCCACCTAGATTATTTCTCAGAGGGTTTTTGACCTAATCTACATGTCAACTTGTTGAGCTGATTAAGTCATTATGTTCTTGAGAAAGCATCAAGGTGATTTAATACAG
The DNA here is from genome assembly GCF_964270895.1 of Podarcis filfolensis. Lineage (NCBI taxonomy): Eukaryota > Metazoa > Chordata > Lepidosauria > Squamata > Lacertidae > Podarcis > Podarcis filfolensis. Next base: position 108,552,101 of record NC_139604.1, read on the forward strand.
TGTAAACTGGCCTCTAAAAACATGGTTAGAGCAATGATTTCCTGGATGCACTCACACAACGAATGGTCTCATCTTGGCTTATATTAAAGCAATAACTCTTGACACTTCACTCTTTCCATTGAAAGGAAGATAAAAGTCAATATGCACCTCCATTACAACTCACTGTGTCTCAAGAGCAGGTCAATTTATTGTTATCGCAGTGCAAGACGGTTCTTGCTTCCTTTCAGTCACTCGACTGAGTTGTTCAACTCCATTTGTGTAAGCTGTATCCTATACAGACTCAGCACCAACAAGAAACTCAAACATCACACCTCCCCTTAATTTTATTAAAATTAAGAAACAATTTGGGGGGGGGACTTTTTTTGTTGTGTTTTGGCACCGAGTGGCTTGTTATTCTGTTGCCTGTGGGGGGAAGCACTGGTCACTGCTGTATTTTTTGTTAGGACCAGCAACCTCTTCTATCCCTACAACAACAACATCAACAACACCCCAATTATCCAGAATGTCTGAACTTCCAGGGCAAGGGAGAAAATCCAAAATAACAGTTGGAAGCTATTTATCACTAGAGTGCCGAGATGAACAATTGTTAGGATATTTTCCCTTGATGATCCCATTTTATGGGACTTGATTGGCCAAGAAGGCAGAGGTTTATTTAGCTATCCTCTCTTGCACCAGCTGAAGGTACAAGGACCCAAACAAATGTGGTTTAAATAACTGTTGGGTCATTTTATTACACTGTATTCATTCATTCATTTATTCTCTAATAGCACACTGCAGATCTATGTGTATCTATTTCTCTTTTGCCTGATTAAAATGTGCAGAAATAGCCCACAAGCTCTGCTATTTGAATGGGGGTTCACAGTTGGATGGGATTCAAATGTCTCAATGGTCATCCATGCAAATAAACCCAACTCATTTCTCCACATAGAATACTAAAATCTGAAGGAGAAGAGTTTTGGCCTAGCTTCCTCTCTCTTACAAGCTAGTACTTTGTGCACACATTCAGGTTCTAAATCACATGGGGGTAGACTTCATGGGTAGAGCTGCCTTCATGCTGCTGCTCAGCCCCAATGCATGGAGGGCAGTGGAAGAGAGCTATCAAGAACATTATGGAGAAAGCATGGCCACCAAACGCTCCTTCGCTCTCCCCATCATACAATGGGAGATGCATTGGGAGATATGAATAGGAGTAATGTTCTGGCCTCAAAACATGCCAGCCAGTCACACTTCTTTTGGAAGGGAAAATTTGTAAAAAATTTATGTGATCTATATATTGCTTGAACTCCAAGGAGCTCAGGGTGGCACCAATAGTTTTCCTCTGCAATTTTTCCTTCTAACAACCCTGTGAAATAGGTTAACCAGAGAGTGAGTGTGTGGCCCAAGGTCTCTTAGCATAGGAACCAACTCCTAGGAACTGTGGGGGCTTCAGCCTCCACAATAAAATATTTGAGGGGGCAGGGTTCCCCCAAAGTTGATGGGCATTCCCATTTAAATGGTGTGGGTGCACTGCGTTATGTGGGGTGGGGCTTACCTGGGCCCCCACAATATTTTATTCAAATTGGCACCCAATCCATATTTTTATTTAAATAAACCTTCCACATTATTGACAAAACAATCTGAACATCAAACAGCTAGCAAACACCGAGGATGGGGCAACTCAGCCAGCCCCACCCTTTTCCTCTATTCCACCAGCAGTGAGTGTATATTAGAGGGAGGGGGACATTGATGCAAAATGTCCCTATTTTCATCTGAAAAATGTTGGAGGGGATGTAACAAGTAACACGATGCACATCTGGGCAGAGATATGTGGTGTTCTGTTTAACCCTGGAGCCTGTACTTGCTTAAGCTGATAGAAATTGGTGTAGTCCAAAGTTCACTTTGCCTACTTGTGATTTCTTGTTTGTTCCACTCCATTTAATGAAGCACGTTTGCTTCTGACTAACAGAGCTGCCTACCGACCCTTAGTAAAAGTGCCACTTTGACCCCCTGACACATAAGTTTGCTCTGTATTCAAGCTTGGGTCTGTTCGGAAACGGCATGTGTTGTATTAAATTACTCTTACAGACCTCAGGGCCCTGACACACCAGCTTCTCTCGTATTAACAATATCCTCTTTGGGAATTCCACTTTGCCTCACTGCTGTGCATAGAACACGGAGGCATATGGCTATCGTTCACTTAAATGCTTCTACTTTTAACTCGGGAATGTCCTGGAGTGCAGGGCTGCTGCTAGATTAGGGCTGTCTCACATCCAAAATGAGAGATGTGTTGTTATTTCTATCAGGCTTGTTCTCGACAGATGCCTTGTTTCTGTTGTTGAGCTTTTTGAACTTTACCTGACTAGCCTTCTTAAGTGGCCAAAGATCTGTCTGGTTGGTCAGACCTGGTGCTGATGACACACAGCACAATAACTCCTCTATTCTGAGCCCCCTTTTTTCCTTTAACACTTGGGGTAGCGATCCTTTTCTATGGTTTTTGTTTCCAGTATTTATATTTTTGACAGTTCAGCTGCCATCAGCTGATATTTACAATCTACAGATATGGGTTCTTTGTGCCCCACTTATGGTGGAGGGATGGTGTTAAAATATAGGGCTTTCTCAATGGTTGACCCATCGTTGTGGCACAACATGCTCTGTGAAGAGTGGGTGAACTTCCTTTCTAGTGGTTGGTGAACTCTTTTTTTGGGGGGCAGGCTTTTGGCTACTAAGTGTTTCCTTTTAAGGCTGTTTGGTTCCTGCCTCTGTTGTAATTTTGTACCTTAACTGAATGTATTGTTTTATATGATAATGTGATTTTAATGTGTTGTCAGCTGTACTGAGTTCTGCATAGGCACTAGAATAGCAGGATAGGAAAATATATATGAATAATAACTACCTCTGTTTGAGCTGATCTAAATATTACGACAAATAAATTAATACACTACATTCAACAAATTGTGTTTGTCCAAAATGCCCTAAATCCAGAACATTCCTTAGCAAAATCCAATGAACTGGCTGTGAACAGTCAAATGAAAACAAATGAATTCAGCACTGACTTGAATCCATTTAGATTTCATGTACTCAATCATGTGGTGTCAAGAGACCAAAAATAGAATTCTCCAGTAAAATTAATATAAATTGTAACATGAAAAGTGGTTGTTGATTTCAGTTCTCGTTTCCATTGATGACAATTTTTTGAGATGAAACCCACAAAATGTGCTTCACCTTTAGGTTTTATTAAATTCATTTTCCTGAATCGTAAATGCTGAAGCTAAAGCATTTGTAAAGCCAAATGCTTGCTGAGTAGTCACTTCATAGTTGAGCTGAAGTTGAACAGATTTGATTAAATTTGTAAATATTTAAGCTTCAATATGCTTAGTAAGGACTATTAGATCTGCAGGAAGCCAAGAATGGACTAGTTAACCATGAATGGATGCCAAGGGTGAATGCAAGGGCTCCTTCTTTTCATTGAAAAGGATCAAGATCCATAGGCAGAATAGTGGGAGGCAATTCTTGCTAATTCCCCTCTTCCCCCTCAACCTATTGCTCTCATTCTGCTCTGGATGGTCCTCTAACCTTCCAGAGCAAATTTTCAGGAGCTGGATGGGACATTGGTCAGAAATACTTCCCCACTTCCGTGGATAGTGGATAGAATGTTGGATTTTGACCCAGAAGACTTGAGTTCAGCCTCCACTTAGCTCTGAATATTGTGTAGTATTGGGTCTGGGTAAGATCACACACTGCCTAGCCTACTACATTGTATTGTTGTATATATGGTTGCCCTTGGAAGAATGGTAGAATAGAAATGTAATAATAAACAACTCTGAAAGAAAGGGGGAAAGATATCATTGATTAACGTCAGTGAGCCTCCCTATTGGTTTAGTTAGGGTTTGATCAGTGGAGTGCTTGGGGATCCATCCTTTTACCAGAGTCCAACACAGTTGCCTAGCTGCATTTTGTTTAGGCTGAGGGCCATAGGATTTTGATTCAGAACTTCCCATAAGACACTGCTCTCGCAGCACTTTCTTTTAGGCATGCCTTGTGATGGAACACAGCAGAGAAGATTTGTCAGTATAATTAGCCTCTAACTGTCAGGGAAAGAAAAATACACTTGTCTCCTCTTGCGATTGCCAAGGTACTTTCTTTTTCACTCTTAAGAAAATAATTTTTGGAGAAGGAAATTGGCCTCTAATTTACTCATTGCTTGTTATGAGTCTCCAGTGACATTTTCATCCACTGACTACAAAGCACTAAAGGAGAAAAAAATATTAAGGAACTTGAAAGCCCCAGCTTTCTGTCTTACTTCACACAAGCCCATTCATATGACATAAAATTGTCTTTTTCTTACCTTCCTACCTTTTATTGTTGTCAAAAAAAATTATGTCCTGTGCAAAACAATTGGCCACCCAATCACAGACATTTACACTGGGGTTATCAGTGCAACACTATGGTTTGTGATGTTCTACTGGCACAATGGTTGGTACATACTTGTCTTATATGTATGTTTTTATAGGGCAGCAATGAGGATAACAACACGTCTGAAAGGCAAAGATGCATAAAAGGAATACTGTATTGGTCCGAATATAAGACAAACCCGCAAATAAGCCGCACCTTTAAAATTCAAGGCATATTTGCGGGTGCGACACATCTCCCGGCACTACCGCCCTGGATGGAGGGCGGCCAGTGCTAGATTCTGAGTGCGCTGTGTGCCTGCCTCCCAACACTACCACCTCTGGGCACTACCTCCCCAAGCTGGTGCTGGGAGAGGCTTGGGAGCAGTGGGTGGGTTGTGTGCCATTGCCCCACGCTCCTGGGCTGTTTCCTGGGGGGGGGTGTAGCCATGCCACTTTGCCGGCAGCCTCCCCCCCTTCCCCCTTCCTTACAGTGGTTCAGGGAAGGCTCGGGAAATGTGGCTGGGACGGGTGCCGTTGTCCCACACCCCTGATTGCCCTCGTGGGCAGCTGTTTCAGCAGCGATACCATAAGGTCATGAATATAAGCCACACTTTAACTTTTTACAATTGGAATTTGGAAAAAAAATGTGGCTTATATTCGGGCCAATACGGTATATATCTAGGTGGAAGATAAGAACTCTCTTCAAGCATTCAAAGAGGCTTAATGTGGGGAGTGGGTGTGCACACACCAGCCCTGTTCCAGTGTCCATGAGCATGTGCATTCCATCCTTGATCTTTCTGGAAGGTATTAAGGGAACTAGTAAGGACTTTTAGTTGTGCATGCTCACAGGACTCCCCATGAACAGGAACTCTGCCCTATCAGGGTGCAATGAAGGAAGTTGTTGCTAGAGTATTATCCAGTTAGAACCCTCACACATTCTCCTGAATGCTTGAATAGGGTTAGGGAGTTCTAAGCTGGGATTGTTATTATTGACAATTTCCCTCCCATTGGGGAAAATTGGGAAGGAAATGAAAAGGAGAGAGTTAGATGGGCTCTTGACCTTGCCTAATTTTCTCCCCTATTGGAATCAAGTTGCTTCCTGATCCCACTGTGGCAAGCCCCAGCATGCCCCCTTTCTGGCCCTACAGATGCCAGAGCTCTGATGTCAATTTGGCTAAGGTAACAGAAGATCTGGCAATGGTGGGGAAGGGAGGATGATATATCTCTTTCCAATACTGAAGCTCTTTTTCCAAGAGCACTGAGAATAATTCAGTGCCATGATCTTCTGATCATTTCATCATTTCTACTTGCCAGACAGAATGATCACCCCTCTCACCCCCTGTGTATTAGGTATGTTGCCTTGACAATCAGTAAAATGTTTTATATGATTTCACTGGTTAGTATTCTGTATGTTGCCTGCTTACTGTTCTGAGAAGCATTTGGAAGTTCACTCATGTTCTTGAATGTGTTTCTGGGATAATACGCAGTAATTTTACAAAGTTTATCTAGTATGACAATAATGTTGGTGTGGGGACAGTATGTGGTCTGCATTCAGAGGGGGTGCCATCTTGTCCTCAGGCAGCAGAATGTCTTCTGCCAGCCCTGATCCAGATATGTGAATATGAACATACGAAGTTGCCTTAGACCTCTGGCCCTTTGAACATAGTATTATCAACTGTGGCAGATATCAACTGTCCAAGGTTCCAAACAAAGTATTTCTCAGTCCTCTTACTAATACCCTGTAACTGGAAATGTCAAGAATGGAGCTTGGTTTCAACTGGAAAAGAGTAATCATATACCCAAAGTGATTGCCCTTTGCTTCATTGCTGTTCATTTGGGCCCATTCCTACAGAGGAATCTGCTAGGCACTATCTCACTGTAGTGTAGAAGCAATTGTGAATGAGTAAGTATGTGGGTGGATGTTTTGGGCCCTGGAAAATACAGATGACATTATTTATATGGCAAATTATCTCAAATGTATATATTTGAAAACATTTGATAATCTGTGTGATGAGAGAGAGGGTAAAGTATGATATGCAAGTTGGCCCAAAAGCTGTTAGTTGTGTGAGTAATCACAATTTGAAATTCAAGTTTTTTTGACAAGCGTATGGCATGTTTCTGGAGCCAGTTTGCTTTCCAAATGCAATTACAAGTTTGAACGTCCTCTGGTATTCTACAACAGCCTGTTAAAATCTGCTACTTTGGAAGTGAGGGGGGGGGAGGTGGGAAATGCGTATGTGAAACTATATTCTTTGCAGAAGGCATAGATAAAAATCTGTATAAATGCAGGCAAATAAATGCCCTAAAGTGCAGAGACTTTAAACACATACTTCATAGTCATAGACCGGTTATGATAACTAGAATAGCAGATCACGTGAATAGGCTAAAAAAAAGTAATGGTTCCGTTTTATTTTTTTCAATTTTAAGCACAGGAGGGTTTAGTTTGTGTTGTAGGTTCATCAGGGCCCAGCCCTAGCATTTTTTGTTAATGCCAGGCTTCAGCTGTGGAACATATGAAGTATGAACAGATGAATGCCCTTGGGGAAGTGCAGTTTCCATCTTCTTCACCATGGAATAACTGCAGAGACTCATCCACACATTGGCGTTTGGAGGGAAGATTTTCCAGTTCAGAGGCTAATGTTTCCAGCAGATTTGAGCTCTGACATCTCTTTTTCTAGAAACGAAGCACAGATGCCAATGCTGGCTTCAATTTTTTTGTGTGTGTCAGGGGCAGGAGGAGGCTTGGGCAAGAAACCCTTAGCTGCTCCCCATTCCCTGGGTGGGCTCTCAGCCTCCTGGCTGTTGTCACCACTGCCCCTCTCATTCGCCCCCTCCTTCTGAAATGAAAAGCAAAACCAGGGGACTTTCGGGACCAGGCTGTGGGTCTTAGTAGTTCCCTGACATTGCTGAATTTTGACACTATTGCAGTCTGAACACTTCTTTAGCCTTTCTGCAGAATGTGTGTGGGCTTAAAATGGGTAGCAAGTAAAGGATGCGCACACTGGTCCCTTTCCCGATGTCCTTGTGTTTAGAAGCCTCACAAATAGACTTCTGACACATGGGGGTCTGAAGGGGAATGTTAACTGTATTCAGTTGAAATGCACAGAGTTCCAAACTGAACTAACAATACCCAATGAATGGAGATAGAATCCTCACTGCATAGCTCCAAATGTTGAGATTGGACATGCCCACACACCCCTACCCAGTTTGATTCCTCGTGTGCTGTACCTCCTCTGCTTAACACCCTGCTCTTGCTGGAGAATGACAATCCGTGTGAAGAACAACTCCATTTATTTTAACACCTCTCTTCAAAATCACCAGGATTGAATTGGCATTGGGCAATAATAATTCACTTAAATTAAATGCTAGACCAATCTGTGAAAATGAAAGACACTCCCCACACTTCTCCATCTTTGCTTCAAAAGTTCTGGACATTTCCCGACTCAGCTTGTTTTTGTTTCTCAAAAAGGAAAAGGAGTGGGGAGGTTATGCATTGAAATTTGTGGTAAAACTGAGCGGGTCCCTGATTTGCCTTGAGACGCCTAGTTAATAGCACTATCTGACTTGGGAATGTGAAATCATGACTGGAACCATCTCAGTGTGCCTTGTTATTTGGAGTGCACGCAGAGCTGATGCTCATACCCCTGTTAAACAGAAGCAAATTTGTATTTCCAGAATGGCTTGAGTTCTTAGAATGACAGGATCCATTGAAAGACACAATGCAAAGCAAGTGGCTGCTTAGGAATGAACAGAGAAATATCATTGGCTTTGTAGCACAGAAAGAGAGATCCGGTTTGCTTTCTCCCGGTTCTTAAACCACGTCTGCTTTGCTTGCTATTTATACCCAGCAGGGAAATGATTGGGAGCTGCAGGCATTGCCAAAAGACTTCCAAGGCAGACATTTTCATTTTGTTCTTGACAAGACTCATTGAGAGGTGGGGGATGCACATCTTACCTTTCTTGGCTCACGTTTAGATGACAGCGTAGAAATTAGAAACACATCCTGGCTGTTATGACAGTCCTATTTCTTGAAACCATCTAATTAACGCCTTGGGTTTTCTTTGGTGAGAAACAGTGCTGTGTAGCTAATAGAAAGGGCGGGGCGGGGAGTTTCACACTGCATTCTTCTTTGTCGGTGGGGTGAGCTGTCACTAAAATGGAAGCTGCGCCTGTCATTGCGAGCTCTTGGATTTGGTACAAGCTGCTTGATTGACAGCTGGACCTGCAGAAACAGCAAATATTTCCCTGTCTGCATGCACGGTTCTTTACTGAGGAATATGGTAAGAATATTTATGTATTTATTAATTTGCTCATGCGTCCATTGCATTTATATGCCACTTTTCTGCCATGGCACTCAAGGGAGGTTACCATTTTAAAAGATAGAAACAAATGATATAAGACAGTGGTTCCCAATTGGTGGTCTGCAGGCCCCAGAGGGTACGTGGCATCAGCTTGCTTGGATCACACTATTTTGTCCATTTAATCAATCAATCAATCAATCAATCAATCAATTTTAAAAATTAGATGGCGATCTGGAAAGCTGTTGTTAAGTAAAAACTTTATGGATGAATACATTAAGCCACTAGGCACTATCTCACGGTGATCGTCACATCACTGCCACATACAATTGCATAGGGGTATAAGTCCCTGGAGAGGCACTCCATAGAGCACTCTCTGCCATTCTTTCCTCAACTTGGTGCATAAGCAAAAGGGAGAGCCTTTGTGGTGTAGTGATTAGTGTGCTGGCCTATGACCTTGGGAGTCCAGGGTTCAAATCCCCAGTCACCCATAGAGCTCACTGGGTGACCTTGGACCACTCAGCCTAATCTACCTCACAGGGTTCTTGTGAGGGGAAAAAATGGATGGGGAGGACAATGTATATCGTCTTGAAGTTCCAGGAGAACAGGTGGGATATACGTAATAATAAAAATAAATTATGAAATAAAAAAGGGGAAGGAACATTAGCGTAGGCTTCAGGGAATCCTGAAGCAGGAGCTGGGGCAATTACAGATCGAGTTTAGATCAGGCCAAACTCTGGAGGATCTGGGGACAGTTCCCAAATGAACACAGGGAGAAAGCAGAGCTTAAAATCCATTGTCTGACCTTTCACCACTTCTGTGTGGAACCCATCACCAGTCTCAAAGGAAATCAACTTATCAGCTAATCTTACCATAAGGCAGAATGAAGTGGTCCGCCTCAGATGGCAATTTTGGGGGGCACTATTAAAGGTTGACAAATTGACAATTAGAGTATTTTTTATTATTATCACCAATCACTGTTTGAATCTTCTCACTTGGGCACTAATATATCTTGGGGCCATTTCTGCACTGTAACACTATTTACATGTGCTTTGAGACCCTTGCATGGTTGTCTTTGAAAGAGCCAGCCAACGTAGAAGAGGTTTGTTGTATGCAAGCTATAATATATACAGAGCCAGGAGAAATTGCAGGGCTGGCTAATTTTCCCATTGGATGCATACAATGCCTCATAACCCCATGGCAGACTGATTAAAAAATAGTAACCGGGTGGGGGGAGGATTAACTTGCCACAATCTTTATTCCCCTTTCTGAAAGGTGACCTCTGATGAGAGCAGAAGGATGTGAATGATTTTAATCTGCAGTAACAATGGAGAACCAGTCCTGACCGACTCCTGCAGTATAAATATATAAAATGACAGATTATTCTGCCGCTTCCTCCTCCCCTCCTGCCCAGACATACACATACACATGCCATAATGCACAGCTAAATTTCAATTGTGCTTTATCTCTCAGCTACTGCCCCAGTGATTAATGCTGTGCTTTCTGGGAGGCTGGAATATGAGGGGAGAGAGGGAGAAGCGAGATATGTATTTCTGGTGCTGTTTATCATTATCATTATTCCTTTATAATAGTTTTTCCTCCTGTTGGAAGAGCTTAATTTACTGAAGGAGCAGGGGGCATGACAGGTGAGAGAAGAGATGATGGCAGGTGGATGGATGGGTTGGGCAAAGGCAAGGACAAAGATAGGAAGCTGTGCTGTTGAAAGCAGTGAGCAACTTTTGAAAAGTGTGGTTCTTCCCCCCCCCCCCCATATTAAGGATTTAGAAAGACAAGACTAATTTACACCTTGCTAGTGCAACTTCCTGCATGAGCTGCCCATTCACCATTGTGGGGAAGGGCCACAGCTGAGCATATGCTTTACAATGCAGAAGGTTTTTATTTTTGATCCCTCACATCTGCCATTGACTGGTCATGGAGTAGGTGAGCTGAAAACATTCATCACCAGCTTTGGCTGGTGCACCAACTACAACCATTACTGGACAAGGATAGCCTTGCCAGTGTGGTTTATACATTAGTAATCTCTTGATTAGATGGTTGGATAGTGTTCTCGAAGCTACCAGCATGAGTTTGACTAAACTGCGGGAGGCAGTGGAAGGCAGAAGTGCCTGGCGTGCTCTGGTCCATGGGGTCATGAAGAGTCGGACATGACTAAACGACTAAACAACAACAATCTCTTGATTAGGCTACTGTAATGCACTGTGTGTGGAATTTCCCTGTAGCTGGTTCAAAGCATGCAGCTAATGCAAAATGCAACTGTCAAGATGCTTAATGTGACACCCAGCTTTACACATTGTTGAAAATCAGCACCAGCTGCCAAGTTCAAGATTTTGTTCTTAACCTTTAAAGCTCCATATAACTTGGTACTAATACACCTAGCAGGCTAAGTCACTCTTTAAGATATTCCAAGGAGAACCTGCTGCTCATTCCATGACCAGTGGATTGTCACATATTTGGAAATTGGACATCATCTCCTGCAGGTAAAAGGGAGGCAATGTGGGCTCCTGTGTGTGTGTCTGTGTGTTATTAGCAAGAGCATTGCCTTCGCTTTCCATGAACTCTGTGATCCAGGGAGGTTGGGTGGCCTCTAGCCCTAGGGGAATAGCCCCACCTCCAACTCTTGGCCTGAGGTGACTCTATGGTTGCAGGAGGCTAGGTGGGCTCCTTGTGGGCAGTGGTGGGAAGGTAGAGCAGGTTTGAAGGGGAGCAACAGAGAGAGTGGGGCAGAAGTGGCCAGAGGTGTCTTTCAAGGGAAGCAGGAAGGCAGGGGATCCAGGGTGGACATTGGGCTCTGGGGAAATGAGGGGCACTAGTTATGGCAGCTGCGCTATTACATGGAAGGGTTAACAATGATGGTGGGGTGGGTGGAGGTCACTGGTCATTGCCTCCCCTCCCCTTCCTTAAGGTGCTTTCCTAAAGAAAGCTCAACAATTTTGGGGGTGTCCAGATTTTTTCTTTTTGAAATATGGCAAGTCTATGGGTGACCTTCTTGGTGATGATACCCACCCTCTCAAGTGTCCTTTTGGTAATTCATGAGGTGGAGATAACAGTGCATTTTAAACACTTCTTTTATAACTTTTAAAACCCAAGCTTTTTCTTATCTGTAAGCAAATACAACTTTGCTTCCGACAGTGAATATTAGTGTTACAAGTGCATTCACATAAAAGTTTGCAGAAATTCGAGGGTCACTCTGTATTCTGGGTTGGAGTGTCACTGTAGCTTATCAGTAGGTTTTGGGATTCAGTGATGGTTCTCCCTTAGCCACTCTCTCTGGGAAATAATTGTAGATAAATGCAACTAGCAGAATGATCCTGTGGATGTCTATTCAGAAATAAGTCTTGCTGATTTCATCTAGGTTTATTCCAGGATTGCAGCCAAGAAGTGAACCAATTCAATTTCCCCGTGAGAAGGCAGGATCTATGTGGAGGTAGCATCATTAACAGATTTATCCTCTAGTGGCTAGATAAAAAATAAACATCAATTAACCTTAAATGCATATGGTCAAAGCAAGCACAGTGTAACACAAGCTGCCAAGGAAGACAAACCTGCCCTAGTTTTTGAGAAACTTAGGAATGAGTGGAGGTTGCATCCCAAACCTACTTATCACTGGGCAAAACTTATCCTCACCCAATACTCCATCTTCAGCTATTGCTTCCATAACTGATGCCTGGGATTAAAAGATAGGAAGTGAAAATTCCAGTATCATAATGGATAATACCAAAGGCATAAAGAAAACAATATTGAAAATATATCTTTGGAGATCAGTGATTTGCAGTCACATTACTAAACCTTGGAGTTCTCTTTGTCCTCCAAGAGGCCATGTGTCATGACCTCATTTCCAAGGGTCTAAGTAAGTCTTTCTACTCTGGAGGCTGTTGGCAGGAATTTATTTCCATAAAGCTGTTCCTGATATATACCAGGCATCAAAGGCAGCTGGAGGATTAGAACGGTAATACATTTCTTTTACAGTATATACTATTCACATCATCCTCTAGAAAGGTAAAAGGCTGCTCCGTGGATCTTCTTCCATCCAGGCGCTTCTCAAATCCACACATTCTTAGCTTCAGGAATGCTACAGCATTATTTTCTCCCTGGCTTGCTACTGGGTCACACAATATAATTAAGAACTGTTGTCTTTTCTGGGGGTGAAGACCAGGAAGCAAAGGCAGAACAGTATTGCCCCTTTTCACATGCATGTTGCAAATGAGATAGATCCAAGGATGTAGTTTTCACTTTTCTATCACTAGAGTGGTTTTAAAGACAGAAGGAGGGTATTGGTCTCTATCCTGCAAATTTCTCTGCTTTCGTCAAACCTGGTCATTTTGAATTTACAAAGCACTTTTCTGCTATTCAAATCTATTTAATGGCTGCAGTAGTTCAAGGTCAATTCCCCTGAGAACTGAGGTTTCCTCCTCCACCAGCTGAATGCCATTCTCCCTCCCCTTTGGAAATTTGAAAGATGCTTCTTGTGCGATGGCAGCAAAAGGTGGCTCTGATTAGGCACTATCATTTTTCATTCCCTCAAAGGAGGCATTAAGCTGTTATGGATGGAGAATATATGAAGTGGCATTTGCACTGTGGTTCTTTGGTACTGAAATCACTAGATAAGGGATGATATAAATCTTTGGGTAGGGCATTGCAAGTGAGCAGAATTTCCGAACTAAAGGACTTCCCTGTGATCAAACTTGGTACTCATGTGGTCCTGTCCGTGCAATATTAACTGTGCTCAGCTAACATGTGGAATAACACCTGTTGATTGAGAGAGCAGGAATGTGAGCCAGTAAAGGCCTTTGTTACACACCTTTAGGTGCCGTGCAAAAACATTCCTTTTCTTCCAGGCCTTTGGCTAATTAAACAATCTGTGGCCTTTTAAACTGTGGAAGAAAGGGTTTATTGTTTGTTACTATGGTATGTATCCTTGTGTTTTCATACTGTACGTGACCCTGTGATCCGCAGATGAAAGGTGGTATAGAAATTTTATAGTAAAAAATTATATATAATCATCATCATCATTTACGCAATGGGATGCTGCCCACTGATGTCCCTCTCCCTGCCAGTGCCCAACCCCAAGAAGGCTTAGACAGAAACAGGTGTGACCTTCTAATCACTAGGAAACTGCCATCTTAAATATTCCCACAATGCCAAGCCCCCATGTAGTTTCACTCAGGGATATTGTGATAAATTTACAATGGCAGCTGCCTGGCTACAACTGATGTCATGCAGGTGCCATTTTAAATCTTCTGTGATGCTCTAGACCACCCAATGTAGCCCCAGAATAATGCTGTGTCAGGCAATTTTGGGTGTCATGAGACATTTAAAATGGCGGCTTGGAACCACTTGGTGATTGTGTGGGGCATGGGGCCCAGCAACTATCAGTGCTTATGGGCCTCACCATGCTGTACAGGGCCCAGAAATTGCCTCGGTTTTAAACAGCTGTTTTTAAACAGCAGGTTAAAAATGCCATTTATTTATCACACTTGTATCCTGTTCCTCCAAAGGTGCCCAGAGTGGCAAATATGGGAGCTGATTCATCTTATCTTCACAAAAACCATTGTCTCACAGCTGAGTAAAATCTGAACCCAGCTCTTAGTGGTCCAAGTTCCCATGTTTTAAACTTAAGACACCCAAGCCCTCATAATGCATTTGTCACAATTTTGCCCGTGCTGGGAGAGCTCAAAATCACCCAATGACCTGCCTGTATAAGCAGGGACTGGAACTCAAGTATCCCCAGTCTAAATCCAACTCTTGCTCCACTGAGTTTGCTTCTGTGTTTTTCTGTACTATCTGCCTACTGAAGTGACAATATTTGAGTTTGTTTGTTTGTTTTTAAAGCTCTTTTGTGCATGCAGGTGTAAGGATCACAGTCTAGGTACGCACTATCTAAAGACAATAAACGAATATGATTGGGCTATTGAGTAGAGGTACAAAGAATAAGATCCTCTCTGGGAGGGATTAGAGGTCATTCTTAAGGCAAGGAACAGAAGGGCGGCAGGGAAACTATCAGATAATCCGTATATTTAGTGGCAGATTTTACATGCTGCAGTCCTCCAACCTTGATTTTAAACCTTGTGGAAAACTTGCCAATAAAACTCCATAGATGATTTTGCATAATAGGAAATTATATACTAGGAAGATAGTTGCTCATGTATTTAAATGTATGTAAATACCGGCAGATGTAAATCTCAACACTGGATGTGAAAATATTAACTATCTCCCCACCTTCACAATTATATCATTTGGAAAAGTTCTGTACCAATTACTATAATGCGACATCAGTCATATGTTTAGATTTAATCTTACTTCCAGAAACAACATCTTTTCAATGTGCCCTAGAATGGAGCTTAAAAAAAACCAACCAGTGTATTTACTCTGCTCAGAATTAAGGATGTTGCACTATGTGGGAGTATATTGGCTGTACCTTGCCCCAAAGAGTTCATTCTGGCTTGGCACATTGAAGAATTTGCTTCATCGTCATATACAGAGGCAATCACGATATTCAGAAGACATGCTGTCCAAACAGATTTGTGGTTTGTACCCCAGAGGAGCACCTGCCTTGATGGGTAGTCACAATGTTGTGCCCTATGCAAATCGAACTCATGCACAGCGTGTAAGAAAGGATTAATGTTCTCACTGCTCAGTGAATGAAGAGAGTATTGGAAATTTTACCCTTCCTGAAATATGTATAAGTTGATGCGCACACATAGAAGCTGTATCTTTAATAGTTTATGTTTAAACAACTGAAACATCTAGCACCTCTCCTTAAAACCCTAAGTGCTATATTCTAATGCCAAATCTAATTTCTCAAGTTAGGGGGCAGTATGAAGATTTGACATGCTAGAGAGCTGGGTTATTTCTCCTAAGGAATAAGAACCTAAGAAAATCCCCTCTGGATTAGACAAAAGGCATATCAAGCATTCTGGGCTGTATTTAATGTAGCACTAAGCAAAAAAGTTCCATTGGCATGAGGACTTCTTCTTGAACAGTGGAACTTTACACACACACCCATCCGCCTTCATGCCCCCAAAATTATGGTCTGGGGGATCCTCAAACCCTCCGCAGCAGATCTGAGAATGTTGTGGGGCTTGTATGGAAGGGGAGGGAAATCCCATTCCACCAGTGCTAATCCTTGCACTAGAGCAACTGTTTTATTGAATACTGCCCTGTTTCCTGCAGTGGCCAACCAAATGCTTCTGGAAGAGCCATAAACAGGGTATACACATGATCCCTTTCACCCCTGTTGCCTTAAGCAGTTGGTATTTACTAGCGTACTGTCTCTGAACATTTAACCATCATGGCTAACAGCTGTCGGTATCGTGCATGAATCTGTCTTGTCTTCTTTCAAAGCCTTCTGAGCTAATGGAAATGGCAAACCATTCTGGCTTACAATATTATGTTCTAGATAGGCCAGGGCAATGTAGTGCCTTTTAGATGTTGCTGGACTATAACTCCCATTATCTCTAACCATTGGCGATGATGGCTGGCACACACCACATTGGGTACCATGTTCTAGAATGAAGAATGGGTCCTTATTTAGAAT
Organism: Podarcis filfolensis; assembly: GCF_964270895.1. NCBI lineage: Eukaryota > Metazoa > Chordata > Lepidosauria > Squamata > Lacertidae > Podarcis > Podarcis filfolensis. The sequence goes on from NC_139604.1 coordinate 108,568,324, forward strand.
AAGAGATCTTGCATATATAAATGATACCTCTTAAGTTAGTTGTATGCTTGGATCATTTGGCTTGCCTTTCAAATACCACCTCAGCAGGGGTAAACCATGCTGGTAGGCAACAAGGCTGTTCTAAGCAATAGGACAGCGAGTAATGGGTCTTTCTAAAATATTTCCTTCCCTTTTTGTTAGGTTTCTTTCCTCCTTTCTCCCTGTGCTGTGCATTGTTGAGATCTTGCAGCCCTCTTCAGATATTTGTTTCTCCATGTGATTAACAATGAATGGAGGAGTAAGCAGAGATGAGGATTCTCACCCCACTCCTTCTGTCACGATCTCAAGTTGGAAGACGGCCATCTCCAACGTAGACCCTGTTCTACTCCTGTAGACTTCCCAGACGATTTAGAACCCTGATTTTCCAGTGTTCTAAAGCAAATGTAGCCATCCTGCTGTAGACAGTCACCCTCCAACATGCTCTTCTCTTCTTCTTCTGCCAAGTGTTAAAATCACATGGAGAAAGGAACACCTGGAAAAGGCTAGTCTTTTCTGCAAAACATACATTTTCTGTTAGAGATCACACCCCCAGCCTGCTTCTGCTCTTTCTTTGACAGCTCCCTTGCTTTGAAGTCTTGTTTGACTTGGCAGAGAATATCCATTAGCCTGTGAGCTTTTATTTTATTTTATTTAAGCTTTCTCATATTTGACCCCTGCCCCCTCCCCCATAACAAATCCTTGCGTTGAAAACTCTGCTGGGAGTTATGTGTTCCTTTGCACTGCTGAAAGCAATGACACAGATTATTTTCAAAGTGTCCTCTAATTGGCTCACTGGCCAGAAATGCAAGGCTAATTGTAAGAATAATCCACCTGGAGCCCTGCCTGTTGCACTTTGGGCTGATGCTGAAGGAGACATTGAAACACCTGTAAAAAGATGCCCTCCCTCAAGAGAAGGGGTAGAGGGAAGCAAATTGAAAAGGGGACATGGCAACCTCTGGCACACACACACACACTTATACTTCCTTTGATCTTTTTGCGTGACCTCCACTGTGCCTTCAGGAGTTTCTCTCTAGCACTGAATGTTTATGACACACCATCAATGGGAATTGTTTCCTGCAAAGAATTCACAACAGTGTTATTAGACCACCACATCACTGTTTTGCCCTTTTCTGTCTCAGCTTTCATCATTATTCTCTCTGTAGCCATTACCCCTGTTATCTTTCTCTTCTGTGCTGCTCTTGCTCCTGAACCAATGTCCCTTCCTACCCCTTAATTTCTGTCTCAATTCCTCTTCCTTCCATGCCTCCTTGTGTTTATTGTATTTTCTGCATGACACAAAGCATTGTCTGAGATACGGCAGTAGAAGAATTGCTTTCCCCCCTTCTAACAAACGGCTTTTTCTGGCTTTGCAATTCTAGCCAGCTGGCTCTTAGTCCCTTTGCTGTTAGTATATGTCATTTCTACTTCCGTCTGATGTACCAAATGCCAAAAGGGAATTTGTTATTCATTTTGTAAGAAAGATAATGAACCTCCATGGTGAAGTGTCTCATTAGCTAATGGGAAAAAGTTCAGAAACATTTTCAAAAAAGCTACCAGCAGCATCTAAAAACTGACCTCATGAATTATCCCTTGTTTCGGGTTGTATGTGCAGTGGGTTTCTAGCTGGTCATTATCATATGGAATTGTGAATATGGTTGCTTGATATGAAAATCAGGAAGTAGAGATGGAGGAAAAAATTCTTTCAGTTCATACTTTTAGCAAACCAACCTAATTTGCTGGTCCCAGACATACATGGACTGGAATGCAACTGTCAAGCAGATTGGACTTCCTGAAATGATGTGATGCAGTTTTGGTTCAAAAATATGCACACAAAAATATGATCTGTATTGGGAAAATATATACAAAAATGCTTATTTCAGGATTTTTAAAAATAGGCCCAAAAGAACACGTTTTTTTAGATATATATATATATATTCCTTTCTCTTTACTGCTATGGAATTTGACTCACTTGGTTTATAATTAAAGCGCAGCAAAGCATTTGGGTATGGGAAAGGGGAAAATTTGGCAGGGAAACTGAAAGAAAAATTGTTATATATTAAATAGAAATGTGAAAAACTCAAGCAAACAAACAACAGTAAAGCCTACAAAAGAACAGGACTGTACAAACCTATGATTCAAATGCATGTAAAACTGACACGGAATAGAAATAAGTTGATCCATCCATATCAGGAAGTGTTAGGGTTAAATATTACCCCGTACACAGTTGATTCATGCAAAGTTTTTTAGAGCAGGAAATGTCATCCCTTTCCTAAGTAATCATCTAAAATATTTGCTGATCTTTGTCACTGCCATTCAGGGATCACATGAGATATCTAGAATAAACACACCAAAAGCAGCCTGACACCCTTGCCAACAAATAGGCAGATAGGAAGAGCAATTCAGAAAACTGACAGCTAGATAATTCCATTTGGGATTCAGGATCTGTGTTTTATGATGGGGAAAGGAAGAGTCTGCAAACTGCTTCAGTTGCTCAAATGTGATGGCCCTCTAACTCTAACCCCTAGGCAGTTATTTCAGTGTATACAATCTGATAATAACCCCTTTCACTAAGTGGAAACAAGTACCATCACAACTTAACAGTGTGTTCATCCTTTTGTAGAAGTGGAAAGCATAGTCCTCTTGCTATTCTTTGCCATGTGCAAAGGGGGGGGGGGTATTAACAAATGCCTGAGCCTATCAGCTGATCTACCTGAAGGAAGGGTTGCAGCCAATTGCTGGAGCCTTTAGTTGAGTGAAGACTCACTTGCCAGAAATTACTCCAGACTTGAAATGGAGCTCTCCCCAGCTAGCTGTCTAATAGCCCAGGAACACATTTTGCCCCACACTTTCTAGAAACATGTCTGCACTTCCCGTCCTCATCCAACCCCCAACCCCCTTTTTGCCCAACCACTTTCCCCAGGAAAACCCAGTATTTACTGCTGAATCAAAGAAAATGGGAATTTGGGTTTTCTGCGAATTGCTGTTTGCTCCAATTCAGCGGCAAAGAGCAGTTTTTCACAGGGAAAGCACCAGGGCAAAATAAAAAGGCTGTTTGATGCAAACTTGAGAAACCTGTACCTCTGTCTAGAAATGTAGAGCAAAGGTTAAGTGTGGATGAGCCCTAACTCAGGCCTGGTGTCTGCACCCCACATGCATAGGTAGTTGCCAGGATCCCACCTCTTTACCCACAGATCTGCTTATGAGTAGAACTTCTAGCATGGATATCTTCCCAAGCAGCAGATCCAACATTTGCATGTTGCTCTTGCCTTTCCATAGTTCTGTAGATAATACAGAGAAGGAAATGAATATGTCCTTAATGGCAGACAATCAATGTTGCCAATGGTGAAGTTAAAACTACATTAGATGACAGGCTCTACACGTTCTGTTCTGGGCTATGTAAAAATAACTCCTTTGGTGTGAGGGCCATATCAGCTTCTCTTTTGCAATATGTTCTTCTACTGCCCTGCCATCAGCCTAACAAAAACCTGGCTCAGGTTATCTCTGATGGACATCTGGTGTGGCTAGTGTAAGAGCAAGTAATGCCGCAGTTGTTTGGGGAACAGCTGGGTGCTGCTCCTATGCATGGGTTTTGCCCAGAGGAAAATGATTCCAGTGCAGAAAGCTCAGACAATTCTTCTCTACTGCTAGAGGCACGCACACAAAAAGAGCAGAGCAGCTGTCACACAGTTCTGACAATGGCCAATTCCAGCACTTGGGCTTTGCGGAAAGAAACGGTTTATGAGCATTTGATGTAAAGTTTCTGCAGGGGTTTTGCATCATCCCTTTCTGCATTGTCAGACAGAAAAGGAAATGGCGGGGGAAGGGAGGGAGGGAGGGAAAGAAAGGCAATAGAGGTCAAGTGGCAAAAAGAAACACGCTAGGAAATGGGACTTCTGGCTTTTGTGACATTTAGCAAATGCTACCTCTCTGTTCTGAAGCTTGCTCTCCTGTAAACGGGGTACAATAACATTTACACACTGTGCTGATTGCATTGCAAAGAAGCAAATTCCATTGAAGTCAATGTGACATAACCTTACAGATATCATGGACTACCATAGTGGTCCCTAAAATGTGCAGTACCCCCGGCTTCCATCAAGCAGTATGGCCCTCTTCCTAATCCCTAATGTGCCTCTCCCTAATCTCCCTAATGTGCATGGATTTGCTCATGATATATCTCTAATGGAATAGAAGAGGCTGTGCATTTCCCTTTGTCAATATTGGATATGGCATTAGAATAACCTATTTTTGCTTTCTTGGAGTTCATCTTCGCATGGTTCAGAAGATTCTTCTTCTTCTTCTTCTTCTTCTTCTTCTTCTTCTTCTTCTTCTTCTTCTGACTAATTTTTGTTGTAGGGGACAGCCGAAATTGTTGAACTTTTTTAAGGAAATCAAAAAGGAATTTCCTTTTTAAGGAAAAAAAGAGAATACCCATGTTGCCTAGCAATTGCTATATAAATGTAGATTCCCCATGTGGTACACTATGAAATGCAGATGGCAGCTTCTTGATATAGTAGCTTTTAGGCAATGGACTTACTCCACTCACCCAGTCTGCTCACTGCATCGTTCTGCCAAAAAGGAGTATAACAGGCTTTGTTTCCCAGTTGGACCTTGAATGATCAAAGTGAGTTTTCTTGAGCTCTGGTGTATTCCTGTATCCTTGGTATTCATATGGTTCTAATATTGCTTTGCTCCTCAATCATGAATTCTAGTTTTTTCTCATAGCCCACAGCCCAACACGATGAACCTAGCTCCACAGCAGCAGGGCTGAAATGAACTGTGCAATTGACGCAGTCCACTATGAGTGATCCCCAGCATTAACTATACACTGAACGGACCCACTGAAGTCATACTCTGGCACTGCCTCTTGTTTGCCCAGATATAAGATACAGAAGAGTGTGTAAATTCACTGTAAGACCCATGAAATTCAGTGGGACTTCTCCCATGTAAACTTGCTAGTGAATCCATATTATTCAGTGAAACCATTTTTTAAAGGTAGGAAATTTATTTAAACCCATCTTCAAATTATCACATTATATATTTGAATGAGTGAATCTCTGTTTCTCTCCAGTCCTACATATCTATCTATATCTATATCTATATCTATATCTATATCTATATCTATATCTATATCTATATCTATATCTAATAGTGATTCAAATTCTACAGATCTACTCATAAGTCTGCTTATAGGGGGCAGAAAGCAACTCCCCTCTCCCCTTCATTCCCTTTACTCCCATCCCACCCACCCAATTTTTAAAAAAGAAAGTTCAATGAAACTTTTAGGTTAGCTAGCTTGAATGGGAAGCATGATTTCGTTCAGTGTTTTGAGTCACAATTTGTTGATTATTTAATATATCGTTGAATTCTTGCTGTCAGAAGGGGTGGAGAGTTTGTGACATTTTCTGCTTCAGGTATCAAAATAACTTGACCAGGCTTGGGTCTTATTCCCATGACTGAGGAGGTGGCATCATTTGCTGCTCTACATCTGGCAGCAAAATGTCTATGACCAGGTCTGGAGCTATAGATTGAATCAATCTCTTCAGGAAAGATGAGGGAAGCCATTACTGCAGAGGCAAGCCTTGTGTACAAATTAAGCCTGTACTCAAATCTATATGCTAATAGTAAGTGGGTTTCAAATTCCTGGCAAAATATCAACACGGTCTCATCTGTCATAGAGTTTGGGAGTTCAGTTATGTTAACGTCACCCCTCAAAACCTGTCTTTCATGGTTTGGATATTTCTGCAGGGAACAGAAAGGCAAGTCTACTTTTCCTGCCGATGTTAGCATTAAATTATTCATATCACTGGAAAATCCACACTCCATAGGTTTCTGACTGGGCATGTTAAAGCAAAGTTCAAGATGGCTGCATGAAGGGAAATCATTATGTCACCCTTCTTTTCTGACCTGACCCTTCTTTGGATTTTAAATACCATCATGCTGATATTCACACCCAACCTCTGAACATATGAGTCTTTGTCAGTACAGTGGTACCTCATTCTGGAGGTCTGTTCTTAACCTGAAACTGTTCTTAACCTGAAGCACCACTTTAGCTAATGGGGCCTCCTGCTGCCACTGTGCAGCCGCTGCACGATTTCTGTTCTCATCCTGAAGCAAAGTTCTTAACCCGAAGCACTATTTCTGGGTTAGCGGAGTCTGTAACCTGAAGCGTATGTAACCTGAAGCGTATGTAACCCGAGGTACCACAGTAATGGAGAGATTCTGCTTTTTTGCAAATGACTTTGTGCAGATAATAGCCACCTTCACCACTGTCTTCCAAGGGTAAAGGTAGAGATTCTCCTCCCTGTAAATTCTACTAGCTTTTACTTCTGCTGCTTGCTGCTTGGCCCCTGTGAGCACAGGATGCTGGACTCGATGGGATATTGGCCAGATCCAACAGGGCTCTTCTTATATTCCCCCAAGCAAGTTTCCTGACTGGTTTCACTATATAATAACTTTAATGGAAGTATCCATAAAAACATGATGAAAAACATCAATAAACATCAGTAGAATACAGGTTGATTAAAGAGAAATTCCTGTTGTGAAGGTCTGTCTAAACAATATGGTTTTCAGAAGATGGTCTGGAAGGAGATAGGGATGATTGCTGACAAACCTCAACTGGAGTTCCACAGGGCAGAGCCTTCCTCACAAAGGACTTAGTCGCTGGAGAAAGCCAACCAAACCTCAAGGGCATGGGGAATCACCATAAGTGCCCCATCAGAGGATCTCAGTCATCAGGGTTGACCATAAAGGATCAGATAGTCCTTAAGGTATTTTGGGCCTAAGTTGTTTACGGCTTTGTGAGTTAACCCAAAGCAAATGGGCAACCACTGCGGCTCTCTCAGCAATGGAGTAATGTATGTTGTTGATAACCTGCTCCTGTAAGCAATCAGGTAACTGCATTCTGCGGTAGCTGCAGCTTCCGGATCACAAACAAGGGCAGACCCACATAAAGTCTGTTGCAGCAATGTGCTGTTCCACCTGCTGTCTGGATTGGCATGGTTCTGCAAAAGCTGCATCATATTGCGTGGCTTGGCTTCAGAGAAAGCAATGTTACTATTTCCCCTAAGCATCAGAAATAGAATGCAGGATAATTCTGTATATCTTGTGGAAGTATGATTTTATAGTTTTAACTGATTTTTACCTTTTCTGTACTGAGTTTATTATATGCTACTTAGAGATGTGATTGTAGTTAAGCAGTGCATCAATTGTTTGGTTTAAAAACAAACAAACAAAAACAGAATAAACATAAAATCACTTCCTATACAGTAGATCCACAACTTGTGCACATTTAACTTGTCTGCATTCAGCTTTAAGCGGTTGGCAGATTTTTAAAAAAATTGAAAGGGGATGGAAAGGGGACAGGCATCTGGGGGGGGAAAGACTTCGGCAATCCCACAAGCCATTGCATCCAATGAGTTTTGACTATACACGATTTTGGCTTTGGTGCTATCCCCAAAATGTAAACCCTGTGAAAATTTAGAGTGGACAGTATGCAAGAACAAATGACCTAAAACAAACAATGCTATGCAGACCCAATTCTGCTATTTGCACACACTGAAAGTTACGGTCACTTTATCAAAAGTGCTGATAGCTTTTTCAGCAGCCTTCTATTTGCTTACAATTAAACCTCTTTTAAAACTGTCTCCTTTAATGAGGTGGAAGCTCATCAGTACATAAATGCTTCCCTTTGTAGTGGTCTTGTTCCAAATAAACAAGCTTTAAACAACCACTGAAGTGAATAAATAAGAACGATTGGGAGAGACTGCAACACAATTTGTTAGCTTCAAAGGTCAAGCCAGCCAGTGTTTTTATTGGATCCGATTACCTGGGGGCATTTACGGTGCCTCGACCTAAAAACAAACAAGTCCTTTTGGCAGCATTTCCATATATTTATGTCATTTTAAGACTAATATGATCAGCTTGTCTGCCCAACTGCAGCGCAGCTAGAGCTCAGCAGTCATTATCCATTGGCTCTTGTTGAAATCCTGGGCAATAGAGAATGGCAGAGAACTCCCCAACATGGCTCTCCAGTCCACACACTGAAATTGTCACCATCGCCCTTGACAAACTGTGCTAGCCTGCCTGGATAATTGGGCAAGGGGACAACATTTTAGTCACACTAGTCCTTTATATGTCGATCTGATGATCTAATTACGCTTACGAATAATAAAAGGATGACTTAGGAATACTAAAAGGTGGAAGACAGTTTTGTGCTGCTAGCAGGACCTGTACATTGACTGACATATAGGTCATGCAAAGGGCTGAGCCAAATCTCCCACCCCACTTCACTTCGCATGGCTGCAAGCAAGCTTTTCCCTTTTGGTGAGTTTTTCACAGGGTGGCTTGCAAACAGGGGCAAAGGGCTCATCCCACTAACTGCAGCAGCAACTGCATTCCAACCACTCCATTGCTTTTTATCCCCATATACTGCCAGGGTGAGGACAGGAAGACAACTTCTGTCAATCTGATCTGGCTTCAGATATCATCATGTGGCCTTCAAATCCTATCGGGTACACTGAGGCATCATGAAACCAATTTAGCTTGGGGGCAATTCTTCCTGCCCTCACTTCTGGTGTTTTGGGGGTAAAATGTTTAGAACAGCACAGTCACAGACACTGCCAGAACCACAAACTGACAGCAAAAGGTTGGAGGGGGGATTTTTAATGAAAACCTCCTCCCCAGCTCACTTTTGAGCTGAAACAGCATTCCTGAAGGTTTAGTCCAGGGGTCAGCAACCTAAGGCCCATGGGTCGGAAGTGACCTGCGAAGGTCATTTGACTGGCGCATGAGCCGCCCCCAAACCAAGCTGCCTGCTCACGCGCTGTGCTAAACTGGCGCAGCACGGCACGGGGACTCGCTTCCGTGGTGCCAAAAAGTGCAGGCACGCACACGCAGACGCCGAAAATTGCGGGCGTGTGCAATCTGGTCCATGGAGGGATCTCTGTGGAACCAATCAGGCCCAGGCAAGATAAACCTTGCCAGCCCCTGCTCTAGTCATTCATTCCAGCCACAGCCACATGGATTGTAGGCATCACTAACAAAGGATCGGGGATTGGGGGAGAAGCATAGGGATGTGGTATGAATGCAATAGCAGGAGGGAAAAGATTTCGCAGAATGAAGCTAAGGATGGTGGAATCAATCCCCCACCCCAACCCCCAGCATTTTCTTTGCTAGGTTCTTCAGTGTGCTTAGATTTCAGGACACCCACCCACACCCACCCACAAATAGGGAGGGGGGCTTTTCCCTGACCTTACATGAGAGCTGTGTATTTTAACTTACATTCAAAAAATGTGTTTAGGGATGCCCAAGGTGATTTGGTTAATCTCCACACTAGCTATCCAATGCCCATTGGACTTAGACAATGAACTTTTAATTAGGTCCTCTTTACTAGCAAGCTCTCTCTCTTTTATTTAATCTTTCTAATATTGCAAAATGGAGCCAGGTTAAGTGCAGTCAGTGGATAATGCACTATGGAATGCAGAGTATATGGGAGACCTTACAGCGGGGAAGGGGAGACAGAGAGCCCTGCTAAGGGGGGTGCCAACACAGACCCCATCAGGGAGTCTTTGCCACCCGCTCATGGGCAACTTACTGGGCACCAGCATGCCCAACCGCTCAGAGGTCTAGGTAGCAGCCGGTCGACCTGCCCAATCCCAACAGCCACCATATGGGCACACTGTAGGGATAGGAAAAGGTTAAGACTGATCCTTGCATGCACACTTCCTTGTTCTGTTTGCAAAAACTCAGACATTTTGGCAAATTCAAAAAATCCACCCACTCAGTGGTGCAATGTTGTGAAGGGAGGATTTTCAGCTGACTCTCTGCCCAGTTTTGTATACAGTAGAGACCTTGGCTCAGACTTTCCCTTGTAGAAGCTGCAGTAGGAATATTATAAGTGTATAAACACCTAAAACATACTAAGCAAAGCCGGCAACATACCTGCCAAACCAGGTAACCCCACCACCAAATAACTCCCCTTGTTTAAAAACAATTCAGAGGTGCAGGGAGCCTTGGCAGGCACCAAGGAGGTGGCAAGTGGGGGTGTCGTGCCCACACACCAGGGACTGCAGTTATAAGGAATAAAAGGAGCAGCTTTTCTGGCAAAGATCCACAGGAACAGGAAATATATGGAGCTGAGAGAGAAGGAAATAGGCACCCCCACCCCCAAGTCTGATCTATGGATGCTATGACCCTGGAGCTGCCATGGGAAATCTTGTATTTCCTAAAGATGTTACAAGCTACTTAACTCAAGTAGGGGAAAGAAATAGATTAGATGACCAAAGAACTAGGCGGTATAAATTAGATTGGGCTCAGTCAGATATGGCAGAACAATTTGTGTTTCTCTTCTTCAGAGGCTGTTGTCGCAGCCCCCATTTTTCATAACTGTCATCTTGCCCTTTTCTCTTAAGCAAAGGGAAGAGCAAGGAGAGGGTTGGTGTTCTGCGAGCACGCACATCTTCGGGTGCCAGCAAGTATTAAAGTCGGCTCGGATGGAGGCCAGTATAAATGCCTCAGGCATCTCTGAAGCACATGGAGATGGAAGAAGCCACCGATGAAAATCTTTAAGTGCTGAGAGTCCTCCAGCGAAGGAAAGACACAATCATATTTGTAGTTAGGAATCCTAATTTCGGATCCTCTACAAAAAGGAAGCAGGCTGTTTAGACAACTGAGGTGCAATTCTCTTTTGCTGCTTATGAAGCAGGCTTTCCAAAATTCTGCTAGGCCAAGGGTGGGGAATCTGTGGCTCTCTAGACATTGCTGAACTACATCTACCCTGACATGCTAGTTGAGGCTGATGGGAGACCAGCAGCACCTGGAGGAGCTCCAGAGGTTCCCAACCCCTGTGCAGTTTCCACTGCTGCATTTGCCTAAGGGCCCCTGTTGTTGTTTTTCTAGTTTTTTGTTTTGCCAAGTGTGCATGGCTCCTTCAGCATGGGATATGTTGACCTGTTATCTTTCTGATCCCATATGGGATTTAGGGTGTGTTGAATTTTTCAACTTTCAAATTCCAAAAATGAGGGGTGCTAAAAAGTTGTAATGTGACTTGGGAATTCAAATGATATTTTGGTTAAATTAATATAATTTGGTTTTGCTTGGTAAGTAAAATGTGTGTCAAATGGCACAGAAATCATTAAAAATGATTGCCATGTACTTGCAGTTATTTTAATATTTTATTATTCTTATTTATTAATAATATTATTTAGTATTGCCTGACATTTTCAGAAGGTAAAATTAAAATTTTTGGTTTTCCCCAAGCAGTTTATGTGCTTCTTCGTCAGATGCAGGCTTGCCAAGGTAACTGTTGTCTAATCACAAAGATAATAGCAGATTTGAATTCCTCACACCCAAAAACATATTTTTAAGATCCCTTTGCTGAAGAAATTTGCAAACGTTAAGCTGCACCCCCTAAAATTATACAGTGGTACCTCGGGTTAAGAACTTAATTCGTTCTGGAGGTCTGTTCTTAACTGTTCTTAACCTGAAGCACCACTTTAGCTAATGGGGCCTCCCGCTGCTGTTGCACCGCCGCCGCATTATTTCTGTTCTCATCCCGAAGCAAAATTCTTAACCCAAGGTACTATTTCTGGGTTAGCAGAGTCTACAACCTGAAGCGTCTGTAACCTGAAGCATCTGTAACCCGGGGTACCACTGTACGCCCTAATGGGATATTGTCCTGCTTGAGATATGTTGACCTGTTATCCTGTCAGACCTCATCATATCCCATGCTGAAGAATGTGACTCTTAATCAGGCACACAAAGGCATCCCACACCTTTCTACCCTCTATCCAAATTCATATTTGATATCAAATTCATGAACACATTCCAGCAGGAAAAATCACTCAATGAGGATACAGAGCAGGGCTGCTGAAGGGCGCAGCCTCAAGTGAGAGTATGGCTAGGGAGAGTCTTGACCAGACTGAGCATTCCAGAGAGTTGCATTTGGCTCCTTGGCTTAAAGTGTTCTACTGATCTGGCCAACTGAAGAGTTCAGAAGAACTTGCACAATATTTTGTGACATTTTAGCTGTCTTAATGAAGGCTGTAAGTAAAGTAAAAATATATATGTGAATATGTATTTGGAAAAAAGAATTTGGATGCTTATAGGATCTGAATTGACTTGGGACTATTCAGGGATATACCTTGGAGGCGGGCGGGGCTTATAGATAGCTTTATTGAAACATCTGCTCAGTGTACCGAACCAATCCAATTGGGAAAATAAGACATCATGCTATATAAAAAATGAGGTTGGAAATAATAACGAAACGCATCACTATGGGATAGTTCAGTGTCATTCCCCTACTTTTAAAAAATATATGCTATTTTCTGCTGATGCAATAAATTATAGGTATTTATACCTGTGAATGTTTGGTGGTAATAAATCATGGACAAAAGTCCATGGAAAGACAAAGAAAGCTTTGTGGTTGCACTCTGTGAATAGGCAGAATTAGTGCTTTGTGGACTCCTCCTGCCACTAGCCTTAGCCTTATCAAAACTCTTCTTGCTTCCATTGGTTCTCCTGCAATATTTAGCCTGAGCAGATATCTCCAAGTGCATGTATGTTGTTGTTGTCGGCATCCTTCAGCCTCGGGAGACAATGGAGGCGTGCGCCCTTGGGGGTGAAGTCAAACTGTTGGAGAATTACAACGCCTGCTGCGGCTATAGAGACTGATATGAGAGAGACAAGTTTTATTCCAAAAGGACATGAAGACACCTGGTTTTGCTGTTACCAGTATACATGCATACATGTCTTATATTTCTTATAACCCTTTTTTTTTTAATATAACCCATCTTTCCTCCTGAGAACTCAAGGGACCTGCAAACAAAGTTCCATTGAGACACATGGTTGTGGGAGGAACTTTTTGGTTCACATTTTAATGCTAACCTACCATATTCGCAGTTGGTGAACCAACATGAACACACCAAAACACACCTCACCTTCTCTCAGTTTGGTTATGCAGTTCTCCAGCCATATGGTGTGTGTTGGGGGGAATGCATACACCATACCAGCCAAGTGCCCCATTTTAAGCGGGATGGCCCCGCTTTCTTTGACGGCACCCCAATTTCACTGTGCGAGAGAAGCGGCAGGGCAGGCGGCTGGATGAGTGGGGCTGGATGAGACAGATGAATGAGGACTGGCAAAGATAGGTGGGTGGGAGCACTAAGGAGAGCAGAGATCAGTCAGTCAGGTGGTGGAGGTTGCCTCAGGTGGTGGTGGAGGAGGAGGAGGCCGGGGGCACCATTTCCTGTTTTGCTTCAAGCAGCAAAATGTCTTGGGCCAACCCTGCTGTTTACCTTCACCATGTTTTGTCATCATTGCTGCACTAGCATGAACCATGGTTAACACTAAAAAGTGTTTGCTGCTTCTCACCATGATTTGAAACCAGAGTTTGAAGCAGGTTTGACATTAACTATGGTTAATAATAATAATAATAATATTCATACCCCACCCATTTGGCTAGGTTTCCCCAGCCACTCTAGGCAGCTTACAGCATATATGAAAACACTGTAAAACATCAAACATTAAAACTTCCCCGATATGGGACTGCCTTCAGTTAATGGTGGTGCAGAAATGTCCAAGTTAGTAACTGTGGTAAAGCCTAGCAGCAGACATATGTGAGTAACTCACACAAAAAGAGGAGCTCTTGCCCCGCAGTTTGGCCCTGATCCCTTTACTCTTATATCATAGCCTGTCCAACCACAAATTACCATTTTTTTTGGGGGGGGAGTGTTATTAAAGTATAAGATTAACTATTTATTCATAAGCATTTCCTCATAAAGATTTTCCCACCACCTCCACCATGTGATGTTTTTCTACTCTCTCCAATGCTGAGGAACTATTTTAATCCCAAAAAGAATTGTTAGCAAGTTCTCACTGGTTGCAGAAATAAGACACAAAGTTAATGGCATTCATAGCAGCAAGTTTGTCTGAAAAATATATACCAAAGATAAGGAGCCGCTATCTGTGGTGCAATTAAGCTGCTGCTGCCTGTCATGAAATCACTAATGTGATCAAACTGTGAAATACACAGCAGATGAATAATTAAATCCAGATGTCTTCCCATAATGATGAGAGAGAAAGCCTCACAAACTTCGAAAAAGAAGGAAGAAAAAAGTAGGTAAACCTCCATTTTTTACCTTTCCAGACTCTAGAAAGAATCCTCTAGTGAACTAATCCAATGTACTGCTTCATAAAGAAAATCAAATCAATGTCCTATTTAATAGCCAGTAATGGAAGGACTTGCTACATCAAGCACACTGTATATAACAGGCCCAACAGTGTGGTTTTCTTAAGGAGAAATAATTTAGTTATCATTAAACTCCTTGGAAACTAGCTATAATAATGCTCTTCAGTTATCAGGGGTATCATTTTTTCCTTCAGGCAGAGCTGCAAAAATGTGAATCTAAAACCTTTATTGCGTGTGATAATGAAGTGAGTCCATTTCAGCCTCAAACTGTGGCAATTCTTTATCTCTCCAAAAAGGGTGTGGGATTGAAATCCATTTGTCTACCCAGCTAAAGTTGCTGAGTTCACAGATAGCTATCACTGATGGAACATTTCCTATATATTTTTAGCAGTAGGATTTTTTAAAAAGAAAAAAAATAACCACCATTATGATTAATTTGAAGAAATCTACAAAGAAAATATAATCACAGCAGTTTAAATGTTTAAGTGTCTGGTGCACAAAAGAGAAGTAAGGCATTTAAACACTCATTTTCCTGCAATTTGCAGAGCACCCTATTAGCTTTTTCACTTCCCTGCAGACATAGCTCTCTTGTCCATGGGTGTCTTCATTCTGCTCCTCCTTTCCCCAGCCATTTCCATCTTTAGCTTAACAAGGATCCATCATCTTCCTCCTGATGAACATTCTTTTCTTCCTTTTTTATGCCTATTACGGTTGTGTAGGAATACATTTGAGGGTCCTTTATCTAAACCTCAGTTGTATGCATCTATTGATTATTCAAATTAAGTGTCTCTTCCTCCGATGCTCCGGAATAATGGCAGCTTTGTACAAACAGAACTGGTTGATCTTGACTTGCATTTTGATATAATTTTTTTATGCCTTGAAAGCAATAGGCTGAATTAGTTCATAAAGACAGTGTTGTCACCTAGTTAATGTGTGGGTAGTTGCCTACTCTATGCTCAGGTTAAACATCTATCTCTCCTTTGTCCTATTCTGGACAGGAAAGGTGGAACAGAAATCTCTATAAATAAACATAAGAAAAGCCCAATTGGATCAGAACAACAGCCTATCTAGTCTAGCATCCTGTTTCCTAAAATAGCCAAGTGGATGCCTCCATGACATGAGGGCAATGTTCCCATGACATGTTCCCCAGCCACTGGCAAATTGCTTCGAAATCTGTAGGTTACATACAGCCATCATTCGTAGACATATCCTTCATGTCTAATCTCCTTTTTTCATAGCCATCTGTAATCCTAACTCCTAACACTACTTATCTGGGAGTAAATACCATTGAATTTAATACGACTTACTTCTGAGCACACAGGTTTAGGGTTGTGCTATAGCTAGTGTACATCACATTTTATGACAGAGAATTCCATAAATTGATTGTGTACTTTGTGAAACAGTATTTTCTTTTGTCTGCCCTGAATCTGCTATTATTTGCTTTCTTTTGATGACCCTAAATTTTAGTTTAACGTGAAAGGACCCTCTTTCTCCATAAATTGCATAATTTTATAAACTTCTGTCAGTTATGTGTGTGTGTGTTTTCCCCTTGTTGTTGTTTAGTCATTTAGTCGTCTCCGACTGTTTGTGACCCCATGGACCAGAGCACGCCAGGCACTCCTGTCTTCCACTGCCTCCCGCAGTTTGGTCAAACTCATGTTAGTAGCTTCGAGAACACTGTCCAACCATCTTGTCCTCTGTCGTCCCCTTCTCCTTGTGCCCTCCATCTTTCCCAACATCAGGGTCTTTTCCAGGGAGTCTTCTCTTCTCATGAGGTGGCCAAAGTATTGGAGCCTCAGCTTCAGGATCTGTCCTTCCAGTGAGCACTCAGGGTTGATTTCCTTCAGAATGGATAGGTTTGATCTTCTTGCAATCCATGGGACTCTCAAGAGTCTCCCTTAAGTGTTCCCCTTAGTTGTCTTTTTTCTAAACTAACTCCCCCGCCCTGCCCCCCGTATCGTAGTCTTTTCTCACAGAGAAGTTATTCCAATCTCCAGATCGCTTCCCCATGTCTTCTGGAGCTTTACGTTATCCTTTTTAAGATGAGGTGATCAGAACTGTACATGGTGTTCCAAGTATGAGTGTACCATAAGATTTGCATAACGGCATTATGAGGCTGGCAGTTTTTTTTATTTTTGATCTCTTTCCTAGTAAGCCTTTACATGGATTTTGGCCTTTTCACAGCTGCTGCGCATTGGGCCGAGCTATACAACATTACTCCACTATCTCTTTTTTGGTTAGTCACTGCCAGTTCAGACTCTGTTAGTGTTAGGAATCCTCCCCCTCAATATGTACATTGAACCACTCTTGCCATTTCTTTGCCTATTCACTCATTGTGAAGAGATCCATTTGAAGTCCATTTGAACCAAATAAAAATCATTAAAATAAATAAAATAAAAGGGATGTATTTGCCCAGCTGATGTGCCAATACTGCCTGTTCCTGTGAAGATCATACTTGGCTGTGGTAACATGTAGGTTACTTGCACCTGCATTGGATTACTGGAATTAAGAGATTTTGGAAACTTCAATCAGTCCAGAATGCAGCAGCAAGGACATAAGTGGCCACTCACCCATGAGATCACATTATATTTATTCTGCAATAGCTGCACTTACTGCCAGTTGGTTTCTGGGCACAATTTAAAGTGTCACCTATTACCTTTAAAGCACTAAATGGCTTGAGGATACCTGAGGGCTCTCTCCTCCCTTACCGTACTGCCCACTTCCTAAAATCCAGAGGAGGGACTCCTCTCCCTATTTTGTTGGGCCATCTCAGTGGCTGCATCTGGATTATGGAATACCATGCCCATGAGATCTGCTTGGCCCCCTCCCTTACTGTTTTTTCTTTGACTGGTAGAAGCATCCCTGTTGCAGTAAGCATTTTCTTTTTCTTTCTGGGCAGGTTATTTTTCTCTGCTCAGCGTAGTATATATATTTTATATGCTGATCCCATTTCTGCTTTTATGCTGCTGGGTTTTTTTCTTTTCTTTTACAGGATTGTTTTATTTTTAATTGTTGTAAGCCTCCCTGAGCAATACAAAGGCACTGGGAGGGTGAGGTACGTGTTTAAAATAAAATAAGATATTGTTACCTTTTCCTAAGCCATACTGAATCTCTTTCAGCAAGGCAGTATATACATAACAGTAGTGAGCACTGATCATAATTCAGTGTGGACCTCAATTTCATGCTTAAGAAAACAGGCTGAATCGGTCAGAAACAATGGCCATCTAATTTGGCTCAGCATCCAAATTCCAATTTCTAAATATGAAGCTTTGTGCCTCCCCTATTCACTATTGTGAAGAAATAAAAAATTGTATAACATCCCACCCCCCTTTTTGGGCAGAATTGGATGAAATTTGCAGGCACAGTTGCTCCTCCTGAGTGTATAAAGCCTGCCAAATTACCTACAAGTTGTTCCTGGGTGTGGAAGGGGAAGAGCACTCTTAAATTTATGCTTAAAATGCCTATGACTTTAAAAAACATTTTTTTTGCAGAAGTGTATTAAATATGTAGGCATGGCAGCCCCTTCAGAGGATGTTTGCTGTGGTTTAATAGCAAGGGCAGCCTTCAGTTTTGTGGTGTTTAAAAATGGATTCACAATGCTCTGGTGAGCCATCCTGAACAAACAAACAAAAAGCAGAGGGGAATGTTGTACAGTGGTACCTCAGTTTACATACACTTCAGGTTACATACGCTTCAGGTTAAAGTCTCCGTTAACCCAGAAATAGTGCTTCAGGTTAAGAATTTTGCTTCAGGATGAGAACAGAAATTGTGCTCCGGCGGCGCGGTGGCAGCAGGAGGCCCCATTAGCTAAAGTGGTGCTTCAGGTTAAGAACAGTTTCAGGTTAAGTATGGATCTTCGGAACGAATTAAGTACTTAACCTGAGGTACCACTGTACTACAAAATGAGAGGAAGGCCCTGGTGAGACCCTTTCCAGCACTTGCTCCTCTGATTTGGTGATGAGATAACAGGAGAGGAGAAGGTCACATAGTTCACATACACATACACATATTCTGTGTGTTCTTTTTAAGCAGAGCAGAAAATCTAAAGAAGATGAGCCAGGGAGAAATTCTCATAGATATTTGTTTACTAAGAGGAGAGGAGGGAGTTTCATTCCAGCCAAGTCAATTCCAGCAGCAGCCAGCCGTTCAGTTCCCAACGCCGGTGGCATTAGCTGTCCCAGGCCCAAACAAACCAGTTCAGCTTCTTCTTCTATTTTTGTCAGAATTACATGGCTGGAAGGGAAAAGAGACAGTTTCCTTTCAACTGTTTCCTAATCACAGTTTCATTTTTTTAAAAAAATATATGAAACAAACAAACCAACTTGATGCCACACATCTGCAGCCCTAAAACCCCAGCTTGGTTTTCATGAAGCAGAAAGAAAGAAAGAAAGAAAGAAAGAAAGAAAGAAAGAAAATTATGGGCTCATGTATCTAATATTAAGCTTCATATAGCAGAGGATTGTTCCTTTTTTGGGGGGGGATTCATCATTCTGTAATTTCATTACAGGCTCCAAATTCCCGTATCATCTGTTGTATACCTTGCACACCTTCTGTTGAGAAAGGTTGTTGTCATCCCCCCAAAGAGAATCCAAACAAGTACCACTAGGGGGTTCGTGTTTGTGCAAGGATACATGCTTGCTTGAGCAACTTGATGTTCTACTAATTGAACATGCAGTGTTAGAACACGAGCAAATCTCCAATCTCACTGTCAGGAACGACTAGGAGGGTTTTTCTTTTGAAATCCTAGACTTCTTCCATCATATACGAACCCAGATATGCCAGCAAAATTGCCATCATTAGCCCCTAATTAAACCTAGGAAAAATATGTCTCACAATGCAAGCCATCCAACAGTGCTTCCGCACAGTGCAGATTGTGACTTCAGATGTATTCATTCCTTTGATAGTCTGCTTTGTCTTGAGTGCTAACTGGAAACTCATGCAGATGTTTGGCAAATGTGTATATTGAGCATGCAGCGAGGCTACGGGGTTGCACATTGCCTGCTCCTACTTCTACCACAAGTTTCACACAACTTTGAAATGTCCTCCTGAAGGCATGTGATTCAGCAAGCTTAGTGGAACTAAGTGGGTATGGGCTTGGTCTGTGCCTGGATGATATATCACTTTGAAACCCCGTGTGCACTGCCTTGAGCTCCATCATGGAAGAATGGTAGGATATAAATAGGACTCAGCCAGTGGAGCGGAGCCACCACAGTCATTTCCCAGTGCTGGTGCTGCTGCTACTCACCAGGAGGCAAGAGGGCCTGGGGGCAGTGAAGTCGAGGCTGCACAGATGGAGACAATCCAGTGTTCACACAGATTGGAACTCACAGCTGACCTCACCACCACCTTGTTTCTCCTGGTAAGCAGCAGCAAGACCACCACTGGAAGGCTATTGCTGTAGCTTTGACACACATATTACCTGCTCCTGGGTACAAGTATCGTACACACATCCTTTCTTACATGTGTATTCTTGATAAAGTGTGGTCCCTACACTATGAAACTGGTGAGGGTTGAAGACTGGCATTTATTTGGCATACACAAAGGGACAAGTACTATTTTGTAAGTGAGAGCCAGTGTGTCGTGGTGGTTAGAGTGTTGGGCTTGGGAGTACAGAACTCAAATCCCTGCTCACCCATGGTGTTCACTGGGTGACCATTGTCCAGTCACTCTCTCTCAGTCTAACCTACCTCACAGAGTTCTGAAGGTAAAAGGGATAGGGACAGTCGGAGGCAATAATGCTTCTGAATGCCAGTTGCTGGAAACCACGGGGCGGGGAGAGTGTTCTTGCTCTCAGGCATATGATTAGCCAATGTGAGAAGAGGATGCTGGACCAGACGGGTCATTGGTCGGATATTCTTAGGTTCTTAGCAGGGAAGAACCATGTATGCTACCTTGAGCTCTTTGGAGAAAAGGTGGGGTATAAATGTAATAACAAGAAAGTTTTTACTAACTAGGGCAAAAGTCTTGGATCTTTCTCTGGGAAGGTAAGAACATTTTGTCCTTCAGATGTCTTATCGAGGCAGTAGTTATCTAAATTATTTACTTGAATCTAATGCTCACCATTTTTGGCCAAATTACGTTGCAAAAATTAAGGTGCACATTAGATTCCATTGTGCAATAGACTCAAGTAAATATGGTATCCCTTGATATGTTTGCCTCCTCTACTATACTTGTGCTACATTCCTATACAGTGGTACCTCGAGTTACAAATGCCTCAGGTTATAAGCGCTTCAGGTTACAAACTCCGCTAACCTAGAAGAGTTACCTTGAGTTGAGAACTTTGCCCCAGGATGAGAACAGAAATCGTGTGCCAGCGGTGCAGAAGCAGCAAGAGGCCTCATTAGTGAAAGCATGCTTCTAGTTAAGAACAGTTTCAGGTTAAGAACGGCGCTCCGGAATGAATTAAGTTCGTAACTTGAGGTACCACTGTATAAGGAAATAGGTTACTCTAGCTCTGGATCCAAACTTGCTCCACAGTCTCACAGGACAGCTCACCCTCTTGCAAATTGGGGGACCATTTTCTGAAATCTACGTTAGGCCCCATGACAATCTCTCAGAAATTTGTGTAGTCTCATGGATGTAGCAGGAGAGACTGGAAGCCAACTTGGAGAGATGTTTGCCATGCTGAAGCATGCATGAGGCTAAGTGAATGTCACCTTGCAGCTCATTTTGATTCCAGCATTTGATGTCCATCAGAGCTGAGTTCTAGACTGATATGCACAGATGTGTATGATCACACACCTGTGAAATTTTAAAAGAATGTATATTACAGTATGATGAAGGCTCCAGGTATTAGAATACTTTAAAACCAAGAGCTTATAATTACTGCATCATGCTGCTATTAAAACAAGTCATTGCGTGATAAAACAATAGCTTCACAAAGCTTAATTTACTTAATCATTTATACTATTAGGTAATGCTAATAGGAATCACAGTAATTTTCTTCAGATGCAAAAGCCAGTTTATACCTTTGCGAGAATCTGTATTTTTGCTGCTAATGGGGCGAAAGTATGATTGCTGTGTGATTACTTCTATTCATGCTTGGTGAAAGGTACTATAATTGCTTGCTGTCGTGTACCTTATAACAGAAAGTGTGCATATGTGACTGGATCGCATTTTCTCTGCAGTAGCTGTGTAGTATTGTGTAAGTACACTGAGTCAGACAGATAAGGGATGTGAAGTTGTGCTGATTTCTTTCCCAGTAGAGTGTGAAGCACTGGTTACAGTTCTGAATCAGAAACAATAGTCAGACTAATTGAAGGTCTTCCATGTGAGTTGCATCACTGATATCCCATTTAACGTTCTGCATGAAAATAACCAGCACGTTCCATTTCTAACTTCAAGTAGGGGAGAGAGAGTGTTTTATAATGGAGGAAAGAGTGAGAGGCTACAGAACTGGAGTTCTTTTGTGCAGTGGAACAATTTCAGTAGGCCTTAATTATGACTTAAATTGGTTGTCTCATTACAAACAATAATTGTATGGAATGTTTGGTGTCATGAAAACAGAGTCTCTGCCCAAATTATTAGATGTTGAGCAGGCCTGAACCCTTCTATGGACTCATTCGCCCCCTTGTGATCGAAACTTGTTTGCTTCCATTGACTGACACACATCTTTGCTTTCCGTATGTGTTCACTGTTACTGTTTTAAATTTCACTGTTCAGTTCATGCATGTGATGAAGTAGCCTTTGACCGTGTGCGCACCATACATTTAATGCACGTGGGTCCCCCGCCTCAAGAATCATGGAAATGGTAGTTTCTTAAGAGTACTGGGAAATGCAGCTCTGTGAGGAGAAAACTACAGTTCCCAGGATTCTTGGAGGAAGTAATGTGCTTTAAACATGCTTTAAACATAAGGTGTGTACACCACCTTTGCCCATGAAATCTCATGCCACAATATTGAAGTAACTCATTCTATCGGAGCAAGGATTTCTGCTTGTACAGTGGAACATTTCCTCTTCTTCTCTCTCTACACACACCTCACACCCTCTCTAAATCTGCTCCAGGGGACTGGAGGAAAGCTCAGAGCAAATTTAGAGGACATCCAGGAGGAGGTTCAATTGTGGAATTCAACTGCACAAATGAAAATTATTTCACTGACAAAATAAGTTATTGGATATTGTCTTTAATCTTTGAGGTGCCATACGAGTTGTTTTTGTTGAAACAGAACAACACAGCTATGACTGCTTATAGCTATGCATTGCTCTAACATGCCAAATACTTGGCTGAAAATGAAGGCCACTGAGTGTTATATGGCAGCCATTCAGAGGCTGCTAGAAAGCGGCTCCATATACTGGCAACGTCACATGTTTAATAGACATTTTCTTTTCTTTTTTGTTGCAATGCTATGCTACTACCCAGCTGCTTGCAAACACACCTGGCAATGGGTTTTGCTGGTGTCAAGAGGAACCATATTTTTCCTGCACGTCACACATCACTTCACTTTGAACAGGGAAAATTTCCAGGGGAAGTGCTACCAGGTTCCTTTCTTTAGACAGAGAGAGCACTGGAGCATTGTATTCAATCACGGCACAAATAACAGCAAACAGACACTTCTGCAAGTTAACAAGCCTGCAGCTCCATGTCACATCATCAGAGAAAGATCCTGCATGCCAAGGTGCTTCACTGAGAACAAAAGAACACACATAGAGCCTGCTGGATCAGGCCAGTGGCCGTGTAGTCCAACATAGTGGTCAACCAGGAGAACCCCACAAGTTGCACCTGTGCACAACAGCCCCCTCCCCTCCTGCGATTTCCAACAACTGGTATTCAGAAGCATTACTGCCTCTGACAGTGGAGCCACTCTTTGCCAACTCGCAGAATGCTCTCTCTGCCTCATTCAAAACTGTCAGCTTACTTTTCCCCCCTTCTGCTTCTTTCCTCCTTCCCCTTATCTGAAGGCCACCCTCTCCGAACTGATGGGTATCTCACTCATTCTCTAACACTTGATGGATGATCCCCAGCTATCAGGATATAATCTCCCTACCCTTAAATTGCATTGATGAAACATCAGGCAACTATCTTGGACTATTAGGCAAAAAGGGAATGGTTGTCTGCAGCCATAACAGTAGGACAGTGACTGACCCACACCACAACCCCATTCATGCTTATAGCTCACCACACTGAGTGCTCAATACATGGATATAGTTGTCAAGTTGCCTCCATGTGGCTCCTCTGTCATGAGAAGGACACCACATTCAGGCATGCAACCCCCCCCCCCCCGCCTTCTGAAATGGTAGAGTCCTCTGTCCTTTTCCTCCCCTGAATGTTTGATCAGGCTCCCATTGCAAATTCAAGGACAGGAGACAGATGGGGATCTACATCAACTTGAAAATGCTTGTGTGTGTGTGTGTATGTGTGTGTGTGTGTTTAATATAGTGCATTAACAAGTGTTCTCGAGATGTCTGCGCCAAATGAATTTGCCATTTGAATTTTCGCTTATCACAGAAGCCCCTTTTCTTTTTCTTTTCTTTTCTTTTCTGCACGGTGTATCTGATTCTGCACACCTTTCCATGTAATGATCCATAAAACTTGTTTATGTAGCATGAAAAAAAAATGAGGCAATCCAAGCTTAACAGCAGAGTGAATAGAAGGCTTAATTAAATGAGGACGTAACTCACCCTTATTGAAAGGACAAATCACTGCCATGACGCCCTGGCCTTTTCCACCTGCCTGAATTGCAGATTTATATGTTGCCCAGCATGGCGGCAGTGAAGTCATACAGGTAGGCCATTGGAGCGAGGAAACGACAGCTTAATTCAAAGGCAGGGCATGGTAGATTCAAGGTGATGCGAAGGGAATGAAGGCAGTGGGGAGGTTTGAGAACCAGAGCAGGTTCCTCTGTGCACACTGAAGACCCCGTTCTGGCCACTGCTCAGATTTAGTTATTTGTTATTTCCAGAAAAGCACAGAATATTTTTATCAGTTTCCTTTGTGGATTGGATCGAGCAGTTAAATATTGCTCAGTTGACCCTCTGTTATTTGACCGTTTCCAAATATTCCATAATCCACGAAGTCAAGAATGCCCTTGTATAACCTTCTTGTGACATCAGAGGAGTCGCTGGTAGCAATGGCAGGGCTCCTTGTTCCAGGATCAAACATCTATAGAACGCCTTCATTTAGGATCAGGCCCCCTTGTTCTCCCTTTCTTGCCGTTCTCTCCACCCAAAAGGTCTTCTCTTCCACCCAAAATGTGCATATATTGTGTACCTTCTTATAAGATGCTACTGTGGGAGGCACTGTTTCTCAAACCAGCTTCACTCTGTTCACACCTTTAGGCCATTTCTAATTCATCCCTAGCCAAGGTATGAACACTTTTGCATATGGTGAAGTTACCTCTGCCCCAGAAACAACCCCTGATGTGTACAGAAACAGAAATAAATCTGACACTAATGAAGCTGTGCTGATGTGAACAGCTGGGGGAGAATACCAGTGAAATGCAGTAAGCGGGGGGGGGGACTACACTGAGCTACAACTATGCTGAACTGCTACTACAAGGTGGCAATATGAACACACTCAGTCTCTTTGTAACCCTACTTCTTCTGTTTCTTTAAAGTAGAGGTGGGGAATCTTTTCTGCCTGGCAGGCCAGTTCCCTATTCCCACACTCCCCGATGGGCCAAATTTGACAGGTAGGCAAGACCTGTCAATCCACTAGCATCATGTCCAGGTTCTCGGGACTTCAAAGCCAGTGCATCAAGGTTTGAAAGCCCTTTTGCTGTTTGCAAAGGGCTTTAAAAAATAAGACAAACCCATGCTATTGTTTCAGCCCCCAGAGGCTCAGAGAGGAGAGAGGGGCTTTTTGAAAGCCCTTTTGCACAAAAGGGAGAAATCCAGCATGCAGGCAATGCTTTCAAAGGGCACATTCCCTCTGCTTCTTTCCCCAAAAGGAGAAGAGAAAATTAGCTGCCTTTTGAAAGCATCGCCTTCCTACCTGCACCAGAGTAGCCGATTTTTGCCAATGGGACCTTTTGCAAACATCCCCCATACTATATGACCTTCAGGTTCATATAGGAGGGAGGTGGGAATGCCTGAAAGCCCTTTGTGAAAGAAAGGAAGTCCCAAGTGCAGATGACGCTTTCAAAGGGCTTTCAACATTGGCTCATGGGCGAGAGGCTCTTCACCACTGCCTAAAGTCATGGTCGTTCACATGCCTGTTCCTGAATCTTGCTTTCTTCCTGTTCCACACTGCTCCCTAACCTCTTCCCTCTTGAGAAGTTTAACCCTTTCTCTGTGTATTGCTCCTGACACACATCATCCACCCACTCCAACAGCTATTTGTATCACATGGAAGTCCTGTAGGAATTTCCCTTCCAGTGAAAAATGACTTTTGTGGCTACAGTGGAACTGCAGCTGATGGGGTGGGGTAGAGGATTAAACTCTCCTTCCCTGCTGTGGTCCCAGTCCCACTCAGTCCATGGCATATGTGTGTGTGCAATTCTATTCCTTTCACACAATGAATGTCTCTTAATTATAGGTTTCAGATTGTAGACCCACTGGGAAGGACCACCACCCACCACCTTGGCATTGAACTTCTATCTAACACTCTTTCCTACTAAATACATGTTCTTTAATAGCAGAAATAACTAGGGACAGTAATAGTAAATCTTTTGGGGTATCTGGATAGAAATGAAGGGAAGTGTGGAGTCTATAATTAAGATGCATTGGGCAGGATTGCATGGCAGGTCTCCAAGGTCTGGGGGCACCTATATCTAGAAGATGGTGGGGAATGGGCTGCAAGAAAGGTCTGCTGTATGAGGTCAGGGGTGAAGAGTGGAGAGGATCACATTGGAGGCAAATGTGCCTGGCAACGCTCTGTGAGCTATTCACTCCAGCCAGCACACTCAATCACTTTTTATGAGCTGTAAAAAAAATTCACCCAACTTATTAGGAGGGAAATAATAAACACTTAATAATTTCTCAATTTTTCACAAGTTGAGAATCGGGAAAGAGAAAGGCACTTGCAGGTTCCTTCCACGTGCCACCCAAAATGCTCATTTGATAGCCTTCTGGTCATTTTTTTCTCAATAAAACACTGTATTTATTTCCAATGCTGACAACTGTTTGAAAAGTTGCATGCCTTCTGCACAGTGTGGTATTATGGACGATGTATTAGGAGCCATATATCTAGTGTGCCTTCTTCCCGGGCACCTAATAACTATGCCAGAGCTCCATAAAGAAAAGGCCAGTGACAGGTTTATTCATCTTTTTATTTCCTTGTTGTGCTCGACTCCCTTCTGAAAATGGCTTCTTTCCACTTTAGTCTCTTTTTGCCTTGTCTGATTTGTAAATGTCTAATAAATTCCAGCAGCACAGGAGATTCAAGGGTGCCGCTCATCTCCTCCCCCACCCCCACAACCGGTGCCGACTGGAATGATTTGGGGAGCAGGGATAGATTTACATGCACAAGAGCTTTTGTTTTCAGAGATTAAGGTGTTTCTTCAAACTTTGGCTAAGCCATGTGAAAAAAAGTAGAACCAGTGGGATTTCTCATTTAAAGGTCAAATGAAGGTAAAGCTTATAAAAATAATGTTTAAAATGCTAATATCTGGGTTAACAATGACTTACATTCCTGGACCAAAAGCAGCCATGGAGGAAGAGCCAAGGAATCAGGCAAGTGGATTTACCATTGTTAGGGTTGCCATATTTCAAAAAATGAGTTGTTTGTCTGGCCAAAGCTGATGAACTTTTTTTTTTTTTTTGGCAAGATCTCAAAAAAAATGCATGATGTTTTTGAGCTATTTGTAAGGAAATTTGCCAAAATCTACACTTCTGACATGGGTTGGCATAGTCCAGATTTTCCCAGACATTAAAGTGATTTTTGCCCGGACACTATTTCTGACTGCAGAATTCCAGCAGTGTTTAGGAAATTCTGGACATATGACAACCCTAACCATTGCTGCCCAGGCAAAGTTTCTGCCTGATCCAAAAGCCTCTTTGGTTCTTCCAGGTCAGAGGGAACCAATGGGTAACCTAGGAGGGTGGAGTCCCGGAAACAAACCACAATTTTGGTGGCTCACCGCCAGGGGCAGCAGCATGCAAATTCCAGCGTTCTTGGCTCTTACCCCAGAAGCAACCAGCAGCTCTTCCCCTCCTTCTTCCCAATCCAGCTAACTAGATAAAATGGATACCTCCTGCCCAAATCTGCATTTTAGAGTCTCCTTGCTGTAAGAAGTTAATTACGTGTGCGATCTTGCCAAAGTCAAGCATTTAAGTCCTATTTATTTGAACGGGAGGGTTAAGTACATGCTTCGTTTGCCTCCTCCTTCCAAATGAAATGAATTGTAGCTGAAGCATTATTAACTTGGGCTGGAGACTGGCCGTTCTGCAGCATTACTAATGAAGACTTATGAGGTTTCCTTGTTGCACAGTTCCAAACAGTTTATGGGGTGTGTCCCCTCCCCCCATTTTGACACATGTGTGCTGCCCTTCTGTCTATTGGGAAATACATCTGGGCCTCACCTTTCCTCCATCCCCTGCACATATAAGTAGCTAAAGATCGATTTTCAGGTACAGATGGGGATGGACAATTTCAAGAGACAGCTAGCTGTGTTGTGGTGCTTGTTACAGTATATTTTGCTGTTTGGGGAACTCAAGAACGAGTAACATTAATGTGTGGTCTCTTTGGTTGCACATAGTCTCTGCATGGGAGAAAAAGGAGGCCCCTCTCCACACACCAGCAGTCAGAAGTGTACAAGTGTACAGTCCTGATGGATCAGACCAAAGCCCTCTCTAGTCCAGTACAGTGGTACCTTGGGTTAAAAACTTAATTCATTCTGGAAGTCTGTGCTTAACCTGAAACTGTTCTTAACCTGAAGCACCACTTTAGCTAATGGGGCCTTCTGCTGTTGCTGTGCCGCCACTGCACAATTTCTCTTCTCATCCTGAAGCAAAGTTCTTAACCTGAGGTAATATTTCTGGGTTAGCAGAGTCTGTAACCTGAAGCATATGTAACCCGAGGTACCACTGTATTCTATTTCCCACAGTGACTAGGCACATGACTCTGGGAAGTCCAAATGCAGGAAATGAGGGCAATAGCATCATCTCATTAATGTTCCTCAGTTACTGGGATTCAAAGGCATGCTGCCTCTGATTTGACTAGTGTATATACCAGCCATTGGAAGTTTTAAAGCAAAGCTTGAATGGCCGTTCTTTAGCTGTGCTTCCTACATTGTTGGGGACTGGACTAGATGATCCTTGCATTTCCTTCCGCAGTCCTGTGCTTTTATAATTCTCGTACTCGGGTCTGATAGCCTCATCCTCCACAAATTTGTCTAGATCTTCTTTAAAGCTATTTGTGGTTACCGCCACGTAATGTGGAAGTGAATTCTATAGCTTAACTATTCACTGTTTGAAGGAGGCCTTCCTTTTGTCTGTCATGAATTTTGCTAATTAGAAGTGAGTTCTGGGTCAGAAAATGCACTTTCTAAATCAGGTGTGAGGACGCTTTATTTCTCCAGATGTTGCTGAACTACAGCTCCCACAATCTCTGGCCAGTGACCATGCTTGCTGGGACTGATAAGCTCAGCAAAATCTGGAAGGCCAAAACTTCCCTATCTGTGCTCGAAATAGTTAGATGTTATTTCAACTCAAGAATCGCAAATGGTATTTAAACCAACCAAACAAAATCATTTACCTGTTAAAAGCTTCTTACTTCATAGCAAAGCAAATTAGGTTCTGTGTGTTGTGACAGTTGCCGCCTTTTGCCACAGAATCTACCCTTGTTCCAGTCTGCTATTCCAGCGACAACACAGAATGTTCTCAAAAACAGTATGAATATGTATAGCTGCCACCCTATCACATCTCACAGTGCAAGAGTATAAAGGCACTTTCACATTCCCATATGATGTGTATTGTTCGTAGGAGCAGCTATTGACCAATTCTGCAAGCCTTATAGCACCGTACCCTCCGAAATGTACACCACTGGAAGCACAGAGCCATCAGCTTGCCCACACATGCATTCAAACCCCAATTGTACATGCAGAACACATCACATCTTATATGTCTGTTTCCTTCTCCCTTTCTTTCTCATTTACGAACGAATACAGAGATATCACCTACGCACATCCTCACACTGTCGCTTACAGAGGGACGTGAAAGGCTCATTACTCCCTAACAAGTGGTTTCTGAGATGGAGAGACAATGGGAGTTCATGAATTGTGATGTAGTAGCAGCCTCTTGAATACCATATAGGATTTCATGCGTAGATGCTATCTCATTTCAGGGCATTTCCCCCCCGTACAGTATTTCCTTTTCAGCTCTGATGTAGATGGGAAGCACTCATGTAAATTGCAGTCAGAAGGTGATGATTGCTTTAATGGAAAACGCTCTTAACGAGCTAGTTCATTCTACTGGGATGGGATGCCACGTGCTAGTTCACCAGAACTGTTGAAAGGTCTGGTAGCAGCAGTCCACTCTTGTTATTGTTAAAGTGCCTTCCAGCTTTCCAGTGCAGGCAGGGTGAGTACAGCTCCTGCTGGTTTTGCCAGGGGGAATTTTCCCTTTAACTCACCTGGGAAAACTGGTGTCTGCTACAGTATGAGCAGCTGCTTTTGACTGATACAAACTACAGAAAGGGGGACTTGTTAGAAGCGCAGGGAATGTGTTCAAGTTGCAATCACTCTTGAGGCTGTCAGGTCATTGCTTCTCATTTACAAAACTAAGCAACCGTACTCCGAGCTGCATTCACTAGTGTAGGCTAGATTGTGAATTATGGGCTTTCATCTGCTTCCACGGTTGCCAAAGTTTTGTCCCAAGTGGTCCCAAACTTTGTGTTTCCACACATCACATAAAGGCAGTTTTCAGATACCACATTTATCTTACTGGAATATTGTCTCACGTCGTTCCAGTGAAACCACACATTCATTTGTTCTTGAAAGCATCTGTCCCAACTTTATCATTAAAAACATGCAAGATGACTTACAACATTTCAATAAAGCAACATACAAGTAACAGTTTCAAAAGGCCTTTCATAAAACAACCAAAAAAAAGTTAAAGTGTAAAAAAACAACAACCCTAAAATCAGTGGAGTCAATATACCCAAGTAACAAGTAGCAAGACACATAAAATCCATTAGAAAGGGCAATCATAGGGAGAATATTCCAAATCTGGATTGCCCCCACAGAGAAGACCCTTTCCTTGATCACCACTTGCTTAACTTCTGAAGGTGTGTTCCACAAAAAGATAGGGCTGTAATAGTTATTTTGTTAATGAACTTGCAGGTTCATATGGGAGCAGGCATGTTTAAGTAACCCAGGTCTCAGTTCATATAGGGCTTTAGGAGCTAATGCCAATACACTGAATTGTTCCTTTAAAACAGAAAGACAGTGGAGTTGCTTTGAAGCTGGCAAGAAGTTGTTCGAAAACTAGCAAGATTTGTTTGACTAGTCTTGTCAGCAATCTAACTGCTAAATTCGGAACCAATTGTAGCTTCCAAGTGATTTTCAAAGGCAGCGCCATATATAACATTGCTCTGTGTTGCTTTTATTTTATTATTATGCATTTTTAAAGGTTTAAAACCATGCCTTCATCAAAACTAACACAAAGGTAGGGTAGAGCAAGACTACCTAAGAATCAGTGTGTTACCAAGGCATGGATAACAATGACCCAAGCTATTTCAGTCTGGGGAAGACAGCAGTTGGTGTAGCAATCAAACAAAAAGTGTTTCATGCCTTTGAGTTCTTGTCATGGAGAACTGCTTTTTCCAGGTTATGCCCCAGAGATTTTTAGTCCTATTGGCAACAGACCCACTGAAGTAAAGAGACATGTCTTAGATTTGCTAATTTTAATGAGCCAACTCTGAGTAGGACTTAGCTGAATGCAGCCCATTATCCCAAGCTGGCTAGTAATGTCTGCATGATGTCATAGGCAGCTACCTCAGATATCAAAGTATTGATTTTGCTCCCACAGAAAAACTTGTGAGGATGGAGAACCACATCATTAGAGATGTGGTCACTGTGATAGCAGTACTGGGCAGTTTAGGTACTTCTGAGTATTGGGGAAACAGGAACATTTCTCATGATTTGCTTGACACAGAAGGCAACCTGAGTCCCCTTTGTGATACCCTCTCCATTGCCTTTCCTCCACAGCCAACCTTAACTTACACTTAATTTAATGAAACACAATTACCATCATGGGAGTAAGGGAAAACGGCAATAAAATGAAATTTTGAGGGCAGTTTTATTGCCAAGACTTGCCAACCTTGGCTATGTATTCCCACAATCACCATTCTGAGAAGTCACTGAAAGTTCAGAGTCATAACCTGGGATCTAAGGAAAGAACAGAGGAGACTGAACACCATTGTGACTGGTTAGATAGTCATGCAAAGGGATTGCAATATCCAGATATAATTAAATCTGCCAAAGATAATTTCCCACTCTCAGTATTGTTTCAGTATTGTGGATAAGTCTCCCAAACAGACCACAAGGTTGTGATTTTTTTTCATGTGGAAAAAATCTCAGTAGTTTAATTGTTCAAGCTGTTGTACAATTAAGTCAACTGCAATGTGCAACAGTGTGTTTCTGTTGGTTAAATGGATTCAAGGTCGCATGAGAGCTGTTTTAATTATTTCTGTGTGTACATTAATTCTGCTGTATTTGCTGCAAGAACCCAGCAGGGTATAAAATTTTAGAAATACTTTTTTTGAAAAAAAATGAAATTAAATTTACATTAACTTGTTTATGTTTTGAATGCGGAGTGCTGTGAAATTAGATCAATTGTGCATGTGATGCACAGCAACGATTCAGATCTATATTCTGCTAAGTAGAAGTCTGTGGTTTTGAAGGAGGAACAGGATGTGCAACAAAGCAGATTGTGAATCTTATGTGCAACTATCAATCTTAAGAGTGCAGCCACACCATAATTATGAAAATCACATAGCCACTGGTGAAGTGTCCCAAGGATGCTGTGCTAGGGACTAGGAAAATGGAAAATATACACAAAAAAATAAATTTAAAGGATCACACATCTTGAAAGTCATGCTATTGCAGAGATGCTGTCATATTTCACCCGAGAGAAGGAAGTGTTCTAGTGGCTAAGGATTATAGACACATCCTTCCTTTTCATAGCATCTTTCAACACTGAAGGCTTTACAGATTAAATTTTACTGGCCACCTGTGGTTTTTGGTGGAGAGGTTGTTCCTTCCCAAGCAAATCAATGATGGAGAAAGGAATACAACCCCAGAGTCCTGACTTCCATCCTCTTGCTATAGCTGCCAGATAACATTTGACCTGTAGCCTTGTGCTCCAGTGAGTCTAATAACAGAAGACAAGTATCTCCCCACCCTGTCAAGTGTTATTGATTTACGCAGTCATCTCTCAGCCTGCAACGTCAAGACTTAAAAGTGCTTCTCTGCTACCATGTGGGTCTCCTGCTCTGAGGGCTGCTCCTTATTTTGCAGTTGGCACCCCGCTCGGTCTTTATGTGTTGTTAGGAGGGCAGGGCCCCTTTTACGGTGGATATTTTCCAGATCCTACACACGAGCAGCATATGATCCGTATTGCCAGATTCCCACCCCCACCCCAAGCACCTGCTGCAATGTTAACATTTTTCAGAAAGGAGGATATGAAAATGTCTCTTCTGCGTTCTTCATCGCTTGCCTGTGGGTTAATGAACACTTGTCTTGATTGAACAGTCAAGAGCTGAGGGAGTGGGACAGTTTATGGAGGTGACAGTGATGATTGCTGAACTGAACCATATGTATCTGAAGGGAACACCCCATCTTTTCACATCTGTGAAGTTACAACAAATAATAAATTTGGTGCTTGGATGGTTGTCTGTCTCGGATATGCTCTTACTATGAGCTATCAGCTTTAATAACACTGCACTTACGAGAAGGGGCCATTATTCCTGCAGCAGAAATTAGCAGCCCATAATGACTGTGCCATTTGTGTAGTCCCTGAACTAGTTCACTCAAGATTCACTCCAGCAATGACACCCACCAGACATTAGTCATCTAATAACAACTGGGGAAGGGGTCAGGTGGGATTAATGAATATGCATGGTTGAAAGAAGCTTTCCAGTTTTATATGTTCCCCACTCCTACACTCTCCAGCTGTTGCTCTTGTTTTCTAAAATGGTATGTGTGCTGCAGAAGGAATGTTGTTTTCTGCTATACTTTGTAAAACACCTTAAATGGTTAAAGGCCATCTGGTCTACTCTTTAGGGGCAGGCAAGAGCCTCCTCATAAGGCAACAATTCTCTTCTAAATTAAGATTGATTTGATTTAAAATCGATATTTCTCTCAAGGCAATGTACAATTCAGAACACAGAAACATAAAAGGAGCCTGAGGCATCAGGCCAATGGCCCATCTAGTCCAGCATCCTGTTCTCTCAGTGGCCAATCAGATACCAGTGGGAAGAATGCAAGAAAAATCTGAGCACAACAGTGCTCTCTCCTCTTCTGATTCCCAGAAACCGGCATTCAGTGGAGGCATAACATAGCCGTTGTGGTTAGTAGCTATTGATAGCCTTATCCTCCATGAATCTGCCTAATCTTCTTTTAAAACCTTCGAAAATTGGTGG
Source organism: Podarcis filfolensis (assembly GCF_964270895.1). Classification (NCBI taxonomy): domain Eukaryota; kingdom Metazoa; phylum Chordata; class Lepidosauria; order Squamata; family Lacertidae; genus Podarcis; species Podarcis filfolensis. Next base: position 108,602,046 of record NC_139604.1, read on the forward strand.
TAATTATTATTATTATTATTATTATTATTATTATTATTATTATTTATATATATCCCGCCCATCTGACTGGGTTTCCCCAGCCACTCTGGGCGGCTTTCAACAAAGTATTAAAATACAGTGGTCTGTTAAACATTAAAAGCTTCCCTAAACAGGGCTGCCTTCAGATGTCTTCTAAAAGTCTGGTAGTTGTTATTCTCTTTGACATCTGGTGGGAGGGCGTTCCACAGGGTGGGTGCCACTACCGAGAAGGCCCTCTGCCTGGTTCCCTGTAACTTGACTTACGGCTTGGGGGAGCAAATCCCATAGTTTAACTATGTGCTATATGAATAGAATCATAGAATTGTAGTGTTGGAAGGGATCACGGGGGACATCTTGTCCAACCCCATGCAATGCAGGAATCTTTAATAATAATAATAATAATAATAATAATAATAATAATAATAATTTTATTGTTTATACCCCACCCATCTGGCTGGGTTCCCCTAGCCATTCTGGGCGGCTTACAGCACATAAAAAAATGTACCCAACCTGGGGCTCAAACCCATCACCCTCAGATTAAGAGTCTCATGCTCTAATAACTGAACTATCCACATTCTTTCGTCTTTCCTGAATCTTCAAACATTCAGCTTCATTTGATGCCCCCAAGTTCTAGCGTTAGTAAATTAAAGTTAAATACAATATTATCATTAAGTTAAATACAATAAAGTACAACTACAACAATAAAATCACCCCAAAGCCAGTAAAAATATATTACAGCAACAAAAAGTTGTTAGGAGACCCTCCTGGAGCTACAGTGAATGGTTTGACCAGCAATCCTTGTTTCCAGGGAATTCTGGGGATTGTACCTCTGTGAGGGGAACAGGTGATCTCCTAGCAACTCTCAGCACTCTTAACGGACTACAGTTCCCAGGATTCTTTGAGGGAAGCCATGACTGCTTTAAATGTATGGTGTGCATGTGAGCTGAATTAGCATCCAATTTTTTGAAACAGGAAGGGCTTCTATGGCAGCAAACATGGCATCTAGTCCACTCGTTGTGACCTCAGACATCATGAACTAACTCGGCAATATGGTTCTCTGTGGACCTTAAGTCTGTGTCTCTGTGTATGTCAAACATACTGTTCAAGAAACAGGACTGTAAGTTGTAAAGGTAAAGGTAAAGGTACCCCTGCCCGTACGGGCCAGTCTTGCCAGACTCTAGGGTTGTGCGCTCATCTCACTCTATAGGCCGGGAGCCAGCGCTGTCCGCAGACACTTCCGGGTCACGTGGCCAGCGTGACAAGCTGCATCTGGCGAGCCAGCACAGCACACGGAACGCCGTTTACGTTCCTGCTGGTAAGCGGTCCCTATTTATCTACTTGCACCCGGGGGTGCTTTCGAACTGCTAGGTTGGCAGGCGCTGGGACCAAACGATGGGAGCACACCCCGCCGCGGGGATTCGAACTGCCGACCATACGATCAGCAAGTCCTAGGCGCTGAGGTTTTACCCACAGCGCCACCCGCGTCTTCCACAGCTGCTGGCTAAATAAACGTGGTCAGTCAAACTTCTTATTTGCTGTAGATGATTCTAGAAGAGTCATTTTTCCACCAGGAATCATGGGGTGTTGTTTTTATCTCAGTCATCTTTGGATAAAGACAGACATACTTTCTTGGCAAGAAAACTGTCAAAAGAAGCCAGGGGCTTGCAGAGGTTCATTGCCTTTACACAGTGCACTGTTTGAGCTTTAGCCACACAACCTCCTCTGCCCATCTTTAGGGGACAACATTGGGTTAGTGCATCCCATCCCAATGAAGGCAGTTGGGCAAGGTACCAGGCAGAAGGCCTTTTCAGTAGTGGCGCCCACCCTGTGGAATGTCCTCCCATCAGATGTCAAGGAAATAAACAACTACCTGACTTTTAGAAGACACCTGAAGGCAGCCCTGTTTAGGGAAGTTTTTAATGTTTGATGTTTTGTTGCTTTATTATTATTATTATTATTATTATTATTATTATTATTATTCTGTTGGGAGCTGCCCAGATGGGTGGGGTATAAATAAATTATTACTATTATTATTATTATTATTATTATTATTATTATTATTATTATTAAATTTGAAGCTCCTTTCAAAGCTGAATGATGATTATAAAACTACGCTAAATGAAGGAGTCATCCTTGGTGTTTAAAATTTTAAACAATCACAGAAAAGTTAGTTTGTTTTCTTTCTGGTGCCTATTAAAGCAGATCTTCTAGATGTTGTAGGCCCTAGGAAGACTTCAGGTGACGAAAAAGCCCCTGCTGAGCTCTCACCTCCTGAGTCCAATACACAGAAAGTGTGCAAGCTAAAAAAAACCAAACCCCCCTGGTTCGATGCTGTAGCTTAACCTTCACAGGAAGACTGGCGTGAACAGCCGCAACAGCCATGCCATCTGTTCCAGCAGGGTGTTCAGGTCTGGTGAGTGCTCCTCGGCACTCTGATTAACTGCAGCTGCGCACAAATTAGTTTTCTTCCAAGAGCTATTTATTGACTTCAAATTAACTGCATCTGCATTAAAGCTGGAAGTAAACAATCCAAAAAGAATAGCATACACATAAATAAACACCCGGTTTGGATCTGGTGCCCTTCCATGCTCATCTTGGCTGCCCTAGCTGTCTGAATAAGAGAGCCAGACAGTTGGGGGTCAGTGGCTGCCCCTGTTGCTCGTTGATATCATGATTTCTTGCAGGATGTAAGGATTCAGAATGCATCTATTTCCCAGCCAGAATCTTGAACTAATGTTTCTCTGTTTTAGGGATCACCCCGAGGCTGCAACTGCTGAGATTTCGCAGGAAACAGAAGTTTCCTGCATAAAGTGTTATTCTTTGGCAGGCAGTTGGGGAGAGAGTGCAATGAGATTTCTAAGTGCACCTCATTTGGAGTGCTTGACACTTGAATGCAAAACATCACCTAGGTGTAGAGTGAGACTCAAAATAGCAGGCAGAGTGTTGAATCTCTCCTTGGCTTCTGGGCTGCACTTATGGAGGAAACAAGACCCTTTGGTGTGAACCCCTCTGTCGTAGGCTCAGATTGTATATATGTGTAAATAAACCATATAGCCTAAGGACGCCCCAGTCTCCGCTTTGCCTCATTCCCGAAAGGAAACATGAACCCTGGGTTAAGTGCCTGGAACCCCCTGGAATCTCACACCACTGAGAGATTAGGGGTGGCGTGCAACAATAGCATATTATAGCTATGGTTACATACCTATGAAAAAAAGAAGAAATGGCAAGAAGAGTCTTGGAACTTGTTCCAGATGAAATAATTGCTTTCTGAATGACACATTGATTACTGATTCAACAATGGGTTTATTATGTGCATCTATTTAAAAAGAGAGGAAGAATAAGAAGTTTCAGATAAATTTCTTGCAACGAGTTGCTTAAACTGATAAATGATTTTGACTCATGTAATTACTCGGTTAAAACTAAAATGTGCTGAGGAAGTCGGAAGGGAAATTTGCTTTGCCTTAATGCTTTATAATAACGCCTCTGTCTGGAATTAATAATAATTACAAAACTAATAGTACATAGAGAACACACTGCTGCATTTGTACTGCTTATATTTATATACAAAAAAAACCAACCTCTCTCACACACATACAAATAGCTTGAGGCAGTTTTTATTGTTAGAAATAGACTCTCTCTCTCTCTCTCTCTCTCTCTCTCTCTCTCTCTATATATATATATATATATATATGTTGGGCCAGCCCTAAATCTGTTACAAGTTGTTAAAATAAGAATGAAAAATGTGTCTAGGGTATATATATTATAACACAAAATATGTTTTGTTCTGTTTGATCAGCAGTTGGTGTATGGGGCTCAGACCAAAATTAGATATGGTTTGAATACAATTTAATATACATCAATGAGCTATGAGCACAAAGCCAAGGTTTCCCCAAGTGTTTAACAATGGCAGCTTCCTATGTACTCATTTTGAAATCAGATTTCTGATTGTCTGAGTTTCCCAAGTCAGGAGGACTGTGCATTTTGCATGGCAGGGTTAGTAGTTCTTTTAGGCAGTACCAGCTCCAGGGACTCAGCTACATTGATAAAAAAAAAACAAACTCGCTTTATGTGTGTTATAACACCGTGGCACCAGACGGCGCTGTGGAGTCCCATCTATTGTCAATGTAATTTCCCTTTGTGAAGTTTACAACTTGTTGAACCGAAATACGTCCTTGATATGTCTAGCTCCAGCCCAGGACTGCATATGCCCCTGGGGGGTGCTTTCCAATGGGTCTTCAGATATCATGGTTGCAGCTACTAGCTTTGTTTCCCCAAATCTACATGCCTCAGAAGTTACATCGCTCTTCGACAAAAACCCTTCCCTTTGTCTGTAAATAATAGTACAGATTTAGAATCCGGCCCTGATCAATCCATCCCCACAAACATAAAAACCGAGAGAAAACAAGAGGCAAGCAAGATGGGATTGAGCACAGAAACCTGAAGCTTCAAAAAACTGAACTAACTATTATATACAAACGAAGGAAAGGGTGAACCACAACTGTGTAGATCACTGGTTTTTCAAAGCGAGTTTTGTGGAATATCTGTGGGGATTCTCAGAAACAGACCAGGGATTTACTCAATGAGAAGATGAATATTGGTGGGCTCCCATCCCTAAAAGCAGGCCCAGTAGTTAATTGTTTTAGTATAATTCCCTCCCATCATCTCCACCAATCCACCTGACTCACTTAAAAAGCACCAGCAAAGGAATGGTGAACGATGGGGACATGAATATCGGGAATATTTTTGCCACATTAGCATGGTTCTCACACACAACCTGCCATGTTAATTGAAAGATCATTAATTTGCATAGGGGAATTATCTGATTGACTTCATTCCATGAACCCTCTTTATAATTATGCAAATTGTCTACCGCCGTGTGGAGGAGAAAAAAACAACCCTCTCCTTTTATTAACTTCAAACGCAACGTCTTTGTTTTAAATAGCAGAAGGTGAGGAAACCTGCTGATGATACACAAAGTCCCAGCAAAGGGTCCAAGAGCACTTTGGCTCCCACCTCACCCTTTAAATATCTACTAGTGGAGAAAAAGAAATAAAGCAATAAGTCTGGCAATATTTTGTGTAAAGCTTTCAAGCACCCTCACAGAGGTACAGTTCTCAGCACATTTTACAAACTGCAGCTCTCAGTATTATTTGGGGAGAAGCCATTGCATTAAATGTGCATCTGATGCGCTTTAAATGGGTGGTGTGGATGTACCCAAAGCACAGCTGATAGGTGGAGCTAGAGGGGCAAGAAAGGGGAATGACTTCTAAACAGGAAGGAAGGAACTCTGGTGAAAGGAGGCATCAAGAGCCATGTAAAACAAGGCCAGGGGCCACAGATTGCCTACTTTTCCTTTATACCCTTATCCCAGGAAGCAATCATGTTTCCTTGATGTAAAAATAGAAGTGTAGGCTGCAATGAAAGTCAGTGAAGCCTTTCCCCCTTTTTTGAGAGGTACTGTTAGAAGAATAGATATATTAAATTAGAACAAGGCTGAGAATTGTCTTCATATCAGTGAAAATTTCCCTATGAGCTTGTGTATTTGAACTACTTTTGAGGAGGAAAAGGTTACGAGAAACCATCATAGCAGCTCATGAGCTTTGATTCTGTGCTATGAGAATCGGTTGAGGCAACAGAACAGATTTTCACGGGTCCTCTGATCCTAAAGTTAATGCCTAGTTCTTAAAGAGACACATACTCAAGATCACCTTTACTTAGCTTACTCTTGTGCATATCTACACAGAGGTGAGTCCCATTGAGTTCAGTGGGATTACTCCCAGGTAACCACATTCAGGATTTCAGCCTCAGACACCTACCTGGCCTGAACATCCTGTTTCAGTGGTTGAGCCACAGGTGTGGCAGGAAATGCTCCTTCTCAATCAAATGTAATATAACGTGTGATATGGGTTCTCCAAAACACACACTCATATGAGCAGAGGCCTGGATCACTCAACTCTGTTGTCACAAAATGAAGGTGGGCAATATGCTATTTGGCCCCCTGTGCATACAGTGGTACCTCGGGTTACATACACTTCAGGTTACAAACTCCGCTAACCCAGAAATATTACCTCGGGTTAAGAACTTTGCTTCAGGATGAGAACAGAAATCGTGCTCCAGTGGCGCGGCGGCAGCAGGAGGCCCTATTAGCTAAAGTGGTGCTTCAGGTTAAGAACAGTTTCAGATTAAGAACGGACCTCTGGAACGAATTAAGTACTTAACCCGAGGTACCACTGTATATGTTTCCATGTGGAGCACTTATATCACATACTACCTTGTGAGGTTGCTAGAGGAGGATCTGCTCATTTAGAACTTCAGCACAGGAAGAGAGCAGATGTTGGCTTGGAAACTTTTGAAGTGGGGTTCAGATGAGTTAACTGTTTGAAAAGTTGCAGCAGGAGTGAGCAACTGGATTTAGTGTCCATGGTCCATGTGAGTTCAAAGGGGATTTCTGTAACTACCAATCCACTGGTGGGCGATTAGTTACCACCTTTGAAGGCAAGCTTCCAGGACAGTTAAAGGGGTTGTTGTTTCCCACTGAGAGAGAGATAGTTGAGGAGCTGATGTATGTTTTGAACACCTTGATTCTCGAACGCCTTGGTACTCGGACGTTTTGGCTCCCAAACGCTGCAAACCCGGAAGTGAGTGCTCCAGTTTGCAAATGTTTTTCAGAAGCCAAACATCCAACTTCCGCAGCTTCTGATTGAGTGCAGGAAGCTCCTGCAGCCAATCAGAAGCCATGCCTTGGTTTTCAAACCATTTCGGGAATCGAACGGACTCCCGGAACAGATTAAGTTCGACAACCAAGGTACGACTGTACTTGCTTTTCATTCATTTTAAAATATATTTTTAATGCCATTCCAACTTTTATTTCTCTCTCATGCGGACACTAATATTTTTCGTGTTCTTACCTCTGTTGTATTCGGCAGCAGTTTTAATCCCCTTTACCAGTGAGTCAGAAAGCGGGGGGTGGGGGTGGGTGGGGGAATTCTGCTGAGAGATGGATGTTTTCCTTTAGGGTGATGCTGACTTCAAAAGGAGAACCCGTGACTTGTGAAGGGGGAACATTTTAATCATCAAGAGCAATAATTACTTCACAAATATTATCGCGGGTGATAAGGAGAGGCAGGCCTTGCCTATTTTATTTGTTGAGTTTCATTTGCGAGATTTCTGTGGGTGGACTTGCAGTGCTTTCCCCCATTGTGTCCCATATAAGAAGATGACAACATTGTACAGTTCTGTAATTCCTTTCCAGCAACTGCCCCTCTTCCTTTGCTGGGTTTCCCTTTTAAAAACAATAGTACTGGTCCAGAGATGGCCTGGAGATGCCAGGCACTTAAGTACTTCCTGGTCTCTCACATCCTGCAGTTGGCAATTCCGTCTCTGCACCAACAAGACCAAATAAGGGACAGGGAAGGTAAGCAAAGCAAAAGGGAGTTGTTTGCTCTGTAGCTCTGTACTTGAAAACTGCCAAGCAGGCATCACTTTGTTCTCACTCTAGCGGTGACATTTTAATTTATGAGCTAAGAATGCACTGATTGCCAACTACAAAAATTGATTTGGTTGTTCATCTGATTCAACCCGTGTCAGAGTTTGAAAGTAATTATGATAGTGGAGCTGATAGGCAGGCAATTACATTTTTGTTCTCTCTGTCTCCCCCTCTCCCTCTTCTTTCTCTTTCACAATCTCTCTCTCTCTCTCTCTCTCCCTCTCTGTATCCTGAGGTTGTTCTTGCTGGAAGCTTGGGCAAGCATCAGAGCGTGTGATTTTTTTCTCTTTCTCTTAGGCACTGTTGTTCTATAAATTATTCAGCTGCGATCTTAACTATGGTAGGCTGGCACTACACAAACTTCCTTAATTTGGATGTTTATTTCTCTGTTTAGAATCCTAGTAGCATTACCTTGTTATGGGAGGGGGGACACACATGTGTAGTGTTTGAGGACATATACTGCTTTGTTTAAAAAAAACACTTTTGGGATGTATGTGCTGGTTGTTATAGTAGTTTACGTCATATATGGCATTTCTAGACACCAGCTGAAATCCACACTCAGTACATAACACCAGCTTTGCATGATTTTTTAAAAATAAGATTTTATTAAGGCTTTTCATAATACTATAATAACAAATGAACTAATCTGAACAAAAAGAAGAAAGTGGAAAAGAACAATGCAAAGTCCTTTCTCACAGGTAGATCATAACTTTTTTCCCACACAGAAAAAAGGGAACCCTCCCAGCTATCACCTGGGAGCTTTCCTTTCTTCTCCCAGCCTCCCACCACCCCACCATGGGAGATCTTCACTTTCCTGCCTCTCACACAGTCTTTCATCAACTCTCCATCTCCATCATCTGTGAGCTTTGCATGATAGGGTACAAGCCACTTTTCAACATATCGTGCAAAGCTCGCAGGTGAAGGTGATGGTTGGTTGGTGAAGTAGGTGTCTACTGGTGGGAATGTTCCATGAGTTTATGGGATACTCTCACTGATGGACTAAGCAAGATGGCTTTCACCCATCCCCACTACCAGGGCTGGCCCAATACATTTTGATACCAGAGACAAACCAAGTGGTGCTCCCTTCCGTGTCAGGGAAGAAAGGGGGAGTGAAGATCCACATCTGGAATAAGGAGGGAGTGGATCTGCATCAGGGACAAGAGAAGGAGAATAAAGATAAACAATGGGACGAAATCAAATCAACTGGGTGGATGCAGAGCCCAGGAGACCCCGGCAGGCAGCCTCTGCCATTTCCTCCCTAGGCGTGGGAGGAGACCAATAGCTTCCTTTTCATTTAGAGGATGCTGTGGAGGTGGCAGATTTGACCTCATAGGAGTGCGCCACAGCCATCATTGCCACCATGTCAGTGGTGGGCAATGCATTCCTTGGAAGCGGGATGTGCTGCCCCTCTGGATCCTGCCACCCTCACCTTGCTTCTTGAGTGAGCTAACCCTGCTTGCTATAGCCCCTAGGGGCCATTGAATATTTGCTCCAGAAGGTTGCAGCAGCCATTAGAAGCAGTATGAGAGATAGTCCAGGGGATTGCAGTGTGGAGGCCATCATAAAACATTCATATATAAAATTTTAAAATACCATATATGCAAATAAACACCCACGTAAAATGTAGAATAATGAGGATTTTCATTAGAGTTTCTTCCCGCTAAATAGTGCCATTCACCACTCTGAGATATCCTACTGACAAAAACTCAGCCACCCTTGCAGTTACTTCCGGGTTAATGTCAGACAGATAGAATCTGATATTTTCATTGTGCCGTGATGTTAAACTATCAAAAAAAGAGGATCGTACATGTTTCTGTAGCTGGTTGTACAATGGACAGTAGAAAAGAATATGTAAATTTTATTTGCAGCTGGCTCAATGTTTTGTTTTCAATGTCCCTTAATCTGGGTTGAATATTGCGATAAATATATTGCTCACTTGAATTATACAAGAGTTCTAAGTCAATACCAATAGATCTGATTTTGCTATGTAAGAGTTGGAACCATCTGGATTTCTAAGAGTCCTTAAGTAAGTCAGAGAGCAGACTCGAGGGTTGGCAATGAAAATGACAACGCAACCAGAATTTTATAGTGCTAGCCCACACCCAATATTTAATCATGTCTATACCTAGTTCTGCACACATAAAATCAATATAGACTACATTATAGATGGATGCTATCTTCAAGCACACTTTTGTTAGCGCTCACATTAATGGCCTTCCTCAGTTGGTTTTAAATACCAAAATATATCTATGCTCCAGTTCAGAATCCATATACTCTAGAGCAGTGGTTCCCAATTGGTGGATCATGATGGGTGATCATAGAGAATGGGTGACCGAGGACCTGGAAGGGTATCCTATGGGTTAGCTAGTCTAAGAGGTGGCCACAGGGAAGCAGAAGCCTTCCTTTCTGCTCTGTAATTTTGTGCACTCAGAGTAAGTGCACAAAAAAGAGGTCATGAGAGCAAAAGTAGAAGATGATAGTGAACCTCTACATTAGAGTTTCTATATGTCTGGATTTTCTTGGATGTGTCCAGGATTCTAATTATGGAAATAGTGTCCAGGGGGGATTTTGGGAAATCAGCAATATGTCCAGGTTTTTGAAACTTCTCCCCCCAAAAAGCTCAGCAACCTTCCTGAAGGAAGCAATACAACTTTTCCCCCAAAAGCCCAAAAACTTTTTGTGTCCAGATTTTTACTTCTTGAAATATGGCAACCCTATTAATCAGAGTAGCCCTAGACATGCATCAGGAAATCAGCAAACTTGTCCTTTGTCCTTTTAAAATTTACAAATGGAGGGGTGTTAGGAGTCAAATCCCATTAAGCCATGCTTCTTAATTTCAGCTGCTCAGAATGCCAGCTTTCAATGACTAAAACCAGTGGACCCCAGATGAATTTGACCCATGGGAACCTGCAACTTCACTGCTCTTTTTATACATTTGATACCCTGATCCATAGGTGACAGTGGCTAGAGTTGACTAAACTATTCGATCTGCTGAAGCGCTCTGTCACAAGAGACTAGGGCCCTGCAGGACTTGACATCTTTCTGCAGGGCCTGCAAGACAGCTGTTCCACCAGGCCTTTGGCCAAGGCACAATCTGACCCCCTCTTTTGGTAATCCTCATAGAACTCTAGCCCAATGGTTGCCATTAATTTGATTTTGAATTGATTTTAGAATGACTTGATTTTAGAATGCTGTGTTACTTTTATTGTTGTTAGCCACTCTGAGCCCAGCTTCAGCTGGGGAGGGCAGGATATAAATAAAAAAAAATTATTATTATTATTATTTTCTTATTCTGCACAAACTAGAGTTGACTAAATCAAAATTCAAGGTGAATTTATGCTCAGGCATATGCAGCTGAAGAAATTGTGAAGGAAGCTCAGGGGGACTTTCACACACCACCAACTGCAGTCACTGAATTTTGCCTTAAGAAAAATGTGTGTCAGTTGATTAAACGTTTGTAGGAATTTATATGGAAGATTCAAAATAATTTCAATAAGAATAGTGAAAAATTTTCAGGGAAGTAGGCTCCACATATATAGAGCCCAGAGTTCTTTCTCTGGGGTAGCTTAGTTCTCAATTGCATAATCTATATCAAGAGGTGTATTTTTTGCAGTAAAATGTGCCTCGCATGCATCAGAACATGGTGTTCATCCTGAACAATTCAGTTCTGATTCTGTTGCCCGGTTGGAAAACAGTAATGTGGGAGAAGGAGAAACCACGTAAACCTAAATATTTAACTTTACTTTACACTATTCCTTTTAGTCATGGTTTAAGGCCTAGATCAGCAACTTAAAGGACTAGATTGAGGGTCAGTTGCTATAGTAAATTGGATTTATAGGTTTACTGTCATATAATTCTGCACCACCTTGTACCCTTCGCTGATATCATACTGCAATGAAAAGCAGGTTAAAATATATTAAATAATAATATCCAGGTTCCCCTTCTATTTGGTGTCTCTGAATAAATTTACAGAATGCAGGTATTGCATCCCCCCCCCCACCTACATCACCACCATTTTCTTCTTTGGTGCTGAACAGAGGGCATGTTTCTTTTCTCTCAGATCTTCATCTCCAGTTGCAGGCAGCTAACGAAGCCACATCCTGCACCTTGTTGAAAGGGTTGGCAACTTGCAGAGGGAGCCGAATTACTGGGGGAGGGGATAAAAATATAGCTACACTACCCAAGCTCCTTTGAGGCACAGGAAAAGAATGCCGGATAAAAAGCAATTTATGTTATACGTCTGCAAGGTGGCAGGGAGCCAGCAAGTGGAACTTAATGAGCTGACATCTGTCGACAACTCCGCAGTGTCAGATATTAGCGTTTGTTTCACTCATTTGCACATTGTACGTAAGTAGAAAACTTAGGTAGAGCAGAGAGGCTGGGGCCCGCAATCCAATTTGTTCAGTTCTCCCTGCAACTGCTGAGACGTGAAGTCATCCTGGTACATTCAAACTGCGGAGTTTATTCTCTGCCAAATGCTGCGCATCGTATGATCCAACCAAACCTGTGGGGTCTATATGGACAACGGCTAGGAATCCACCATGACTTGTCAGCTATTTCTTTCTTATCTCCATTCTCCTTTGACATTCAAGCACCTCGATTTTATAATGACATTGGTATTGTTTTCCTTTGGCAGACAGAAGATGCTGGCTTCAGCTTTCATGGCTAACAAATTATGATCAGAACTGCTTATAGTTCTACACAAGCACTTCACTCTGTTCTGTTCACTTTGCAAAAGAAAAGCACTGTTGGAAGCTAGCAAATCTATCACACCTGGACATTACACAGTTGTTCCTTATGTTGTGTTTTCCAATTTAGCTTAACATGACAATGGTATGGCGGTGATAATCTTGTTCTGCTCACAGTGTAAAATTAACTCGCTGCATACCCTGTTTTTCATTCTTAAGAAACCTCGGCATTTATAAAGTATTCTTTTCCAGTAAAACAAACTTTTGCAAAATCTGTCACAAGGAAGCAGGCTGCAAAGAACTCACAGGTCTCTTCACTTGGGTTGTATTTTGAGCTTTTTAAATGGTTTTTTTTTAAAAAAAAAAAAGACTCAGATGAACTCAGCATGTTCCAGATGGTGGTTAAGGCCACTCATGTTCTTTGGTCTAACACTCTCTTTGAAAGGTGCATTCCAGCTGAGTGTCTATTGGGCTGTTAAAATCAATTTTGTTTCTTTTACGGTCCCTCCCCCTTGTTTTAATGTGTGCACACAAAAAAGAACTGATTTGTCTTTACTACACCTAATAAAATCCAATGAGGAACTAAATAAATAAGCAAGGAAAATAGCCTTGTTAACCATCACAGGGGGCACATGTTCTGATTAAGTAGGGGCTGCAGAGGAGCCCCATGGAATAAATGTTCACATGGCCTGCTATGCACAGAATATTTGCTTACTCCGTGGCAAAGTTTGATTCCTGTTTGTCACAGGCTACTTAGATCACTGGGTGTGCTTTATGCTGGAAGTTTTTTATATATATATATATATATATATATATATATATATATATATATATTAAAAATACTACTATGCCATAAAATTATTTACTCATTCAGCAGCCAAGGAAGTGGAATTTTAAGTTGTCGTGTCCCCCCCCCCACACACACCTTTTTCTCTCTCTTCAGCAATGCACAAATAGGATGTTTATGTACAACGCAATCAAAAACCAAGATCCCCCAGAAGGAGTGAGGTTCTTATAGGCAGGTATTCAGCATTTTGCACGGAGCTGTATTGTTGGGGCCCTTGTGTCCTTGGCAAGGAGATGTATCTCCCGAAGCCAGGAGAGACCATGGACCCAAAAATCCAAAAGTTTGCTTTTTGTCTCCTTTTGCACTCTCCCAGTGACTTCCTCCATGGCTATTGAGGTTGAATCTCCTCCTCTTCTGGTCCATCTGTCCACCTGCCTGCCTTCCTGCCTCCTTTCCTTCCTTTTCCATCCTCCTGCAATTCATCTTCACCTGCTCTCTGCATCTTTTTTCCCTCCGAGCTCTGCTTCCACTCCACTCACACGTCTAATACCACCGCTAGCCGTGAGTGTGGTTTTGGTTTTGCTGCAGGTACAAGCAAAAGACTCCCTGTGATGGCAGTCCTGCCATTACTTTTCAGACCTCATAATGACTGAAAGGTTGTGTCATTCCAGGTTTTTGTTGTTGGAGAGAATGGCAGAATTGGTAGAACATGTTTGGCAAAATAGGACTATTTTTCAGAGTGGCAAAAAGAAAAGATAATCCACATAAAATTCTCACCTGGTAAATTTCATCTTAGTTCTTGCATTTTTTCCCCTTTCAGAAATCCTGAGTTTCTCTGGCCTTGGTGATGGTCACTGCTTGTCCTTAGTAGATCTCTAAATAAACCAAGAACAGATTCTTCTTAAGGTTCAAGTGTGGGCCAAACAACATGTGACCGTAGCTGTATAGTTCTGTGCTTCAGTGAAGGGTTGTTTTCTCCTCTACAGATAAGTGCCCTCTCTACAAATAAGGATCCTAGTGGTGGGGAACTTTAACATGAAACAAATGGGTCCAGGTATGAGACTGGGACCACATTGAGGGCAAATGGTTGAAGGTCTCTATGCCCCATCCTGGAGTCCTGATTGGGATCAGCTTATTCGTACTGGTAATTTATGACACACATAAACCCCACACTGCACTCAAGGGCACAACTATGTAGTTGAGGTCACAGAGCTGCCATTCAGCTTATGAGTGGCTGGGCTACCTATGAAGCCTTCTTTCAAAGTGTGTGTTTTATATGTTGATGAGGGGTATAATCTGTAAAGGTATTTTCAGGAAATAGTTTCATATGTTAATTTGCCTCCTGCATGCAAAGATAGTTAGGAAGGATTTATTCTGCATTTAAAGGTGTTTGGAGACCCACCCTGGATGCTAATGTGTCTGTCCTCAGAGTGAAGGTATTTAAACACTGTGTCCCAGGAGTGTGTTAATGTGTACAGAGCAAGTGAATGAAGTGCAAGGAATGATAAACTGAGCTGGCAGCACGTTGTTCTGTTTAAGATTTAAGTCTGGGGAAGAAGCAGCCTGCCTGTGCATTATGGTGAATATTCAAAGGTAGATGTTTATCTTATTGGACTCTGAGGAACTTTGAAACACTAGAATTAAAAGGGGCATTTTAAAGCACATTTATTAAAAGCTGTGGTACTTATGTTGTTTTATGAATAAAATTCTTTACCACATAAACTTTAAATAAAGCAGTCTTGGCACTGGGAACTATTTTCCACATAGGATATTTCTTCCCCAATTATACCAGGATGAAAAGTTCCACACAGCAACACCTGATAATTCTTATGCCATATATTTGATAGTAGTCATTAGTGTTGGGGTATATAAACCACTTTTTAAAAACTAAGTTGGATACGTTGCATATATGCTAACAAAGCAAAGCTCTGTTTAAAACTTTAAACTTTGAAACACATATTCAGTGCTTTTTAAAAACCTGCCAGTTTAAGATCCGAGTTAAGACTACCTTATATAGGCTCAAGCTCTACAAAGCAGCGGAACTAGAAGCCAAGACTGATGCCTTAACAGATGTGCCCCATGCTCAGCCATGATGTGCACTATCAAAAAATGTGTTTGCTTACAAATGGCACTCTGTGCACTCACACTTTCCATTGGACCTTCAGGCCCAAATCCTGGTGGGGAGCTGTTCTAATAAGGGAGTCGTACGCTCCCTATAACCAGCCTTGCTCAGCAATCTGGCTGCAGCTTTGAGCCAGTTGAAGTTTCCGAGCACTTTTCAAAGGCACATCTGGAGGGCATCACACTGGGGATGGGTGGCCTAAAGAGGTAACTACCATACTTCTTGTGGCACTCGCCAGACGCACTTGTCTTAGACATTACCTGGAGTTGAGTCCTCTTTGGGAATTCTTATGCCTGGACGCATTTGTGGGAGTAAGGCTCCTTTAAGAGCTGGTCTGGCAGGAACAGAGTGAAGGGGTGTGGCCAAAGCAGAGAGGGAAACAGGAGGAGGTGGCTCAAGAGGAAAGTCTTTTATGTAGGGCTGCCATACTTCTGGATTTTCCCGGACATTACCTGGATTTCAATGGCAGAATTGACATCTGGAGGAATTTCTGAAAGGTGGCACTTTGTCCTGGATCTTAGGCAAGTCAATCAAAAAAATCACATTTTTTGTGTTTTTGAAGTAAAAAGCTCAACAACTTTGGGGTTTGTCTGAAAAACAGCTCAACAATTTTGGGGTGTCCTGGTTTTTTACTTCTTGAAATATGGCAACCCTATTCTATGTGAAAAATAAATAAAACATTTGTTGTTAGCTTACAGCAGCTTCCATCTTTCTTCATTACTGCAAAGAACAACTCAACATTTCCAAAGCAAGGCTGGTAGTAACAAAGGAGCAGGGTTATTTTCAGGGTACTGGAACTCTCTGCTCAAAGAAGGTCATCATTAACTCTACCTGCCTGCCTGCCTACCAACTTTTTGGCTAGCTCAGTTGGTAGAGCATGAGACTCTTAATCTCAGGGTCATGGGTCTGAGTCCTACACTGGGCAAAAGATTCAGGCATTGCAGGGGGTTGGACTAGATGATCCCCACGGTCCCTTTCAACTCTACAGTTCTATGATTTTTTCCCTCCTCAATTCTAGGGGGCTTTTGATGGGGTTTGTTTGTTTATTTTAAAACTGATCATCAACCAAGTCCTCTGGATGGTTGCGTAATTTGAGTTTCAGAGTGGAGTTTATTTTATTATATTATTGTCTGATGTTGTATGGCTTCGTGATTTTTGAACGGTTTTAGCTTTAAGGCCTTTGGATAATGATTCCTTCCCGGAACGGGGGGCAGGGGGGAACTATGATACATTGGACTGATTATATTGCTGGAAGCCCTCCTGGGCCCATAAGATAGGGAAGGGTATAAATAAAATACATATGATTAAATAATACAGGGACACGATTTTAGAAGATCTTCTGCACTGGCCCCAAAACAGGGAAATTTAATTATGCTTAGACATGCTGAACTGTGACAATTTAGTTATGACTAACTTACGCCTCATTAATTTAAATGGGACAACAGCCTCACTAAATTGCACTGGAGTGGGATAACTGTGTGAAAATAAGCCCCCTTTGGGTGCTCAAATTCAGACTCAAAACCAAATCATGGCACTTTGCAGAATAAAGCTGTAGTTCTGTGCTCATCTGTTTAGGTTTAGGAATGGACAAATCAGTCTGTTTCTGATCTGTGCTCCTTTCACGTGATTTAAACACACACGCACAAAACACAATCAGTAAATACATATTTGAACATACCCAATCCTATACCTATTTCCTCCCTCAAATTATGCATTTTAAACACATTTTCATATGTCATTTGAGCTGAGAACTGTGTCTGATTCTGGGCATTTGAGAAGTGTGTATTTTGGAGAACGCCATTCCAATCTGCACATTGAGCTTTGCATGCACAGTGCAGCGTTGGGCTCATATGTGTTTTTCAGATGGCAGGCAAAGCCACAGTTGAAACTTGAGGGAGTGTATTTCATGGCCTGGTTTGAATGCTCAGTTTCTGATGTAAAATGAAAAAGCCTTTTGCTCGGGCATGCAACCATTTCTCTCCTTCCTTCTTGGCATGCTTGAATATGCAAACTGCAAGCATTCTGTTAACCATGGTTTCTCATTTCATCTGAACCAGGAAACTGTGGTTGCCAGCATTGGAGCATGCCAAGATCATAAACTATGGTTAGAAGTTGCTGTAAGATTCAACCTTACTCCAGAGCTGATAACCATAGTTTTCAGGCTCAGATGAAATGGGAAACTATGTTTAAGTGTATTCAGGGCATAGCTGTCAACTTTTCCCTTTATTAAGGGAAAACCTATTCGGAATAAGGGAATTTCCCTTTAAAAAATGGAAACCTTGACAGCTATGATTCAGGGGCACTGAGAGGATGGGAGGAAAATAGTTCTGTGCACTGGCACAAGGCTCATTTATGCCTCAGCTTATTAAGACAGCATATGATCATCTGAACAGAACCATTGCCTGTCTTCCCCAGGGACCTTTCTAATGCCATTACTAAGACAGGGCATGTTGTGTATTTGGCACTATAATCACAGCTCAGCTGGAAGAAGGGGAGTGGTTGTAGATGGTAGAAAATTCTGTTATTTAAAAATATAGGCCCAATATATATTAATGAAGACATGGGGAGGGTACACACTGGTTCAAACTGCATATATGACTGCCTATGTCTTTCTAATGCACAGTGACCTAAATTTATAGATTCTGGTGCCTTTTAATTTAGCCATTAGAAAAAGAGCCAATGCGTCACAGAGCTCCCAAGCCTTAAAAGATGCCATTAAAGCCACTGCACTGTACTTAGTTATTTATTTCTCTCTCTGAACGATCTAATCAATAAGAGAACAAAATCAAACACGGTTCCCTCCTCTTGAAGAGAGAAAAGACAAGCTAAATAAAGATGTCCAGGAGACTGGGGCAAAACATGCCAGCAAAACGACATATTGATTTCCAGCAAAGAAGGAGATTGTAAATGAAAAATATTCTTCTGACACAGTTATTAAGCACAGGGCTGACACAACAAGCAGGGAGGCTGATTTCTCCCACTGGAGGCTGAGCACTGAAAGGGCAGCTGATGCTGGTTCTTAGGCTAGATGAGCCTCTGGCTTTCAGAAATCCACACCGCCCTGTGCTAAGCGAGTAAGGCTCAAGTCCTGGGACTTTGGCTTTCTCATGTTTTCAGCTTTCAGTGATCCGTGGATCAGCAGCAACCTTGGGGTCACAGGGCCAGCAACCCTGCAATCCCCTTCTAGCCAGAGAGTACTTCCCTGTTGTGTTCAGCTGCAGAATGTTGCACTAGTGATCATAAACGTGCCTGGGTCACACTTGAAGCATCTCTTTTGCTTTCCTATCCACTTTTTCCAGGAATCTCAGTATAAGAATTCTCCCCACCTATCCGTGTGATTCTCAGGCTGAAAGCCAAGTTGGAAGCCTAGATTTTGTAGTAAAGCAGGATTTTTTGTGTGTATGTTTTTTAAACTATAAAGATATTGACTTTCCAGTAGCATCCTGCAGAAAACACAAAGTTTAAAGCAGGACTTGCATCCAAAAACCCTGACGCAGTCATGCTAAACTGCTGTATTTGCTCCATAAAGTATGAAGCTATTCCAAGCCAGCTTTTGAAGCCACCTCTCCCTATGACTCCATGATCAAAATCCAGTTCCCACCTCCAACATCATACTGGCTCACATTGAGCTGGTTTATGTAGCATTACCTAGAAGTAGTTATAGCAGTAGCATGAATAACTTGGTGGCACATCTTCTTTTCTCATTTCTGCCAGTGAAGTGCATCATTCAGTATGTGGCTATCAACTGCACTGAGGTCCCAGAAGCTGTCTAGGTCTCTGCAGATCTCACTACAGATGCTGTCCATAAGGTCTAAATTCAACCATTACAGTGGTCAAAGGGACAGGGAGGGAGGAGTGAGCCACATAGCCTCTTTTCCAGCTTGTAGGTGGAACATGATCCAGCTCTAAATCACATCAGGAGCTGCTAAGCTATGTCTAAAGAAGAAAAGAAAGAAGCTTGAAGTCGGTTTGGATGCAGCAGTATGTGTGTGTGTGTGTGTGTGTGTGTGTGTGCATATATCTGCTTGTGTGTGTTAGAGGCAGAGCGAATGTGTGTAATCAATAAACAAGCAATCTAGATTCCCAGAGATGTATGTTTTATTTATTTATTTAGCCCCTAAATAATATGTAATTTCTTCAGGCCAACAAATAAATTGAAAGGATTTAGAGGGATTTGCTTATCAGCGGAACACCACATAGCATTACATCCCTCCTGCTTTTGGGAAGGTACATTGAAGTTTGGTTTAAGCTGCTGTGGTTCAATACTCCTCTTTCCTCTGTCAGGGTGCCTTGAACAACAGACAGATTAATCCTCCCCTTCTTTTTCTTCCTCCTTTTTTTTTTGCAGTCCCTTCTTATTTAGATTTCCTTGTCTTCCTTGCTCTAAACAGAAGGGAGGACCTTTCGGACACCAGAAATCCTGACATCCCTGCCCCCACTTTCCATTGTCTTCTGAATGCTTAGGGCTCAGAATGAAAAATTATCCAATACTTGACACGCAATGTGATCCAGAAGCGGGTGGCTTTTCTTTTCCAGCAGTAATGAACTACTGAATCTGTTCTGCAGTTGTAGTGCCCAAAGGCTAATTCCAGCTTGCGGTGCATCCCTCCCCCCTCTCCCTCTTTTAAAACAACACTTGATACAAGACTTGCGTGATGCACAGATGGAGTGCAGAAACGAAGGCTGATTTACTTCCCCATTTTTAACTTGTGTGGCTAGTTATTTAATCTCTTGTCTGCTGTGGTAATGATTGAGTGGCTGATTTTGTTACAGTAGGTAGCCCCATTGTGAACCCTACTTAATGATATAATTTGGCAGCAAGTGTGGTTTCCATTTTTACGTCCAGCAGGGATCACATACGCGGGAAATGTAAGGGGTGGGAGTTTTCCAGAGGATGGAGTGATAGTTCCTTTGTTGTTGTTAACTCAGGTTGATGTGGTGAATGAAGGGCATGCTGGTTAATGACTGGCTTCCAGTTAATCAGGATCCCGGGCTTATAAGAGATAATTTGTTCCCATGATGAGACCTCTTGCAGTGACTGCCTTCCTTAAAGAGAAATGTGAATGACAGGAATTCTGCCCTTGGTATTTCTCTTGGCTGCTCTGTTGAGGGGCTGGAGAAATGGGGAATGGTTTGCTTGTTTTTTTCTCCCAGAAGAAGAGCTCTGCTGGGTCAGAGCAAGGGCCTCTCTAATTCACCATGTTGCCCCCAATCCAGATGCCTTTGGACTACTTACAAGCAAGGCATGAAGGTAACAGCCCTAGTGTTCAGGGGTTTACTGCCTCCCAACATGGAGGTTCATTTTAGCTATTAGAGGAACTACCTTGTCAGACAGTGACATTAACTTAGTAAAGCTCAGTTGGACAAATTCCTAGAGATAAAACTACCAATAGTCCTTGTGATTGTAAATTGGATCAGAGCCACAATAGCTCTGAATGCCAGTGGGATACCAGTGGGAGAGAGCTTCTGCACTTATGTCCTGCTTGTGGGATTTGCAGAAGGATCCTTTGGGGCACTGTGGGAAACAGGACACTTGGGCTTGAGGATGGGGAAAAATTCCTTTGGTTTGCATTTTAATGTGAGCCTACACAAGTCATACTTTCTGAACCAGTGCATGGTTGCAAATGCATCTTTCTTTGGGAATTTGCACTTCTTCAAATTTTACATTTTAGTTCCCCCACCCAAAAATGCACCAAAAAAGCATATATTAAGGGGAAAGTGTTATGACTAAATAATATTTTAAAAATGCATTTCATTGGGGAAATTACTTGCATACACACACACACACACACACACACACACACACACACACATCTCTCTCTTAGGGAAAAGTGCTTAGATATATTAGGAAAAATTCAATATGAACTGCTGCTCCAACTTGCCATGTAATTTGTAAGTCTACAGAGCTTTGGGATGACAATAGCTTAGGTTCCAGTTCTAGTCCTACTAACATGTTAAGTTTAATTTTAATTTGAAACGGGTCCCAAATATTTTCCCAGTTTTGTCATGCCACCTGAGCATTTGTCATGCCACCTGAGCATTCCAGATGCCCCATTCTCCTTACAATCAAAAAATTAAAATCATGTCATTCTTATAAGTAATTATGGCATTATGATAAGCAAGATCTAGTCTCTTAATTTACTAGAGTAGAAAATTAATGCATGGAAGGAACACTGATATTCCTGGATGTAGATAATTTAATATGGCTAAATTATCAACTGCAAAGGAGGCTCAAGATAAAATCTAAAACTACTGTCACATCTTTAGGTAAAAGGGGCTAAATCACAGAACTATCAAGTTGGAAAGGACCTGTAGTCTAATGCAGGATTAGATCATCCCAACAGATAGCTCACAGCTTGTGCTTGAAGGGCATAGTTAAACTATAGAACTCACTCCCACAAGAGGCAGTGATGACTACCAATCTAGACGGCTTTAAAAGCGAATTGGACAAATTCATGGAGGAGAGAGCTATTGATGGCTACTAGTCATGATGGCTATACCCTTTCTCCATAATTAGAGGCAGAAATGCTTCTGAATACCAGTTGTTGGAAACCACAGGAGGAGAGAGTGCTCTTGTGCTTGAACCCTTCTTGGGGGTTTCCCACAGGAATCTGGTTGGCCACTGTGAGAACAGGATGCTGGACTAGACGGGCCATTGGCCTGATCTAGCAGGCTCTTAGGTTCTTATGAGAGCCCAGAATTACTGTTTCTGGTACCTAGTTCCATTGACAAATTGCTCTTTTGGTTAAGAAGTTCAGACAAAATCTACCCTCCTGTAACTTAAGGCTGTTAAATCTAGTCCTTTCCCCCTGGGTGTTTGCTCAAGTATTTGAAGGGCGTTTTCACATCCCCTCTGAATCTACTCTTCTCTAGGCTAGACAATTATTTCAAATTTTCATCATATTGTTTGCCATACCACTGTGATCTTCACTTCTCTCCTTGGAGTTTGTCTTTATCCTTTGTTAAGTTTGGTGACCAGAACTAAATGCACTACTTCAGATGAAGCCTGACTTGTGCAGAATAAACTATTACACGGCATGACTTGGAAACTCTTTCCATTAATGTAGCCAAAAATCACATTAGCCTGCTAACATATCAGTGGCATCACTTATTTGTTGCCATTTTTCAATGGGTTTTTTTAAAAAGTGACATAAAGGGGGAGCCAGCCTTTGTATAACAACTCCCACGAATCTTCCTTCCATTGAAAAGCAGCATTTCATCACATTCTGAATAGACTTGCTGTCAGATGGATGAGGAGCATAAGCTCATTGATGTTACTTGCTTTTAAAATGATGCATGGGCTGCAGCACAGAAAGAAAGGCAGGAAGAAGCTGCAATGAAGTCAAAACTAAAATCAGCAATGTAGCTTGGTAGTGGAGGGGAACAGAATTTCCACCAAGCGCCATGTTCTAAAGGGACGTTTTGGAGTTTCTTGTTCAGGTAAAACTTACGGGGAAAGTAAAAGGAAAACAAAGTCGATATGACGGATGTGTAGGATTAGGAGACAGCCAGGACACCATGTTGGAACAGGTCATTTCCTACTTGCAACCTCCAACCTCTCTGCACGTTGCCACCGACTGGCCCTTGTGCTTCTACAACTAACAGCACAATACAGAATTCCTAAGGTTGGGGGTGTGGCGGTGTGCGTTTGTTTTCTCATCCCCACATTTCCATCAAGCATTGCCTAGAGTGATACATTTAAGTTGTCCTGTCTCAATTACCTACTTTGGTTTCAGAGAAATGAACATTAAGATCCGTATCCAGATACGCATGGTGTTTATAGGATATGCATGATGGAATGGAATGCTCAGGTGGCATGGCACAACCAAGGGAATATTTGGGCCCAGTTTCTAAGTAACATTAAATGTAACGTGTGGGTGCTTAGTAGGACTAGACTTAGTAGAACTGCAACCAAATATGTCCCAATATTCTGGAAGGGGAAAGGGAAACACCCCTCCTCCTCCCACCTGCCTGATTTTGGCGATCCGTCCTTCACCCACCTACCTACCTGATTGTAGCGCTCCCTGCTCGTCCCATCTCTGCACTCCTTTGCTTACCCCACCCACCTGTTCTCCTCACCGCCTACCTTCAGCTTCCACCTCTGCTTCCTCCACTTCAGCAGACATATTTCCAGAAAACAACTTCTGGAATTGCTGCGATGGGAGGAGGAGGAAGAGTAGTGACGCGAAGGAGCAAGGTAGGTTTTGCACCTGTCTTTGGGTCCCACGCTTTGGTGTGGCTGGAGCGAAGGAGCCAAAATGGGGTAGCTTCTGCCAATCTGGGATGACCCACTTAAACCGGGACACTTGGAGGTGTGGAACCTATGCTATTTTCATTCCAAAGCATGGTAAAAATCCAAATTCAAAGGCAAGTCAGGGCAAGAATAAGGGATTTAGAGAACCTTTTCTAAGAGAATGTAAGCCCCATTTTTTTAAAAGAATGTGAGGCAGCCATCAGGAACATATTGTGGCACAGTTTCTCTGACTGAGGGAGGGCAATATTTATAAGCCTTTCTCTTTTCCATTCACACTAAAAATGAGAACTCCATCATTCACCGGATGTGTTATTTATAATTTCATAAAGCTGTTCTGTGGCAGGGTTTATTTTATCTTGTGCTTAATGCCCATCAAATCATGGCACAGCGAGTGAGTGGGGTAGTCGAAAAGGGACTGTTCTCTGTGGAAGATTTCAGAGACAGCCATTTTATGTGGAACAGAGGGTCAAAGGATATGGATATGGAGCATAAATTCCAACTTTGGGCTGTCAGAAAAGGGAAGAGGGTATGTAATTGTCCTGACCACATCTCGCCATGCTATTCAGAATTTCCTTGCCATGTCCATGATGTATAGTAATGAACACAGATGCAGGACCCTCACCAAAAGCAAGATTGATGAAACCCTTCGAGTGAATAATTAGAAGGTGGTGATTACAGAAACAATAATTCATTAGAGGCAGTTCTGTGAAACTGAGGGAATTTGAAGGTAAATATGTCCATAAATCCTCAAGGTTAGATGCAGACATTTCAGCTTCCTCCTGCTCTAGTTTGATACCAAGTCAATTTCAATAAACACAATGGCAAAGCAGAGGGAAAATAAAATATATTATAAATGTGGCAAAAGCTCTTTTAGAGGACAAATGAAAAGTATTTTGTCTAGGGGCATATTTTATTGGCATTTACTATAATACCTGCCTTTAGTTTTACAACCATTAATACAGGACTGAGTAATTCCAGCGCTGAGATTTAAAGAAAAATTGAATATAAATATTTCAGAATTGGATGCATTGTCAACCTGCTATGTATGTAGACATATAAGGCCTACCAGTGAAAACAAAAAAGAAACGAAGTTATTGGTTCTTACGAATAATGGTCTTTTAGCTTGCAAGCCTGGATGAGCTACCTCATGGATTGGTCTGACCCCAGATCCACTTCTCTGTTCACTTGTCTCCCACACCTACATAGTTCCTTCTTCTTCTAGGCACATAGGAAGCTGCCTTATATGGAGTCAGAACATTGGTCCATCTAGCTCAGTATTGTCTACACTGTGGCTCTCTAGAGCTTCAGACAGAGGACATTCCCAGCCCTACCAGGGATTGCTCTAGGAACCTTAGGCAAGCAAAGCAGATGTTCTACCGCTGAGCTATGGCCTTCCCCTAGTTTCTCATATTTTTCTGTATCCATCTGATCTTAGCCTATGTCCTTTTATCCCCTTTTCCCTATCCTCTACCATCTCTGGATGTCTCTCACTGGCTTCTGGACTGAGCCTCTGGACTCAGCTACATTAGTAAAAAAAACCACTAGCATTTAAATGTGTTATAAATACGCAACACCAGATGGCACTGTAGAGCACAAAACTTTTCTAAGCTGTTTTACATAAGGTTTTTTTTCTTTTGTTAAAAAGATTTAATTAATGACTTATTTATAGTGGTTTTCCCCCTGTGTGTAGATCCACCCTCTGTTTCCCCCTTGATGACACCCTTTCACCATATTTCTCGCTTTGCTCCTCCTGACAGCTAAGCAAATTTGGTTCCCTAACAGAGTATTCCATTCCTATACATAGGTTCCTCATTTAGGCATTGGTCAGATTGCCTCTATCAAAACCCTTCATTCATGAACACTGTTTTAAAACCTTGCCCCAACATTCTTCATGTGCCAAGCCATTCTACTACTTAGGCTGTTAAATTCTTTTAGCTATGCATCTGTTCTAGTCTCCCAATTTGATGTCTCTATAATTCCGAGTCCACTTGATTTTCCCGGTGCTTAGATAAAATACAATATATGCTTTACCTCGTAGGTTGTAATTTAGCTGGTGAGAACACAGAATGATTATAGGGGACAGAGAGATATAGATAGATAGATGATAGATAGATAGATAGATAGATAGATAGATAGATAGATGATAGATGATAGATGATAGATGATAGATGATAGATAGATAGATAGATAGATGATAGATAGATAGATAGATAGATAGATAGATGATAGATGATAGATAGATAGATAGATAGATAGATAGATAGACAGACAGACAGACAGACAGACAGACATAATTCTGTATGCATAATTAAAAACACAGAAGATGGAGATCACTGCAGCTAGCCTTCATCTTTCTTCCTGCATGATCAGTATTTGCAGATTCTGAAAACTGTTCTGAAAAGAGCAAGCGTGGTATCTCAAGCTGGCCACTTCAAAATTGGTTCTTTCCAGTGTATTGGTTTCTTCCAGTTCAGGAATTCTTATTACAGAGACCACACACCTTTGATGCCTGCAGGAGCGAAAGAGGAAAGAGAAAAGAATTCCATGTGCGAGCTCTGAGTTCGTGTTGCTGAGGACAGAGTAATTTGGTAGCCTTGTGCAAGAGGCATATAGCCTGTGTCCAGAGGCTTCCACAGAATCTCCCTAATGGTCTCCATTAGTAATTCTACTAATTGCAGCAATTACATGAAGGAGTTGCTGCTGGGGAGAGATGCCATTACACTTCTCCTTAACACACTGTGGTACATGCTGCTCGTTAATTAGAGCAGCCGCAAAGAAAAAAAAAAGGATTATCAGCTGGAAAGTGTAAGGAACATGTGCTGCAATTCACTGGGGCCACAGATGCTCTTGATGTGGCTTCAGCTTTTCTGAGCCAGATCTTTGACCCTACCTGCTGTGCTCTGACCATTCCGTTAACATTGCACAGGAATCCATTCTTGTGAATTTAGCTGGGCTGAGTGTTTGGCTTTATGTGGATGTATCTGGAAGGCAATTTTCTGCCTGGCCTATTTGACATGGTGGCACACCTGCCCTGTTCAGTGTAGACTCCATGGCCAGGGCAGCTGTCTACCAACTCTATCTGGTATGCCAGTTAAGAACCTTCCTCCCTAGCCACTGTCTCGCCAGAGAGGTACATGCTCTGGTTATTTCCCACTTGGACTGCTGCACTGCACTCTACGTGGGGCCACCAATTAATCCCAAATGCAGCTGCCTGACTGGTGGCTGGGGGCAGCTGCCGGGACCACATAGCACTGGTCCTAAAAGATCTGCATTGGCTCCCAGTACGTTTCCTAGCACAATTCAAAACGTGGGTATTGTCCTTTAAAGCCCTACATGACTTTGGGCCTATATACCTGAAGGAGCATCTCCACCTGCATTGTTTAGCCCGGATACTGAGGTCCAGCGCTGAATGCCTTTTGGTGGTTCTCTCACTGTGAGAAGTGAAATTACAGAGAACCGGGCAGAAGGGCTTTGCAGTAGTTGCACCCATCCTGTGGAATGTCCTCCTGACAGATGTCAGAAAGTTAAACAACTATACAATTTATTGTAGACATCTAAAGGCAGCCCTGTTTCGGGAAGCTTTTGATGTTTGATGCTGCATTTTGTTGGAAGCCAAGTTTTGCTGGGGCAACCAAATCAGGTGGGTGGGATATAAGAAATTTATTATTATTATTATTATTATTATTATTATTATTATTATTATTATTTGCAGCTTAACTGCACATGGCCAAACTATAGAAACATGGGAATCTGCCTTATGCAAAGTCAGGCTATTGTCCATCTAGTCCATCTAGTTCAGTGATGCCAACACAGGCTGGCAGCAGCTCTCCAGGATTTCAGTCTTATTGGGAGATGCCAAAGATTGAACCGGGGACCTTCTGCATGCAAATCAGATGCTCTACCACTGAGCTATAGCCCTTGCTAAACATGGGAGCAGGGAACCTTTGCCCTCCGCTATGGTTCCTATTCAAATCACGCCTGTCCCCAACCTGCAGTTTGTTCCAATCCGCAGCCCCAAATCTCCAGGTCTGGGGTCTGGGGCAGACTGGCTATTTTAGAAAAAAAGATCATGTACTCACAGGCAAACCACATGATTAACATGCACATAGTTTGGCCCACAGTCAACATTTTTATCAGACCAGAAGGATTAGCTGCGCAAAAGATTCATTCTGGCAGTGTCTTGATAATAGGATTATATTGTATCTATATTACTTGCAACCAAATTTTTATTCTATAGAATATGTGCATTTTACCTAAATGTACCTAGTAACAGAAATTTATGTCCTAATAGTATAGTACATAATGCAGTTCTACAGAACATAAACGTTGTGTATACAGGGCCAAACTTTTATTTGTCAACAAAAAACCTGCAACCATCCCTACCATTTCCCCAACCAGTGTTGCTGATGTCACTGAAATTCTGTAATATGGGGATACTAATACTGACCAAACTTAAAGGGTTATCACAATGGTTTCTGAAATATATTGAATACTCCAGAAGCACTTCAGAAGCATTAAATATTATAAATTTAAATGGAAGACGTTGTGTGGCACCATAATATTTAAAAAAAAAAACAACTGGTAGGATGTGCATGTGTGTGTTAAGGTAAATAATGGCAACAATTAAAAGGCATATGAAGCCAGGCATGTACCATGACAAAATATCTGTAGCAAAGCCAAGTTGAGTTGGCAGTAATTCTCCATAGCTCAATACTTGCTGTTGATGGTTCATCTTCTCTGTTGCTTATGGTTATGCTTAGTAGGGAGGATGTGGGTGGCTCTGTCATCTAAACCACTGAGCCTCTTGGGCTTGCTGATCGGAAGGTTGGCAGTTCAATTCCCTGCGACAGGGTGAGCTCCCGTTGCTCTGTCCCAGCTCCTGCCAACCTAGCAGTTCGAAAGCATGCCAGAGCAAGTAGATAAATAGGTACCACTGCGGCGGGAAGGTAAACGATGTTTTCGTGCACTCTGGTTTCCATCACGGTGTTCCATTGCGCCAGAAGCCGTTTAGTCATGCTGGCCACATGATCCAGAAAGCTGTCTGTGGACAAACGCCGGCTCCCTCGGCCTGAAAGCGAGATGAGCGCTGCAACCCCATAGTCACCTTTGACTGGACTTAACCATCCAGGGGTCCTTTACCTTTTTTTTACCTATGCTTAGTAGTTATGTTCAATTGTATTCCTGTTTGCAGATTCATCTACTTGGGAGTGCCATTCTTTTTGTCTGATCACCGGTTCTTTCTTTTTGTCTCCTTGTGCTTGTTTCACTTGTCAGACAACAGATGACCTCATTTCCTCAGACCATTCAGCGGAATGTTCTAATGATGATGAAGACCTCATTGAATGTGAGCAGAGTGTAGGTAAGCCAGGTCAGTCTTATATTCCGCCTGCTTTCTTATTTCATTTTGCAGTTAACAATGCCTACATATATATATGTGTGTGAATGTATACATATATATGTACGCCTATATATGTATATGTGATATATGTATATATGTGTAGAACTGTATATCCGATATAAATGCATAAAGCCAAGCATCCAATCCCATGGAGTTGGCAGGAGCAAGACACAAATATGTCATCATTTGGAGAAGCCATCTTCGAAGGAAAACAAACGTTCTGGAACCAGTACCTGCTCAGTTGGTCACCAACCATTGTGCTACATATTTGTAGTGGGGTTTTTTGAACAGGCCCTGGTGGGGAGAAGGCATTTATTCTGGCATGTTAAAAGTTTGGACTACTGACTAAAAAGAAGAAGAAAACCCAGCATGCAGCTATTGTCATATCTGTCATTGAATTCTTCTTGATGGATGTGAAAATATGCCGTGAAAGTTCCATGTGCCCATGGGATTTTGAATGTGGCTAACATGGCGGTGTACCCACTCTATTTACCCAAAGAATTTGAGAAGGACTAAAGCATAGTCATTCCAAAATACTAAGCTGTGCCATGTTACCTGCAGCAGCGATGCTTCAAAATGTATCCACTGAACGGTCAAAACTTAGGGTGGCAATTTGAAACCGACTCGGTTTCTCCCTTCGACCCTAGATACATTTTGATGGTTTGATGGCTTTTCTTCTGGTGGGATAGATATGACAGTATTAATATCCAGCAGGCAACTGCAGTCTATTTTATTTTTAACGAATTCTTCCAAGTATTTATTTTTATTTTATTTCAAAGCTTGCCATGAGTTAAGCATTTCTATAATAGAGAACAGAATTTCATTGAATTTCTGTGTACAAAACTGATTTTTATGAGAATCTGTCCTAAAAGTGAAACACGTAGACAAGCTTATTACTTTTGTTTTATTTTTGTTTCGTTTCCTTTTTAAAAGGGGGTGATTTTATTATTTTGAAGAGGCTAATTTTTTTATTAAAAAAATTCTAAAATCCAAGCATCAGATGGTTATGTTCATAGTACCCTGAAGTGTTTCAGATTAATACAATAATAATAATAAAAGCCACCCAAGGCTAGTGCTTTCACATTTCTCTTCCACCCCTCATATTCTGCTTGCATTTTAGGGGTAGGACTTGCTCTGGCAGTAATGAGAACCACTGTGGCTTTGCATGTACCTGGGAAGTTCCATGATAAACTTAGAGGAACATAACATTATGAATTGAAGAATAAGTTGATACACAGTTCAGTCTAAGAAAATGGCAGAGTTGCTTTCTTCCATCAAATGTCATTGAAGCTCTTTAAGCCAAAGGTTTTGGCCTGCTTAACTACGGATATCAACATAAACATTCTTGCAGCAGCCACTGCTGATTGATAATATATTATCAAAATATATCCATTCGATGGCTGCATTCGCACTTGACACCAAGCCAAACTATGGCTTAACATGAACAAGTGAACATGTTGGCTGCTGAGGAGGAAATTGCACTTCCCCAGGCTGTCTAGCTCAGCACAGTGTGGTTTGGCTTCAATGACTTTATGCTGTGAAGTGATCTATGCATTTGTTTTTTATCATTATCAACAACAACAACCACACTCCTGGGTTTGGATGGCATGCTAAGCCAAGCCTAGGCTTAGCTACCACCCAGTACTGAGCTAAAAGGCCCAGAGGGGAGCAAAACAGTTGTGAACTCCTCTCTGGAAACCAGCACATTCATGGAGTCCCACTAAGCCATACTTTGGGTTAACAAGATGCAAATCAAGCCATTGTCATGGGGCAAGTACAAAAGAACTTCTACTGACTATTTCCTTCTCCCACCCCATGACTCTTCCCCCCAACGTTTTCTGATCCTCCCATTGTAGTCATATTCAGTCCACAAACATGTTGCAGAGTCAGCAGATGGGAAGCAGACAAGGATGGCTGTTCAAAACCACCCAACCCAGACTTTGTTCTGTGTTTACAAACGCAAAGCAGTTACTACAAGGTTCTAGCGGTAGAGCCGCAGATGATGGAGCCAAGGCATGATAAGCTTGCGATAACCACAGAAAACCCAGCTGGGAATTAAACAGGCCACAACTTTATTGGTTACAGATGCCAGTAGGTTTTGGTAAAGGCATTGGGTGTGTATCCTGAATCAGCCGGCCCTTTTGCTGGTTGGTTATTTTGGCAGGGTTGATCAAGGTTAAGGATCACCATATGATGCACAAATCAGAGTGATCCCCCCATCAGGATCACCATTTAGGGGGTGCCATGGCCCATCTGTACCCCATCTGGGGTGACAGGACAGATGCATCCTTTAAGGGGATACCCTGATCCTTTGGAGTGGAGGAGGGTACCCACCCCCATCCATTTAGACAAAGGATCCAGCCCAATGCCTTATCTGTCATCAAGTTGTGACAGTCACTACGAGGTAGGCAAAAACCCCAAATGGGCCTAATTATCTGGAAGCAAAATCCTCCCTGGCCCCAAATAGGGCAGCCAAATCCTTCCATAGCAAGGTCCTCTGCTGGGGTTACCCACTCAACCTTGGGCAGCCTCATCACATAAAGATCAGGCCATGACTCTGGCTTTTCTGAATGGTTCAAACTATAGGCAAGCCCAAGCAGTCAGTGCAACAGAAGAAGGAGGAAGTGACGCTCTTCCCCCAGTCGCACCAGAGCTGGGAAGAGGCCCTGATCCACCACAACCACACCAAGCTGCAAACCTACTCCCTGCCCCCCAAAAGTTGGTGATAAGCAATCTATTTCATTTAGAAAGGGCTAAAAGCACCAGAGTTGGTATTCTAAACAGCAGTTAGGAATCATTGATTCAAATTCCTCTGCTAATCTTTTAGGACCTCATTAAACTCTCCTACCCACTGCCTTTTTGCTGATTGCCAAGAAATTTGCATTTAAAACAGAAGCCTTTCTTCCCCTTTATCAATCTGCTCCTCTTATCCATCGCCTGCAGAGTTGTTGTGAAGGCAATATCACAGCCACTTCCATGGTGATGAATTGCAGTGGCACAGAACCTTGAGATGTGGCATCAGTGAATGAAGCAGGCTGCTACAAAATGAAAAATGCCTCTTCATCCATAAAGATGCCGTTTGGAAACATAGGGGTCGTGCCATAGAACCACAGAACTGAAAGGAACATCACATGAGACCAGGCTTTACCGCCAATGTGTGTTTTGCTTTGCTCAACTACTCCCAAGCTGGTGAAGTGTCTCCTTTCACTCTTTTTCTGTCTTAAATGCTATAAATCTGCTTTGAGACCCATGAGTTCTAAGTGTGAAACAGCTCAAGAGATATGGGGGAGATTGGTTAGTTTCCCCATTGCATATTACACTGAAAACCCCAAAAGGAGAAACATAATTTAGCTGCCTTCCCATGCAGACGTACCACAAGTAAGTTTTATAGTGAACACTGTTGAATTTATGTGCATAGAATTGCAGGTGTTAGGACCGCATCTGATGTTGCCCTTACCGCTGTAGGAGTTTGGGCAGCAAAGCCTCTTTCCCAGGTAGCTCAGGAGCTCCCAGCCACTTCCTATGACCCCCTTCACTGGTTGTCAGTAAATTTGCATTTAACATAGAAGGCATCCTCTTCCTTTATTGTTCAGCTTCTCTTATCCATTATCCCTGGATGACTTAAGGGACAGCAGTTATTTCTTGAGGCGAAAACCAATGGGTTAAAATGCAATGTAGTGTAGAGAAGTCCTGTGGTCCTAGTCCACTTTGCTGTCTTCAAAAAATAAGCAGAAAATTCACCCAATTATGAAATTTCATTGTCTGAGGGAGGAAAAAATCCTTGTGACAGCTGCCCACGAGCTTTTAGAATGATCCTTGAGTTTCCGAATTCATTTTATCTGCATCCAAAAATCATTATATCATCTCTTTTAATACCAAAATGAGAAATGGCCCTACCTAGCCGTTTTGGCTTAATCCCAACTGTGCTAGACATCTGCTTGATCACAGGTAGCTGGTGGCCGGCAACACTATGCAATCCAGGTGGACTTGTTACCTCTGGGTGGCTCCCAGCTAAGCCCTGTATTATATTTCTGAGATCAAAGCAGAGCTAAAATGCAATGTGAGAGGCCTTTGTGTTGGGCTGAGTGTTACGTAAATGGAGGGACTTTTTCATTTCCTCTCCCAGTACACAGACAGAAATTGACTGCATAATCC
Source organism: Podarcis filfolensis (assembly GCF_964270895.1). Taxonomy (NCBI): domain Eukaryota; kingdom Metazoa; phylum Chordata; class Lepidosauria; order Squamata; family Lacertidae; genus Podarcis; species Podarcis filfolensis. The sequence goes on from NC_139604.1 coordinate 108,634,954, forward strand.
TACGCATGTTTACTCAGAAGTGAGTCTCACAGTGTTCAGTAGAGCTTATGTCTCATGTAAGTGTGCATCAGAGTGCAGCCTTAAATATGGAAGTACTAATTGACTGTGTTTCAATTCACCCAGGGGTAAGTTTGTACAGTCCGTTGACCTGCTCCAAAACCTATGCACTGTGATGTGCAAACTTGCCTGCATGCACAGGCTCTCCCATTCATTTCAGGGCATGGAGGAATGCCTTCCATTGAATGTGAAGTGATTTGGGAAGCAAATAGTGCAGCAGAATGGTAGCAGTGAGAGGCAGGAACGCTTCTGAATACGAGTTGCTGGAGACCACAGGAGGAGAGAGTGCTCTTGTGCTAGGAGTGCTGCTTGAGGGCTTCCTACAGGCATCTGGTGGACCACTGTCAGAACAGGATGCTGGACTAGATGGGCCATTGACCTGATCCAACAGGCTTTTTCTGGTGTTCTTAAGCACCATGTGCATCCAGACCTTCTTTGGACTCACCTAGGCTTCCTTTTGTGCCACATTTCAAAGCACAGGTCTGAACTTTAAAACACTGTGTCTGAGTGTCAGTCCATCCCCGCCCCCATCCCACTTTTTACCACTGAATCAGAGCAAATGGCAATCCACAGAAAACCCAAATTGCTCTTTGTTCCTATTCAGTGTTAAAGAGCAGGTTTCGCTGGGGAAAACGTAGGCAAAAAAAGAAAAGGGCTCAGATGCAGAGTTTTAAAACATGGTGTCGTGCCTAGAAAGCGTGGGGCAAAAGGTAATTGTGGATGAGTTATTTGGTAATTTTCAGATTAACGCGGATAAGCGAAAAAACAGAATAAAACTGCAGCCTGGTGTCCTTATGGTATTCACCAAAACAAGAAGACAGAAACAAAATCTAGTATAACATTACTCCTTAGCTATGGTTTTAAGCCTTCTTTTTGCCCCCAGTGTTTACGCAGCTCATGTATGCTGACTTTAGTTTTATCATCCTGACAGCAATCCCTGCCTGCATTTTGTTTGTTTGTTGCAGAACAAAAATGTCAGTATATTTTATTCTTCCGAGAAGCTTGATAAGGTGAAGCTGACACACCACTGAATAAAGCCAGCAGGCTTTTCCTAACAAGCGTCTGCATAGAGCAAAGCTCCACAGAAATAAGAAGGTCCAAAGTGTATTGCACTAAAACATGCCAGCAATAGTGCGAGTGCCAGGCAAAACATGTGTGAAATCAGAGGATTGCTAGGTACATCTGCAAGCTGCGCATACACATTTGCCCTTTTAAGAATTTGCAGGCCACATAAGCAGCGAGCTTCTTCCGTCTATGGCCAGTTGTCTCTGCTCAAACTCCAACGATGTACATAGGCTGAGCTGAGGGCCAGAACTGCAAAGACAAGGGCTGCCTTGCAACAAAGACTGCTTGATGGGACCAGGACCAGCCCCAAACCGTTTTCTTTCTGCACCAAAGGACAGGATAGTGTCCCCCAACTGCCATTCCATGTACAGAAGTGGATTGGACTGGCAGGTGGATCTAATTTCAGCACAGTTGTACCTTGGAAGTCGAACGGAATCCGTTTCGGAAGTCCGTTCGACTTCCAAAACATTCAGAAACCAAAGTTCAGCTTCTGATTGGCTGCAGGAAAGTCCTGTAGCCAATCAAAAGCCACTGAAGCCCTGTCGGACGTTCAGGTTCCAAAGAACGTTTGCAAACCGGAACACTCACTTCCAGGTTTGCGGCATTCGGGAGCCAAAATGTCCAAGTACCAAGGCGTTTGGGGTCCAAGGTACGATTCTGTTGGCTAGTTATGGGGTGTTGGACAGGCTACAGCTCTATATACATAAAGGTGCAAGCCTTGAGGCTCAGGAGGAACAGCCATGGGGCAGCTGGTTCTTCCCCCTGGTTTTGCCACCTGAAGAAGTCACTTCACTCGGTCTAACGATAGGGCCATTCCTGGATGGAACTTCCTAGTTACATGCATTTTTTTTCTTATGCCACACACACACAAAAGAAAGAGCAAGTTTTACTGATTGTTCATGCAGATGCCTTATAAGGTCCCTCTTATTTTAATTTGTATGGTTTTTTATGGTTTGATTTTAGTGTACTGACCTTTCTCCTTTCTAAGCCCCAAAAGCCCCCTCAAGGATTTGATATCTATATGTACACTATGTACGATATATATATATGTGTGTGTGTGTGTGTACATATATATATATGTGTGTTATAGAATAATGAAAAACCAATTTTAGCAATAGCCCTCATCATCCAGTCACATATTTACACAGAAATTCATGCCCTCATCTAATCCTGTCATCCACTAATGTGGAGAGATGCATGATATTGTTATTAATTAGTGTACAAAGCATGTCAAGGTTTCTTTTAGAGCATTCCCCCCCTTTAATTTATGTTAAGTATTTTGAATAATAATTTCATCCACAAGTTATCCTTGGGGAGGGCTGGGGCAGGGAGAAAAAATATACAGGTATATCTATCAATATAGTCATGGTTAACTCTGTGCTTATATTGGTAGATATACACACTGTATATATTTGAAGAACATTTTCTGTCGTTTCACCTCATCTTGTGCCGCATGAATTTTTGGTGGTTGACCGTTGCTTTTAATTTATTAATTATTATTATTATTATTATTTATTATTATTATTTCAGTCATGGTGGCACCATACTGCCATTTTTTTCTTTAATTTGAAATTCATTGCTGAAGTTTTATGTTTTATTTCTGGAGAATGTCCTATGAAATAAGAATTTGGTCCACTCAAGAAAGATATAGATCTGCAATCAAACAAAGGCAACAAAATCTTTTCTTGCCATCCTTAATGTTCCAAATTTTCCATATTGAAAAAAAAATTCACCCAAGAAAGTTGTGTATAAAAGAATGAAGATTCTTGCTCCACCTTCCCTTATTTTATTCTGCCTTATCCCCCTTCTTTCTCCCCTGCCCCTCTGCTTCTGTGGAGTGTCTTATTCTCTCCTTCTTGGTAGACATATTTTGCTTTTTTTTTTCCAAAGTAAGAAATGTAACAATAGGGGGAAAGTCCCTCTAAAAACCCTCCTCCAGACCCCAACCCATTCCTCACATACAAACGGCTGATGGCATAAAAAGAATTTTATTGCAAGTGCAGAATATCTGTTGCATTGAATTTATTTCTTTTGGGGTCCGTGCAAGCACATTTTTGTGGCATGCAGTAGTTATTAGCTGACATAACTAACCATTTATGACCTCCATTGACTAATGCATGGGCTATAGTGACAACCATCTTGTTTCATCAGAGTGACGCATTCAGGCTAACCCAGCAATTCTATAGCGTACCTTTTGGGGAGCCGGGAGGATAGCTGTTTAAGTTCTTAAACCATTTAATTTCTTATATAGTTGACTTTCTTATTGGATAATTTCTTCAAATACCATTGGCTACTTTAGCAGCCCCAGTGTTTATATTATTATTTTTTATGTTGATTTGTTAAGTCTTTTTGCTTCCCTCATTCCCTCCCCAGTCTCCTTGGGTAGCAATCTTCTGTCTTGTCTGTGTCCATCTGTCATGTTACTGTGTCTTGGAATCCATGGTTCTAGTGTCGTGTGATTCTGTTCTCTGTTCGTAAGATGTTCTAATTCCTCGTACTCTCTCACTTCCTCTCTCCTCCCACCTCCTTTTCCCCTGTCAATCTTTCCTAGAGGAAATTCCACAAAGGGGCAAAAACATCTAGCAATAGCTCTTGACACTCATTGCATTAGGAATCTCCAAACTATAGAGCAGCCTTTCCCAACCTAGTTCAGATATTGTGAGCCACAACTCTCATCATTCCTGACCATTGGCCATGTTGGCTTGGGCTGCTGGGAGTTGTAGTCCAAAAATCTGGGGGTAGGGCATGGGTTGGAGAAGGCTTATATGGAAAATTTTATGGCAGAGACAAATTTGCAAATGCTTTTTAAAAATAAATTTGGGTGGTATCAAATGCAGCTTGTCTGCTCACATAGCAGCTTTTGATCTAGTGGACTTACATGTTAATATGAGAGGAGGACAGGCGTTTTTTTCCTGACTCCTGTTGCAGGCCTCCGTGCTCCCCTCCCCAAAATCTGTCCCTTGTGATTGGTAGACTTTCCAGAGCATCTTAGAAGGTGATGCAGGGGGCTGCAGAAGGAAAGAGAAATTGGAGAGAATCGCCTTCCTCTTCCCCAAATGGCAGCATTGGATTCTGCCATATGAACTGTATTAACTACGTAATGACAAGGCAACTACTGTCCAAGGAAAAGAGTAAAATAGCATTGTCCAATGCCAGCCATCCTTAGCAAGAGACCCAGCTCTGTGGCTATATTGTTTCTATTTCAAACAAAACTCAAAATCTTTCCCTCTAGAAGCGCTGCAAGCAATGGACTTGCGTTTTAAGCGCAACCCACAGAATAGCTACAACTTCTTGTTTTAACTTCATCTCAGGGGTATACAGTTTATTCTTGTAATCAGAAATTCAGGTAGACATGACAGGAGATTGTTATTTATATAAGGTGAATGCCATGTGGGTAGATGAAGGGCAGCCAGGAAAATTCAGATAATCAGGATCTTTACACAGTTGGTGCTTAGTTTAGATAAAGGAGACTGTGTCCTTTAGTTTGTCTTTAAGGCAGAAAACAGTGAAAGGCTCCCCAGGTTGTTAGTCTGAAGTCATAGCAACTTTTTGGGGTTGTATTCAAGTAAGTCATACTCAGAGTAGACCCCTTTAAATCAATGGACTTAAGTTAGTCATAACTAGCTTAAGTCCACTGGTTTTGATGGGTGTATGACTCAGCTGGGTAGAACCCATGCATGCAATCGTACACATGTCTACTCTAGAGTAAGCTCTAGAGTTCAGTGGGGCTTACCTCTAAGTAGGCATGTCAGTGTTTGTGGGGAGTTTTCCTGTTGCAAAAAAGGAATAACAATCTTCTGCTACTTTAACAAGCTTTAATGCTATGTCTGCTGTGCATTTAATTTTGGTTTAAGAGTTTATTTAGTTTGAAATTAGTATCTTTTGCAAATTGTATTGTTGCTCAAAGGGAGGTGCAATACATTTTTAGAATTGCATTTGTTAGGGGTTTGAGGTATTAAAGGGTATTAGATATATTATAAATAAACATGAATACATGTTGGAATACATTTGGAATGCAGTTAGTCCTTCCATTGTATAAAGTAGATCTCATGTCAAGCCACTGAGGCTTACAATTGTCCAATGCTGTCTTCCTCAACAAGGTTAATGGAGCGTTTCTTTGAGAGTAAGGTGCTAATAAAAAATTCTGTGGGTTTTTCCATCATTTTTCAAGTGCCAGTTAGCAGGCTTAAGGATACCTCAATGTTTATGAAAGTACCCCCCCTAAATAGGGGGAACCCTAAAAAGAGGAGGGACCCAAAAACATCCCAATAGGGACTGAGCAGGCACAGAATGCTGAGTGTGGACGGAGAGTGGGAAATGTGTGTGTGTGTGTGTGTTGAACAGAGTTTTTGCGAAGGGTCATGGCTGGCTGGTCCCACTTGTATTAGTATAATACTGATGGTTACAGTCATCAGTATCTTTATATTGATTAGGATTGAATGGAGCTCTTCTCATCATACACAGCACCTCTGTCTCACAAGGTAGAGCAGGATCTCTGATTTCCTCCTGTGCCACATTGGCTTGGTTTGCATGTCACACTAACTCAAACCACAGTTTAATCTGGATATGTGAGCTTGCAGGTTCCCAGAGAAATTGCAGCCACTGCCCTCCTCCCCTGTTGTTTTGCTCCTGCACTGCACCGAGCTAAGCCATAGTTTGGCTTAGCATGTCTTCTGCCCCAGGCTTGTGGTTTAGGTCTCTTCAGACTAACCACAAGCCGTAACCCATATTATGGGTTAGGTCATTACAGCACGGCAGCAAAATGGCCCGGGAAGGAAGAAAGCAGCTGCAATCACCTCCCCCACAAGCCTGCATGCACGCACGTTCATGCTACACCATGGTTTGTGCTAAACCAGACCATAGAATGCTATTCTAGAGGGGCAGCTTTTCAGTGTTTTTGAAGGACTCTAGTGGGAAGGAATAGGCCTCTTGCAATTCTTAGGATCTTTACCTGGGCAACGCACTGTTACCCCTCAATATCTGACTCCCATATAAACAGACAGGACACATTACTTTGGATCAAATCAGGAAATATCTTCATTGATTACAGATGTAAAAGTTTTTGCATAGGCCAGTGATGGCCAAACCTGACCCTCCCACTGTTTTGGGACTACAGTTCCCATCATCCCTGACCACTGGTCTTGTTAGCTAAGGATGATGGGAGTTGTAGTCCCAAAACAGCTGGAGGGCCAAGTTTGGCCATCACTGGGATAGGCACAGGGTATAACCATTGACAACCAGCCCCTCTGCTGGATGTATCCCTTATAGGGGTCAATCCGAAGAGGACCTATGACCTACATTAAGTAGGAACCCCCACAAATGGATTGCCTCCTTAAGGAGCACTATGGCCCTAGCCAACAGCTGGGTGTCTGGACAGAAGCAACTCCCACCAGATTCAATGGGATACCCCCAAAGTCTGGAGGGGCAGACAGAGGCTACAACCTCCCCTCCAACAAAGACTAAGGCTTACCCAATGCTTAAACTGCAAAGGTTGTGACAATGAGGAAGGCAAAACCAACAGACAGAGGCCGTTAATCTGATAGAGAAATTCCTCTCCAGCCTCAAATATGGTGACCAACCAAGTCCATAGCAAGGTCAAGCATATAAAGCCAACATACAGGGAGGATGGGTGGAAGATCTGACAAGGAACTGCAGTGCAAGGGCTGAGGCTGGTGGAAATATATACCTGAGGAGTGGACCCATTATTTCTATGTACATTGTGTAAGCAGAAGTTTTAAAACTCCTGGCACAAGGAGAGTTATAATAGCAGCTCTTTGGTTAGTTGTACTGTACATTTTTAAAAAGGGAAACGGCTGCTGATATTGTTATTATTTTTTATGTATTTTTGAACATAAAAAACTTGCCACCCTTTGGTATATGGCTCCCAGGGCAGTATACAATTTAAAATAATAACAATAAAAATGAGAACAATATAGGAAAATCACATAATTAATTTGCCACGCAGAATTAACTGGCAGCACAGACAAACAGAGGTTTGTTCCCCATGAACTCCAGTCTGTGTGCATTGCCAACCCTAACCCCTCTACACTGTCGTGAGCACTGACGGTGTTATAAAGTCTTATTGCCAGTTATTACTTTTTATATAAAGCTAGGGCTCGTCCACACCTGTTGAATCTGCAGGAAAATCGATTGGTCTTCGTTCCAATTCAGCAGTAGACAGTGGGTTTTCCCAGGGGAAAGTGGCAGGAAAAGTGGAAGTTTGGAGGAGTCTAGACAGACCATGAACAGCTTTTTAACTTTGATTCCAAGCTTCACCCAGTACATGGAAGGAACTGAGGGTGGGGTGGGAAATACTATGTAACACGTGGTATGAAGAAAGCCAGGAATTTAATAAGAGTGGCACGTGTGTTCACTGGTGGAGGAAGAGCATTGGGGGGGAGCGCACCGCCCCTGGCAGCGTGACCCCGGCAGGGTGCCATCGCAGCTGCCCCCCGCCCACGTTGGGCGCCCCACCCCCGCAGGCAGCACGCCCCGCCCCCCTGTTCTCCACCCCCTGGTGCTGAAGCATGAAGCTCCGCCACTGCGTGTGTTAAAAACAACCCCCCACCCCACTGATAAAGCATTATGTAGGTATAGAAGGCAACAAACTACCATATAGGAAACAGGAAGGCAGAAAGCTCATTTGAACTGTTTTCAAAGGAAATAAAAGTCATATCTTGCCACCCGTGTCACTAAAAGAAAATCAAGTCTAGCATTCATGGATAATGGGTTCTGAAAGAGAGATCTGGAAGCTTTTCTTTTTTTCTTTGGTTTGATTTTGGGTATGATGTTTGCGTGCGTTTTGTATTTACTGCTAACGTCAGGATCAGAAGACATCATGAATATAAAAGTATGTGAAGATAGGAGAGTACAGTATCTGTATCGGAAACAGATTGAGAGGGGAGCTGGAATATTCTCTCTGGAGAAACAAGGGTAGGCCTATGCTCATCAGGACATGGAATGGCCTGAGGTCTGCAGATTTGCTTGGCATAGAGGTGTGTGAGAGAAATCTTTTGAAAAGAAAGATCCGGCTACTTTCAAAATAGCCAGTGTGGTGTAGTGGTTAAGAGTGGTAGACTCGTAATCTGGTGAACCGGGTTCGCATCTCCGCTCCTCCACATGCAGCTGCTGGGTGACCTTGGGCTAGTCACACTTCTCTGAAGTCTCTCAGCCTCACTCACCTCACAGTGTGTTTGTTGTGGGGGAGGAAGGGAAAGGAGAATGTTAGCCGCTTTGAGACTCCTTAGGGAAGTGATAAAGCGGGATATCAAATCCAAACTCTGCTTCTTCTTCTTCTTCTTCTTCTTCTTCTTCTTCTTCTTCTTCTTCTTCTTCTTCTTCTTCTCTACTTCTTCTACTCAGGTATGGAAGAGGGCATATCTGAATATTTGAGTATTCCTGTCCTGAGTATTTGAAAATCAGGACAGGAAATGCATTTGGAAGAGAGACTGGACTATAGCGACGTCAGATCATTCCATAAAAAATGGAAATGGTAGCATAAATTGCTACAATCTGCATGTTTATCCAAAGTCAGGAATGGGAATCACACAAGCGAGTATGAGCAGTATTCAACATAATTGTATTTCAGTATGTATTTCTGCACTGTTTCTGACATTTTCGCTCCCACTGAGATGCACTGAAATTGATTACGTTGTTAATTATGTTTAGTTTCATCCATAGTGGATAGCAAGATAAACAACATAAGTTTTAGTGGAAGCTGAAATGTAGTAGAAAAGAAACAGTGCTGATTGTGACAGACACAGGAGAGGATGGAAATCACTGCCTCCTTGCATCCTACAGCCCACTCAGGTCTTGTGGTTATTCTTGAGAGACAAACCATAGCATTCAGGGACTGGTCTTCGTGAGAGCCAGAAGTGGTGTAGTGTTTAAGAGCGGTAGTCTCATAATCTGGTGAACTGGGTTCGCATCTCCGCTCCTCCACATGCAGCTGCTGGGTTACCTTGGGCCAGCCACACTTCTTTGAAGTCTCTCAGCCCCACTCACCTCACAGAGTGTTTGTTGTGGGGGAGGAAGGGAAAGGAGAATGTTAGCCGCTTTGAGACTCCTTAGGGTAGTGATAAAGCAGGATATCAAATCCAAACTCTTCTTCTTCTTCTTCATGGCATGGGAAGTGTCAGGGAGTGGATTCAAGAAGGCTGATGACTGCCTTCATTCCACAAGCTCTGTTTTAGAGGATGGGAGTTTCTTCTCAACTCTTTTGACCGTAGAAGAACCCATCATCAGTAAGCCCTTAGCACAAAAAGTTTCAGATTGATTGGGTAAACTTTGGGTCATAGAAAGGATAGGATGATGGCCTTCTGTGTTTGTTATGAGAGGGGAAACTGACACTGTAATCATTTAATGGGAAGTGGATGTTGTTTGAAGGCTATTAGCATGATTTATGTTGCAGAAAATCTGTAAGAGAATCATGTACTAGCATTGTTTTGTTTTGCTTTTAAAAATAACTTCTTTTTTAAAAAAAAAGGCTTCAGAGAAAGGCTCCTGGAAAATAATTCTGCACAGCTTGTCTTCTTTTTAAAAGGGGTGGGGGGAGATACAAACCAGTGTAACATGCTTCTCCATAAGGGTCTGACTCTCTGAGTCGCAGTTGCCACCATCAATTAATTTATTTTAATTATCATTGTTTCTTTCCCTCCTTTTTTTGCTTCCATTTTTATTTTTCCCTTGACATGACATCCGGAAAATTAAACCCATCTGCAGATTAGTGGAGCTTTTTCTACCTCACAGGAACATCTGTCACAAAACTGCACAATGGATGTATTAGCAAAAGAAAGTCTTTGATTAGCTTTGTAAAAAGTGAGAAGGGAAGCAGGGATGCAGTGGCATTTTCAGTTGTTTCATTCATAGCTTTTCATTATTACTTTTGAACAGTAAATGCGAGACTAAAAGTCCATCCCTGAAGCCGTGTGATCTTCCCAACAGCTGCTGTTTTCCATATCTATCAGGGTTGGAGTCCTCCCCCTCCCTCTCTCGTCCTAGCATGAAACACCCCTAAAAATAAAATAATTCAAAATGAAGGAGTCAGAAATGTAGAGGTATTTTTAGAAACAGCTGGTAAAACAAACTGCTGTAAATGTTATCCCTGGAGCACATCTATTCTAACAGGGTTGTTTAAAGATAAAAACAGCCACTGGTGCTTCTACTTTTGCAGCATCAGTAGTAATTCTCACATGCACAAAGGAAGAGCAGAGAATCCTGGTGGGAACTTTCAGTTTGCATTGCCCATCAGCCATTATTTGAACCCTTCCCTGGAGAAGCATGCGCGTTCAGAGCAAACATGAAACAGAGAGCATAAATAAGTACAGTCTCGTCATTGTTGCCTGCTTTCCTAATGATGTTGTTGCCACCAAGAAGCTGAACTGCACTGCTGCCTGTTTACATGGGAAGCCTTTTGCATGAAGTGAATCCTACATAGTTTAGGGTGCTTTTAACCATGTCAAGAAAAACCATTTGGGGTTTGTTTTCTGGCATGGCTAAAATAGGCCCACGTCATGGAGGAGCTGTTTCTCAGAAATGGCCCTTCCTTCCTTCCTTCCTTCCTTCCTTCCTTCCTTCCTTCCTTCCCTCCTTCACGCAGTGGCCGTGGCATGAGAGTGGGAAGGAAAAGACACTGAGAGGGAGAAAGGGGAGGTTTAAAATAGTGGGGGAGAGATGCTTCTTACAGTGTATTACACTCCTGGTGCCACGTGGTTCCTTTGACATGAAGTTTAAGATTCAACAGAACTGAACTTTCTCTAGCTGAGCAAACTAATTGCCCTTAAGAGCCTATTCATCTTAAATATATGGTAATGTATATCATCATCAGGAGAGGAATATGCAGGGGGTGGGCTGCAGAATTGGAGAGTGGGGCATGGAAATGAGGATGGTCTTTGTTCAAGGCAGATTTGAGAAAAGGAAGGAGAAGGGGAAAGGGTGCAAAAAGGAGGGAGTGGAAGGCATGGGGATAGGGATGAAAATGAAAAAGAGGCTGCAGAATACAAGGGGATTGTGGCTTCATGATTGGGCAGAAGGTGCTTAGTAGTTGCAATTTGTGAGAGGAGAAATATGTAGGAGATCACCATGGAGGCGAGCAAGGCAGGGTTGCACAAAAGGAGGGAAGAAGAATACATGGGTATGGGGGGAGGAAATGGGTGCATCGGGGGGGATGAAGCCTAGAAGAGAGAAGTGGCTTCCAAAATGGAGTTGGGAAGTTGAAACAGAGCTGTTTGTCATCCATATACCCCAAGGGAATTACCCTATTAGGGGTTGGTCATGCACGCATTAGAGCCGTGACATTTGCACACGGCATGTACAACACATTCTCTCCCCGTCTTCATACATTTTGGCAAAACCCCATACTCTGAAGTCGTTCTGCAAGGAAATATTTCTGCAGATAAGGCTGATAATATGGATTCCTGCTTTTCACTTGAACCAGTTTCAATTTTCTATCATGCTCCTGGGAATGGCACTCTTGAAAAGCAAGCCCATCTTTTCAGATGTGCCAGTTCCACAGCAATACAGAATGGGGCTGTTTTCCACTTGTGGCAGCTCTGAATATCCAGCCCAAGATTTGAAAGCAGCAGCAGTGGATAGGAAAGTTTAATATGGATATGGAACGAGCACAGGAGGTGGAAAAAGGTTTGTCATATCAGGGGATTAAAGGGTAAGAAATGTAGCTTCTCTTTATAAAATCTGGAAATTACAGCTCTGCAGTAATGACTACAACAGTAGGAAAGGTAATCGAAATGGGGTTTCTGTACAAGGGAGAATATATTAACAGATATGTGCATATGTGGAGACCAGGAGAAATACAGGCACCCTACAGCAGTAAAAGAACATTGTGTTTAGCGCCATCTATTACCAGGAAATGCACACATCACAACAAAAATGTAGTATCTGTAGGTCTCCGGGAGAGCTTCAGTAGATGGCCCACTGTGCTTTCTCCACAATTAAAACCATGGGACCACAGAGAGAAGAAAAGTCATGGTATATCTGCAGCAGCACAAGCAGACACCTTCATCTGCCCCAGCTGCAACAAAATATGTCTCTCTTGTATCAGTCTCCACAGCCACAGCAGGCACTGCAACCTTCCAACAGTTTGACTTAACCTCCAAAGGCACCCTCCTCCATTATCTCCTGAGACAGATGGATGCCAACCAAATCAATCCACACTGTGTCACCACCACATGTTCTTCTAGCTATTGACTTACACAGATTTAAAATATGCAGAGAAGGGTGGTATGTTAAGCATTATAGCAAAGTAGAACTTCTTCAGAAGCACACTGACACCAAATACTAGTTCCTGAAATTAGCATCACAGGAAGTTTATTATATTGTCAGTAGCACCTTAGAGACCAACTAAGTTTGTTCTTGGTATAAGCTTTCATGTGCATGCACACGAAAGCTTATACCAAGAACAAACTTAGTTGGTCTCTAAGGTGCTACTGGACAATTTTTTTATATTTTTATATTTATTTAGACTGTGTCAGACCAACATGGCTACCTACCTGAATCAGGAAGTTTGTTGGCTTCATTCCCACCTTGTGGGGTCCCCAGAGGCACCTGATGGTTGGCTACTGTGAGAAATAGCCAGGGTCAGAACAATACATTTTGCTACCTGAAGCAAAATAAAAGATGGTGCCTCCTTTCCATTCTAGATACAGAAGCTGACTGGATGGGTGGTTGAATCTGACCTCAACATTAGTGGCAGGTTAGCATTCCCCACTGTACCAGGAGTCCTAGGAGGTACTACGTGGCAACAGAGGGGAATGGCTGGGGACTCAGGAAGAACAGCTTCCCTCTCCCCCTGTATTTGTTACCTGAGGTAGTTGTCTCATTCTGCCTAATGGTAGGACTGGGCCCTGAAATAAGATGTTGGACTTGATGGACCCTTACTCTGATTCTTCTCATTGTTTAATATTTACAATGATGTCCCACCTTTCTACATATTGTTCCCTAGATGGCTAACTTCAAATAGGTTCAAATACAACACAAACCAATCCTAGAAAATAAAAGCAAGCCAGTAAAACTACAGACCAGGAGAACAGCCAGTTAAAAATGACAGAAGCAGATAAAACAGATCAGCTCAACAGGTCAAAGGCCTGTCAAAATTAAAAGGTCTTCTGGTGGTCTTATACAACTTCCATTAAGGCTGCAATCTTAAACACACTAGTAAACCTAGTATGGTGCACTAGGATTGGGTTGTAAATTTAAGTGAATTTTGATTGGCCACAGGGCTTACATCATCACCAATAAATACAGGCATCGCTCAGCAGCAGTGCTTAACAGATTGATCTCTATATTTTAGTCACCACCTGGGTATACAGTCAGGTTCATAAACGTTTCCAGTCAGTCAATCAAAATATTCAGATAACGTGCATGATAAAACAGCACTTCCTCATCCAAAACCAGTAATAATAGATACCAAAGCAGTTGCCTTGAATTGGATCTAAAGAACTGGATCCTCGAGGTATCTGCTGTCTTTGGGGAAATGAAAATATTGTGAGTGTACAGATATATGTAAGATTTTTTATATCCTACTTGGGTTTCTTAGCTGGGGCATTGTCACAGCTCAGTGAGGATGCAGCACATACCAGGATTTGATTGTGGTGAACCGGGTCATTGAGTTCTTTCTAGGGCTGAGTTAAATGCCTTCCAGATTCTATTTTTGTAACAGAATCTGCCCTTTTGACAAAGTAGAACTTTTCATCTAAAAAGTAGGCAACCTGTGTGAAAATTGAGTGTCTTTTGAAGGTAGTTTCAAGGGAACAGTTTCCAGCTTTGGCGCTGTGAAGTTCCCAGATGTGGGACATGCTCAGAGAAATTCAGAAGCTGTGATTGAAAGAGCTAAAAACCCTAAAAAGACAACCTGCAAATGCTCCACAGCTGTAGATTGAAAAGCTTCACTGTCCCCTGTGAGTCTTTAAAGGAGCATACATAGGGATGGACCAATATGTCAATTTCAGTGTCTCATTTTTTCCAGTCTTAAGTCAGTTCTCCACATTTCCCTTTGCTTTTTTTTTTATCCTCATGAGAATTCACCAGCATTTTAGAATGAAGTTCTCCTAATATACACACTTTCATATTTTTACCTCTATTATTATTATTATTAACATTTCTTTATCGCCTTTCATTTGAGGATCACAGGGCAGTTTACAATATAAAAACAAGAAATACAAACCATAGTAACAAACAAAAACAATAAAGTTTAAAAGGCCATCTATTGCTTAATTAGTGAAAGAGGAATGTTTTTGCCTGGTGCCTAAATATATGTAATGAAGGCAGCAGACAAGCTTCCCTAGAGAGAGCACAAATGAAATAATGCATTTTTGTATGCTATTTTCACTAATGTGTTCACTTATACATACACTCCTATGCCTTTCATAACAAAATTTGGATAATTACAAATTTCAAAAGATAGCTGTGTTTGGGTTCTCATATTGTTTCCAGAGGTACAGATTAGGTAGTTTCACAATAAAACGTGAACTAAACTGAATTTGTCCCCCATCTCTTAACATACTGCTCTTTCTTTCAAAAGGGAGCATACCCCTAACCTAAACTGACCTAGCTTAGTTTTTGCAAGAGCTATGCAGCCCTTAAGCCTTGAAATACATCTTGCCAGAGAATTTCTTCAGTTCAACTGATCTTGAGTTTAGCTAGCCTCCCCCTTCCCACCCCACTGTGTTAGCCCTGAAAGTGGAGATGAGCGCCACACCCCTTAGTCAAATTTGACTGGACTTAATCATTCAGGTCCTTTAATTTACCAGTAACCAGTGTTTCCCGAACTTGGGGCTCCAGATGTTTTTGGACTACAGTTCCCATAATCCCTGACCTCTGGTCCTGCTATCTAGGGATGGTGGGAGTTGTAGTCCAAAAACAGCTGGAGACCCAAGTTTGGGGAACACTGATCTGAACTTTAACACAGGGAAATCAACAAATAGGGTGTGGGAATTAACTGGGGAAGGAGTATGTGATTTATCTTTCAGTTAAGGATGCTTAGTCTTGATTGCTGGCTTTACTTTCATTAGAGGCTGTGGTAATGGGTATCCTGTGGCCCTCCAGATGTTTGCAGATTCCATCACCCCTGCCCAGCATGGCCAATGGGATGCTGTGAGTTGTGCTGCAGCAACATGTGAAGGCGAACAAGTTCCCTGTTCCTGCAACTAAAAGCTGCAGAGAAGTTGTGGGTTTTGAGATTGGATTTGAAGGAAGTAAGAGATGAACATAAATGTTCTGTGGGGTGAGAAAGCAGTTCTAAACATACGTGACGCCGGGGCAGGGAGAGTATTTTGCAGGAGCAAGAGACTTTCATATGGTGGAGGCTGGTGGAGTCAAGAATGTATCGGGAATTAGAGGAGAAATTCAAGCAAATTCCAGGGGGGGAAAGAGCGGGGAGCGATTTCTTCCTCTTCAGATTGTCAAATATTGTTGGCCCCTGCCGGAATCAGAGAATGTGGAAATTGCTTTGCCAATTACTTTGTTAGAACTCATGGTAGTACTGCTAAGAACAAGAAAACGTGAGAGGAAGCGCATTGTAAATTAGCTGTGTCTAATGCTTTCAGTTGAAACAGACAAGCTGGTGGATTTTTATTTGTTGCAATGGAGCTGGCAGGCTAAGGCAGGAGCACCCCAGTATCCAGCTCTCCTTCCTCTGTGAATCCCCCAGCTTGTTTTGATTAAGGTGTATATCCTGCCCATTACTTACTGTATTTCATTACAATGTTCTGCTCCAGTCCACAAGCGCTGAGTGGATAAGACACGCTTGAGGGTTTTCCAAATTCAGGCAGTTACTCTCTCCACCTCACCCCCCAAACCTCTCCAAGCACGGTTGCTGTATTTCTTTCCTGCATATTCTCATTTAACTGGAAATGGTTTTGGATGGGGCTTACTGACATTTGAAAAATATGCTGCAAGTCATCCGGTCTGCTCCCCTGCAATAGGACCATTCTGTTCACAGACTGCCTCTCCACCATTCAGCAGTCAATGTGGTTAAAACACACACACACACACACACACACACACACACACACACACACTTTTTAAAACAAATTAAAATAGTCCCAAATTTGACTGTGGTTCCTCTAGGGTGGAAAATAGATATATACATCACCATTGTGGAGTAATTAATAAAATAATTGGCCTAGATTCAAATCACGGGGCTAAACACAATTCTCTAGCAAGCGAGAGCACATAGAGTTTTAAAACACAGAATCATGCAGCACAGTGAGGTGTGGGAATAATAAGTAGTTAGACCTTTTAAGTATCCTGTTCTAGGCACTTACAGCCCTTCCTCTCTCTACCCCTCTCGCAATGAACAGTACACACCGTTAGTAAGTTTAAATGCTTTACAGTACTTACAAACACTAAAGGTGATATTCATGGATTATTCTGTGCAGAAGAAAATAAACACAGGCAGCAATCTTAGGATACAAAATATAGTGAAATAGCTCTAAGCGAGTTAGTGTAGCCTGTAGCAAGCAAGCTCAGGCACATCTTAGCTCAGTGAGTTCACATGGTGAAAAGAGAATGAACAAAGGAGGAAACTTAACTTTCTTCCTTCTAGGTGAGGGGCATGGCCTAGCTGAGTCTAGGAATACAATTCTGTGGTCATCCCCTTCATGCAATTATCCTATGGCTGTACAACTGAAGAATGCTTTTCAATTATCACACATTTGAATATTCAGGGACAGCAAGGGTAAAGATTCTAGCCCAGCTTCTGCAAAACATTCTGCTCATACACACGCAAGGACTTTTTGACATAGAGAAGCATTCAAACAGTTTCCCACCATTTTTATCAAATTGGCTGGAAGTGCAACTCTCTTATAGTAAAGCATTCATACACTGCCATAATGTGCACAGAGGCCATTCTGCTCTGAGTCTGAAAACCAATGTAGTTTAGAGATACAGGTTGTGCCAGCACCTGGATTATATGGATAAATTGTTTATTCTTACTAGCAAAACCGTTTTTCTGAATTTCACCTTCAGGTTCCCGAGCTAAGGACCATGAACAGGAATAATGAACACATCACTATGAAAGAAAGTTGCAATTCTGAAGCAATAGAGATAAAGGAAATTAGTGTCTATGAGAAACTAATAGCCTTTCCTATTAAAATGCAGCCATATAACATCTTACTCTGTAATAGAAAGAAGTCTAAAGTGATGAGTTTTCTGCTCCTGTTAATTAACATTCTATCCCATTAGATTTGCTTCACTGTTAAGTTTCATTTTGTTGGTGATTATTATGCTACTGTGTATTAATAATCACTCAGGAAGCTCTAAATGTAATCATTATTAGCAACCCAAAAGTCACCCTATAGCTGCTTTCCACCCAAGAACTGCTGAGATTGCTGGCTATAGTAAAATGGGAGGAAAAGAGACAAGTTTAATTGTTCACATACCTCTAAAATACAAAACCACATGGACAAAATTAGCTGCTATTTCACAAGCTCATTTTGAACATTGAAAAACCAAACTATAAAAGTTTTAAGCACCATATAGGGATTGTCCATTTATTTTAGGAACACCATTTCTCCGCCACCTCAAACTGCAATCCCTGCTGGGTAGGTAAACAAGACATCTGTTCAAATAGTTATGTATTCATTCGTAATATTTATTCTAATGCGTTCATTTATAAAATTCATCAGTCACCTTTTCACATAAGTCAAAGTGAGATACAATTTTGCCATTCTAAAATCAGCCAGAAAGTAGGATAAAACAGTAAGTTAAGTGAAAAAATAAAAAATGAATCACCATGTTAGTAAAGTTATCATTGTCAGCCTGCCCTTTCCACTTTATATTAGTCTGTTGTATGAGCAGGTTTTCATGCTAGCAATTTGTTTTCTAAAAGGCCATCTTTGATAAACTGATCAAATTAAAGACAGAATCTTGTCAGCCCCTTTACTCTCCCTCAGGCAGGCCCTTGCTTAGCACTGTAATGCTGACCAGTGTTTCAACAACAGCAACAAAATCCATATTCCATTTCATAAACACCACTTCCATCCTTCCACCCTCAAAGAGCAAATTGCAGCCAACACACTTTCTGCCTTAACATCTTGTA
This sequence comes from Podarcis filfolensis, assembly GCF_964270895.1. Taxonomy (NCBI): domain Eukaryota; kingdom Metazoa; phylum Chordata; class Lepidosauria; order Squamata; family Lacertidae; genus Podarcis; species Podarcis filfolensis. Next base: position 108,653,132 of record NC_139604.1, read on the forward strand.
AATGGCAGGCAGCAAACTGAGAGCTCCTACGAAAACAGAGCACCCCTGCAGAGATTCAGAGAACCCAGTTGTATTATACATCATGCAACTCCTGTTGTGTTTTCATTGCAGTTACACAATGACTTGTCTACCACCGGAATTGAGTTCAAAGTACAGATTGATAACCCATTCGTTGCAATTTAGTCTCCAGATACTTACATCTGAAGTCTTAAGGGAGCCCTAATACATCTAAACCTTACTATAATAAAATGGAAATAGTATCTCAGGCTCTTAGATAAATGGAAGCCAACAGCCCATAAGATCCCTTGCCCAAGACTACACTTGCTGGGGTTAAAAGTCTTCTTCTGTAACAATCAAAAAGAAACAGGTTTCTGTTTCTTCATGCTATTGATTTTTTGTTTTTAAAGGATCCTCTCCCTTGCAGACCACTCTTTTATCTTGCTAGATGTTAGGGTTTAGTGCTCATGTCAGGCTGCAGTCTGGGATTAGAAGGAATTTTGAGAGGTACTTAACCTACTGTTGCATCTGTAATGAGGAGCCAATAGTTTGAAGCAGATAAACACAAGGTTTGGAGTAGTTTTAATTACACCAATAAAACACACTCAAACACATCCCCCAAAGAGGTGTCTCCCATTCCATGCAGATGCTTTTCAACATAGGCATGTAGTTGCTGCAATTTAAATGATTGCATCAGCTAAAAATAAAGGGCTGATACAACAATACAAGCCATGGTGCTCACATAGGTAGCCTAATCAGGGCCGGCCAAAGACATTTTGGCACCTGAGGCGAACCACAAAATTGTGCCTTCTTTCTGCCAGGGAGGAAGGAGTGAGTGAAGATCAGCATCAGGAACAAAAAAGGAATAAAGATCTCCATCGGGATCTGCTGCCTCATGGAACCTGCCACCCGAGGCAGTCACCTCACCTTGCCTCATGGGTGGGCTGGCCCTGACCCTACTGCTTCATACAACTGGTGTCTTCCCATGATTCTGTCTGAGACATGAACTACTAGATAGTCTAGAGCAGTTTCCTTTTTTTTCTGAGTCAGGCTACCAGCCCACCTGGCTCAGTACTGTCTACACTGATTGGCAGCAGTTCTTCAGGTTTTCAGAAGGAGTCATTTCCCAACCACACATCCAAGGATTGAACCTGGCACCTGCATGCAAAAGAAGTGCTCTAACATGTGGCAGCCCCATGCATTCCCAGAGGCCACTGCATGGCATGCCAGAGGCTCTGGTTATGACATTATGTATAGTCTGGACAGACAAGGTTGATGCTATTTCCTCAACCTGGCACAGATGTTATAGCATCTGATAAAAGCCATTTGTCAGTGAAAACCAATAAGAGAAACCTCATATTTATGATACAATATACCTGGTTTCTGAGTGAACACTCCATGGGGCAATAAACTGTAAATGATGGGACATTCAAAATTATTAGGAAAAACAACCAAAATAATGTTGCCTAACGTTCCCATGTGTAACTGCCGGTACCTCCTAGGGCACCTGCAAAAGGTCTCCATGGGTATCCCTTGAAAATCTAATAGTACAACAACTGCTCAGTTTCCATTTACACTGACTCAGCTTCTTCTACTCTGAACATGCCCCCTTAAATATGCGTTCATTTCATTGGATGCCAGGATTGGACACCTACCCTCTCACCCATCCTGAACAGAGCAGAGGAGCAAAGAGCTATCTTCTATCTTATATGCCTGGTGTAGGTATCTTCTCCCCGTTGCTAGAGGGCATACCCACCATTTTGTGGCCCTGTCTCTTTTTTCTGCTCTTTTAGATATGGAAGCCATTTTGTGTTATGCCACACAGACCCACAGCAGGCATTTTGAGACTAGTACCCACTGCAGTTCCTCGAAATTCCATATGTACCAACTAGCCCACTCTTGCTAACGTTCTGTGCCATCGTCACACTTCTGAATTGCTAGCGAAGCATGGATATATTCCAGACACATTTACCTGGAAGTAAGTGTCACTGAACACAGTGGGACATAACCTCTGAGCAGGATCACACTGTTAGTGCCTCCACTACGAGTTAGATAAAGTGGACTCTAGTCCATGAAAGCCTACGTCACCATAAATCTGGGAACTGGAGTGAGAGGACAGGAAAGTGCTCCCCTTTCAAAGAGCTCTATCCTTGAGCTTTAAAAAGGTTGGATTCCATTGTTCTCCTACTCTGCTCCAAAGTAAAATATTTTAAAGCTTGAGCAATGCCTGATTTAGTATTTTTAGCTCCAGTCTGACGCTGAGACCTTATTTCTTACACCCTTGCTCTGACACTGATCCCTTTAATAACCTCAATCAAGCCTGCACCCCATCTGCACTTCAGCTAAATGGAGACATTCCTGTGCGTCTTGCAAAGATGCATCAGGCCTTAAATATTCAGTGCCTCCAGAGTGCTTTGAAGATGAAAAGCTGTAGCCCTGCTAAGGGTTATTTACAAAAGGCATGTATTTTACTGTGCCTGGCCCCAAGCTATGTGGCATTTGTTTTATTAATGACTTTAGAGGGGGGGATTTCCCCTCCTCCTGCCTGCAATGTAAGCTGTCAGGGAAAGAACATGGCTCCCTCAGGCAGCAGCTATTGAGTAGGGGAGAGAACAAGCAGGTGCCGAGTTTGCGTGTGTGTGTGTGTGTGCGCACACACACGTGAGCACACACGCAAACACACACCTATATTTTTTAAACTTATAGGAAGATATTCTGTGGAGAGATGTGAATTACTGTTTCCACCATCACAGCAAAAGTTCCCACGCCAATGCTAGAGTTCCCTAAGGAAAAATAATAATGACATGGGAAGTTCCTTGTGACGGGGTTGAGCCAATCTGTGGGAGAAATGCACTTGTTCTCCACAGTAGTATGGTGTCCCAACAACACCAAAAATGTTTTGGGTTGGGAGAATGTGGCACAAAACGTTACTGCTGGAATGTTTGAGAATCAGACAACAGGGATGGCTAAATATTATTTATTGTCCATATTATATTGAGCTTAGGGATGAGGGAGGATTTCAGTTTGTTCCACAATTTGGAGCAAAGTTTGCATGTTCACTCCTACTTACTTTTTTTTTTAATAGAGTGATCAAAGGGCTTTTTTCTTTCTATTAAAAAAGACATTTGTAGCTGCTTGAAGCAGCCAGGATGTTCAGAGCTTTCTGCACTCAGTGACATGTTTTGAGCAAAGGGCCTTGCAAGCAGCAGTATGTTCTGGCATGCCACCACTTCCTGGGTAATTGCACAGAGAAAATATAATGGAGTCAGCTGCTTAAGAAGTGTTGTGATTTGTCTCTGTGTCCTGCCTTGACATGGGAAATACACCTAAATGATCTTAAAATCACCTGTCTGACAACACAAAGGGCATATTGTTTAGGTGGCTTGGGTTTTGCAGCAGGAAAATGTTTCTTAAAAATCTGAAGGACCCTTTCCCCAACTAGGCTGGAAGTGTCAGGGTGAGAGGGGAGTACTTTCTGTCCTAGGTTTTAGGGTGATGTCAAAATGGGAAAGAAGGGAACAACAGTCTCCCTGTGACCAGATGTTTGCATGCATAAAAAGACAGGTGTGGGGCCAGAAGGAAATTCTGCAAGCCAACGATACTTGCTGAGAAGCAGAGAGAGGGCAGCATAGCCTCCAACTGAAGGTGAAGGAAAAACTGAAGGGAGAAAAGTGTCCTAGCAAGAACAGAGTAACCTTTAGAATCATAGCATTTGAGTGTCGGAAGGGACCTTGTGGGGGGGGTCATCTAGTCACACCCCTTGTTCAAAACAGGATGTGAAGGCCATCTGCTCTGCTGCTGAAAGATATTCCTGCTAAGAGGTTTCAATTTCCTACCATGACAATCTGGGTGTGTGTGTGTGTGTGTGTGTGTGTGTGTGTGTGTGAGAGAGAGAGAGAGAGAGAGAGAGAGAGAGAGAGAGAGAGAGAGAGATTTTTAACCTGTTGCACAGCCTGAAGATAATTATTTTGAAAATGTAACAAGAAGTCACTATGGAAAGACCCACAAGATACCTTAAAGATACAAAGCACATTCATGCCACTTTTATAGTCATGGTTCCCTCCAAGGTCTATTGCCTGAAGCTTGTAGGCAAGAGCAATTAAAACTAGGGGTTTGATAGAAAGCGGTAGCATTCCTGCATAGTGATAAGTGCCATAGGTTCTGGAGTTTAAAGAGTTGTAAATGGCTGGAATGGCCTGGTGGCAGAGATGGCTGAGTTTTACAGCACAATCTTTTAGGTTTCTACCTAGAAGCAAGCCCCATTGTGTTTCATGGGTAGGTGGCTACAGAATTGAGGCCTTAATGAAACAAAGGAGGGACATAAATCTCCAGTTTGGAAATCAAGTCAGGGCATAATTAAGTGCCCATTTGTGAAATTTCATGAGACCTCATTGGGCCAGAGGCTAAGAATCCTGCTAGGGAATAGCACCCAGGGACTTTACCTTTTGAAGTTTTGATAAAGAGCCCCATCACATTATCTACAGACCAATGCCCTCTCTATTCCATATTCTACAAGCATTCTTCAAAGGGCATTGCAACAATTAATAAGCTGGGCTTGGTCCCACAAGCAAAGTATTTTGATTATACTGTCCCTGAAGCTAACCCAGCCAGGTTTCTTTGTCTTCCTGGTTGAACATCCCTTGTATGTAACGCATTCCCCAAAGGGGGGCAGTATAGAGTTCCAGTGCACATCTCCACTAGAGCTATAGGTGGTCTTTCCTATGATTGGCCTCCTAAATGCCAGTTTGGCCTCACACCTTGTGTTTTTTCGTGGAGATGGGGCAGTTCTCGTCTGCTCCCATTCTCTCCTCAGTCTCAACCAGCCTGGGACACTTTTCTCAGTAAGGCATCAAATAATTTGTGGGAGGATCGGTTCTGTTATTTCCATACTGTGAATGTTAAATTCATGCCCTCGGCAATTGCCACTGCTATCTCAGTGGGGTCTGAAAGTACAGCTGGCTACGCTATGAAAAGTACCCAGTAAGCAGAGCTCTTTGAATTCTTTATTTTATATCTTGTGCACAAGCCTACTGCCTTCCATTGGCTTCTAATCCAATTGGCTTCTAAACCCAGTGGCTTATTAAAAGCTCGCAGATTAATAGCAGCTCATGGATGACTCAACTTTGCAGTCCGTATCTTGCAGCGTTGCCTGCATGTGGATTTGTGAACAGAATCTGCATATACTACCAGTTCCGGGTTGTTGTTGTTAGTTAGTTAGTTGCCTGACAAATGATCCATTTGTTTGCCAGGTCTAATTAGTGATCCAGTGCACTTTCGAGCTATTTACTACTTGGTGCTGTCCCAGGTATTTTTTATTCCACCTATCTTGCACACATTACTAAAATTATCCTGCATTTGAAGGAGTGAATATCAGCCATCCGTTCTACGGAGGTTGCAATCCTATGCATGCTTGCTTGGGTGTAATCCCCAAATGATATCTCAGTAAACAAACATAGGATTGAGCTATACTTGAGCCTCTTCAGTCATGAGGTATGGAAGACCTTAAAACATTATTAATGACCCTACAAATAATTCCATTCAGTGTTGTTACTTGTTGATAGGCTCAGTAACTGAGGACTGTAAGGTTGAGTCATATCACCCTGATCTCCAGTTACAGCGTTTGCAAATAGATTTACCAGTGCTGTTTTCGATTTCTATCCTACCTGTTTGCCCTTCTACCTCCCATAGCTTGCACAGGCGCCCTCTGGAATGCGCTTTGCCCCTAGTGGACAGTTGTGGAATGACATACCAAAAGCTTCCTTGAATTGCCTCCTTTGCTAACCTGCCTTCCCCTTTCCTCCCACCCTCCCTTCCTAGCTTGCTGTTCTGTTTCTTCTACTTTCCCTAAATGCAACTTACTTTAAGCATGCATTATTATTATTAACATCCTACAGTAAAACTAAGCTATTTTTATAACCCCATTTGTCAATCTCAGCCAATTTCTTATATATATATATATATTATATTTTCCTATGTCTATTTATAACGTACATCCAGACTGCACGTTTTCCCCTCATATTTATTTATTTCTTTATTTTTCTTTCAAAAATTAATTAATAGCTTTTTAAAAAAAATTAAAAAGCAAATGTAAAAGGGAGGGTGAGGGTTTTTAGTGGCCTTTTTTCTGCCAAATGTTTTGACTTAAAAAAGGGGGGGACTTAAATCCTTTTTTTTTTTAATGGGAAAGAATTTGAAATGATAAAAGTGTCCCTAGACTGCTTTGTCTGTTCCTTTTCAGTGTGTGCATCTGGTTTGTTCATCTTTGAAAGTGTGTGAAATATCTTTTTTTTTTCCTTTCCAAGTAATTACAAAAAAAAAAAAAGTAAAACCCAAACAGTTGTTCCCTTCTCCCTTCTTGCTAGGAATAAAGTGCTCTTTTTTCCTTTCCTTTTTTTCATTTTTTTAAATAAAAAAGTATGCCTATTTTGATGTCTTTTCTTTTCAAATGTTGGATTTCTATCTTAGATTTGGTTTGTTCCAATCTAACAACATAAACATTATTGAGTTGATTTCTGAAATTTTTCCCTCTATCTCCCTCTTTAAATAAGGGACTACCTCAACTGCAGAATCCTACAGCCTTCCTTCTAAAAAAAAAAAAAAAAAAGGAAAAAGGAAAAAATGGCCTGATTTTAAAGCATTATTTAAAGCATAATTTTAACATCCATTAAATTTGAGATGGGGAGAAGGATCGTGAAAGCACTACAGAAAGCCCACTCCTTTTGAGCAATCATGGCTGCATGCGTTGGAACCTCTCATGTCTCAAAACTAAATTAATACTCGGATATTAAAGACTTAATAGACACTGGAAGAGATTATGATCAGGATTATGATACGACGATGGAGCTGAGCAGAGCTGCAGTTGAAGTTGTTCCAACTCCTATGCATAAAATATAGTTTCCTTGTTTTTTTCTTTTTTAATATTATTATTATTATTATTATTAGTTTGTATATTTTACTGCTTTTTAAATAGGGAAAAAGTCTGAACTGTTCTTAACATTTGAGAAATTTTAATGAAACTGTAATTATTATTATTATTATATTTCTTAATAATTTTTTGTAATTTGCATGTTGAAGAAGTTGCAGCTTAGGGTTTGTGAGATTGTCAATGTTAGAGTTCTGTTCTTTCTTTTTGTTGATGGGCATGAATATGCTCATTTGTTTTTGTATATTGCCCATCCCTTCCTTACAGCCAGAAGCTCTAATGCCGCTAGATCACTCCGTTCTGCACTTACATGGACATGGCAACTGACTTACACGTTCACTCCCATCATCTTCATTTGTGTAGTACACTCATAGACCGTACAACCCGACTCCATCCACCTGAGGCATCTTATCTTCCCATTAAGTCTCCCCTCACTTTCCCACCCACCCACCCTTTCTTTAGCATCATTTAAAATGTTATGTGCAGTCATCCATTCCTTAAAACACACACACTCCAAATTTTAGGACAAAGAAAAGAAACTGTTTTGTTTAGTTTTTTAAAAATATATATCTATATCTCCAATCAATTAAATGAAAGAAAGAAAGAAAGAAAAGAAAGAAAGAAAAGGCAAATAAATTGATTCTCAAACACCACCGAGGGTGTGATCCGCTGAACACTGCTTTTGTGCAAGTTCCATTGATGGCTGAGGTTGCATCTGAGCTGTGCTTGGGGAATTGCACTTCTGATATATGGAGATGAAAACAATCAAAACACAAATTCTGTGACAATAAGGTGTACAGGTTTTCCCCACCCCCAGGCTTTTATTTTATATATATATATAAATCACAATCCATTAACTTTTGTTAGGGGGAAAAAACAAAATTCGGAATTTGCAAGATGAACAAAACGCAGTAGGAAAAAAGTTCTGATTTGTTGCAGTGCAGGATTTATTTTTTATTCTTTATTATTTTTCACGTTATGTGGTGTGGATGTATGTGTTGTTGCCTCCCTGTATCACCCTTTGTCGTAAATAATTATTATATTTAAAAACAATGAAAATAATACACATTTTGATAAAAAAAGTTTTTTTAAAAAAAGGAAAAAACAACAACAGCAAAATAAAAAAAAGCAAAAGTTTCTCAAATGTGGCAATTTTGCTTGTCCAAGAGCATTCTTACACAACTTTCTTTTATAAATTTTTCTTTCATGCCAAAAAACATGCGGGCAATTTGTTGATGTAAGTTGACGATATGAAATCGATGTGGTATGCTTTCTTCTGATTATTTGTATATGTGTATTTAGTTTTATTATTATAATTATTTTGTTAAAGATGCTTTTGGGGTTTTTTTTCTTGTGTTTCCAGTTATTTTCAGTCTTCTCTCTTTTTTGTAGTAAAGCGAATGACTTGTTATTGTTGTTGCTTTTAGTTCAGAGTTTTAACCTTTGCTGTGATTTTTATTATTTTTTCAGTATATGATTATTATCATTTGCTTCTATAGATGTATCCCTTCATTTAATTTTTGCAAGATACTTGTTTTTATGTTTACTTTTTAAATCTGCATTCAATATGTATTGTTGCACTTTTGTAGGAGGGGTAACAGAACCAGTGGTAGCTTTCCATTTGCGACCAGCCCCTCTCAAGTAGAGTCCTTCCTTTTCAACCTATATGTCTATATAGTATGGTGGGGAGATTCTACACAAACAAACAAAGGAAATACCCAGCATGCTTTGCAAAATGGCCCCCATGACCTAAATGTACCGCCATTTCATTCCAGCAAAAGGATCTACCCAATTTTCTAAATTTCATTGCTGAACCTTTTCCTTCAATTTTGCTCAAGAAGATACTCTCAAATGTACTTCTTTAGCGTCGCATTCTGCAGTTGCATCCAACACTGCCGTGGTAGAAGATCGAATCATGATATCTTTCACCTGTATAACATGTTTAAAAATATCTTAGTCAGGACTCCTGTCCCGTGGAGATTCTTCATTCCTGCATGGATTTCTGTAAAGAAAAAGAAAAATAATAACATCCTTTGGTCAGAACAGGTAGAATTTTTAAAGGGTCGGAGTAAATAGCATGCAGAAGAAGTAATACTAGTTGAGGTAATTCACATGGGGTAGTAAGTTGTAAAAGAAATAATAATGGCATACAAGAAAAACTTATTCTGCTAAAGAAGAGAAGATCCAAGACCACGTTGTTTTATGGCAAGAACTCAGGCCAGTATAATCTAGCTTTTTCACAGAGCACACCTAGTTGTTGCACTCAACTGCATTGCTGGGATGCCTGTGGCAGAACATCTTCTACCCTTCTACCTAGGTGCATAAAATCAAGCAAGATAAAACAACTTCCAAAACCTCCATCCACTCACCCAAACTCAGGTGAAGAGCTTTCTTGGAACCATATGAAACTAGCAGAATCCTAGTTATAGCTAGTCACGTTTTATGAACTTCAGCAAGCTGCTTTTGCTCCTCAACCTCAAACTGAGAGTCATCTCTCCAGCCTAACCCAATACTAACCAAATAGCATAACAGCCTAATAAATTGTTTGTTAGCATAACTACAGGATAACAGCCATTGTTTATATCACAAAGAACCTCCATGTAGGCACTAATACATTCCGTAATAAATAGGTTTCGTTTCTGATACATTGTAGTCCTACTGGTGTAGACACTGTATGATCCTAACTGATTTACATTCTGTTAGACATGCCTCTCTCTCTCTCTCTCTCTCTCTCTCTCTCTCTCTCTCTCTCTCTCTCATCTATCTCTATCTATCTATCTATCATCTATCTATCTATCTATCATCTATCTATCTGTCTATCTATCTATCTATCATCTATCTATCTATCTATCTATCTATCTATCTATCATCTATCTATCTATCTATTTAAATGTGTAAAGTCTTGAGCAAGATAGTTGGGAGTTTAAAAAAATGGGGATGCACATTATCATTCTTACTATCATTTTAAACCAGTTAGTCACCTGTTACACACACCCCAAGGTCTCCTAAGCTACTTCCCACATTTTAAAGAGCATAAGCATGGGTAACAAAACCCCAGCCTTTCAATAAAAACATACAAGATATAAAAATCCACAAAGGAACCCACCGTATAGGAACAAAATGCTTCAGCAGTACAACTAAGACCAAACAACAGCATCCTATTCCATCAAAAGCCTGGGAAAAGAGGTAAGTTTTTACATGGTGCCAAAAAGATTTCAGTGCCAGTGCCAGGCAGACTGCATTGGGAAGAAGATTCCATAAATGGAGAGTGACAAATGAAAAGGCCTTCTTCCTTCTCCTCCTCCTCCTCCGAGTGGGGACCTAGACAAGCACATCAAATGGAGATCTAAGGGTCTGGGTAGGTTTGTATCAGGTTTATTGCAGAGGATACAGGGGTCCTGAGCCATAAAGAGCTTTACTGGTCAAAAGCAGCACCTTGAATTGGGCTTGGAAGCATACATCTGACTGTTCGTCTACTGAAAGCAATGAAGACTCTGCAGTTTGGTTGTGGATTCAGCTGCATGTCTGATTTGCAGCTGCAGTTCCTAAAAGCAATACTATCCAAGACCATCGAGCAGGAAAGCTGAGAACTCAAAGTGGGGTGGGGAGAATAGCTTTCCCAAATCCCTAGGCTGCAGAAGTACAAATGTCCCTTACTGGTAAATGTTCACTTTTCTTTTGGTTACAAATTTAGGATGGAGATTGTAAAGCTTTGGCCAGTGAAGCAGGCTACACTACTAAAATATCCTTTGCTCGCACCTTCCATACTTCTAACAGCTCTCTAGAGGAGGACTCTTTGATGCCAGATCTTTCATTTGAAGTGAATGTGATCTTGTAGGGTTTATGTGAGCACAAATGTCTTCCTGAGAGATAGTCAAGGGATGTAATATCTATCAAGCAGTAAGGTAAGGTTTCCTGTGATGGAAGAGGGAGGTCTCTTCCTTGTAGTATTGCCTGTCTGATTCAATTAAATGAGCTAGGACAGAGGTGGGAGAATATTAAAAACACTCAGCTGCTAAGGCAGCTTCATATTAACATCAGGTTTTCAGCAGCTCAAGGACTGTGGCTTGAATACTTCCCTCTCTGCCCATAGCAAGCTGTCATAAAGAAGGAGGACTTTAAAAAACACAATGCCATTTCCCTCTTTCCTTTTGTGAAAAGTGGGGAGAGAAAAGACTGTGAGTACAAACTTGTGTCTCTCAGAAGAAAAGAAAGAAAATGTTTGTAGTTCTTTCCCAAAGCAGAAATATTCCCTCCCCATAAGTGCACCTGAGTTTCAGTGCAAAGGAATAAGCATAAAATGCAAATGAGAGCCTTTAGATGTTGGAATTCAAATACCTGTGGATGTGGATACACTGTACTGGGCTTCTTGGCAAGCATTTAAAAGCCTTTTTGCCACATCTGGAAGAGAGAGAGAGAAAAAGCATAGCATGCCTCTTTGTATTCCTCATCATGAGACTTTGAAGGGGACCCTTTTAGGATTATTTTTTAATATATGGTATGTTTTTGTGTTTCATTTTGTTTTTTGGTCCCACTTCTCTTCTGTGACTGGAAACCTAGGGAAACTGACTTGGTCACAAAAAATGAGCAAAATGGAGTGGAGGCAGCTTGCTTTTTTCACATAGACACACATTCAACTTTGGCTACTTCATGCACTGTGCCTTCATGCTCTGCCCACAACATTTACACAGTTCAGCAAGGTTCTTATTAAATTCTGAACACTCCATCCATTCCAGTGTCAGAAGGGCCCTTACTGGAGATCAGCCCCAGAGGTATGAATTATGTATCTATAAATACACTCGTAAAGCAAAATGCAGGGCAGACGTCAAGGCTAACGGTAGACTTTATATGTCCCCAGTGATACTGCTAATTTAAAGGAAAGCACAATGCTATCAAGCAGGTATAGATCCCATATTTTAAAACGCTAACTTTTAAGGAGTATGGAGTGCTTATCCCAAGAAGAACAGAAAGAACAAAATCTCGCAATATATATTACATGTGGTGTCTTTCTCCCCCCCCCCCCCCCGCCACTCCACCAGACTACTCTTTTGTTTTGTTTTAACCAAGCAGAACTCAACCCTCTCCAAATGGATTGGTCATTATATCTATTGCATTTTTATCTGGCCAAATAGAAGCTGATTTGGCATCACTAATGCAGAAGAAGAAGCCATTTTATATGTTCCTTTCTATTTCATCCCGAAGCAGTCTGTTGTCAGCATAAATCATTTCAATAAATGTGTGACCTTCTGCTGGGAATACAAGCCAGGCAGGGAAAGGGAATAGGTTAACTTTAAGTTTATAGTTAGAACAAAACCTGGAAAATCTCTGTTCTTTGGATCTTGAGAAACTTATATGTATAAGGTAGTTGTTCTGTCAGGACAAGACATTTGGCTTGCCAGATGGAACAACCCCCTATCCGCCCCCTGTGTGCTGTTCCAGGGGTTCACCGGACCCCTCCCCAAAAAAACAATTTTGGTGGCGGGGGCAGGGGAAGGTCCTTATGCAGGACTCATTAGTTGAATCCCTCTCATATATTCTGTTCTCCCAAAGTGGCAGCTGGTGCCTGGAAGATGGGGAGGAAAGCAACTCATGTCCATAGAGTCCTAACAGGAAAGCATTACATTAGATAATCTGATAATCATTAGGAGTTAGACAAGAGGCAGCTATATAGATCCTAAAGACAAACTTGTGCTGTGAAAGGATATCCACAGCCAGTAGTAACATCACTGAGAAGGCCTTGTTCATTCCTTCTGAAAGTTGAAGCTGTTGTAGAGTCATCTAGCATCAGGTGAATTACTGGTAGATGGTCCTAGCCACCTGGCAAAGGGACCTGTGGGGAATGGCATTGCCCACTGGCTAGATCCTGTGATCCACCCCCTGCTCTGATCGATCACTTTCCTAATGGTATTGACTCTATAGTCATATCCCCCCCCTAAACTGTAGCAGGGGGTTAATCAGGATTGGGAATGTGGTGGTGGTGGGGACTCAATAAAAGTCCTTCACCCCCACCACCCCCAAAAAAATATGGCTGGGGAAAGGAGGAATTCTCACTTGGCTACAGAATGTTAGAAGTCTGGAAGCAGAGCAGCTGTCTCACTTTTGCCTTATGGGTGATTGGCAATCATCCACATCTAGAAGCACCCAAAGGGTGGCAAGCAAGTATACATGCATGGAACTTGTCTTTGGATCCTGGACCCTAATATTTACTGTCTCCTGGCCTCACCTTCCTGAAAGGCTCTGTTACCTGCCAATTCCCTTCATTGTCAAAATTATACCGAGCCTCCTCTCCCTAAGCACTTGGTGAGAGGTGATCTATAAACATTTTCTGAGATTCCCCCTTGAGAACAAAGCAAGTAGCAAACCCTCCATTAACATGACATCTACTCATCCTTCCCGTCTGTTGAAGCCCTGGCTGAGAACATGTCAGTGCAAAAGAAAAATCATCCTTAAATACAAGTAACCCATACAATGAACGCAATTCTTTTTGGAACAGAAGGTTTTCTATGTTCCTACGACCACATCCAAGCAGTTAATTGCAAAATAGCCGTGGTTATTTTCCCTGGGGAGAAAAGTTTCCTTTCATATCAGCCTTGGGTAGGTGACAGATCAGCAGCGCACCAAGCCCATTTATAAGCATAAATAGCACTTTAAAGTGTGGGCCTGTGTCTATAAATACAGAACCAAAAGGATGTCTGGAGTAGCTCTTATTCCTGATGACTACCAATACTGATTGAGAGCATAGTATAATGTTTGAGGCAAGTACTTCCGACTAAGGCTTTCTTGTACAGTGAGCATCCTACTGATTTGAGTGATTGCTCCACACACACACACACACACACACACACACAAACAAACAAATGGGAGAAACGTCACGGCAAGCCATTTGATGCACAGACCTCTATATGGAGTTTTGCCTTTTAAAAATAGTGTCTCATTTGAGAGCCACCAGACCAGAGAGAGAAAACAAAGGCAATCTTTTGTGCCTGCTGACTTCACAGGGTCAGAAAGCAGGTGAAGTGCATCTACAAAATACTATATAAATGAACATGGTCATTTTCCAGCCTCTTTGTGAGCTGCACATTTAAAGTGAGCAGTTGACCATTCACCCTTGTACTCCATTGTTCTATACTAAAACTGGCATTACTAAATGGCTTATTGCAAAAAGCTTTGCTCATCTCCTTCATTAGAACCAATCTTCTTTGACGAGTGTATCAGGAGTGTTCTCAGCTCCTGAGTGCTTGATACTCTTGAATCAAGAGCAGAAGGGTGCTTTCTGCTTGTGTGAGGTTAATTTCTTCCTAGCACAATACAAACACTTCCATTGACTCCCCATTTTCCAGCATTTGACCCCTGTTGAAACCTACTGAATAACTACAGCCCAAGGTCTGTATCCAAACTTAAATGATTAAGCTGAAGGTATGTATGTTGTTAAGGCTCTGAAATTACCTTTTCGCCTTCCACCTCACAAAGGATGGTTAAAAACACCTTCTGCCCAAATATATATCATTTAAATCAATGTGTGTGTTTTTGTTTTTTTTTAAAAAAGATCAACCAATATTCTGCCAGCAATCCTTAGGACAGAGTTAATTTTCTTGAACATATGCTCTTATGTTTTTGTTAATATGCCAACTTTTTAGGAATACCCAATGTTGTGTGTACAGTGGAGTGGGGTGAGTGGACTAGGGGGACCAGGCTAGTCCCCTAAATGTTCCTGGTAAATTAGAGTATTAAAATATTAAAGCTTATGCCCAGTTTAGGGAAGGAAATGTGATGCTCACACTCATGCATGTTATGTCAGGAGGTAGCAACGTTGCATGTGTGATGTCACCCCTCCCCCACAAAAAGCACCTTTGCAAGCTGCATGCCACTGTGTGTGTGAAACAAATGCAGATTATGCAAGTAATAGCACATGCACACAGCACAGATCAGCAGTAGCAGACTGTTCTTCCTAATTCAGTAGAACCCAGACCCATCAAACTTTCCCAGAAGTTAGGTACCATCTACCAAATGCAGCTCCTGTTCCGTTAAATAAGGTTTCGGTGCAAAACAAAATATAAGAATTCTCTGCTCACGGGCTCTCCAAGAAACATTTTAAACCAGTCAAACGCTCACTTTACATTGATTGAAATTCCTACTTCCAGCGGCAAATGGCAAATTATGGAATTAGAGTTGCGCATCATCCAAGCTCCTCCTGCTGTGCACCATTTGAGGAAACTTAAGTACATATGTATAGTGGGGGGGGGAGGGGGAACAATGAGAAAGGAAAGTGCAACACCTGAAGAAGAAAGTGCCATCTCCCCATGCAACAAGCCACCATTTAACTAGACAGTTTCCCAAAGAGCTTCAAGTATTTAACGCAATAAAAGAAGCATGCCATTGTTGAGTTCTGCAAGTTACTTTGAGAGTATCTTCGAAAGCCAAATCGCGGACGCCCTGCTTTGGCCAAGCTTAAAAGAGGATGGATTTGGCCTCTCCTGCATCTAAGTGAGGTGGGTGAAAAGGCTGAAGGGTTCCCTTGAAAGGTTGTGCCCATTGGGAGAAATAAGTATGGAAAACCTGCTAGCTCAACATTTTTAAGGCCCCCACCCGCACTACACACATCCACACACACCTTTTGAGTTGGGTGGGCTGAACATCCCGTGTAGCACTGTATTCAAGATGTACTAACTTTTTTCTTTTTTTTTCTTTTCTGTCCAGGAGGTGAATTAGTTATCCCTCTTCTTGTAGAAGACCCTTTAGATATCCCTCCTATTGCTACTCGTGCACCTTTCATTACACTCCCTACTACCTTCCGCCCCCTCCTCACCATTATTGAGACCACCAAAGATTCCCTGTCCATGACCTCTGAGGCGGGGTTACCTTGCTTGTCGGACCAAGGCAGCGATGGTTGTGATGATGATGGCTTGGTGATATCTGGGTATGGCTCAGGGGAAACCTTTGACTCTAACCTACCCCCTACTGATGATGAAGATTTTTACACCACCTTCTCCTTGGTAACAGATAAGAGCCTTTCCACTTCCATCTTCGAAGGTGGCTACAAAGCACACGCACCCAAATGGGAAGCCAAGGACTTTAGACCTAACAAAGTCTCCGAAACTGGTAGGACTACTACTACCACAGCTTTGTCCCCTGAGCTGATCCGCTCCACAGCTTCGTCCTCGACTGGGATGGTGCCCAAATTGCCAGCCGGCAACATGAATAACCGTGACCTCAAACCCCAGCCTGACATAGTCTTGCTTCCGTTGCCCACTGCCTATGAGCTAGACAGCACAAAGCTGAAGAGCCCGCTAATAACTTCCCCCATGTTCCGTAATGTGCCCACAGCAAACCCCACGGAGCCAGGCATCAGACGGGTTCCGGGGGCCTCAGAGGTGGTCCGAGAGTCGAGCAGCACGACGGGGATGGTCGTCGGCATTGTGGCTGCCGCCGCCCTCTGCATCCTGATCCTCCTGTATGCCATGTACAAGTACAGGAACAGGGACGAAGGGTCCTATCAGGTGGACGAGACGCGGAACTACATCAGCAACTCGGCCCAGAGCAACGGCACGCTCATGAAGGAGAAGCAGCAGAGCGCAAAGAGCAGCCACAAGAAACAGAAAAACAAGGACAAAGAATATTACGTGTAAAAAAAAATAAAAATAAATGAAAATGAAATGAAAAAAATTATAAAAAATACTTATTTATATATATAAATATATAAATACTTAATGAGATAGAACTGAATCTTTAAAAAAAAAACTGTTACAGCTAACGAGATTGGGAGCTGCAGTTTGTGGTTTTTTTAAATTTTTAAAAAAACCAAATCTTGAGAATAAACATTTCGGCTGTTGACGTGCTAAGTTTTCAGTCACCGCTCGGGAGTCCCCAAACTCTGTACCCTACTGTATTATAAAGCACACTTAGCGTTCCGAAGAAGGCATATGCAGCATTTACCATGTTGGCGGACTTGGACAGCCTTCAGGCCTCCTCCTCAGCTGAACTTTTCTGCAAAAGGCAGAAGACTTCATGGCTTACTTGTTTCGTATCTCCAAGTGAGTCTTTAATGATGTTCATGATCTTTGACTGTACGCTAATTTTTTTGTTGTTTTTGTTTAGTTTCAATTATTTTGAAAAAAAAATGACAAACAAAAAAAGAAAAAGAAAAAAAATGACAAATGTTATAAACACACACACACACACGACAACAACAGCAACCACCGATCTGGCCCTGACCAGCTTATCTCTTTTTTTTTTCCAAGTTGTGAAGGGGGAGGGGAGAAAAAAATTAATAAATGGTGTGGGGTTTTCATTATGTTTTTTGTCTGAGTTCTTTTCATTTTCTGTGAGGGTTTTTGGGAGAACGAGCCAGGACATAAGTCAAGAAGAAACCTTGGGGAAATATTTTTTTTTTAAAGAAATAGTAATAAAGAGAGACTGTTGCCATATATGAACTCAAGTTCTACTGATGGTGTTTGCTCTACATATCAGGTTGTGTTGTCTCTTGAATTTGTTGTCTGCAGTAAGTTGTTAACGTAAAAACAAACAAACAAACAAAGGACAGGTGATGGGGTGGCAGTGATGGTGGTGATGCCGAGAATGACAGTTATGGAGAATTACACACCCCTCCACGCCCCCCAGCCATCATCTGGCTCTCGTATTTATGACTGAAGTCATGAGGAGATAACATGGTTTCTTCTTTGACTAGGGGCCCCCATTGGCTGTATTTGACTACTGCTTAGTATACATTAGTATAGCTGAGCTACGGGGGAATAAAAGGGACTGAGAAACCAAACCAAGCAAAACAAAACAAAATACTGAGCCATTCTGAATTGAACAGACCAAGCAAAAATAAAGGAGCCATTTTCTGGGTTCTGGCTCCTTGGCGGATGGTAATGCATGAATGCAAACAATAGTAAATCAGTTGAATTGAATGTTTAGAAAAAGTATACTGAGTTCAACTTGTGACAAAATCTACAAAATGTCGCACGAGCCAAAAACATGTCATGAACGAGTACTAAAATAGGGGTGGGTGCTTTTTTAAAAATAAAGAAAATAAAGAAAACCATGAAGGTGTGTTTCATATGTAACAATTTAATTTTGTAGATTTGACATTTCTGATTCGCTGTCCTTCCATTTCCCCGATTCTCCCTTTCCTTTATCTTTTATACGAAAGAAGATAAATTTAAGAAGTCTCTATGACACACAGAAATAAATAAAAAAAACTAAAGGAGCTTATTAATAGTATAATATATATAAATATATATATATATACAGATATATTTATCATGGTATGTTTGATGGGACGACTGGAACAGAAATGCTGTTAAAGTCTTAAGATGAAATGAGAATGTTGTAAAGAAAAAAATGTTTTTACAAAACAACAAAAAGCTAAACTTTAAAAATATGAAGAGTGTGTGCATTTTAACTTTGTCACAGTTATCTGTGTCAAAAAGATTTTAAGAAGAAAAAAAGATTTTGTTTACATATTTTACTACAGTTTTCTTTTTGACTGATGTAATTTCTAGATGGGTACCCTGTTGAACATATGCTCTGAGATTTCATTGGGTTGTTGTTTATATTCAATGTACTTAATTTCAATTGTTGTTTTTTATTATTTTTCCTTCCATTAAGAGAGCAACTTGCTGTACAGGGAAAACAAATAACCAACTGGGGGTTTTTTGGCCATAAATATCATGTGCAAAAAAAAAAAAATATTACAAAAAATTAAGCAAAAAAAGAGAGACAGACAGAAAGAATGAGAGAGACAAGGAGAACACAAAAATTCTATAGAGGACTCTGGCATATTAAAATGTACAATTTTTCTGTGTACAGATGAAATCTAATCAGCTGTTTAGGTTTAGAAATCTACTCTTGCTGGTGTTTATAAGTCGCATGAACCTTTGACTTTGAAGAAGTGTTATCGAATGCCCACACGCACATGGGAACGAAATAAAAAAACAAGGCAGCCTTCTCATATGGTTTGAGAAGGGGCTTACCTGGCTAACAAATCTTTTCAGTGTGTGTGAGGTTTGTTTGTTTTTTTATTTTTAATTATTTTTGTACACTACAACAGAGAAAAAAATATATATAAAGACAGGTTTTAAAAAGGTATAAAAAGCACGAATTTAGGCAACCTAACTGGCCGAACATACATGGAGTTGATTATATCTTGATGTCTGTAAAAGATTGCTGCTGTTCTTGGAGTCTTGGAGTCTTGTGAAATGATTTTCTGCTTTCTTTCTTTATCTTTTTTTTAAAAAAAAAATTAGGAAAAACCAACCTTTCTTTTCCTTTTTTTGTTGGTGTCTGTTTCTATTGGACAGTTTTTTGGGAACATGTGCATTTCTGTATGTGGGCTTCTACCATATCCCTATTGTTTTATGGACAGAACCTTGAATTTTTTTATTTAATCTTATTGTGCCGTTATTGCTTCTTCATCTTTTTCCTCTCCTTCCTGCCGTCCCTTCTTTTTTCGCCTGTTCTTTTCTTTTCATAATTGCCTTTTCGTTCAAGGATATGCTTAGCAATAAAATGTTCTTCCCAAAGCCGTCGTCGTTGCTGTTACTTTCTGTCCAAAGGCAAGGGATATTCCTTTGTCATGGGAAATCTTGCTATAGGAAAATTCCATTTTATTTACCCGGTTAGTTTTCCAAGGAACCCCAAGGCAGCTTGCATGGGATTATTTATTTATCGTTTTAAGCTGCTAAACATAGGAAAATAATCAATGAAACGATAAAAATTCAAGAAGTTAAAACAGATAGAACAGTTCTTTTAAAGAAAGTAATCAGATATTGCCCTTGAGTAAACTCATTCTTCTGGGAAAGCTATAAAAATAAAAAATAAGATATTTTCATTTTTATGCTCACAGCAACCCTTTGGAGCAGGTGAGGCTGAGAGGTTGTGCTATTCCCAGTGGCAGAGCTTCATGCTCCAGCACCGGAGGGCGGAGAGCAGGCGAAGGCAGGGATGGCGTGGGTCCCGGGGGCATGGCACGCCTTCTGTGGGCGTGGTACCCAGTGCAGGCGGGGGGGGGGGGGAAGCCATGATGGCACCCCACCGGGATCACGCTGCTGCGGGCGGTGCACTCCCCCCGCATTGCTCTTCCTCTGTCAGTGGCCATTCCTCATGGATTTTGGACCTATTGCTCCAACATCTAAAAGGCATATGTGAATATGATGACCTACAGGCAGCGTTCAACTCCCAACTCCAATCATCCCTGCACATTGGCTGTGCTGTCTGAGAATAATGAGAGTTCTACCCACCACAACATCGGCAGGCTGCCGCCATTTTGGCTACACCATTTTGGCTGTAACCAATACAGAACACTCTCCCTCATAATCTGCTGCTTATGAAGCAGCTAGCTCATGTTTAGCATTATATAGTTAATGAGTAAATATGAGTTAAGGGGATAAGAGTTAGCTTCCAGAATGCCAATTTAAAAATCGGGGGGGGGGGGTGAATTAGTTGACAGAATAAAAACAAACTGAGGTTTCTATTTACCTGCAGAGAACAAGCTTTGCAGGCATGCAGGCTGTCCCAGGATCGACCCCCAGGACCCCCAGTTAAAAGGTAGTATCTGGTAGCATCATGTAGTGACTGGGGGATAAATGTAGAACCAGTTCTCATTTAAAGCTGAACCTGCCTTCTGAAACAATATGCTATGTGAACCAAGCACAGTCGTCCTTCAAAATTCACACTTCTCCAAATTTTGCAATGCGGTTCTCTAGCCAAGTAATAGGTGTAAAAAAAAAATGCACACTAGGGTGAAGTATGCATAAGAATGCACATATTGGTGAAAACAACACACCAAAATGCATTATATTAGGAAATGCTGCCTTGCAAAAATATGTATCTTAGGTTAAATGCATACAAAACAATGCATAATAGGAGAAATTCGCACCAATTGCTGACAAACGTTCATGAGGACATTTCTCTTTTTTAAAAAATTGTGAACTGTGGAAATGTCAAGAGATGAACTTCAGTCTTGAAAAATGAGAAACTGAGAGAATCCAAAATGAACAGATTTGCCTGGGCTCATAGAAACCTGCTGCCCATCGAAGCAGACATTATTGAGCTAATTGGACAAATATATTTGTTATATGGCAGCTTCTGGTGTTCCTGTAAAATAGCAAGAAACTATGCTTGAGGGTGTATGGGACGCGGGTGCCGCTGTGGGGTCAACCACAGAGCCTAGGACTTGCCGATCAGAAGGTTGGCGGTTCAAATCCCCGTGACGTGGTGAGCTCCTGTTGCTCGGTCCCAGCTCCTGCCAACCTAGCAGTTCGAAAGCACATCAAAGTGCAAGTAGATAAATAGGTACCACTCCAGCGGGAAGGTAAACGGTGTTTCTGTGTGCTGCTCTGGTTCACCAGAAGCGGCTTCGTCATGCTGGCCACATGACCCGGAAGCTGTACACCGGCTCCCTTGGCCAGTAAAGCGAGATGAGCGCCGCAACCCCAGAGTCGGTCACGACTGGACCTAATGGTCAGGGGTCCCTTTACCTTTACCTTTATGCTTGAGGGTATTGTCCTTTGTGCCAGCTTTTTTAAAAAAGTATTAAAATGATTGAATAGGCATTAAAAAAACCCCACAGGCTAAGATCTCTTAGTACCCCAAGCGGCACTGAAGCCACCGCAACATGGTTCCTTCCCACAATCCTCAGCGATAGCTGTATCCAGCGGTCAAGTGGGTAAAATATATTCAATGGCTTTATCCCACGGTGGCACTGCCCTGCTGGAAAACTAGCTGAGTGTTGCTGCAAATTGGCACCCTCGCATGACAACAGCTTTCTCATCATGTTACCAAGCAGGACAGAAATTAGTCTCATGCAGCTAAAGTTGCCATGAGAAAGAGCCTTTAGATGTGAGGTGGGAGTGGGGTTGAATGACTGGAATGTTGCAAGTTTTACGAGAGGAATGGTATTTCACTTGCCTGCCCCCAACCCTACGTTCTGAGCTGTCCTCAATAATATGGCGGACCTACTGAAAGTGGCATGGGCAGAACGAGAACCTTCCCCATTTTGGTTTTTTGATCGCTTGACCCCTTCCCTTTCCCTAGTGTGTTCATTTTTTGCTTGTGTGATGACTCGGCCACCTCAAGCCTGGAAGCTCTGCCTTAAGTAAGTGTGAGGTGAGGCTTGAGAAAATATTTTTCCTGTCTTGGGGTAGGTCTGTTCTTGATTTATTTGTGACCTACAGCCAATCTTAGATCATTGCTTTGTCCACTCTCCAAGAAGTTGGTGCTCACCTTCCTTACCTTCTGAGGCTTGAGAAATGCTGCTATTTACGCAAATCGAAGGGAAATGTGCTGTTTTCAACTTCTTCTAAGGTATGTTTTCATTTCTGAAGTTTTTGTTAAAAAAGAACAAATTGGACGATAAACATATGCTTAAATAAAGGAGTCTGAACATGTAAAGAGCACCCAGCTACCCCCATTCCCTTCAGGAGTGCCAGGGAAAGAAGTTTTCTCTCAGAAGTTCTGTATATTTCCCAGCAAAAGAGGGGAGAGAGAATCTAGAGCCCACTCCTACAGCCACAGGTCCTCGTGAAAGACATCCTCCATTATTCTAGAAAAAGGAGGGAGGCAAAGTAATGGCTTGTGTCTTTAAAAAAAATTGTTGGAAAAAATACATTTTAAAGAAATAAAGCAGCTAGTAAATAATTCACAGCACAGTCCTTGGCACGCGCTGTGTCCACTGGGGATTGCTCCAAGGTAGATAGGCATAGATTTACAGTGTAGCTGCAATCCTACCCATGTTTATTCAGGTGTGAGTCACACAGTGTTCAAGTGAATTTACTCCCAGGCATGAGTGTCCAAGTGGGACCAATTGCCACCCCCACATGAGCCATACTACACAAATTCCCAGCTTTCTTTTAAAAAGATGTATCAAGGCAATTTAAACCCAAGATCTGCTAGAGAGTTTGGATTCAGTGGGTCTTAGACTTGTGTCAGGGCTAGGCCAGCATAATTCTTTCACCCTGGCTGAGCCAGTGATTTGCATATGACCTCCAAAGCAGACACTATGGGGAAGGGACAGGGCAGGGCAAGGAGGGATGCCCTATTCATCTCAGTCATCTGACCTAGGGCCAAATCCTTGAAAATTGGTCCCACACTTAGCCAGCATTAGCCCATCCAAGAGGCTCCTGAACAGAATTTGGGTTGGAGTGACATATGCCAACATCAGTTATGCCACCTTCCTATAGTTCTGATTGCCCTGTACGTTCCTAGTATTTGTATAATCTGAGAAAGCAATATCATTATTTTGAGAGAAACTAGTCTGCTCCTCTCTTTCAGTGCTTTACTTTGCCCCCACACTCAGAAAGATTCCTGCAAACACCCATATCCCCAGTAAGTGAGTACAGGATTGCAGTATAACAGATTAATCACATGAGAGAACCATATTATTTTGTAGAAGACAAAAGTGGAGTTGTTCTTTTTCTAAATCCTGTTTACCGTTGTATTTATTTATTTATTTTTTAAAATTTAAAGTCTTTATTATACATCAATTTACATAAAACTTAAACAATACACTTCAATATATACAATACATACATTACCTACATACATACATACCCAACATAGACACACCATAAATATTAGACTAAAAAGTCTAAAAAGTGGAGTTTTGTGACATCTTAAAAGACTAATATATTGACTATGGCGTAACAACTTTGTGAATTAGAGGCAACTTTATCAGATGCCTCACATGCTATTTTCGCAGTTAACATATTAGAAATAGAGACAGATATTAGGGCTAAGACAAAATGTATCAGAACAGATATTTCACCTTGTTTGTCAATAAAGCATTTCTGAAACGGCCATCAGGTTTAGGGGGAGGGTACAATGGTGAAAATTGGGGTGCAGCGAAACAGTGTGATTATGTAGCATTGCTCTGATAAAGGTTTGGCATTTTTTTTTTAGAAAGGCAGCACCTAAGCAGTGCCATTTTTTCACCCAAAGGTGAAACTGCTGTGGATCAATTTTGCCCCCCAACCGCAATTTCCCTTACCATATCCCCTCCCCCAAAATAACCCCCATTTTGCTCCCTGCTAATGGCATGAGGGAAATGGTAAATGCATTTTGGCTCAAGCTCAGAAAGCCATTATCTTTGAAATGAAACTACAACCCACTATTTTCCGGAAAACACAACCCTAGCAAGCTGTTGACATGGCTTACCATCCACACTGACCTTGTGCTCCATGCTTACCTGGGTTTTCTGCAAAATTGTTTTCAGCAGTAAAGAGCATGTTTTTGCAGGAAAAGCACCAGAACAAAAAAAAAAAAAAACTAAAAAATGCTCAGACATGGACCTGGAAAGCTCAGACCTGTGCCTAGAGCACAGGTGAGTGTGAATGAGTTCACAGTTGCTCTGCCCACTATCGTCCCCTATACAAACAGTCTACAAGCTACCAGGAATGTTATCTCTGCTGTTGCCACAGCACTTCTGGCCATCCATCTTCGCTATTTTATCCTTACCCACCATGATTTCAAATTTGGGAATTGGCCTATATCTTAGCTGGCACTGCTATGGCGCTGCCAGGCAGCTCTGTAGTTTGCCAGAGCAATGCTTCTCGAGCTCCTCACCACAGGAAGGAGCCTTCTGAGAAATTCCACCAGGATTTCAACAACATCCATTCCACCTTCAGCCTGAGTCTAGCTGGCATCCACATGACAGATTTGCCTTCTGGGCACTATGAGATGGATATATAAACACTGCCTTATGGGAAATCTCATGCCTGCTGCAAACACCTTCAAACGTCCAACTACCACCCACAACACACCACACAACCCACAGTCAAGCTCTATAATATAACCACATTTGTTCCAGTGCATTTGGTCAAAGAATCACACCTGAAAAATTTGCAGCAGGTATACTTAACGCTGCAATGCCAACCCAATTGATGAAAGCGAGAGTATTATCGGAAGTTGTCTTCTGCATAAAAGTGACAGAACATACGTAAAATGGCTTCTACAAAGAAAATTGTTGCAACACATTATCAGTGACCTACAGCTCATCCTAGACCAACACTCGGATCGACCATCTAACATACACACAAACTCAAGGACTAACAGTGCAGTCCTATAAATGTCTGCTCGGAAGACATTTAGTTCAGAGTTCAGTTGGGATTAATCCCGGGTAAATTGGTATAGGATTGCAGACTAAGGTTGCAGTCCAAACCTCTGACTGGCTGGCAGTGGCAGGGCTTGACAGAGTGGCATAGCCACCATTAACTACAATGCCACTCATACTGGCCAGGACTGAAGGTGGGAGGAGGAAGCATCAACTCCCAGGCCTGTTACTGCCACATAATGCCAGCAGGGCTGGATCAGGATCCAGTCGACCCTGTTCTGGCCCAATTCTGCCACTCTGCTCTTAAAACACCCCATTGGGGGGGATTTCAGCTAGCTGTCATTAGCAGGAATACTGCCAGTGGTAGTTTCCACCCACCCACTGTTTTGGCGGGTGCATAGGGTGCTCCTAACTGGCAGGGCTCGCCCATTGAAGGTGGAGCTTCCCTGTCAGTGAAACCCAGCAGAGCTAGGCATAGCTGGGCAGAGAGTTACCTTCTCCCTATCCAGAACCACTTCAGCATGGCAGATTGTTTGGCTTGAATTGTTCCGTAAATCCTGAAGCAAATCCAGAGGCCACCTCTGTCCCCCACAGCTTCTCATGTACCCCTGACTTCAGCCATATTGACACCTGCTATATGCTGGCAATGATTGTTGGCTCTCTCAATAGAACCGTAGTTTCTGTGTATGGGAATAGATGGATACAAGTCCGGTCTCAGATTTTCCAATAATCAGATATCGATGGCAGAACAATCCAGTCTTTAGGGCCCAATCTGCATATTCAGTAGAAGGTGGTAGCAAGACTCTTCATGTGGACAGTATTATTTCAGATGGCAAGTAGGAAACAAGTCTCTTCAATGAAAAAATGCTCATCAAGGTTAGACGTCCTGGCCTGCTCTTTCCATATTCTGCTAATTTTCGGTTTCCAGAGGGCTTTAAAAAATGTAGGGGGCCAATGAAAAAATCTGAGCTCCACCTGAAATCTAAATTGACATAGTCCATTTTGCCCACCTCAGAATTATACCGACCCATTCTGCTGCAGGTGTAGAACAAATCTAAGTCCTCATACTCTGAAATAAAGACTTCAAAATGGAAGCTCTGGGATGCAATTGCTGAACTAGAGTTCGTAAGCCAGTTCTGTTTAATTCAGTCAATTGGGACTCTGAATTTACATTCTAATAGTTTGTTTTTTTAAAAAAGACATATGTTAGATATACACTATTATCACAGTGCTTGCAAGAGCTGCGAACCAGTTAAAGTCCATTTTAATGAAAACCATTCATAATAATAATAATAATAATAATAATAATAATAATAGTAATAATAATATACCCATACTGCTGATGCCATATGCCAGACCAATATTACCAGTTGGAGAAGAGTCAGAGAAACAGATAGGTCTTCAGAAATGCTGACAACCCAATAAGGTCAGTGCATGCCTGATTCCTGAGGGGAAGCTGTTCCACATACTGCAATTTTAGTCAAATGATCAATTATATTTGCATAAAGGTGAAAACAATCTTTCTAAACCAGGAAGCATACCTTGCTTTTAGAATGTGTGTATATGTGTCATCTTAGAAGAGGCATCTCCTCTGTGTGTAAGAGAACGCCTCTCTCAATATGCCACTTTATTGTAAGTACTTGTATTAATAATAATGTTTTATAAGTACTTGTATTGATTATGACCATTCATCATTTCTTTTTAAAATCTCTGGATAACTGGGATCACTTTTTTCTCAATTAAAAGTTTTCAATCAAGTACCAACCAACCAATGACTTGTTAAATGCCTGGTGCTTGTTGTTGTAAATCTGCTTTTATCTTGTATGTATTTGGAACCTACATGAAAATGTCAGAGACCTGCTGCTACCCGTTGTAGTGCATGGCCTTTGGAGCCGACTGTTAAAAAAAATAAAAACCCCTCTTTGTGTGTGTGCATTTTATTTGAGTAGAACACATTTGCTGGAATGGGATCTCATGCATGAAAACTTGAGTCCCGATGAATCTGTTGAGGTACCACAATTTTCTTTGTTATAAATAAGTCATCAGGCTGGAATTAGGGCAAGCTGTGGGATCCTGTATTTAATAATGCATTGAGAGAATCCATACCTGGGAAGTCTCCAGAAGTGGAAAGCCTATTGTTCTAATGCAAGGGCATTGCTTTATTGTAGTTCATCGGTCTGAAGACGCAAGCTACTTCATTCAGTATCAATGCTACTGATGTACAACGTGGAGTGCAAAGTACTGAAGCATGTTTTGCCTCTTAAATGAGAGATATATTTGGTAACTATGGCCAATTGGTTATACAGTAGCGCATTTGATCAACACAGGTGTCAAGTGTTTGTTGGCAGCATTGTTCCACAAAACAAAATCCTGGAAGGCATAAGAGGCAACCAACTACAAAAGAAATATTTGCTTTATGAAGACACCCCCAGCAGTAATCACATAGTCTCTTCAAAAACTTGGACAAAGCAGAAATGCAGACTGGAGAAGAAAGTGATATGGTTTTCAGATCTCCCAGTAATTATGATGATTTACTGCTGGGGACTTCAAACTTCAGATGAAGACCTGGAAATACAGCTCAGTTGTGGCTAGTATGTGTGGTAAAGAACATGCTCACTTATAACTTTCTCCCTCCCATCATAAGCATCTATAAATGGTCATAAAATAGGGGAAAGGAAGGGTAGCCATTGCCTCTCTTTAGTGCATTTACCACAGACAATATGATGAGGTAAAAATAATCAGGAGGTACTTTAATCTCACCTTTCGATTATAATTAGTTTTCCACCCAAGCTAATTGCTTCCTGCTTAAATATGGAGTAATTTGCCTTCTCCAGGGTGACCATGAAACATTATATTGGTGAGGATGCAGCACTGAATGTAAGAAAAATGGTTAAGTGGTTTATTATTATTATTATTATTATTATTATTATTATTATTAGTCACTTGTTGCACAAAGGTCTCCAAGCATTTTACAGCATATTCAGAAACATAAGCATACATAAGTGTGACATTATAACATTAACACAGTCACAAAAAAACACTTGCAATTCATAAAAAGTACACACAGAGAGACACAAATACACACAACAACTCTCCACCCATAAAAGAAGCAGGAAGATTTGACAGCACACTAACAGCAAAACATTATCACAGATCATCAAAAATCTGGGGGAAAGGTAAGTTTTTTCCCTGGTGTGGAACAGATGCCAGCAAAGGTGTCAGGTGGACCTCACTGGGAGAGACAAACATTTCACAGAATTGAAAAGATCCTTTCCCTTGCCATTACCCTAGGAGATTCCTTCCAAGAAGGGGGTGAAGAGCCTCATATGAAGATCTATGGGAGGAATTCAATGTAGCACTATAGCAATAATTCTGTCAGAACAAGATTTCAGCTTGCCAGATGGAACCATCCCACCTGTCCTCCCCTTATGTGTTGCTGTGGGGGATCTCCCATTGCCACTGAGCCAATTTGGGGTCACACAGAAGGAAGGAAGCCCCATTGCACTAGTGGAAGTCCTTGCACAGACTTGTTAGCTGAATCCTGCTCTGTGGGTCTAGGTAAGTTCATATTGGGAGAAGCATTCCAGAAGATATTGGGGTCCTGGTATGCTTGGGTAGCACCACTTGTCCCTCTGACTTTCCTCCTTTTATTTCACTCTTGTGCTGTGAGCATCCTGGGATGTGCATCACCCCTTGCCCCCTCCCCTCCACTTTCCCCCTTTTGCCGCTTCGTCCCAGAAAAACTCGGTCTTTGGTCTTTGGCCTGTGATCTCGAGGCTTGTCCAAGTGCTTACCTGACAAAGGACCCTTTCACTTTATTGCCAAGAGCAGGGTCATGCTAGCCCCGCTCTGTGACCTATCTGTAGAAAAGAAGCCTGTGAGTTAGCAGGATTCCACACAATCAGGAGTCCCAATCACATGGAAGCATCCATGCAAACAGCTACATGGGCTGTTTGCAGAGTTTACTTGCTCATCCTTTGTCTCCCAATCCAATAATATCTTATACATTTTAGACAACACTTTAACATTACATTCCAACAGATCTCTCTCCAATTGTGATATTTGTTCCCCAAAACCTTGTTTCCTATCTTTCTTAAATACTTCGTTCAAATGATGATATTGTATCCATGTTATTAACTTTCCTGATAAATTCTTAAATTCTTTTAATTTAAACTCTTCTCCCTCCTATTTTAATAAATTTCTATAAGTTGTCCAACCTTCCATCATTTTCTTTTTCTTTACCATTATGGCTTCCAGCGGTGAGAGCCAAAGTGGTGTTTTTGTCTCCAATAATTTTTTATATATATCCCATACTCTGTACAATTTTTTCCTAATTATATGATTTTGTGTACTTTCACCTTTTCATACCACAAATAGGTGTGCCAACCAAACATATTATCATGACCTTCTAAATCTAAGATATGTGGATTCTCCAATGTCATCCATTCCTTCAACCAACAAAGATAAGATGCTACATAGTATAATCTCATATCTGGCAGGGAGAAACCTCCGCTCTCTTTTGCATCTATCAATATTTTATATTTTATTCTCAGTTTTTTGCCTTGCCAGATATATTTAGAAATATATTTTTGCCACACACTGAAACACTTTACATAACAGTGAAAGTTTCATTCTGTCCCAAAGTTGCAAAATTATTTTAATATCTTCCCAGCTTTTTAAATAATAATCTTTATACAGATTTATATTATTTAACCATACACCTAGATACTTAAGCTTTCTTTCAATCTTTAGACCTGACACATCTTGTAATTTATTTTTACTCTCAATATTCATATTTTTTTACCATGAGTTTGATTTTGTCTTTATTAATCTTAAGACCTGCTACATCTCCCCCCCCCCCAAAAAAAAATCTCTTATAATGCTTTTGGGATTGACTCTATTGGTTCTTCTGCAGATATCACCACATCATCTGCAAATGCTTTTATTTATATTGTCTCTATCCCACTCTTATACCTTTAATTTCTTGATTACATCTTATTCTTTGCGCCAGTACTTCTAAAACTAATATAAACAACAAGGGTAACAATGGGCAGCCTTGTCTCGTTCCTTTAGTTATTCTGCAATTCACAGTCAGGACATTATTTACTACCATTTCACCAGAGCCTTCGCTGGCAATCATAAACCATAAATTAAAAACTTCTCATTAGTGAAGTGAGGGGCTGGCAGACCCAACAGACAAAGCTCTCAAGAGTGGCCTCTGGGGTAGGGGAGAGTGGGCGTTTTAAACCCTCTATTTATTAATTTTTTAAGAGAGGAGGAAAATTGACACATGCAGAGTAAACATAGTGCGGGTTTATGCTAAGAACATTTCTGCTTCAGAGCAGTTATCTCTCATTGCCAGAATAGCCCTAAGGATTAAGATGGTTTATAGGGATCAAATGCCTTGGAGATTTATTATAGCGCTGACTGTTTACCCATTCGCATTAAAATACTGAGCCAGACTTATTTCTCTGTGTGTGCATCCCACTCTCTCTTTACACTCAGCCATTCTTTCTGCATATGCACTATCTCTCACATGCATGCATTCTCTCTCCTTCTCCTCAGAACGTTTTCTCCCTCAGCCTTCCTCGTCTGGGGACTGAATTCTTAATGGTCACTCTTACAGTGGGGGTGGAGATCAGTATCCGCAGGTTCTTCGATGCCATAGGTAGAACAGGTAGAGTCAGCAATCTGAGGCATGTCTCTCTATGCCTGGGTCCAAACAGCAAATGCACACAGGCACAAATCCTTGTCCCACACCTGGAATGAAGATGTGGAAAGACAGGAATGGTTAAAAACGTTGCATTTATTAAAACATGACAAGGAGGAGCTTGTGGCAATCACAGCTAGCAAATGTGGGCTGGTATAACCTGCACAGGCAGGTGGAAAAATCCATCTGCTGCTGGCAGCCAAAGCACCTAACACCAGCTCCATCACCCAAGCTGGTACAATGGGAAGCAAATTGCATATTTCCATAAAGAGAAGCTGCAGGCATGTGATCTGACAGGTGCCAGTTTTATCTGCCCACACTAAATACCCCACAAAAAACCAAGCAGCCAAAATAAAACCCATGGAATTGTAATTGAACTATAATGTTTCCACCATGGGGGTGATTTGTGTAGCTTTTATGTCACGGGTGTAGACCCTGTAGACCCTCTAGACTAGATGAACATGAGCTTGCCTTCATTGCAAAACCACACATGGTGGAGAAAGGGTGCTGCCCCCCTCCCAAAGCAGTAGCTTTTTATTTACGTCTCCTCTGCCATAATGCTTAATGCAACTAATCCAGTGACTTGACACCTTCTTCCTAAGGCCCCACCTGCACAATACAGTTCAAGCAGCACCACACTGCTTCAAACAGTCATGGCTTCCCTCAAAGAGTGGCTTGCTGAGAATTGTCGGGAGACCCCCTATTCCCCTTGCAGAGCTCCAATTCTCAGTCAGACCCTCTTCCCAGGATGCTCTGGGAACTGTAGGGCTGTGAGGGGGTCTCCTGGCAACTCTCAGCACCCTGATCTACAGTTCACAGGACTCTTTGGGGAGGCCATGACTCTCTAATGTAGCATGATACCGCTTGAAATGTGTAGTGCAGATGCGACCATAGCGTTCCCTTGTCTCCACAATGGAAATGGAATAATAAAGGAAGGGACACGTTCTGTGCTTGGCTTGTTGAACTACGGCAGAGAGGGAAATAAAAGCAGGCGTAGGATTGCTGCCTTCTGCTGTAGCTGGGTCTGCTCTGTAATTTGCAGTTCCTGCCTCAGTTTAGCACCTCACCTGGGCACATTCCTTTTGCAGCATTGCACCTCCTACTTACTTGCTAAGCTGACTGTTTCAAACTGAGCAGTCTGTGGGGTAACGCTTGATGAAGCACTAGCATTCTCTTATATAAGGCACACGTAATACTTTCCTGCTAAGCAAGTACTGTGTTTCTGAAGCTTATCCTTTGAAAACTTGTGAGATGCGAGGCAAGCCCCTGTTGTGGTGATTTCACCGTTTAAAATGATTCAGGTGTCACTACCTACCGCAAACACCAAAAGGAATTATAGCTTAAATAAAGAGACCTGCTACAAAAGGAAGAGTTTCTCCGATTATGCATCTTCACTGAAATAGCCCAATCATCCCCATTGGATCCATATCCATGCCTCACACAGATTCAAAGAACAAACACCAGTGAGTTTACATGCTTGTTTTAAAGTAAGACTGGTCCAAGGCAGAGTATTTGTCTCCATAGTATGGCTTAGCATTGTTGCTTAGCAACAGCATTCTCAACAGCCCAATTTGATGGTGGGTCGGAGTGACTTGCATGGAGACGTCCAGAAGTGGTAATTTGCATCAGAAAATATTAACATCCATTCCAATTAGGAGCAACACTTTATCTGCTGGTTTATTTATTAAAATGCTTTGCCATGGGGGAATAGAAAATAAAAAAGGGGAGAGAAAATCTTGCTGAGGGAAGGAAACTTGTGGCAGGAGAGGGTAAGTCAGGCCTGCACAGAGTGAATGCAGAGACAGCTACTGTGCAATGCCCATTTATAAATGAGAGAAAGGGATAAAATCAACCACAGGAAAGAGTGTGCATCTTGGAAATAAATTAGAATATATCACAATGGCCAAATGAGCTCACACTTCACATGTAAGGGATGAATGCAATCTTCATTTAATATGTTGTCTTCAAAACTGTGGTGCTAGGAAGTAGGGGGGGGGAGCAACCATGCTGGTTCATGCTGAAAAATTAACCCTCCCACTTGATAGATAAAAACAAAGTGCTGTGCAGGGACTGAGACCAGCTCAGCTGTTTTGTGCTCAGTTTACAGCAAGAGGTATCCACGGTCAGAGGCAATGTGCTTCTGAGAAACAGTTGCTGGAAACTGCTGTTGTTGTTGTTTAGTCGTTTAGTCGTGTCCGACTCTTCGTGACCCCATGGACCAGAGCACGCCAGGCACTCCTGTCTTCCACTGCCTCCCGCAGTTTGGTCAGACTCATGCTGGTAGCTTCGAGAACATTATCCAACCATCTTGTCCTCTGTCGTCCCCTTCTCCTTGTGCCCTCCATCTTTCCCAACATCAGGGTCTTTTCCAGGGAGTCTTCTCTTCTCATGAGGTGGCCAAAGTACTGGAGCCTCAGCTTCACGATCTGTCCTTCCAGTGAGCACTCAGGGCTGATTTCCTTAAGAATGGATAGGTTTGTTCTTCTTGCAGTCCATGGGACTCTCAAGAGTCTCCTCCAGCACCACAATTCAAAAGCATCAATTCTTCAGTGATCAGCCTTCTTTATGGTCCAGCTTTCACTTCTGTACATCACTACTGGGAAAACCATAGCTTTTACTATATGGACCTTTGTTGGCAAGGTGATGTCTCTACTTTTTAAGATGCTGCCTAGGTTTGTCATTGCTAGAGGAAGCTGCTAGAGGGGAGAATTCAAGTCCTGCTCACAGGCTTCCCATGGGTATCTGGCCATTGTGAGAACAGGAGGCTGGGCCATAGCCTGATCCAACAGCTTCTTCCTAAAAGGTGGACAGTAGTTTTCAAAGTTTCTTCATGGCCCTCAGTGCCTGAACCTCTCAGCAAGGGGCTCATTCTTTCATCGTGTGCATTTGAGGGAAACAGCCTGTGAGAACCTGGTACTGAGGACATGGTTCATAGTCTTTATTCAAAGAACTTAGAATGATTTATTTACATGATTTATTTATTTTTACATGATTTGTATCCCACCCTTCGCATAGGCCACAGGGAAGCCTACCATAAAAACAATAAGATTTTTACTGCTTAGAAGCCATTTTGACAAGTTAGCAGCATATTAATTAATTAATTATAATAATCACACTGTTGCCTGTGTCCCAGTTCATAATTTCTTTGGAGCAGTGGGAAGCATTCACAGCTGAGGAATTCGGATGGACTCCTACTGAAATTCCACCACATGTTTTAATGGGGACACACTTTGAATGCATAAGAACAGTGCTTTTTTTCTTTAAAAAATGTTTAGGGGTACTCTCATTTTGACTCAAGAAAATCACCATTTTATAGTTCAAATCAGGAAAACTAAATACTGTAAATGGACAAAAGTACAAAGATTCACAAAATGTTTCGGGGAATGCGTACCCCCAGAAAAAAAGCACTGCATAAGAACATAAGAAGAAACATGCTGGATCAAATGAAAGGCCCATCTAGCACTGCATCCTGTTCTCTCATTGGCCAACCAGAGAGTTGCAAGTACTACTTAATTCCACTTTGGGTGTTAGCCTCTAGCTGGCATGAATTTCGGTCCCCTAGCAGTAGAGTGAGAATCCCATGGACTGCAAGAAGATCAAACCTATCCATTCTTAAGGAAATCAGCCCTGAGTGCTCACTGGAAGGACAGATCATGAAGCTGAGGCTCCAATACTTTGGCCACCTCATGAGAAGAGAAGACTCCCTGGAAAAGACCCTGATGTTGGGAAAGATGGGGGGCACAAGGAGAAAGGGATGACAGAGGATGAGATGGACAGTGTTCTCGAAGCTACCAACTTGAGTTTGACCAAACTGCAGGAGGCAGTTGAAGACAGGGGTGCATGGCGTGCTCTGGTCCATGGGGTCACAAAGAGTTGGCCATGACTAAATGACTAAACAGCAGCAGCAGCAGCAGCAGATTGGTAACCTTTAAAGATACTCAACAGAGCAGGGTTTTGTTCCAAGGGAGTCTACATGAGTGCTTATGTGGTACAATAGATACATGCTCACTCTTTACTATAGATGGGCAGGAATTGGAGTGGGGGAGTGACATGCATTACTTACCACCAGCTGTGATGTCATAAGCATTATCCAGCAGACGGTGGCACAATAAGCTTGCATACTGTTATAGTGTTTGGTAACAGTGATCTCTGGGGAGGCGAACTGGGCTTTTTCAAAGAATGGGTTGACTTGAAGCAAAACTGGCATAACCACCAGACTGGCATATGTGCAGTAGATGGTAACTGAAGAGAGACCCCATCGCCGGAGACTTCATTTCTATCATTTAAGCACCAAGCAAAGACATTTCTGTTTTCCCATAATTTTAAGAACTGATAATGTTGGCATTCTTTAACTTAAGAGCAAGTTTACCATCTATTATTTAAAGTGGACAGTTGCTGTTTTAGTTTCTTGTTTTAATTTGCTGTATGCTTTATGCTTGTTGTTTTAAACGGTAGTTTTTAAAAAAGAAAAGTTTCTTCTCTGTTGGCCACTATGGGAAGTTGGTATGGGTTGAGAATTATGTAAGTGCATAAATAAATAAATATAAAGCATGAACAAAATACAAAGGAAAATACGCATGTGTGTGTACTGCCAACTGGAAGGCAAAGACATGAGCTGTTTTGCAGAAGTAACAAGATATTGTTTGTACAAGCCCTTCAGCAGTTTATGCTGCAGGCTCTGTTCTTCCCCACAGGCCCTCAGAGGCAAAGTTAAGTGAACCTATGATGAGATTATCTGTGATGGCTCTCCTCATCCAACTGTGACCTAACTATGAGAATACTAACCCTTTCACACACACTGCACCAAACCAAATTCCCTGAGAGGCCTGAAAAGGCAGAGCAAATTCCCATAGACCATCTCTCCAGGAAGTCCAGCATGCAGGGTTTCGTTGTTTATATTTCTGGAAACACGAAACATGATAGGATTTATGTGTGTCCTTTAATTCACTTGCGGTCTTAAAACATGTAAACTCGGGTCTTGGAACTCAACTGCTTTTATGAAAACATTTTATTTGTTCAGCTTCTAAAGTTCAAAACTGTAATCAGGGAGTTCATACGATGGCAAATAAACATTGAGAAGACCTGCCCATTCTCGTTTTGTGTGCCTGGAAGCATCTACCTCTTTGGGACTAGGAAATGTATTTAATAAAGACTTGTATCTTTTCCAGTCTTAGATATTTTTGGTTTTAAGGATCTGAAGGAGACTGTTCTGCTTTACAGGAGACAGAGAGAATGAGAGAGGCTCTTGTGTGCTTGATGGAAGTTTCGAATGCCACTTACCATGAACGCTTGGAGGCTGATACAGTGTCTACTTGTGTGTATACACATTTGTGTGAACCTATATCTCACACGTATTCATGGAACTTTTACTTTGGTAATCTTTACTAGAGAAATTGTGCACCACAGAGTTTATTGCAGTGTAAACAATTACTCTGCAAATACCATATATCTTTGCTTATTTTGGGTGAATTAGCCCAAACTACTCAATGCCAATATTATCTTGTTGCTTAACAGAATTAGCAAGAGCCACACAATTTATGATAATAGGAGTATTTATTTACACAAAATAGCAGGCATTAAGTAAAACGGGGATGAACCACCAGTACACAGTGTTGCAGATTGGGAAGAGGTAGTAAGTTCAATGCAAGGTGAAACATTAGGTCACCCCAATTCACTTTCCTAAGACGAAAAAGCTAAACGTGTACAAAGATAGTGGAGAAGAGGCTAAGAGCTGGTTACTTCCTTACATGGAGTTATGAAGTGGACAATTAGAACTAAGTAGAACTAAGAGAAGGCTGAAACAACCCAAAAAGAGGGAAGTTTCACATGTAAAGACATGTGGATGATTGATGTGAGTGAGATCTGTTTAATATGAAAAGACGTGATATTGGGGGAGGAGCAATGAGAAGCAGTTTCTTGGGTTTTTACCCTGACTTAAGAGTATTCCAGGGGGTTGTTGGGTGCAAACTCCCAAAGGAAATGGTAGGTCTATAAAATGAAAGGATATTCAACAAGTTCAGGCTATGTTGGGGTGACCAAAGGTAGGCAAGCCTTCATGGAGAAACCTCAAACCAAAGTCCAATTCTACCTTAGGTTCCTAGGAATGCCCCAAATGTGGTTGAACTTCCTTTGAGTAACACTGGTGCTTGTGCTTCCCACAAGAGTCCTGACTACTCTTGAAAGTCAAAGGAGGATTTTTATTTATTTTATTTAACAAAATTTATATATCACTTTGATTGCTGTAAAGCCTCTAAGCAGTTTCCAAAAAGATAAAATAAAACATTACAAAGGTAATAAAATAAAGCATTAGAAGGACTGATACTGCACTAAAAAAAATCTTCACGTAGATAAATATTTTAACCCATTTGGTGTCTTAAAAAGCATTGACTTTATATGAGACTTTGCTCTGGGCAAGAGGGAAGTGGCTTTAAGCCAATCAGCCCTCTGAACAGCACTGTCACACTCACACAAGCCACCCAATCAGCTTTCTAAACAGCCAGTTTCTCCTGGCAAAGGGATACACTGATTGCAAATTTCCTTAATTCGCTTTTGAAGTTTGTCCACCTGCTGTTGTGTTCAGATCTGCAGTGTACTGTACTTATTAAGTGATGCTTTTATGGCTGAGCTCATGCTAGGATCAGTTGGCTCTTCTCAGTAGCAGACGTACTGCAATTCCAAATCGAGCAAAGGAGTGATTACCTTCTCAATGACTGTATCTGCTCAAGCCAAAACTGATGCAATTGATCTCATCCTGGAGTAACTATGGCATGACTCAGATCCTAACTAGCCAAAGAATCAACCAATAAATTCTTCCTGATCTCTTGCAGAGCATTTGAGTATGATCAGTGTCTGTGATATCATCTAGTTGAGGGGTCTATTACATTGTGTCATTGGCCCTACCAGTGAGATCATGTTATTTATATCCCATGAGCTAATGTTCCATAAACTCTTCTGTTAATCACACCACAGTCTCCACACCCCCGTTTATAGCTAAATGATTCAGGCATCACCTCCTGCTGGCTGTTTTATGCTGCTTCTATGATTGTGTGGCTTTTAGCTTATTACATAAATATTTTGCATTTACATTTTAACCACTTTTATTTTTGTAAACCGTCCTATGATTATAACTTAATGTCAGTATGAAAACACTTATACTAAATATGAAATAAAAGAAATCATCTTGTTAGCAAAATCCCAGATGTCAAGGCAGCTGAGTGCTACTCCATAAGAGAGCTGTGCTAGGGCATCTTAAAAATTGCTTCTTCTTTCTACAGACACCCTGTCGTCCACTCTTTTAACATTCTAATCTAACATGTGCATCCAAAATGGAACTGTGCACAGGGACAGGCGTATCCCAGCCTATAAACAAACCCAAGCTCCTAAATGAAGGCAATAAACCTCCAACAAAAGCAGGAAGGAGTCCCAAGTGGATATTCTGAGATTTAACCTGACCTGTGATTTGAACTTTATAGATGCCTTACCTGATAATGGACGGCACGCTCTAGGTTCCTTAACTATAACTTCCCGTGTCGAGCGTTCTGAACTGTGTGCTCTCAGGTTACCATTTATGTGCTTCTATACTTTCCCATTTTACAATTTCCAACTTAATTGTCTAATATAGAGACAGAAGGCAGTTCAATAGGTTTCATCCTACCGAAGCATCGTGCCAAGAAATGGAATGTACGGTGGTACCTTGGGTTACATACGCTTCAGGTTACAGACTCTGCTAACCCAGAAATAGTACCTCGGGTTAAGAACTTTGCTTCAGGATGAGAACAGAAATTGTGCTCTGGCAGCGCGGCAGCAGTGGGATGCCCCATTAGCTAAAGTGGTGCTTCAGGTTAAGAACAGTTTCAGGTAAAGAACGGACCTCAGGAACGAATTAAGCACGTAACCAGAGGTACCACTGCAGTGTGGCACAGGACAGAAAGAGGGTGATCAATGCAAATATTGGTCTTCAGACATAATGTATCTGAGCAAATTTGTACACATCTGCCAATTTAATTTATTAAATATATATTTAACCCACTCTTCACATAAAGATCTCAATAGTGGGCACATTTCAGTTAAAACTGCCATTTGTGAAACAGTAAAAAAACAAACCAAAAAAACAACCCATGATCTTCTCCAACATACCTCTCCCATCATCCCTTTTCTATGATAAAAAACTAAAGGGCTGAGTTTCTTCTAGTTTCTGGCTACCTTCTTTGTATTTTTAGCCACATGTAGTGGCATGGATATAGCGGCATGCTTATCAATTGCCCTGACCTTGATGTATTACGGAGATGCGTAAATATAGGGAAATAAGTTTGCCTAAGCACCCTCAAGTCTGATCGACTGCTTAATCTTCTTCCTTGTGATAGAAGTCTTACCACTTCCTAAACTCTTGGTAAAGTTTCCTGATACATATGTTACTCATTCAGCCCCTTTCTCATCCTCTTAAGAAGAGCACTGTTGGATCAGGCCAAAGGTCCATCTAGCATAGCATCCTGTTCTCACAGTGGCCAGCCAATGCCTTTGGGAAACCTGCAGCCAAGGACTTGAGTGTAACAGTGCTCTCCTTCTATGTGATTTCCAGTAACTGGTATTGAGATGCATGCAACCTATAACAGTGGAGAAATAGCAAAGTGGCTAGTAGCCACTGATAGCCATAATCTCCACGAATTTGTCCAATCCCCTTTTAAAGCCACCCAAGGTGGTGTCCATTACTACCTCATGTGAAGTGCATTGTGTGAGGACACACTGTCTTTTGTCTGTCCTGAATCTTCCCATATTCAGCTTCATTGGCTGGCCCCAGGTTCTAGTATTATGACAGGGAGATAAACATCTCTTGAACCACTCTGTGGTCAATGTAGACAATACTGAGCTAGGTGGATCAATGGATTAACTCAGTATAAGGCAAATTCCTGCATTCCTATGTACTATGGGGCATGGAACTTATGTCCCTCCAGATTCCGTTGGACTATAACTCCCATATCCCTTGATGGGCTCCAGCTAAAGCCAGGAAGACTCCAGGATCAGGAGGGTCACAAGTTCCTTGCTCCTGTTCTACTCCATGTAGAGTTCGTGTCTAAGTCAAACATACTGTGAAGGCTGTAATCTCATTGACCTCAATGGATCTTCATACTGAGTAAATATGTTTGGGATTGTGCTGCAGACAATTTCATGTGGAATGTTCTGCCTTTTTCTTCTTCTTCTTCTTCTTTCTGTTTAGAAACAGAAAGCAAGAGTTCCGCTGACTCACCACTTGAGGTCATGCAGCAGGTTCATGGCAGAGGCAGGCAGTTTGGGTGTGTGTGATTTCCCAGCTCCTTTCTCAGAAATGCCAGACAAATCTTCCTTCAGATGTGACTTATCTCAAGCAGCAGGCAACAGAGATTCATAAAAGCCTGACACATCCGCTTGAGATCCTTTAAATGCCTTACTGAATTAGGAGACAATGGAGAAGTTGTGCGAGATACTTATCTAACTTTCCCAGGGCATGACAAAGAAAGGGGGGGATGCAGAAAGAAGAAGATGGATCAGCAAACTCAGTGAGCATGACAGCAGGGGAAAGCTTCTGGAATGGATTAAAGATTGGAGCTTAGTGAGTGATAGGACACATGGGATACCAGTAGAAGATAATGGCAGAGAGTATGGCTAAAGGCAGCCGGCTGAGAGACACACTTAATTTTACTTTGGCTAGAAATGAGCCAAGGAGAAAAGTTCATGCAATGGGGTTTCCAGCTGCCTGTTAAGTACAGCCAATATTCTCTGTTTTATCATTCATTCCTCCCACACTTTCCAATGCATTTACCTGTCACTTTCCTAACCGCAAAACAACCATTGTTGCTTTTCAAGCGGATTTGTTATATCAGGGCACCAAAGTACTTTCACTCACTTTAGTTGCACAAACCTAAATTTCTGGTATGTGTTGGAATTCCTTCTGCAAAATGCTGTCAGTGTGCAACATAGTACGCTAATGCAGTACCTATAGGTGGAAGAACATTCAGTGAACTACCAAACATGCTACATATAGTACTTGCAATCTATGGATATCATACAATGCTTTCATTTTGCTGCTTGTCTTCTGCATGCTGCTGCTGGCCAGCTGCTTGCTGTCATCTCTTCCTGCTGCCATTCTGTCAATAAATTGTTTCCACAACATGGCTGGCTTATTTGTATCAATACATCTTGAATGGCTCTCTTGGGAGAACGAAATTAATCCCCTGTAAAACTGTTCGTTATTTTATCTATAAACTGCATAAGATGGGTTGTAAATGGAGAAGCTGAAAAAAATGTAATATCACTAGACAGAGCATAAATTTTGTGGAGGACTATATTAAATAAAAATAACACAGAGTGACAAAAGATTCAAGGGAAGAGGTCGTACCTGGTTGGTCATTGCTATCCTCAGTATGATTCTCCATGTACACAGAAATGAGATGAAATGAAAAGATGTTGACCTGGAGAGCAGCATATAGAGTCAGAAGGAAGAAGTCCTAACCTCTTTCTTCACTTGTGTATTCCTCTCAGAGTTCCTTCTTTCTTCCAATATTTTGAGAGTGAATTCAGATGCACATGTTGTGCTTGGCCACAGAACAGTTTCCCTTTGATCACAAAAAAGTGTGCCAGGTGAACTGTTAGTTGAATTGTTCAACATCAGCATAGACAGAAAATCCACTCTACTGCTGCAAGAGGCATTGATTTATGTGCCCACAAACAATGGCACACCAGACCAGACGGAGATGACTACCATTCTGTCTAGGTCAAAGAGGATTTAATAAACAAAGGTTTAGTCAAGATGGCAGGAAGCAAAAAGATCATTGTATATATGTGACAAGAGCAGTGTACACCTGGCTTTGCCCCAAAATGCAGCTCTATATTATTATTACCAGCTCAATAGAGAAAAAACTTGGGGTGGGAAGTGCAACTTAATTGAAAATTGCTCCTGAGTCACTGGTCCCTCTAGACCCAGGGTTGTTCTGGACCCTGAGGAGATTATGAATCAAACCATAATGCATCCAGAAATAGTGCAATTATCCTCATCCCTTGCCACTGAAGGCT
This sequence comes from Podarcis filfolensis, assembly GCF_964270895.1. Classification (NCBI taxonomy): domain Eukaryota; kingdom Metazoa; phylum Chordata; class Lepidosauria; order Squamata; family Lacertidae; genus Podarcis; species Podarcis filfolensis. Next base: position 108,694,856 of record NC_139604.1, read on the forward strand.
GGGTAGCTTGACATCAGCACTGTGTGTGTGTGGTGGAGAACCTTGGTCCCCAGCAAAAATGGTGCTGTGCCAAAGTCAAGCACTTTACTAAAGGCTTGTGAACAAAACATAACACAGTTCCGTAGCTGGTAAAGATCCATGATGAGCATATGCAGGTGGTTGTAGAGAGATTGCCATTCTGGTCCCTCTGTGAGCTCCAGGTGATCCTGAATTTGTTGGTAAGCAGAAGTGGCAAACTGTAGTCTTCTTTGTAAGCTAATTCTGTTTATTTAGCTGTTGGAGGGACTCAGAGGAGTTAGGGAGAACAGGTGAACAGGAACAAATGGTGGCTGTGGATAATCTGCAATCTTCCTTGGCTTCTTGATGTGAGCCTTACAAAGCCAATGCAGAATTGTGCGGGACATATTTTTTTTAAAAATTAATAAATTTTTATTAGTTTTATATAAAAGTTGTACACCATAAACATAACATTTTCAAACCTTAAAAAGTGGTTCTTTCAAACCTTGAGACCTCCTTCCCTCCCTCCATGGGTTCCAATTCTAAAAAAAAATAAAAATCCCCTGCATCTTTTACTGTAATTTATCTATTATATAATCATAGTATTCAAAATCCATGTTACTTTACAAGTGTCATTGTATTCCTGTCAATGATTTCAACTGTTTACAGTGGTCTCTCAAATATGTTAGAAAATTATTCCAGTCTTTTAAGCATACTTGGTCTTCTTGATTTCTGATCTTTCCCATCAGTCTAGCCATTTCTGCATATTCCATCTGCTTGGTCTGCCACTCTTCTCCGGTTGGTACTTCTTCTTTCCATCTCTGGGCAAGAAGCATCCTTGCTGCTATCTTTGCATACATAAACAGACATTTATTTTCTTTTGGTAGTTCCTGGACATAACTTAACCTTGGTTCCATTAGCCTTCTTCATTGGGCACACATTTTGCTCCAGAGGCACCAAACAAAACGTATCGGCAGTATAGGGTTCTCTTTAGACATTTCTTCCTATCCAAGCATACAATTAGACATCAGCTGCAGTAGCATAAGTGACCCAGGGTGCATTCAGACATGAGGATTATTTTCTTAGATTTCCTGGGTATAACGCTAGCACTTCTGTACTGGTTTCCTATGCTCTTTTTACATAGCATTACATGTTGCGCTATATGACTTTTTGAATGATATTACATGTTGCGTTATATGACTTTTTGAGTGATATACCACCATGTGACACTTACTGAATTTTTTGCTCTATAAGACTCACTTTTTCCCTCCTAAAAAGTAAGGGGAAATGTGTGTGCGTCTTATGGAGCGAATGCAGTCTGCGCAGCTATCCCAGAAGCCAGAACAGCAAGAGGGATTGCTGCTTTCACTGCGCAGCGATCCCTCTTGCTGTTCTGGCTTCTGAGATTCAGAATATTTTTTTTCTTGTTTTCCTCCTCCAAAAACTAGGTGCATCTTGCGGTCTGGTGTGTCTTATAGAGTGAAAAATACGGTAATTTCATTCACACCAGTAGGTGTGATGAGACACAACAGTGGAGATCATTGGGCATGTCCCCATCCTTTATTCAGAAGTGTGCTTCCATTCCCCCATGATTCCCCCATGGAAATTATGAAGAAGAACTGTAATGCCTGAATAGCACTCCAACTTAAATCCATTGAATTTAGTGGGTCTACTCCGAGTTGGATAACACCCAATGGACTTAAGAGCCCCTGCAGACAGGTGTTTTATTGTGGGTGTATTCAGCAATTCAGCCCAATAATAGTGGTGGTGCATTTCTTCTGCTTTGGTTTGTTCTGCAATGTTTCTCCAATTCTACCATGTTACTGCTGTCCAGAGGGGCTATAGCACAATAAAAGCAGGAGAAAGATAAACCACAACATTTGTGATATAAGAGGGTATAAGTCACAGGGCATTCACTGATGGGAAGTGAAGCAGTGTGGCCACCCTGAAGCTTCAGCAGGCACAAATGGTATTGAAAGCAAGGTTGCATGTGACTGCCCCAGTAGCATCAAGAGCACAAATCACCATGAAAGTGTAATAAAAATTATGTATAGAGGAGCCCTGAATGCATGTAAGTGGTATCCAGGATTACACACAGTGGATTCAACCAAGTTTTGCCCAGAGGTAGGCCCACTGGAATTAATGAGGTCCATTCCTTTCAGTGGACCTACTCTGAGTAAACCTTAATTGAATACTACCCAATTTTAAATAAAATACATTAGATTTCCATGGACCACAATATCTGGAATTCTGAGTCAGTCTGAGCATTTGGCGACCATTACTGGAGGAGTGCCAATGCACTCTCAGCCCAGTTTCTGCAGTCTACTTCCCTTTTGTGGTCCTTCTCACATTTTGGCATATCTCTTGGGAGTGTTGCTTGAGCAAAAATTTTAAAAAATAAAGTCCTCCTGCTTGTTTCCCCTCCCGAAATGACCCCTCCTGTTGTTGATTCAGTGAGTGGCATTGATAGATGGGCCTCCTTGGCCTCCTAGCTGGAGGAGTTGCGATGATGGAATACCAGGAGGGAAAGGGATTGTGAGGGAGCTAATGCTTTAGAGGTCAGGAAGAAAAAGAACAAAGAGGGAAACCGCAGAGACTTTCTCTTCTGACAAACATGTCAGTCGCACTACACAAGCTATGATTTTCCCAGCGTCCCTCCATCTGTCTCCCTGGTCAGAGAGCTGAAAATAATTTTCAGGCCAAAAATAATAATATTATTTTTTATTTATTTTTTTATTATTTTTAATGTCCATTTAGTCTCCTTTTAAAACTCAGAGAGAGAGAGAGTGAGGGGCTGGGTGGGGTGGTAAGAAACGAAAAAGAACCCTCCTGAATCAGACCCAACTATTTCAGCATCCTGATCTCACAATGGCCAATCAGATGCAACTGGCATTCCAGAGCACACTGCCTCTGACAGGTACAGACACAACTTGGCAAGGTCCTGGCCCTAACACCCAAGAGCGTTGGTGGGGATGGAGATGCTATTTCAGCAAAGTTATTTAGGGCTTTAAACACAAATATGAGCATCTTGACTTGAGCTTGGTGTAACTTCAATGCAAGAATGTGAATCGTACAGGCATCTGGTTGGCCACTGTGAGAACAGGATGATGTCCTAGATGGGTCATTGGTCTTATCCAGCAGGTTCTTCTTATGTTCTTATGGGGACAAACAAATATAAGTCATTTGTACAGCTGCTAGCCCACAAAGAGCCTTGCACTATCAGCCATTTCCAAGGTCTCTCTCTCTCTCTCTCTCTCTCTCTCTCTCTCTCTCTCTCTCTCATTCAAACTGCTTTCTTTTTTTGGCTAGGACACACATCTCTGCAGAACATCATTCTCAGACATCACCCCCTGCAGGTAGATTGCCCATTCAGGAATAACATCTCTGAACCATTAGCTCCATTGAAGGAAGTTCAACTGATCATCTTCAACTATTTGTAGCAAGCAATCAGCTCCGCAGAGTATGGTCTCCCGGAATATAGAACACCCAATCACCCTAGACTCTTTGGACTCAAATAAGATTTTTCCTTTAAAGTCATTTTGTGCAAAGATGTGGACCACCTAAGAGGTTCTGAGCAGAAAGTTCTCAGTGGAATCATTTCAACTAAAATGGGGTGGAGAGAAGTTTCAACAACCCAGTGCCCTAGCTCACTATTTTGGCTGCCACTGCTGTGTGTTTTATAGTTCCAGGTGTCCCAGTAGCTCCCAGGTACCTGTTTCCCCAGCAGTCTGTAGAGCATCTTCCTCACTCTGGTTGGCTTCCTGGCGATACTAGCAGAAAAGACTGTGGTGGATGTATATTTCCAAATCATCAACACATGTTTTCCTCCAAAGTGTCCCCGGCTCACTCTGTCTCTTATTGTACTTTCCAGCCACTTCACCTAGAAGATATTTCAGAAGTATATTTACTAGGTAATTACTCTGGAAATGCAGGCGCAGCATTATAAAATGCGAAGCTGTCCATATTTTTACTCTTTATCTTTATGGACAACAGCGAAATATCTTGGAGCCAATCAAAGGCCCTTAAGCCTGAGCTTGGCTATGTAACCAAGCCTGCCGAAGATGCTAGCTATCCATGCGAGAAATAAGCAGGCGGAATTGTTAGAGATAATTAGTTTGTACTCCGCAGCCTCGTCACAATTCTTGGCACTGTTATACATTTAATAAGAACAACACGGGCTGTTACACTAGGAACACCGCGCCAGGGTGTGCATATTGGTGCATGCCTCAAGCATTATGCTTTTCCATTTGCATGTGAAGCGCTGCGCGACTAGCAATGTTGCATTCAGGCATAGCCCGGGGGGCAGGGGGAGGAGTGAAAGAAGGACCTTGAAGGTAAAGAATGGTGGGTTTGTCAGTATGCATGCTTCCTATGCTCTTAGGAAACCGAATGCCTTATGCCAGCAGTTCCCAAACTTTTGGGGGCCACAACCTGCTTAGTTCCATAAGCTCAGTCCCGGTGCTCCCTACCATATCCCATAAAACACATGATTCAAAATAGCAGTTTGCACAGGCTAGGATAGCTCAGTCGGTAGAGCATGAGACTCAACCTCAGGGTTGTGAGTTTGAGCCCCATGTTGGGCAAAAGATTCCTGCAATGGTCTAGACCCTTGTGGTCCCTTCCATTTCTACAGTTCTATGATTCTATTTATTTATTTTTGTATATAATTTTTATTAAGTTTTCTGTTTTGCAATTTAAAACACTCATTTTACATCCTTAAGATATCAATGACTTCCATTCTTCTCTTTCCAGGCTTTATGTTACATATCATAAATCCCTGCATAGTTTATAAAAACTATACCATCCAGTATTTCATTATTCCTTCCATCAAAACTTGTTTACACTGTTGAATTTATCTTAATGCTAGGATTCTATGACATGCTAAAGAACATAATGACACAGTAGCATCCAAAACAGTAACAATTAATTGCACATTTATTCAAAATCCATTTAAAACTTTCATTCAACCAAGCTGACAAACCTGATCTAGTGATGCCAGCTTTTCAAAGTCCTATAGTCATTGACACATCCAGCATCCCCCAGACACCCCTCAGGGGGTGGTACTGCCTTATACTGAACCAGATTATGGGGCCATCTAGCTCAGTATTGTCTATAGCATGGGTAGGCAAACTAAGGCCCGGGGGTCGGATCTGGCCCAATCACCTTCTAAATCCGTCCTGCGGATGGTCTGGGAATCAGCGTGTTTTTACATGAGTAGAATGTGTCCTTTTATTGAAAATGCATCTCTGGGTTATTTGTGGGGCCTGCCTGGTGTTTTTACATGGGTAGAATGTGTGCTTTTATTTAAAATGCATCTCTGGGTTATTTGTGGGGCATAGGAATTTGTTCATTTTTCCCCTTCAAAATATAGTCTGGCCCCCCACAAGGTCTGAGGGACAGTGGACCAGCCCCCTGCTGAAAAAGTTTGCTGACCCCTGGTCTATAGTATAGTAGACTCTATTCTGACTCGTGGGAAGCTCTCCAGGGTCTCAGACGGAAGTGTTTCCCAGGCCTCCCTGGAGATGCCAGGGACGAAAACTGGGACCTTCTGCATGCCAGGCACTTGCTCTACCACACAGCCCTGGCCCCTCCCTTTAAAGCAGTGCAGAGTTTTCTTTTTTCAGGTTTAAGGATGTTTAATAGAAAGTTTTATCTCAGAATAAATTTGGTTATATTTATTTAGAGAACAGCTAAAACAAGGCAGCTTCATGGCACCTTAAAGTCTGACTGTGGCACAAGATGGGCTTTTGTGGATTACAGCCTACTTCACTGGATGCATGAAGCGTTACTTTCAGTTGTCAGATGCAGATATTAAGGTGTGTGGCGGGGGAAGACTGTTTGTCAGTAGTATTGCTGAAAGGCTTTGAAATGCAGGAGTTATATAACCTGTGCCATTTCTATGCAAAATTCAAATGATTACAAAAGATGCTCGTGGAGCATTCATAGAATAGCAGCAGCTCAAGCATCTTCAGCCATATTTACTCTCTTACTAGAAAGTTGCAGGGGGTTGGAAGGGTGCTGGTATTTTGCATTCATTTGCAAGTATATACACTAGAGTCGAAACTAGTGATGCCACAGAAGCTGCACACTGCAGTGTAGCAATTAGAGTGCTGAATGCTGGGAAACCAGGATTCAAATCTTCACTCAGCCATGAAGCTCCCTGGGTGATACTGGGCCAAACATTGACTCTCAGAGAGCATACCTCACAAGGTTGTTGTGAGAAGGGAAATGGGGAGGAAGGGAAGCATGTATTCCACAATATAAATGTCTCAGAAAGCGTGTTCTCCTTCATGGAGAGCATGTGTTGTGGTGGGGACTGACAGGACACTCAAATGTTGTGGGGCGGCCTAATTGATCATTGGCCACTGTTGTGATTGGGCTTCCCTTGTTGTTGGGAAGAAGTTAATGTTGCCCTTTGATGATTGACAGCCAGAAATGTTAAAACTCCCTGCACTAGGCGTAGAGCTTCCTCTTTTCGCTCCATGCATCGGATTGCCCGTCCCCCCTCCCTATATTTAGGGTTGTTCGCTTTGACCTTGCTATGCCTGTCATGGGGTCGTCTGGTCTTGGGGCAGGGGCCCAGTAGGAATTTTGTCCATCTGGCTGATTGGATGGGGCCATTTGGTTTTTGCCTACTGAGTAGCAAATTGTCACAACTTGTAAGGTTGCGGTTAGGCATTGGTTTATGGTTTGGTTGGTTGAGGGGCATGGATTGGCTGTGCCTGCCCCTCTAATGCTGCTGCTGCAAGGGATTCCGTTAAAGGAATTCAGGGGCTCACCATTGCTTTTGTCCGAACCCTGTCAAGGGGCTAGGGCCATGCAAGAGCCCCTGGTTGCATTTGGGGAGGGCTGAGGGCAGGTTCCCTGCTCCGTCACTACCCCCAAATGTATTCCCCTTTTCTGACTTTCACAGGCTTGCGAAATGTCAGTCTGTCCTCCACTGGGGGGCAGATAGTCGCAACCACTCACATTATTGTATTTTAATAAAGTTGTGGCCAAAAATTATGCCAAAAACCTTAAACAAAATTTCTGTGTGATGTGTGTTATTTGGGGTGGCCTGGGGACCTCGACACACAAATGGAGTCTTAGGTGGTTCATAGTACTCCTCTCAGCCAGTGGTGTATCGGGGGGTGGGGAACAAAGGGATGGTTGCTTTGGGTGCAAAATTGTTGGGGCACAAAATTCCAACACCTAGTGTTGCCTCAATACAGCTGTGCACTTCCATCCCTGGGCTCGGTTGAAAATGGCTTCTTCATGCGAACCAGGAAGTGACCTCTCCAGACAACGGAACAACTCTTCTTTTCTTATCTCTGTGGCTGCGATCTCCTGGGTGATGCGGACGCCATTAGGCAGTTGAATGCACAGGTGTACTCTGTTCATTTGCCTCCCACTTATCCTTTCCATGTGGCCTGAGCCCTGGCAGCCCACGCCACACCACTGATCTCAACTATGTGGCATCACAACCCTGAAAATTCTTCTCCAACTAGGCCGCCTTCATTCATGACAGCCAGACAAGACAGGAAGGGGGGGGTGAATTTTGAGGGATCAGGGTTGCAGGGTAGAAATAATCTCTGATGGGAATGAACCGACTTGGATTTTAATCTGAGTCAGAAAAGATTTGAAGGCTCCTAACAGTTGCCTCTTTGAGGTGAACATTGCAAGCCTTCACAAGCCATACCGAAGTCCCAGAAACACACATTTTCACCAGCTTCTCTAGAGCAGAGTTCTGCCTCCCCATTGATTAGGATCATCATTCGTAGGGAAGATCCCTGGCTTCTTTTTCTCATATAATCCTTGAACTCAGCAGTCACAAGGCAAAGGGTGCTGAATTCAGGTTGCGAAACCCCTGTGAAGAAAGTGCTTTGGTGCTGCTATTCCTGCTGCTGCTTTTCCTCCCTGGCTACCATTATATAAACGCTTGGAAATGAAGTTGCCAGTCTCCTTATTGACCCGTTTACCCAAGATGAGACACTAGAAGAAAAAGGCTTGCAAAGGTTAATTGGTGTTATTGTTAAAATGTGCTTCTCTCCTCTATTCATTGGTGTCTCAGGCAACACTCAGATAGGCAGCGAAAGCAAAAGCAGGTGTGTGGGGGGGTGGTGGGTTTGCTAAAGTGTTCAGCCCTGAGGTCAGCAGCTCTTTCTCATTTACCAGCAGATAAAGCGGGTCTGTTTAAAGTGGCAAAAAGGAGGAAGAGAGAGGCATCTGATCGGGGATGAAATGAAAGAGCAGCCATGCCTCCAAAAAAGCATATGCATCTGCAAATATTAACATTTGCTTAGCTGTTTGCTGTGTTTTTGAATGTGGAATTTTCCTTGAATTTTCAAGCTGATTTTTATGTACAATGTTTATTTTGATGCTATTTAGTTGTTGCGTTTCTTAGCATGTGGAAACCATCAGGTATTTGGGGTATTTGTCTTTTATTTAAGATGCTTTAAACTGTGCTAATAACCACTTAGATATTTGTTAAATATAACCCACCAGGCTTGCATTTTAAAGTGCTTCATCAGGTTGGCTGCACCCTTCCTATTTACCCCTCCCAAATTAGTCTCAATGCTAGTCAATAGGTCCCCCCCCCTTTAACTTGGTCTGTACGTCAGTACAGGCTAATGAAACAATCCCTGTGTTTTCCTGAACAGCAATGCGCACAGTCTACTCATTGTACTAACCAATCATCTGAAATGAATCCATAAATTGTCAAGGATCAGGGTTTATAGAAAAGAGGAAGAAGAATTCTTGCTATATATATCTTCAGCTTGATACTTTGTAGGTTAAGTTTAGTACATGTATATATTGCTTCCTGATAAAAAGTCACAAAGCAATTTAAGACCATCTTATTAAGAAATATGATAATAATGTCAACAACAATATGTTACAAATGGAAAACAATATGTCTGGAGCTGAAATGATGACCAGTTTGGGGCCAGGTGGAGAGCATTCCATGTGCAGTTTTAGGGTCCAGCCTGTTTAATCAATGGTACTTGGACTCTAACTATGATCAAGCTGTTTACAGTTCTGAGAGTTCTGCATTTAGAGAAGAATGTTTTGGTCTGTTTATACATAAATATTTCTCATTGTCTGAAGCATCATGTGTGTATAACTGTGCCATGCTGGCTTTATCAACACAGATATGAGCTTCATGGGACTCCATTTGTGAAATGTATACTAATCGAATAATGAGAAACCAAAAACTTAAAGAATGAGAGGAGAACTCATGTGTTATACAATCCAGAAGTGATGTGCTGTTGGCCACATCTGCATGGCTTCTCCCAGCGTAATTCACTCATTAAGCATGGATGTCTGCCAGGGGAAAGCCTATGTGTGTGGACCTCTGTTGCGTAGGCTTCTCTGGGACCCAGGACTCAAAACACAGATGTGTTGAGGTCCCAAGGAAATCCAGTTCAAGGATATCTGCATGTGCTGACTTTCTCCCTGCAGACGTCCATTCCTAATGTGTGGATGGCAGGGCAAAGGAAACTATGCAACCTTGGGACATAGGTTGACATAGCCATTGACATAGCCCTGGTACTCTTTGATTGTGTGACCACTCCGTCACAAGTTAACATGTGGACTCTGAAGTTAATTCCATTACAGGTAGTTTCATTTGCTTCCCATGTGCTACAATGTTCCCAAAATAACTTTATGGCTAGTGCCTTTCCATAATACAACGTATATTAGCTGATATCATCTATTTTGTTCCCCTTTTCTTCATCTAAGGTGAGGTAAAACCCTCTATAGCTAACCAATATCTGAGCAGGCTCAAGAAAAGGTTCACATTTGAGGGATTGTGGTCCATAATTCAAGAAGCAGTGGTTTTCATTGCGTACTGTGACCCAGTGCTTTGGGGGGTGCATACCCCTAAACATTTTGTGAATCTAAGTTTGGCCTCATTGAGAGGCAGTGTTTCAATATGAGTAGGAAAATGAGAGTACCCCTAAACATGTTTTAGAAAAAGCACTGCTGTGACTACACTGATTATTTCACATCTAACTACTTTTGGGAGAGCAAAGGTCCCATAATATGCTCCATTGTTTTAGGACAGCAATTTTAAAATTATGTTTCAGGGAACCCAGCTGTTCCTTGAAGCTCATCAAGAGGTCCTTCAGTGAAATTAGTTCTGGCATATCAGCTTTGCCTTCTGTAGTTGCAGGAGAGCATGCAAGCAGCATGATGGGGAGATCCAATAACATGCACCCCAGAACATTCCCAAGAACTCTCTCCATGGCAATCAAATTAATGAGGAAAGAGTTCCTGGAGTGTAAGAAGTTGAAGTGTTTGTTTACTCCTGTCAAAACATCTGGGACATAATTAATTTCCATCTTTAAAACAAGATCAGCTATTTGTTTGTTTCTTAACAATGTTGTTTAGACTTTTACCTTATCTGAAGGGTCTCACTCAAGCAAAATTGCTATCAGAACTGGGAGGGATATTGTCAATATAGTTAGCAATAAGTAATAAAGCAATTAGCAATGAGTAATGAGTAATTAGGGATCAAGCTGCAAGACACAGGGAGCTGTGGATGCTGTGATGATTTGACTTCCCAGACCATTATAGTGCTGATTTCAAGAGGTAATTGCCTAGCATTTTGATAGTAATACAGATCAGCCAGCATGCAGGTGCAAAGAGGCCTTTGGATTAGGTGTCCTCCAATGTGGAGATCATGAAAATTTTGGGAAACCACGAGAGCAAGTTCCTGCTCTCGTGGGAGCCATCAGTAAGAATAAGAAAGGACCCTATGGGGGGAAGAAACTTGGGGGAATGAGACCCATTGTCTGAACCACTTCCCCACCCATGTTAGTCATAGACTCAGTCAGTCGAGGGCTCACCCTACAGGGAAAGACTGCAGGTCAATGGCAGAGCACCCACTTTCCATGCAAAAGTCCCAAGTTAAAATAAATTCTAGACTCTAATTCTAAGTGCATGTCTGCTTCTAGCTGGAAGACCCCACAATCCTCAAATGTGTCCACACCAGCAAGGCACCATGGCTTATCTAGCCAAGATTGTTATACCAGTGCCTATGGAACCGGAGCCCAACACCTTCATACTTTACAACTGCACATTTTCTAAAGAGAGGCCTGGGGAATCAGGATAGCGATGTTCATATGTTACATTAAACCAGTGTACAATGTGTGAACAAAAATAGTTGGACTGTACATGTAAAGTTCAAGGAGTACACAGTTTGAGTGTCTGTGTATACAGTAGCTGAGCTATTCAAATCTAGTGTACACTCACATGCACTTGCATAGAGACATCTTGAACATGTGTTTGGTGTAATGTGGGAACTAGCCTCAGTTCTTAAGTCATTGAGGTATGCAGGAACTGTTGAGAAATCTGCTTGAGGAGGAAGTTCACTGGCTATCTAAAAAGAGAATATGCAATGGCAGGGCTAGGTTAAGATGTTTCCCTACCTGAGGTGAAGGACAAACTGGTGCCCCTCTGCTCCAGGTAGACTCCAGCTGGAATGACATCTGAATTTTACTTCAGTATTAACAGTGGGGCATTCTGCACCATACCTGAGGACATCAGGGTAGCTTAGAGGGTACAGAACAAGCTACTGGGGAATGGTGAAGGGTTACTGCTCCCAAAACACCTGCGATACTTTGCCTAAAAGTAGGCCCAGCCTTGTGTAACAACAGCTGCACTTGCTAGGGAGAAATTTAAAAGGCTCATCTTTTTTGGTTATCTGCCAAAAAGTTTCCCTTCAGGACTTGGTGTCAGACAATTATGCACATTATGGACATTTTGTGCCTCATTCTGAACATTGTCCTTGAGGGGAACATATTACTGAGCCTGAGGGATCACTGTGCTCTGCTGCAGCACACCAATGCCTATAGCATTATGGAGGAGCATCGAAATATATCACCTATGAAATGAAGACATTAACCCAGACCTGGTCTGTTTATTCCAAGCCCAAGAAAAATCCCTCCAGAATCTTTCTCACAAAGCAGTTCTGCTACACATATTACTTTGAAATATAAAGCAAGAAGAAAGAAGGAGTCATAGGTACATCTTCACTAGTTACCACAAAGAAATTTCCCCTTTCTTGCACATAAAGCTTTAATTCTGAGATCAAGATTTCCTTGTGTAGGGTATTTGGCTGTGAATATGCTTGGGTCAGCTTGGGAATCTTCTTGCAAGTCTGAAAGGCAGGGCATTTAAAAAAGAAACAACCACACAAACCATGTGTAACATTAGTTCGTTCACCCCTTCTCCATTGCAAATAACTGTTTAGGAGCCTTCCCTTTCAGGTGGCCTTACAAGATACCAGAGTTGTGGCAGGATTGACTGTTTGCCACCACCTGAAGGAGAAGCAGCTAAGCATTCCTTTTCCTACTCCTCTTCTGTTGCACAGCCCTCTCTTCTCCTGTGAGTATTCAGTGGCTAGAAGCCTATATTCTATCTCCACTGCCTGAGGCAGTATGTTTCTGAATCCCTGTTGCTGGAAAACACCAGTAGCAGGTGGTACAAACCAGGGCCGGCCCACCTATGAGGCAAGGTGAGGTGATTGCCTTGGGTGGAAGGATCCACAGGAGCAGAAGATCTAGCCTCAAAGGAATGCATCTCCTGTTGCTGCCACCACTGCTTAACAAGAGGAAAATTGGATCGTTAGCACAGCCTAACTGGGGTTAGCAGATGACTATGGTGCAGCTCTAACAATAGAAAATGCTAAGCATCAGGGTGAGCCCTGTGACCAAGATGGTGAAGGCAGGAAACTGGGGCATGGTAGGCACCGGCAGAGGAACGGGAGTGGACCGCCCCTGGCACCACTATTCCAGTAGGGTGCCATTGCGGCGGCCCCCCCCGACACACACCACGCACCCCCGCGTGTGCGCCAGGAGCCACGGCCCCACAGGCGGCGCATCACACCCCCAGAACATGCGCCATGCCCTCGCGGGTGGCGTACCACGCCCCTGGGATGCATGCCACGCCCATGCAGGCAGCGTGCCATGCCCCTGGGATGCGTACCATGCCCCCACCTTCTCTCCGCCCCCAGCAGCGGAGCATGCAGCTTTGCCACTGACAGTAGGTGCTTAGAATACGAGAAATGGAAGCTCACAGCTAGAGACACATCAACACAGAATAATGAAGATGGCAATGATTGAATTGGGGCAGGAGGAAGAGAAGGTATGGGAATCCTTAATGACAGCTACAAGCCCTGCCCCCTGATTCCTCCTCCATAGCCTTCTAAGAGCAGTGGTAAGAAACCTTGGGACTCCTCTCTCCCCTGCTTTGGAGGGCCATAGCTCAGTGGAAGTGTGTCTGTCTTGCATGCAGAAGGTGCCAGATTCAATTCCTGGTGACTCCAGGAGACACTTTTGCCTGAAAACTGCCTGGAGAGCACATGTTGAGCCAGCAAGCTAGCACATAACGCTGTATAAGGCTGCTTCCTATGTTCTTCAGACCACCCTGCAATTGGAACACTCAGAGCAAAGGATGCAAAAAACAAATAAAAAACAAGGACTGAGAATATTATCTGGTGCAGTAAGGTGGGGGTGGGGTGGGGTGGCTCCTCTACCATAATTGAAGCCTCAAGGGCCACACAATATTTTCTGGGCACAAACTCTACTTCTGGAAATGAGCCACAGGCTTAAAAAAATGTTTGCAGGCACCAACACTTAAGGCTGTTGCTGTTGCCAGACCCACTGGCAGATGTGATTGCTCTATTGGGGGGGGGGGGAATAACAGACACTTGGCTGAGCGGCTGCTACCTCACTGCAATTTTGCCTTGTGGAAATTTACCGCCCAGTCTTGCAGACGCTGATATAGCCGTGCTTCATGCTCTAGAAGAGAAAAGTTAACACTCTTTCCCAGCAATTGCTTAAGAAACGTTTTCTTCCCCTGCAGCTTTGTAGCCTGCAATAAGCAGACTGTGTCTGTAGTCAAGTCTACTGAAGATTAAAAGGCCAAAGAGGTGCAAGGAATTTCTGAGCTAAAATGCTCAAGCAGCAGTACTCTGCTCTTGATTTCAAAGGTAGCAAAGGGTTGGTGATGATGCTGAGCTCAAAGCTTTGATTTGGTCCTTATCTAATCAGGATAGAGGAGCCAGTGGCTCCGTGCAGCGCATCTGCCGGTGAGGTCAGATTGGCCAGTGACCGTGAAATGTTTTGCCATTTGGTTTGGTTAGTTGTTTATTGGCCTACCTTTGCAAAAAGGAGTTGGGTTTGCTAATGTACATCTTAGAACTATATTACGGACTGTGGTGCAGCTCTGGCAACATAAAACATATGGTTCACCCTGTGGTCAAAGAATATGTTGAATATTAGAACTATCTAATATGTGAACAGCATAGTAAATCAGATAGTAGATCAGAGCCAAGTTCAAATCTTACTTCAATCATAAACTCATCAGTTGGCCTTAGGTCTGCCAACATCCTCTCAGCCTCATATCTGCAACATGAGAAAACCATGCTATAACTCAGGTTTAGCACCAGTGCGTAGAATATTGAGGCAAGTCCCAGTCAGGGGACCACCACTGCTTTGGCTCAGTTGGGCAGAGATTGAAGAGATGAGCCGTCCAGCGAATGATGTCTAGCAGGATGACTCCCTTTGCCACAACTGCTCCTGAGGTTTTGGTGGTGAGCTCATGTACACCAGCAAGTATACACGCTGCTGGTGTGTGTGTTTGTGTGTGAGAGGCTGGCTTCATTATACCAGTGGCACTGGTGAGGGAAAGGGGCATCATACAGTCCCAGAGTTTCACTTGGTGCTGCCACTATAGCCTGTGCATCACCTCACAAGTGGCAAACGCCAGGCCCTTTCAGGGGGCCTCATGAGGTCAGACAGAGCACCTTACCCAGTTCATCACCTCCAGAAAAACCTGGAAAAAATACCTGTCAGCATTACTGGATTATAAGGATTACTGTGACAATAATCCTGTACTCACACTTTTTGATGAATACATGTGGGATCAGGACTGCAGGACTCTACTCTTAATTCCTAACCTCCATGTCTGTTTAGACATTGAACTGAAGCTCTACACAGAGTTTTCTCTGGGCAATCAGGAACCTAGAGTTTCTAGTCTTGCAGAGGGATAGGCATACAAAATAACTGCACATGCATGAGCTTTATGGAGCTGTTCAGCTGAATGCATAGAGTCTGGGAGGGGTGACATTTCAAGTGACTCCACCTCACTGTTCCCACATCTTCACTGTAGCATTTGACTAGAAATAGTATGCATGAGGCATTTTGAATGATCAAAAGGTGCTATTAAAAATATAAATATTATTGTCAGTTAACTGTTAGCTGGGCAAACACCTCTTTGGACTGCACCTCGTTTCTGTTTATAGTGCACTGTGGTCCACATGGCACAGATTACCTGTGAGGAACTTGTGAGTGCAAACAGTGATGTAGACTGAAACACTCTAGGTGTGCATTCTTTTTGGCCATTTAATAGTACTTCGCATTTGTATTGTGATTTCAGGTATTCAAGGTGCTTCTCATCCCTTATCTAGACATAATCTTTACAGCACTATAGTAGGGTTGCCATTTTTTGAAGCGCAAAAAAGAGGACACATTTGCCGACTTCTGCTTTAAACTATGGATCGCTATGACGACTCTCGTTTTACATACCCATGAAAAAGAGGACGTGTCCTGGAAAAAGCAGCCATATGGCAACCATACACTATAAGATAATTCAGCATTGTTATTTCCATATTGTAAATGGGGAGACTGAGAGAGAGTGACCTGCCAGTGAGTTCATGGCAGAAACATAATTGGAACAGAGGCTTCCTGACTCATCCCTTGGCTTCTTCACCACTGTGTTTTATCAGCAGCCTATCATTTGACTTGGGAATGAGTCTGATTGACCTGACCGGGGCTTTTTCCCCAAGTAAACATGCATGTGATCATGCTGCAGAAGTGCCATTAATTAATGCATTTAATTACGCACATGACTAGTATGATTAATTACTGTAAAATAACTATTCACCATTACTATTAAAACGACGCCTTTAGGTTCCATGTGAATTCACTCAAATTGGCAGCTATTGAGACAGCTGAAGCTTCCATTTGTTGGAAGACGTTAGACAAGGAGGAATTCATGCCATGTATTATGAAAAGCAGAGGGCACTTGCTGTCTGTTGCCATTAATTGATAGTGAAGGAAATGGTCCTTTACTAAATGCCAGGAATTGACTTAATGGGATAAAGTTTGTGTTCAAGCCCTACGTGTGCCTAGTGATGAAATTACAAACGCACTGTACATTTGTTTTCAATGCAACTGTCAATTGAGCGAAAGGCACACTAGCGCAACTACATGTCTAATGGCTCGAATCTGATCTCCCACTCTTTTTTCTCCACAGCAAAGTGGCCTGGCAACTTCAAAAACAGAGAGGAGGAAATGCTTCCTTCCTAACTTGTTAGCTGCTGTACATGTCTCTGGCTGAATGGCAAAGTGTTTTTATTCGTCAGCTTACATGGGAACTCTAAACATTTTAACTAAACACCCCAAACAGCTGTTACCAAGGGCATTTCTGCAGTTCTTGGGAATGATCATTGCTGTGGGGCGGGGAGGAACGTTGCCTGTAAACAGACCATAAGCTGAGTGATGATAATTCTGTGGTGAGAGCTAAAAATGGTCTCCTATTGCCACTAAAGCACTGTGGTGTGCCTCAGTTCCTAAAGCTTCCCGATTAACTGGACACAGGGCATGTTTGAAGATGCGCAGAGACTCTGCTTCGGTGATGTAAACTCAATTAAGTGTGCAGGACCTTGGAAACAAGTTATTCTGTGCGTAGATGGGGAAGGCCTGACATTCTGCAATAAACTAAACAAAAATCCTTTAGGCAGCACTGCAAGAGACAATTCTGTTCTGTGCATCAGAAGCAATAGAATTAAAGGGGTGGAGGAATCTAATTGGTTGTGCTGTCCGTGTTGACTCCTTGTGAGTTCAGCTGCTATTTCTGCACTTCTACACATTGAGACACCTCATGTGATATAGAACCTGGATCTTCTCTGAAGAGGGATTTTTTTTTTTTTTTAAAGACGTGTTGACATAAAACTGAATTCTCAAGCTGGCTTTCCTTTCTTTTCCTGATTATGCTCTTGAGTGATAACCTCTGCCTACCTATGACTATGAATCTGCTCCTGGCCTTACTGATCCCCTAATCCTGCCTTTGAGATTGATCTCTTCCTGACTTTGAGCACATATATGCCTCTGGTCCTTTGCTACTCCTGGACTCTGCCTTCTACCATATCAGATATGCTCCTTGGCCTACTTGAATGGGCTGCCTCCCTCCAACACCCCCCACCCAGGGCCAGAACCTGATGGTAAGGATGCTCAATGATTTTTTTCAGTCTGCATTTTTAAGCAAGCTAAATTAATACTTGGATTAGAACACAGTTATCCTCGAGACTTCACATTTTTCTGAATTCTGCAACACAGCTCAAAAATGTAATAAAATGCATATTTTAGTTTTAAAATGTATACAAAAAAATCTGTGAAAACTACATTTTAAAATAATGTGTATTTTCATACAAGTTTTTTTAAATGATGATGATGATAATAATAATAATAATAATAATAATAATAATAATAATAATAATTGCAGATTGATATGGGAACAAAATAGAATGGACTTTTGAATGAGCACCTGCGGATCTCACATGGACCACAGATAGAAAGATTTATCCATCCGTACCTGATGGTCTAGAGGAGCCTGTCTCACATGCTAAAATGTCAAATCCTACCCAAAAATTCTGACGAGTCAGATCACCAATGCACATTGACTTTTGCCATCAGTGCATGATGACAATTAAGTAGAACGAAGTATGGCTTACACATCATCTGTCACCTGCCAAGCTGAACACAGCCTATCACACATGATTGGCAGTCTAGGAATAGGTTGATACGTTTGCCTGCCTAGGATTACAAAGATTCATGAACAGGAATGGTAAGAGTGGCAAGTCACTGTTAAGGACCACTGAAATGGAGGCAGAATACCTTTCCAAAGTCAATATCCTGCAAATGTGAAATGATGGGTGCTCCAAACGTAGCAATAGGGTGCTCCAAGCATAGCAGCAGACAGAACAGTTCTGTTTCAAGTGTTTACTACACTTTTAAGTGATTGCTGATCTATGGCTATTTGATGTACCTTTGGGGACAATGAATTTGCTGGTGAAGAATTATCACTGAAACAGCTCATTATCCTGGAAGAACTGTTCTGTCTGCTGCTATGCTTGGAGCACCCTATTGCTACATTTGGAGCACCCATCATTTCACATTTGCAGGATACTGACTTTGGAAAGGCATTCTGCCTCCATTTCAGTGGTCCTTAACAGTGACTTACCACTCGTACCATACCTGTTCATGAAACATTTATTTGATGTTTATTAGTTTGTGACTCCATGCACATATTGCATATCTTCTGATTATGAATTTTGAAACAGTATTATGATAAAAATATTGTCAGTACTGTATATTATTAGCCAGCGTGTTGCTCGTTGTTGCTTAGAGTGTTCTGTTTTGCAACACAGGGGATTTTCTTTGATGTAGGATTACAAAGATGGCATGATTGTCAAACACCTGATGATAGGTAGCATTTGGCTTGGCAGGTCTGTGGTGCTGGTTTGGATTTGGCTTGATGTGTCACTTTTCCTGCACAGATTGCCTGAAAGGATTCAGTGAGCAAGCTAGCATTCCTCCCAAGTTTTGCTATTTGACCACAGAATGTTGAATGCCTTCAGACAAGCTTGTTCATTTTGATTCTGACCACATGGTGAAATTGATCATGCATGCAGTCTGTTGTATAGAAGGAGCTTCTCTGTCTTTTGGCTGCCCCAGTTTCAATGCAAGCAGGAGATCTGGGCAGACCAAGTGATATGCACGAAGCCGAGTTGCTCCCATTGAGATAAAACAGAAAACCTTGACATTTACTCCAGAGCCAGTGTCAAAAGAGTGAAGAGTCAAAATCCATTCCAAGGCTTGCAGTCTTTGACAAAAACATCCCCTGTAGTTAAGCAAAAGTGACAAATGGCTGGTATTGTATTCAACCATCTCTGACATCTCCAGCTTGAAGGAATGAATGAGCATTTGTAGAAGCTGCCTGATAGGAAATCTCATCGCTATATATGAAATAGATCCAAAATCCTTAATTACTTGGGCAACCCAATCTCTTGCATACAGTCAGTAGCAGCAAAAGAAAATAAAGAGGGGCAAACTCGAGGTTAATAGTCAAAGATTTGTTTGCATGTGTTGGAGATATGTTTTTCTCCCTCTCCCATAGTATTAGAACTTGACACCACCCAATGAAGTTGACTGGCAGTAGGTTCAGAACATACCAAAGGAAGCAGAACTTCACACCATATACATGGAATTTATTGTCGCAGGTACAGAGGTTGGATTATTTAAATAGTGAATTAGCAAAAGATACGTCTGTCAGCAACAAGTACTGGCCTTATTAGCTAAATAGAACTCCTAAGGCAGTATATCTTTGAATACCAGATATTAAGGACAAGAGTTACTGCCTTCATGTCCAGCTTGTAAGTGTCCTGGGGGCATCTGATGGACTGCAAGAAACAGGATGCTGAATGAGATCAGGGAACCTGTGGCTCTGCAGATGCTGTTGGATTCTATCAGCCTCAGCCAGTATGACCAGTGGTCATGGATGATGGGAATTGTAGCTCAGTAACTTATGGAGGGCAACCAGTATCCCTTCCCTAGACCAAATGGATGCTTAGTTTGATCCAGCAAAGTTTTTGTTCTTAAGTTTGTGTGTGTGTGTGTGTGTGTGTGTGTGTGTGTGTGTTCTGTTCTGCTGAAGAGCATCATTTTTTCCTCAACCCCACCCTTCCTTTGGACATCTCCTGGAACACAATGTCAAATCAGTTACTAACTGTAATGATAGCACTCACAATTTGTTGACACACCCTTAGTGCTAAGGACTTGGCAATTTGAGGACTTGCTCTGGAGTCACATGACCTGGGCAGCTCTGTGGGCTTTTAGTTTCAGATTTGACAGAGACACTTCGAGGGTCCTCTGAATAAAACTCTAGATATTAAACTATTCCTCATTTTTGCTGTCTGTTCTTAGACCCAGAAACTTGTCACTAAGTTTCTTAAAGGTACAGCTTTCTAAACCAGTGAGCCAACTGTGTTCTCGCCTCCTTGCACATCACATTTCACCCTGAGCGTTGTGAAATAACAAGTGCTACCTCAAAATATCATTGAATGCCTTTGAGAGCAGGGATGAAGCAAGGGGGTGCATATGTTTTAAGTTCATTTGGCCTAGATGACTTTCCTATATTGATTAAGCAGTACTTTCCAAGCAGGTATATTATCTTAGAAAATAATCAGTAAATTAACTCCAGGACATCAACCTCCTAGGAAGATTAATGATACATAATTTACTTCTATGAAAGAAGCAAGCATCCAATAAATTAGAAAATGCACACCACTATCAAAGCAAATTGTTAAATATCTCCAGCATTCACTTTATTGAGTGGTTGACAAATGGATTTTACATTCATTCAGTCACATCAAAACTGCCTCCTTGTTGCACATCCTGCTATGGCTCTGGGAACAAAGGTACTTGTTGCTTATTAAGCATGCCATGCACATTCTACTCAATCCCAAACTGAGATAGATAGACAGATAGATAGATGATAGATGATAGATAGATAGATAGATAGATAGATAGATAGATAGATAGATAGACAGATGCATGCAATGGCCGCACCATACATTTAAAGCAGTATTATGCCGCTGTCATAGATTTCTCCCAAAGAATCTGAGGAACTAGTTTGTTAAGGGAGCTGAGAATTGTTAGGATACCCTCATTCCCATTGCAGAGCTACAATTTCCTGAGTTTCCTGGGAAGAGGAATTGATTGTTAAACCATTTTGAGTATTATGACTTTGTGAGGGGAACACGGGTCTCTGATCAGCTCTAAGCACCCTTAACAAACTGTGGTTCCCATGATTCTTTTTATGGTGTGGATATGCCAATAGATGGGACGCGGGTGGCGCTGTGGGTAAAACCTCAGTGCCTAGGACTTGCCAATCGTATGGTCAGCGGTTCGAATCCCCGCGGCGGGGTGAGCTCCCGTCTTTCAGTTCCAGCTCCTGCACACCTAGCAGTTTGAAAGCACCCCTAAGTGCAAGTAGATAAATAGGTACCGCTTTAAAAAGCGGGAAGGTAAACGGTGTTTCCGTGTGCTGCGCTGGTGCTGGCTCACCAGAGCAGCTTCGTCACGCTGGCCGTGTGACCTGGAAGTGTCTGCGGACAACGCTGGCTCCCGGCCTCTTAAGTGAGATGAGCGCACAACCCTAGAGTCGGACATGACTGGCCCGTACGGGCAGGGGTACCTTTACCTTTACCTTTTATGCCAATAGATAGATAGATAGAGCATAGGTGGATACAAGCATACACACACAAACATGCACACATCACATTCAAATATCTCTCTGTGTGCATGAGCACATGTTTATGAGAAACGCAAGTCAATCTCCAAATATAGACACATTTGGAGGTTGCCAGGTAAAATCTAGAATTCCTTCCTACTTAACATTTTGTGCCCCTAAAATCTAAGGAACAGACTGCGTGTGATGCTTAATCTGTAGCATTTACAGTAGTTGCTGTTCCCTGTTTACTTTGTGTGCAGGGGTATCCTTTCCAGGAATCCAGTCTGAGGGGGTGGGAGGTTTAGCTCTTCCTTTCGCAACACAATTGGAGCAAAACCAGGGTTTTTTAAAAAAAATATATATGCACCAATGAGGGAGATACACTCTACTGTCACCACATGCTGTATTTTTGGTAAGGATTTCACACTCTCCAAACACCTGCAATTCATACAAGTAAAAAGGGAGAAGTAGCTACCTGTTACCCATGAAGTGTAGCATGTAGTTTAGCCCAAAGGCATTGTGGAACCGTTCCCAATAGGGGAGAGGCATAGGTCACTGGAAGGACGTGGGTGGCACTGTGGTCTAAACCACAGAGCCTAGGGCTTGCCGATCAGAAGGTCGGTGGTTTGAATCCCCACGACGGGGTGAGCTCCCATTGCTCGGTCCCTGCTCCTGCCAACCTAGCAGTTCAAAAGCACATCAAAGTGCAAGTAGATAAATAGGTACCGCTCCGGTGGGAAGGTAAACGGCGTTTCCGTGCGCTGCTCTGGTTCGCCAGAAGTGGCTTAGTCATGCTGGCCACATGACCCGGAAGCTGTATGCTGGCTCCCTTGGCCAGTAAAGCGAGATGAATGCCGTAACCCGAGTCGTTCACAACTGGACCTAATGGTCAGGGGTCCCTTTACCTTTACCTTTATAGGTCACTGGAAGAGCTCATTCTTTGTATGCCAAGGCATCTCCAGTTAAAAAAGAAAAAAGGTGACCCTTCAAATGTTGCCAAACCATGGCTCCCATAATCTCTAACCGTTGGCCATGCTGTCTGTGGCTGGTGGGAGTTTGAGTCCAACTTCTGGAGAACCACATGTCCCCATCCTGGGCACACATTACTCAGGGCATTTTACCACAAAGGATGGGCAAACATATTCTGACCTAGTATATAAGGTAGCTTCTTCCCTATGGCAGTGACTAGGAAAAGGATCTAGGGGTATGCACTCTCCAAAGGCACATTTCCAAATTATGTGAAATTTTTAGCACCCCTTGCCAAATGGTTGTAATGAGTGTTTCTAAGTCAGTGCAAAGCATGGATGCTATAAATACCCTGGAGAGCTGCTTCCTGTGTTACTATGTGAGGCCACAACAATTTCAGGCATAAGTTTAAGGCATAACAATTTCAGATGAGGACGTGGAATGGGCCGTTGCAGGTCTAACACCACAAACGGAACAGTTGTGTCACTTTAAATGACATTCATTAATTCCATACATTCAATATAGGGAAAACAAACATGGTTGCATGCGTGTGGGCACGCTAAAGTAGAATTGACTTTTTATTACTTTTATTTATTATTATTTTTTAAAGACCTAGAAGAAGAGGCTGAGATTATCTACATAGGAGAGAGAGAGAGAGAGAGAGAGAGAGAGAGAGAGAGAGAGAGAGAGAATGTCCGCTGCAGCATACAGAGGACGATAAAGAATTTCTGCATCTTCCAATCTTGGCAAATAATTAAGCCTCATAATATTGGTGCCAGTATGATTAATGAAGAGGAAAGGACAATCTCTCTGGTGCTGCTGTGCTTTTTAAGTCACAAGGGACCTTTAACCCTTTCAATCTAAAGATGATTTATCTCATTTCAAGGCAACAATTGCTCTCCTTGCCGCTGCCTTTTAGAAACAGATTCCAGTCATTACTGATACTCCCCATTCTGCACCAGAAGCTTTGAGAGACTCTCCATTAGGGCCATTCCAAGTTGTTTTGTTTTCTTTTCTTTTCACTTTGCCAGGCATATTAAATTTTTGCTATGCCTCCCCCAGTATGCACATTTGTGTCTTATTATAGACCAAGCAACATAATAGCTCATTCAAGTTGAAATCCTATGCACACTTCCCTAGGAGTAGGTCCCATCAAACGCAATAGAATTTACTTCTGAGTAGACATGTATAGGTTTGGGCCACAGTTGGCTGTGATATTCCCTTTTAAAATTGTAATTTTATCCATTTTTAAAATGTGTTATTGTGTTCCATTTTACGTATTGTGGAATAAATACATCCCCCCAGCCCCAGATTCCTGAACATCATTCTTAATGCAGATTAACATCCCTCTGGCTACAGTTCTATATGCACATTCCTGGAAGCCCCCTTTGAACAATTGGAGGTATGCAATAGGGATGGTAGGAAGTGGGTATATTGCAAATATGATGTGGCAGCTTTATCCAGGCATGCCTGGAATGTTGAACAACAAAGTCAATTGCTTCATTTGCCTCTGTAGTTGAGCTAGCCTGCTCTCCATCCTGTAGGACAACTTGTGGAAGGGTTTTATCCAGTTCCTTCATCCCACCATAATGGCCTAACTACATATGACACTAACAACATGGTTAGCGATACACACACACACACGCCCCATCATAGTATCAGACTAGATGTGATTCCAGATTATCACCTGCTGTTGTCACTACTGGGCCTTCCTGATAATAATACTTTTCAGCCTTTTTCTCACCTAGGTGCAATATAAGCTATGGGTGTGCGTGGGCCACAAGATTTAGTCCATACCCTAATTCAGTTCTTTGGAAAATAGACCAATTTGGTCCAAAACACTTTGCGGGCTGTGCAGTTTAGTTGAGATCGGAATACTGATTCAGAAAAATGTCTCCCCCTTCCGCTATAACAAGAAAATAAAAAGCAGTTATAAATTAGGCAAAACTGGATGAAATTTTCAGTGTTCTGTTCTGAGTAGATGAAGCTTGCTAAACTACAGACAAATGGGTCCAGGAGTTTTAGTACTGGGTACATTTAAAATCTGATTTTTTAAAAAGAAGAGAAAGGAACCATCTCTCTCCTCTCTCTCTCTCTCTCTCTCTGCATGATTGGATGAAATTTGCAGGCTTCTTAGCCCATTTTGAGGGAATGAAACTTGCCAAACTTCAAAAGAATAGTTGTAGTGGTTTTCCTGCAAGAGCAGGCTTTACAGTTTGGGGGTGTTCTGTTTTGTTTTAAAAAAGGATCCACCTAAGAGATCCATTTTATCCATTTTATCCATTGAAGAGATCCAAGATTTAGAACCTCAAAGCCAAAGTGAGAGCATTTGTGTCAAAATGAAGGGAGAGAAGAATAACAGTGACCTCATTGTGGGAGTTTACTATAGATCCCCAAGCAAAACGGAGGACATAGATGATGCCTTCCTGGAACAGATGGCCAAGCATGCAAAAGGAAGGGAGATAGTAGTAATGGGGAACTTCAATTACCCGGATATTTGTTGGATGTCAAACTCAGCCAAGAGCATAAGGTCAAACAGATTCCTCACTGGCCTTGCAGACAACTTCATTGTCCAGAAAGTGGGAGAAGCAACAAGGGGAACAGCCATTTTAGATCTGGTCCTAACCAATGTTGATGACCTGGTTAGTGGGGTAGAAGTGGAAGGATCATTAGGCACGAGTGATCATGCTCTTCTGAAGTTTACTATACAGCGGAAAGGAGCAGCCAAGCATACTAGGACTCAATTTCTTGACTTTAAGAAAGCCGACTTCATAAAACTTAGGGAAGTGCTGGGTGAGATCCCATGGACAGTAATACTAAAAGGAAAGGGAGTTCATGATGGCTGGGAATTTGTTAAGAGGGAGATAGTAAAAGCACAACTTCAGGCAATACCAATGAGACGGAAACATGGAAGGTGCCTAAAGAAGCCAGGGTGGCTATCTAAAGAACTTTTAACTGAGTTAAGATTAAAAAAGGATGTGTACAAAAAATGGAAAAGGGGGGAAACCACCAAAGAGGAATTCAAACAAATAGCCAGCACGTGTAGACACAAAGTCAGAAAAGCTAAAGCACAGAATGAACTCAGGCTTGCTAGAGAGGTTAAAAGCAACAAAAACGGCTTTTATGGGTATGTTCGTAGCAAAAGGAAGAACAAAGAAACAGTGGGGTCACTCAGAGGAGAAGATGGTGAAATGCAAACAGGGGACACAGAAAGGGCTGAACTCCTCAATGCCTTCTTTGCCTCAGTCTTCTCTGATAAAGAAAACAATGCCCGACCTGAAGAATTTGGAGCAAATGATTCAGCAGAGGAAACACAGCCCAGAATAACTAAGGAGATAGTACAAGAATACTTGGCTAGTCTAGATGTATTCAAGTCTCCAGGGCCAGATGAACTGCATCCAAGAGTATTAAAAGAACTGGCAGATGTGATTTCAGAACCACTGGCAGTCATCTTTGAGAATTCCTGGAGAACAGGCGAAGTCCCGGCAGACTGGAGGAGGGCAAATGTTGTCCCTATTTTCAAAAAGGGGAAAAGAGAGGACCCAAATAATTACCGCCCAGTCAGTCTGACATCAATACCAGGGAAGATTCTGGAGCAGATCATTAAGCAAACAGTCTGTGAGCACCTAGAAAGGAATGCTGTGATCACCAATAGTCAGCATGGATTTCTGAAAAATAAGTCATGTCAGACGAACCTGATCTCGTTTTTTGACAGAATTACAAGCCTGGTAGATGAAGGGAATGCAGTGGATGTAGCCTACCTTGATTTCAGCAAGGCATTTGACAAGGTGCCCCATGATATTCTTGTAAAGAAGCTGGTAAAATGCGGTCTTGACTATGCTACCACTCAGTGGATTTGTAACTGGCTGACTGACCGAACCCAAAGGGTGCTCATTAATGGTTCCTCTTCATCCTGGAGAAGAGTGACTAGTGGGGTGCCACAGGGTTCTGTCTTGGGCCCGGTCTTATTCAACATCTTTATCAACGACTTGGATGATGGACTCAAGGGCATCCTGATCAAATTTGCAGATGACACCAAACTGGGAGGGGTGGCTAACACCCCAGAGGACAGGATCACACTTCAAAACGACCTTGACAGATTAGAGAACTGGGCCAAAACAAACAAGATGAATTTTAACAGGGAGAAATGTAAAGTATTGCACTTGGGCAAAAAAAAATGAGAGGCACAAATACAAGATGGGTGACACCTGGCTTGAGAGCAGTACATGTGAAAAGGATCTAGGAGTCTTGGTTGACCACAAACTTGACATGAGCCAACAGTGTGACGCGGCAGCTAAAAAAGCCAATGCAATTCTGGGCTGCATCAATAGGAGTATAGCATCTAGATGAAGGGAAGTAATAGTGCCACTGTATTCTGCTCTGGTCAGACCTCACCTGGAGCACTGTGTCCAGTTCTGGGCACCACAGTTCAAGAAGGACACTGACAAACTGGAACGTGTCCAGAGGAGGGCAACCAAAATGGTCAAAGGCCTGGAAACGATGCCTTATGAGGAACGGCTAAGGGAGCTGGGCATGTTTAGCCTGGAGAAGAGGAGGTTAAGGGGTGATATGATAGCCATGTTCAAATATATAAAAGGATGTCACATAGAGGAGGGAGAAAGGTTGTTTTCTGCTGCTCCAGAGAAGCGGACACGGAGCAATGGATCCAAACTACAAGAAAGAAGATTCCACCTAAACATTAGGAAGAACTTCCTGACAGTAAGAGCTGTTCGACAGTGGAATTTGCTGCCAAGGAGTGTGGTGGAGTCTCCTTCTTTGGAGGTCTTTAAGCAGAGGCTTGACAACCATATGTCAGGAGTGCTCTGATGGTGTTTCCTGCTTGGCAGGGGGTTGGACTCGATGGCCCTTGTGGTCTCTTCCAACTCTATGATTCTATGATTCTATGATTCTAATCTCTATTGTTTTGTGGACAATTTGTATGCAAATAGGTAGGGACAGGCAGAGCTTCAGACTTGGCCCACTTTGGTTCTTGATTCAGGATTCAAATGAATCAGATGCACACCCAGAAAGTGAGACATGGCTCTGAAAGTGAATGAATCTGGGACTAATAGACAAGGTAACAGAGTGAAGATGCCACATGGCACCAGAACCTCTGTGTTATCCTTCCACTGACAAGCTAAGACCTTCCTATTCAGACAGCCCTTTGAAAATTAAGGTGCAGACAGTGCTGATCACTGAGTTGCTGTGTTCAAAATGTGTTATGATGTATTTTTATTACTGTTTTTAAATGATGTAAGCCACCTTGAATCCCAACTTAGGAGAAAGGAAGGATAAGTAGGTAAACAATCACAGTGAATTGGGGCCTGCTATAAACCACGTGTGCTCTGGAATATTTTTTCACCCCCACCCCCACCTCTGACCCTTTCATCTCCATGAAATACTACATGACTTAAATAAAGGCATCCTGTCTTTGATTACAGCAGAACAACCAGGCAATACCATTGGCACACTTCAGAGATCCTTGGTGTAGACCTTGAGGGTTTTTATCTAGTTTTTATCTCTTGGCAGAGTTCTTCCACTGGCTAGAAGTGAATTCCTCCCAATTAGACAAGGCTAGGAGTAGTTCAAGGGGTTGCTTATCTAAAAGGTGTTAAGAGAATCACCACCACACTGCACATCTGTCAGGAGAAGGAAGCATAAAACTTCCACTGTCACCACTTCCCCAAGAGCATAAGGAAAATGTTCTCACCATGGATAAACTTTCATTTGATGTTTGCTAAAAACTCCTCCCTTATATGTAAAAGTTAGTTATGAGATGTAAAAGTGTATTTAAATAGTTAGTCTTTGAATTGCTAATTTTTTTGAGCTCCACCATATCACTTTCATACTATGTGCACAAAGACATTGTCATACCCTTCCTCTAATCATGGAAACCTCCATTTGGCTTGTCATAGGTAATATCCATTGATAGGTCTCGTCTCCCTGAACTTCTCTCTCTCTCTCTCTCTGCACAGTAATAGCCATTGCCACCTGTTATTGGTGTGAATTCTGCAAGTTAATTATGCATTACGTGAAGAGGCACTTAAGGTATTTTCAGAAGTCTTTACCATACTTTAGATATCACACCACAATGGACTGTTAATGTGCCCTTTTCATAGCTACATTACTGACATAAAGAAAGTCAAAGAAGGACCCATCTAGTAGAATTTTCTCAGCAAGCTTTTGTATATATAAATCCCTCAATGTGAATCTTTTCTTTTCTTTTTACTGGAATTCCAGGAAAAACAAATTGCCAGGTAGGAAGAGAAGAAAGAGGAGGACCAAACCATTAAGACAGTACAAATTAAAAGCTTTTGGGCAGATAATGCAGGATGAGAGATAGCAGACTTGTATTCCCTCTGCCGTTAAAATTTTGTTTGACCAAATGCCACACTTCCGGTCTGATGCCAGTCAAGAGAATATGAATCCATAAAGCCATTCTCTATCTATTTCAAATACAAGTAATCGCTCTCATTCCCACCCACCCTTGCAATATACTTTCCATTTGAAAAATGGCCTTTTCTCTTGCTCTCCATTATATGAAGCTGTTATCCATGGAGATGTAAGTGGATGGTTTTGATTACCATTTGGTTATGCTGCCTCATTGTTGCAGGAAGGCTCCTTCTGTAATGAAGACAGTGAATAGCACTTAGATAATAGCCAGGCGTAGGGTTGATGATGTGTTAAATTATTCCTGATGTATATGAGAGAAGCAGATGATTAGTATTAGCACTATGAGAAAGATTTCTAAAGAGCACAATATAGATGTTGAAGATGGGGTCCAGAAAGACTCCCATGTCTTCGAATACTTTAGGAGATTTGTTAAAACGAAATGGAGCCAGTGACTTGCCACCCAATTGCTCCTAATGCAAAACTTTGAGGCTTAACTGGAGGTTCCAGCTCAGGTAACAGGGCTGGCTCTGCATCTGACGAGGTCCTGGGCAAAGTCTCCTTTGATAGGCCCCTTCTGGTGTAATTAGGACATAGCAATATGTTGCAGTGGGAAACTGGGGTATCTGTCTTCTGGGGTGTGCTCCTGTGCCAGTCACATGACCCACATGAGAGCACGGCCCCCCAAAACAGGATGTCATGATTAAATTGAGGGGCTATGAATAGTGGGTCTATCTGGTTGTGTTGCACTGTTCCAAGCAGTAGTGGGTGACTCCTTTGAGACATTAGGTCAGGAGCACTGAGGGGAACTGAAAGGGTGGCTAGGCCCACCTACTTGAGTATGCTTGGAGTACCAGGTCCGGGGGGGGGGGGGAATAAGGAAGCAGAGAGAGGCATCTTCTCTGGTCTGAACCCTTCAATATTGCTGGGGCCCTGGCAGTATCTCCCAGATGCTGTTTGGTGGGCTGTAGAAAGTATAATTTGCATGGGGATAATGACTCTCCCCATACACATTCCTTCCTATCACAGTTGTGCTCCTCTCAGCTTGCCAAACATCTGATGGGCTGAGGGTAGGGCGGCTGCTGGTACCACTTGCTGATACCCCATCCTGTCTGTTCCCCATCCTGGTGGATTGGACCTGAGAAGAGCTGAGGTGCATGCCAACCAGCTGGGGGGGGGAGGAAGATGCATGATGGGATTCCTGTTCATCATGTGCCTCTCTGCTGTCCGGCTGATGGATCGAGAAGAATGAAGGTGAAAAGCGGTATTGACATTGTAACCACAAGGAATGGCTCTAAGGGCATTTCAGAGTTGTTCGTGGTGAGAGTTAAGTAGTTTCACAGTGTGTTTCTGTATGTGGCTACTTTGAGTACATTGAGTTCAGTGGAATTTTCACCCAGGTAGGTGTGTGCAGGTGTGCAGCCTTAGCCATATAAAGGTGAAGCTATAGGGAGAGGCAAGAAAAGCTACCTAGGTGAGCCTTAGTCTGATGATAGCGTTATGGTTAAGTTCTGTTAAAAATAGTTTCAAACTGTGCTGAGCTGTTGGCATTAATTGCTCTTGTCTCTCTGTACATCTGTAATCAGCACCTACCGGCATACATTCCATGTTCCCCTCCAGGGCTGCCATTCTCAATACTAATCAAAATGGAGAATGTTCTGCATTTAGGGGAATATTCAAAACAACAGCATGGAATTTGCCACTTGGACGTACGACAGGATGCCAAGGGTAACCTTTTTTCATCTTCTGAAGTATTGTCACTGTTCCTTCTGTAAGCACAGAGAGAAAAGTTGCACAAACATGTGGAATACCTTCCCCTTAATGAGTGCCAGCACTTACTAGTTCACCCAAGTCCTTGGAGGGTACTTGAAACCTCTCCTAGCATCTTCATCAACAAAGGAAGTTTTCTGCCTGCTTTCTTGGAATCAGTTAGCATTACGTCACACAAAGGGAAAACTCCAACAGCAGCGGAGATATTGCATTTTTTTTTCAGGTGAAGTGGTTAGGAATAGAAACAAAAACAATATGTTAGACAGGCACATAATCATCTTTATCTCTTCCCCTGCTCCCCTCACTAAGAACAGCTGTTTTCTCCGTGTGTGTGTGTGTGTGTGATAGTAGTGCTTATTGGTAATACCAGTTATGTCATATCAATGGTGTAGCAGGGGGGTGGGGGGAGTATTGCCCCAGGCACAGTTTTTTTTTGGGGGGGGCATTCCTCATGACGCCCTGTGACATTGTGAGCTGTTGTGTCCTTTTCATATGGCCCTACAGTTGGAGGGCTCCATGAGAAAGATGCAACAGGCATGCACCTGTTAGGATCATCCTACTTGCGTGTAGGACTGAAATATACTCAGAGTCGCAAAGTGATTTCATGCTCTTTATTCAGCTCATAGTGGTGAGGAGGAATGAATGAAAGTCCCCTCAAAGCATCTGCTTTATATACATTATTTACACAATGGGCTGCACATGATTGGCTAATTCCGGAATTCTACTGTAAGCCAATCAGGTTGTGGATTCACTTCTATCTGGAGCATGATTGGGTGGTTCCTGCCAACCAATCATACTGCTGCATTGTTCTAGGACCAATCAGACTGCTGCATTCTGAATCCTATTGTTCTAGGACCAATCAGACTGCTGCCTTTTGGATCCTATTGTTCTAGGACCAATCAGACTGCTGCAGTTTGGATCCTATTCAACTCAGTACATAACAAGGACCCTGGCAGAGACACATGCCTGACTGGCATGTTCTCTCCCTTCTGGTCGGTCGTTCAGGAGCTTCAAAAGCTTTCTTCAGCCCGAACATCACAGCGACTGATACCAAGAGGCATCATCACACTTACGATCCTGCAGAGTATTGGCAGTTTGCGTAACAGAACTCAGTAGCACAGCATTTTGGCTAATCTACTTTTATTTGCATATAATACACTCAGAGCATTCTGACTTAGCTCCTTCCTCTTTCTCATCAGACAGCAAAGAGAAAAAGAACAAAGGACAATAATCCTACATTCCGGAACACAGTAACATAAAACATCCTGTCTCCATCACTTCCCACTCTGTGGAGTGAAAAAATACACCATCATGTGATAGACAACAATCCCATGACTGCAAACACAGAGCAGGAATCCTAACATCACCCTGCCAGCCCCATGGCATTTTTGCAAATCTTGCCAAGTGACACTGGGCTTGCAGGCGCCATGAGTGCACCCCTCAAAGCAGGGGGGCATTGGCTGTATTGGCCAGGCCGGCTCTCCATTCCAGTGGGCAGGTGTCACTCCAGCGTCGCACCCTGCCCCCACAGTGGTGCATGTCTGCACGCCCCAGGCACCAGCAAGAAACACTCTGCCACTGTGCCATATCACATTTCTGTGAAAGGCTAGTAGTAGAAACATGAATAGAACCTGACAATATGTACAAATCTGTGAATGATTGTTCAGAGAGCAATCATGTGTTTACCTGCCTGTAAGCCTATATAATTAGTTTATGGGGGTAGATACCGGTATGCCAGTATAGACCTACTTCTGCACTCTGGAGACCTCCAGGCATTGTTGAGCTACAGCTCCTATCATTCTTGACAATTGTCTATGCTGGTTGGGGTGGATGGAAGTTGTAGGCAGGTACCAGGTTCTGGAAGTCCGGTGTAGGCTGTACTGGCTACGTGAACCAATGGTCTGATTCAGTACCAAACAGATTCATAGATTTCTGTGTTCCTACAACAGAGATCTAAATGACAAAGGGAAAACATTATTTGCTTTTGTGGGTAAGTTTCCAGACCATGAAATACCAGAAGGCTGAGCTATTCAAGAAAATAAAACAATGATTTTTGCACCTAAGAGTGCAAAGTGAATCACTGAGTGTGGAAACTGCTTGGAGTAAAAGAAGAGGAGAATTTTCAGGAGGGCTTTGGTGATCACCTTTTAGCAAAGCATTTATCCAGGGGGTTGCAAAGTGGATGTAAGGCGAATTGAAAAACAGAATAGGGTGTTGTCTGTCTTTCATCTCCCGTCAGCAATCCAACAGAAAGTACCTCTATTTTCCAGGAGAGCTTCCGGCATAGAACCGGCTTTTGGGCAAGTGAAAGATTTCAGGCCAGTACATCTTATTACATGGGTGGTCGAGTTATTGAACTCTATTGACAAAGGGCTGGATTTTCTAGCAAGACGGAGCTTCATTAAAATTCTGCAGAGACTGAAAATTCAATAATCTCTCTCACAAAGAACTGCATGAGTGGGGCTGATTAGGCAATTTCTCTCTCATTCCATTCCTTTTGCTAAAAGCGTTGTTACTTCTTGTTGGTACAAAAAGACAATCATTAAATGAGCATTCGCTATAGTTGATCGAGTGGAAAGTTTTAAAGGTGCACCAGTTTCTTTCTTAAGGCTTTATTGAGGCCTTAAAAAAACCCTCACAACATGAGAGTCACAATACTAGATAATTCTAGACTGAATGATTGAAAATTAGATCAGAGACCGTTCCGTTCTGGGATCCTTCCTCTTTAACTCCTCTGCTGGTTGTTGTTTTTTCCAATGGCAAGATGTGGAGAACCATTGGTGGCAGGTGTGCCAAATTACACCCAACATTTTGGGTGCCTGGTGCACAAGTGTGATGTCACATGCTGGGAGGAGCCGCAGTGTGCCCTCTGAAAGGCCTGGCGGGGCCCGCTGTGGCTGTGACAGGCTCCATCGGGTCCTGCTGCTTCTGCAAAGGGCTCCGATGGAGCCCACCACTGCAACGGCAGGGCCCGACTGAGCCCACCGCAGCTGGAAGAGGGCCCAACAGGCCCTGTCTGACTGTAGAATATAGAGGGGGCCCAGCACCCACACTGAAACTTTTGTGGGTGCCTGGGCACCCACAGCCCCACAGAGATGGTTCTGGTGACTGGTGTTGTTTGCCAAGGGTGACACACAGTACTTCTATACTGCTCTAAAACTATAACTGAGGAGTCTTCATGTAAAGGAAGTCACATGGTTCCAAAGGGGAGAGAGCTCACTGCAATATGAGCCTGTTGCAGATTGTACAAGCGCAGGTGAATGTGGAGGTGATTTTTCACACATTCAGCTGGGTATGCAGGTGTCCTGTTTTTTGCTTTTCAGAATATGGCAACCCTAGTGTTAGTAGGACAGAGACAGGAGATGCACCAGGGGCTTCATCAGTGAATAGAGTCCCACAGCCTCCTTCATGTGCTCAGTGAAAAGAAGTCTGTCTAATAGCTTCTGTAGATGAGACCTGCTCAAGTCATGACCTGCCAGCTGGCCATGAAGGATACCTGCAGGCTCCTCAACGCCCCCTCACCCTGTTTAGTCAGACCCTGGCAGGCAAAACAAAAAGTTTATCAAGCCCTCAGTAGGCTACCATATGTAACTGGTTAGTGGAGCACTGTGCTCGACTTATTATACCACATAAGAAGAGCCCTGCTGGATCAAGCTAAAGTCCATTATAGTCCAGCACCTTGTTCTCACAGTGGCCAAACAAATGTATAGGAGAAGCCTGCAAGCAAGACCTTTGTGCAGCAACACTCTTCCCTTGTGATTCCAGCAACTGGTATTCAGAAGCACACAGCCTCCAACCAAGGAAGAAGAAAATAGCCATGATGGCTAGAGGCAAGCGATTGCCGTATCTTTCATGAGTTTGAAGCAGTCTAAGTTGGTGACCATCGTTACATCTTGTGGGAGTGCATGTGGTCCAGCCATCATTTAGATGGTTAAACCTTCCTATGTGTTACAGCGGAAGGCATGGGTGCCAGCCAACCTCACCTCTCCAACGACCTCTCCTTTATCCTAAAAGTGGAAATGTATTCTACCCTTGAGGAAATAACATTTCAATCAAAATATTCATCCTGACCATAGCTGTCAACTTTTCCCTTTTCTTGGTAGGAATCCTATTCGAAATAAGGGAATTTCCCTTTAAAAAAGGGAAAAGTTGACAGCTATGATCGTGACATATTTTCATCTGAAGGATTTGTTGGTTTATTTGTTTGTTTATGTCCCACCTTTTTCTCTGGCAGGACTCAATGTGGCTTACAGATAAAAATAAAAACCACTTAAAACACAGAAAAACCATAATTAAAAAAAATAAAATAAACATTGATACAATGAAAAACTATGTACAGATATAAAATCCATGAAACCCATACCAACAATTACAATAAAAACAGCACAGCACCAGTCCTTTAATTAAAAGCAGTCAGTTCCCAAAAGCCTGTTGGAACAAGGAAGCCTTCACCTGCCAGCAGAAGGAAAACAAGGTGGGAGCCAGTCTAGCTTCTCTGGGGAGGGAGTTCCAGTGTCTGGGAGCAGCCACTGAGAAGGCCCTTTCCTGCACCCCCACCAAGCATGCCTGGGACGGTGGTGGGCCTGAGAGAAGGACTTCCCTTGAAGATCTCAAAACCCAGGCAGGTTTGTATGAGGGAATTGGAGGCTCGGCCATGAAGAGCTTTAAAGATCATAGCCAGCACTATGATTTGTGCCTGGAAGCAGACCAGTAGCCAGTGAAGATGTTCTAGTGAGGGAGTCATATGCTCCCTATAACCAGCCCCAGTCAGCAATCTGGCTGTAGCTCTTTGAGCCGGTGGAAGTTTCTGAGCGCTTCTCAGAGGTAGGCCCACACAGAGCATGTTATAGTTACTGAAACAGGATGTAATTAAGCCGTGTGTCACTGTGGCCATATCAGACATCTCAAGGAATGGGCTCAGCTGGCACTTACCTGTGCATATCTGGAAATCACACACCAGAACCTGAACATTTATGCTCAGGGCTGAGTCCAGGGCATGCCCAAACTGTGCACCTGTGTCTTTAAGGGAAGGGTTACCCCATCCAACACAGGCCAAATCCCTATTCCCTGTTTGCCTTCTGACTGACCAAGAGGACCTCCGTCTTATCTGGATTAAGATTCAGTTTGTTCACTGAATATTCACTTTATTGGGCCATTGTTTCCATAGATGGCATCCCGGTGGAAAAAGTGGGCAGTATACATTATTACCCACTAGAGGGCAGGCAAAGCTCACAATTTCAAAGGCCAATAACTCAGTAGAGAAGAATCGGTTCCTGGGATCTCCAGCATGTTCCAGTTGTTCTGAACTTCCTTCCTTCCTCTTCTCAGCTCAGAACATTAACGAAAAGCTGTCTAAGGGTGAAGCATTCTTTAGCTTCATCTGAAACAACCTAGCCCCAAACCGCTTGTCAGATCATCAGAGGTGGCTCAAATTGGCGCAGATGTGCTGCGTAAGAAGATAGGGATATTTTTAATTTAGTTTATTTTAATTTTTAGCACAATCACCTCCAGTCAATCTGCAGCCTGTGCAATAAACATTGGGGTAGCGGGGACAGGCTACTCTATATCTGCACCCAATAACCTTTCCTTTTATAAATTCACCCATTGCCTCAAAGCATTGAGCCCAAAGTCATTTACCCAAGTTTCGCCTGGAGCAGGGATATTAGCTGTTTCCCTTGCCCACCCCTCATGAGAGAGAGAGAGAGACCCAGAATGTAAAAGGTGGCAACTCAAGCATGAATTTAATGGGACTTACCCCCCAGGGAAATATGCACAGGACTGTGCTTACTTATCAGTAAATGTGCTTGGGTTGCATGCTTAAGGAAATTACTGAGGAAAGTAGAACAAATTGTATAGGGAGGGATATGCAGCACAGGATAGGTAAGGAGAGACCCCCCTAGCTCAGAGGTAGGCAATGTGATGCTCGTCAGAAGTTCCTGGAATACAGCTCCCTTCTGGTCCTGCCAAAGCAGTCAATAGGCAGGAATGATGGGAGGTGTAGTTAAATGACATTTGGAAGAGCACTACATTGGCTATCCCAGACTACTAGCTTCTTTAAAAAGAGAAAGAGAGTTCTTATCCCAGGAACAGCAGATGCAACGGTTGCCCAATTAGTGGCTCAAACTGGAGGGATTTTATGAATCGTGTGCTACAGGGCTCTGTCCTAGGTACTATATGCTATTCAAAATTTGTATAAATCAGGGGTCAGCAAACTTTTCCAGCAGGGGGCCGGTCCACTGTCCCTCAGACCTTGTGGGGGGCCGGACTATATTTTGGGGGAAAATAATGAACAAATTCCTATGCCACATAAATAACCCAGAGATGCATTTTAAATAAAAGGACACATTCTACTCATGTAAAAGCACGCCGATTCCTGGACCGTCCAGGGGCCAGATTTCGAAGGCGATTGGGCTGCATCCGGCCCCCGGGCTTTGTTTGCCTATCCATGGTATAAATGTCCTAGAAGCAGGGATGAATGAATCTATAAATTTTGGCTCCTCTTAGCTTCTAACATTTCCAATCTTAAGACAACTCTCACTTGTTTCTGACTGATAGGCCTGGATTCAGTGTTCGCTTACTGCCAGTGCAAGAACTGTTGCACTAATGTAAGTGTGAAAATAATGCTTTTGCAATATGAAATCCAATGCAACTCTTGCAGTAGTGGAAGCTTGTTGGGCAAGCAGTGGTGCAACAAGTTGTGCAAAAGCTTGCACAACACGAAGAACTAGGGCTACAGCAATCTGTTGCACAACCCTGGCTTCCTGTGCCTACTTTAGCATTAACACAACTAGTGCAACATTAAGGGACTTTAACTTAGCTCTGTGTTGAATTCCTCCATTTGTTTCCCCTAATACACACATTTTCCTCTGTAAGTTTGTCCAATGCAAATATTTTTGCAAAGCAATTTCCCTGGATATTGT
Source organism: Podarcis filfolensis (assembly GCF_964270895.1). NCBI lineage: Eukaryota > Metazoa > Chordata > Lepidosauria > Squamata > Lacertidae > Podarcis > Podarcis filfolensis. Next base: position 108,732,235 of record NC_139604.1, read on the forward strand.
GCATCTTTATATCTTATTTTCCCTAACAAATGCATTTATGCAGTACTATGCATCTTGATGGGAGAACGGCACTGCAAAATTAGGAGAAGTGTGAATTTGAAAGCATGGCCCTCTTTTGGTTTGTGTATTATTTTGGAAGATTTGAATAAGGTAGGTTCACCTTTAAATGCAAGCGGAATTGAATTTCTCCCCCATTCCTACTTGGAAAAGGGGTAGAGGGAATGCTCTTCACATCTGCCAATGACACAAACCTGGGAGGGGTAGCTATAACTCTGCAGAAGACAGAGTCAAGATTCAAAGTGAACTTGACAGCCTGCAGCACTGAGCCAAAACCAACAGGATGAAATTCAACAGAGATAAATGCAAAGCTTTTCATTTAGGTACCGAAAACACACAACCCCAACACAAGCAGAGGATGGGCGAGACCTGGCTTAGCAGCAGTACAAGTGAAACGGATCTGGGTGGATCACATGCTGAACTTGAGCCAGCAGTGCAGTGTGATTGCTAAAGCAAGTGAATGCAGTCTTAGGTTGCATTGACAGAAACAGAGTATCCAAGACCATGAGAAGTAGGAGTTCTGCTTTGTTCTGTGCTGGTCAAGCAACATCTGGACTATTATGTCCAGGTCCATGTGCCACATTTTAAGGACAATGAGACACTGGATTGTGTCCAATGGACGGCATTCAGGATGGCGAGGGGTTGGAATAGTTGAAAGGGCTGGGAATGTTTATCCTGGAGAAGAGGAAGCATGATATCATTCTTCAATCATCTGAAGGGCTGCCATGAAGAAGGACAGAGCAGACTTGTTCCCTGTTGCACCAGAGGCCAGGACTAGAAGCAAGGGGTGGAAAGTACAGGGAAGTGGATTGTCATCAGAAGAAACTTCCTGATGGGAAAGCTTGTTTGACAGCGGAGCAGACTGCCTTGGGCAGGCGTGGGTCCTCCTTTGCCAGAGGGTATTAAAGCAGAGACTGGGCAGCCATCAGTCCAGGATTCTGTAGCTGCAACCTGTATTGCAGAATTGGCACTGCACGGTGTTTGGACTAGATCAGGGATTCCCAAACTTGGGTCTCCAGCTGTTTTGGGACTACAACTCCCATCATCCCTAGCTAGCAGTACCAGTAGTTGAGGAAGATGGAAACTGTAGTCCAAAAACAGCTGGAAACTAGATGGCAACTCTGGACTACATGACCTCCCTTTTAATTCTATGATCCTAGGGGATGTAAAGGAATTGCTCCTCCTTTGTAAAATTTATTCAGCCTTGCCATCCTTTCTCCTGGCCTTGCTCTTGAGCCTTTAACAGCCCCTTTAAATTAGCACATGAAGCTTTGCCCATCGTATGCCATCCCATAGAAAGATCCAGCTGTCTGCTACCGTGCCTGTGTAAGGAAAGAGAGAGACAGATAAAGAAAGGACGCAACTCTATAGACGCATCCTTAAAATATTGCTATATTGAGTAAGGTAGGGCGTATTCCAGCTAAACAGCAGCCCTTTAGAGTTCCACTTTTTTCAGTGTAAGAGTTAAGGGCATGCTTAATTCTCTGTCACATAAATCAATAGGCTTTAGGGCTTAGCTTTTGCTGGATGGTGCCCTAAGTAGGTAAAGAGATTGGCCCCGTCAGAGGATAGAGTGTGGATTTTGTTAGGAGTCAAAAAAGAAGATCTCCTTTAGTTCATAAGGTCAAAAGGCCTGTGTGTTTGGCGACTGTAAGAGCTGGAGTCGCACTCCCTCTTCTCTTCATGTGTGCTTGATTTAGGGGGTTGATATTGGAGCAAGAAAGAGACTTTCCATTGACTTCAAAGGCCTTTGGATCAGGCTGCTGTGTAGTCATTGTATCAGTGGCCTGAATTCATTTCAGATTGGCATCCAGTCAGCACAGCTGACCGATGATCTGTTACAGATGCAGCGAAGTGGCCTGATGCAAGGCATTCTCCCATCCAACATCCACAATGGAGTGAAACGTCATACCAGCTCTGAAGAGCTTCAGGTCCCTTGTTGAGCATTTAACTCTTTGGAGAAAGTCTCCTCCAGGGAACCAAGGCAAGGGAGATAAGTTGTCAACAACAAGTTCGTGTCATTTTTATGGTTTGGGTAGGAGATCCTACAAACACATAAGAGCACCATCCTATGCATGTCTACCCAGACATGCCCATGATGGAACTACCCATGCAGGGCTGTCTTTACCAGGGGGTGCAAGGGGTGCGGGGCACTCGGGCGCGAATTCTGGGGGGCGCCAGGCGCCTGCCACTGAAGCCACCTAAGCTCTTAACTATCTACCTGTTATGATATAATAAATAATTTTGATCAAGCTAGAAAAACAAAATACATATATACCTAGGTATTACTGAAATGTATACCTACTGTTTTACTAAAAGGACTTTCGACTTTGTGCGCTCATTTACCAAAGACGTGCCACGCCAGCGGCGGCGCTTGTCATTCACAATGGTACCATGCACGCGAAATTATGTTAAGTGTTGTATTGAGCTGCTATGCAGCAGCGGGGTCAGTGGCACGTTTGACACGGCTGATGTTTCTCCTAAGTAGGTGCCTAAACAATACTTATAAGTTTAAGTGTGGTGATGTTGTATATTTAAGTATAAGTGTATTGTAAATAAATGAGTAAATTAAAAAGTTTGTTTCTTTTTCCTACCTTCTTTCGTAAACAAGAGATAAGGCATAATCGTGGTGTCTGACACAAGCACAATAAAAGTTAATTTGGGGGCTAAACTAATTTTGGGGGTGCTGGGCAGATTTTTGCACGCCGGTGGCACATATGCTAAAGACAGCGCTCTACCCGTGTAGTTCCACCATCAGTCATACTCTCTGGGAAGTGGGTATAGGACTGCAGCCTAAAAAAACTGGAGAAAGTGATTTTTTTCTGGAATGGAAGGTCTTTTAAGAAAAAAGGGGGGGATATAAAATCTGAAAGCACAACTGTACAAAAACAAACCCTTCTTTTAATGAGCTTCTGGTTCCTCCTGGAAAGCCAAGAAGGTACCTCACTGCATATAAAGTTCTTCCAATAGATCATATTTTCCACCAGAGTCCCTTTCTCTATATCTCTCTTTATTTATTATGAGAAAGCTATTTCCTACTTAAAAAGGAAGCACGTTAGTTGTTGTTAGAAAGCTCTTTCATGAATCCCAAGCAACTGATTTTATGAAACGTGTTTGCTTGTAAGAATGCCAGGTTCTTATTTAAGAGGAGCTGTGCTAGATCAGACTAAAGTCCTCTTTCGTTCAGCATCCTCTTTCCCACAGTGGCCAAACGGATGCCTATGGGAAGACTCCAAGCATGACACAAGGGCAATAGCCCTTTCCCACTCTCGTTCCCCAATGGCTGCATTCAGAAGTGTGCTGTCTCTGATCCAGGAGCTAATACATTGCCAACATGATTAGTAGTTGCATCTTCCAGGAGTTTGTCTAATCTCCCTTTAAAGCCATCTATGTCAGTAGTGGACTTCCTGTTTTAACTGTGTACTGCATTGAGTTCTGTCCTGAATTTTCCACCATTTGCCTGCATTGGCTGACCCTGGGTTCCTCCCTAAATTTCCTTCAATTTTATACACCTTATACATTTTATACACTGAAAGACCCTAGAAATTGTGTCCTTTCCTCAGAGATGCTGAAAGTGCAACAGCAGAGATCAGTCAGTTTCCATCTTAAGGGTTAATTTTGTTATCAGTAATTCAGCTAACCAAGAGGCTGGTGGAAGAGGTGTTGCCTAGCAACCAGGCAGAGTGGCAGGAGCTTCACTGAGGTACCATGTGCTTTGATTGACTGTGTAGTTTTGAGGTAGTTTTCTCCCCTTTGTATATATGTATGGTTGAATGAATGTTTCCCTTCTATGTACACCGCTCTGTTCCTTTTGCCTCAAATTTTGCACTCTTTTTGTTCACTTTTACTCAGTAAAGTGTTATCGGGGCTTTTCTCTCTGGACTCTTTCTACATTATTTAAGGGAGCAATCCAAACTCAAGATCTGATAGGATCCAGCGGATTTCTGGTGCAGCTGGCCAATTCCTAGTACAGCCATGTAGTTCCGTCATCCCATCTCAGCCACAGCTAAGCCAGCTGAGTTGGGACTGGCAGATCTTATCCTGGCATAAGCCTTATACCTCCTGCATAATGTGAGTATTGACCATGGTGCCAGTTCATAACTTTGAATGTTTCCACACTAGTCTGTTTCTATGGGGTTGCCATCTTCCGTTCATTTGCTGTATACAGACTGGGCTGTTAGTAACTAAGAGAGCAGCATTTCTTCTGCCTGCTGCACCAATACCCAGGTTCTACATTTAAAGAGCATCAACCTTGAATGTAGAATGTCCCTGGAAGAGGCCCCGATCCTGAACAATAGCTGCTGGTCAGTGCAAACAATACTGAGCTAGATGGACCAATGGTCTGACTCAGGATAAGGGAACTTCCTCTATTTTCCAACATCCCTGGCCATGCTGGCCACATAAGGGTTCCTGCCCTCCCTGCATCTTCCCCTGGAAGCTCCCAAAATAGGTAGGAAAGGGGATTCATATAAATCCAATGGTTTCTCACTCCCCCCTCTTTCTCTATGTGTGATTTTTTTTAAAGGAACCACTTAACAATATACTTGGTTGTATTTAAAAGTGCTGGGTTAATCCCTTCAAAGACACATGGAAGCATTTGGCTTGGAGAACCACGAGGGCCTCACGGATTGCAACATCAGACTCAAGTTCGTTCATATATCCATTCCTGCAGCTTCCCTAAACCAAACTTAATCTCTTCTGCCCTCGGGTTTTAAGAATAGACAGTGCCAGCTTCGCAATCCAGGGCAGCAACATGCCACTGGCAGGGATCCCAAAGGAACTGGTAGGGCAGATCAGGTTCATAAACGCTGCATCCTAATGGCTTGTCTGGAGCGAGAGCTCACCCACCTGAAGAGCTTACATCCTGACTTCCTCCAATGACTCATCCAAATGAAATCTGGCATAATTAAGTGCCTTAATCCTATTTTCATGAACTCAGTGGCAAAACTCCACCCGCCTTTCAACCTCTTTTGGCCATGTGTGAACTTGTTTCTTCCTCTGACCCATCTCAGTTTTTCCCACATTGTCATGACTTGTGTGAGACATCCTTTTCCAAGTGTCCCCTTCCAATATGACTCCTTTGAGTGACTATAAATCCTTCAGAAGATCTACAGTCCTAGATCTTCCACCATCTCTTCTGGCTTGGCCCTTCGAAACTAAACTTGAACTCCTTTCTCCTGGATCACAAAGCCTGGTGACCATGATTCTCTTGGCCATGTTTGGATTCAGTTTACTCACCGGTATCTTTGAGTAATTAGGATCAGGGGAAGAGGAAAGAGAAACAGAGATGAGTGTTAGATCAGCAAAATCCATAGCACAATGTTCCAGGTCTTGCACTCTGGCCAGCAACTTTTCCATTACCACTCAAGTCACAGAATAGTCCTGGTTAGTGTGGAAATGAAAGTCATTTAGCATATTCCTTAAAACACCTATGGAATTCACACATCTCTAGAGAGAAGCAAATCTATTTTGCACGCTGCCCGGTGATTAGGGGGAAAGATTAGTGCAATACATTCTCTGAAGGTAACTTCCCAACAACAAATCCAGTATCTTCTCAACACCCCCCAATAATTGCAGTGTCTGCTTCCAAGCCAATGCAAAGCATAAACCCAATATATGCCCCAAGCTATTCATAACTTGGAATAGATCCATCACTGTTATGAAAGCCACAAAATCCTACACTGTCTTGAGGAGGTCTGTCTCATCCAGTATGTCAAAGATGCTCATGCCAATAAAATTGGACATGGTCAACATCGACTCTGAAACGAACACATCCAGATCATCAGCCTATTGTGCAATGGGGAAACTAGTATAAGAAAGCCTTCAGGACAAAGAACACACATTCATCACTGGAAATCTACCTTCATCAGGCAAAACCAGGTGCGTCTAAAAGGTGCTAATTGCACCAAGTGCAATATGGGTTTTTGAGCAAGATTGGGGTGTTCTGATGTATATATGTGAGTGTATACATGTATATATGTGAGTGTGCTATGTACTCTGCTAAAAAAAAATAACTGCACAAAACCAAACCAAATCCTGTATCTGAAAACTCTAATTCTGCAAACAGTGCATAAGTTATGTAAACTGGGCCAATTTGCAAAAGGACACTCCTGACCTCAGAAGGGACAGATTATTTTCATCATCCCCTCTGCCTTGGAAGAGACTGGATTTGGTCTCTCCCAAAACTGACATCTTGGAAAGTTGCTGTGGGTAGTGAACTTGGGTCTTTTGCAAGGAAAGTATTTACTCTGCCACTGATATGTGACCCTTCCATCTTATTAGCCACCCCTGCTTTCAGCGCTCTATCCTAAAGGCCCGGGCATCAATTCATCCCATCATTAAGTTACCTACAGTAGCTCTCACCATAGTTATTTAGGGCAGCTGTTCTCTCAAATCTGTTCAGGTGTTTTGTTTTGGTTTCAGTCCATATGCTGCTTTTTAGACCTAATTCAACTGCCCTGTCAGGTAGGTTAGGTTGAGCAACAGTGACTGGCCCATGGTCCCCCACTGGGTTTCATGACTGGGTGGAAATTTGAACTCCAGTCTCCCAAGTCCTAGTCTGACACTCTTAACTAATAAACCACACTGACTCTCAATACTCCACAATAACTCTAAAAGTATCACACCACCCTAAATTCTCATGCAAATCATTAACAGCCCAATTCTATATCCAGTACTTACTGTACTACACACACTGTTGCCAGGGCACTCTTAACGTGGATTGTTTGCAAACCCAGATCTGTCTAAGAGATGCTAATTCTGGCAGAAAAACCAGTCAAAAGCTGTGTGAGAGAGAGGGGCATGGATCTACACTCAGGAAAAATAATGATATAAATAAGTCAGAAATTAAATCGCTATAACAAAAGAAAAAAAACACTATGTAAAAATTGCATATATTTTTTTTGCTCTCTGGTGCCATCTGGTGTTGCATGTTTATAACATATTCAAAACATTGTTTATTTACTGATGTAGCTGAGAATTGCACTACATAGGGCTGGGTGAAACTAGTGCCAAGAAATCAATAACTGTCTCAAGCATAGCATGGATTCTTGAGCAATATGAGGGGGTTCAGATGTGCATGTGCTATTTATTTTTCCAAAGAAAAGTCTGTACTGAGACAACCCAAATTCTGTACCTCACAAAGCTGGATTCTGCAAACAGCCATTGAATTAAGTACGTTGAGCCAATTTGCAAAATGTAGCTTATTCTGGATCAACCCAGGTGGCACCCTTAAGGAACACAGCTCAGTTTGCACAACTTGTGACATAAATGTCATGGATGCCTTAGGTCAGATTCCTGCATTGCAGGGGGTTAGACTAGATGACTCTTGCGGTCCCTTCCAACTCTAAGATTCTATGGTTCTATGAAATATGGCTCCTAATGTGCAGAAGACAAGTTGCAAGAGGCTTGCTGCTGTGTATGCTCATTTGATACCACTACAAGTACCTTTTGGAACTGTAATTTTGACATAGGATAAAGATCTGGGCACTATGTTTAAGTCCATCACACAGGGAAGAGCTATTGAATTCCCACCCATCCACCCTTGTATACATCACTATATCCATTGCTGATAAGACCAATCAACTCCTTTCTCCTAGCGCTGAATGTTAGCTCTAATAAAGAGAGGTACGTTGATTCACATTGCTGCTTCCCATACCCCCAGTCCTCTAAGAAAAGGGGAATCATACATCTGTTTGTATGCTTGAATTAGAAAACAGGCCCTAGTCAACAAGAGACTTAGACAAAAGCCAAATGATCAAATTTACTGCTTGAAGAAAGACGCTTGAAGTTTTAGAATTGATTATAAAAGCTCTGGAACTCTTGGCTGCGATGTGAGGCCATTGCTGAGGAGGTGAAATCCCGAAATCCCAAATGCTGTTGCTTCTCTTTCTATATAACTTTTAAGAGTTTACTGTCTCTTTCAGTTTGCAACTGTTGCCAATTAAGTCTTCCAGCTGTGCAACTCCCCTCTTAAATCTAGAATCAATTTGCTGTAGCTGCTCTCTACAAGTCTAGAAAATGCAGACAGTGTAGGCTGACACGGTGATCACTGAAAGCTGGCTGTTGCCTGTGTGCCATAATCACTGATAGTGGTAGGAATAATTGTAATATAATTATTCCATAGCATTTTAATAATGTAAGATTCCTTTAGAAAGGAGACAGCATATGCAGAAGGTCCCAGGTTCAGTCCTTGGCATCTCTTGGAAGGGCTGAGAGAGATCCTTATCTGAAACTCTTCTGCTCCCACTTAGTACAGACAACATCAAGCTAAATGTGCCAATAGTCTTAAAATAAGGCAGCTTCCTATATCTAAATCAACCAGGGAAGTCCCTTTCCCCCCAAAACACAATATGTTGATGTGTTTTTGGTTAAAATTTGCATTCTTTATTTGGATTAACTGTGTTATTACAGTCTTTCCATGTACATCCTAGGATGTTTCTTTCTGGAACAACTGGTTCCTTCTGGCTTGTACCTAAAGAACTACATTTCACGTAATGGCAACTTCTGTTTCAATCATGCAAGAGATCTGTTATCCCACTTTCCTCAGCTACAGGGCAGTCTTGTATTGTGGAAAAGGGTGGTTCACTTTTTTTGCACAACAACAACAGAAAATTTGATGCAATCTGTTTAAGAGATTCCAGGGACTGCTCTAGGCATCTGCAGTCAGAACTCTATTGTTTTGGAGGAAAGCTAATGCACCTGGAAATTACACATTCTGAAAGAACATAGCATCCTTGACAATTATAATCACTGTTTCCCGGTGATCAACAATGGAATTGTGGCGTACAAGTTAGTTGCAGAAGAAGGGGCCCTGATAGGTTTGCTTTATGATGATGTGAAATGCCAAAGATACAGACAGACCTTGCAACCCAAAATGGATTGGAGGAGGAAGAATATCAGCAATTCCAGATCAAAATAACAGGAAGGCAACCCTTAAAGACGCTAGAGAAAAATAATGAAGAAGAAGAAGAGTTTGGATTTGATATCCCGCGTTTCACTCCCTTTAAGGAGACTCAAAGCGGCTAACATTCTCCTTTCCCTTCCTCCCCCACAACAAACACTCTGTGAGGTGAGTGGGGCTGAGAGACTTCAAAGAAGTGTGACTGGCCCAAGCTCACCCACCAGCTGCATGTGGAGGAGCGGAGACGCGAACCCGGTTCACCAGATTACGAGACTACCGCTCTTAACCACTACACCACACTGGCTAATTTATTCACGCACCCTTCAGTTTATTATTATGCCTAATATGTTTTTTTCATCAGAGGCAGTAGTCATTTCTTGCCTCCTGGATGAGGAGTCTGTTCTGGGTGAACAAAGAGTTGTCATGCCTGAAACAGGTATAATAACAGAAAACGGGGCTAGTCTTGTAAATAAGTCATGCTATTTTTTTCAGCATCTTTTAAGTTAAAGTCCACCACTTTACAGTTGTTTTGGCCTTACAACCAAACAGATCCAACACAGTAAACATGAGGTTAATGCAGGGCAATTTTATTACCACTTAAACATAATTTATAATCATTTCTAAATTGTTCGTTCACCCCTGGTCAATCACTTTAGAAACATGTGGAGAATCTGGCTACAAGCCATTTGTCTACATTATTTTTAACATTAGTTTCCTATCTACCATTGGTGTAGGTAACATCATAGCAGTTTCACATAAAAGGGAATACAAATGGGCAGAGGATTCCCTACTGAGGCCATGAAGGTATGGAGTGGCAGAGCTGCCACCACATCCAAAGCCCTGACAGTTGGGAGTGGTTGTGTGTGTTTTGGTGGGTTGTTGTTGTTTACAGTTTTTGCTGTGCCATCTCCTGGGATTGGGCCTCTCAGGGGATCTATGGAGCTTTGAATCCTGAAGATCCAAAGTGTCTTGGACCTCTTTCTTTCTTTCTTTCTTTCTTTCTTTCTTTCTTTCTTTCTTATTATGGACAACTTGGGGTGTTGGATTAGACTGCTCCTTTAAAAGCATTTCCATTCCATTCCAAACCCCAGATGGTGGGGTAATTGCTATGCAGCATGCAACCTGTCTCATGAAGAGCTTAGCAAAGGTTTGCAGAAGCTCTGAAACTCTGCAGAAGGAAATGTCGCACCGTTGTGGGACACGATTAGCTCCTTTCCATGAAAAAACCAAAACCAGCGAATACGGTGAGATATTACTGTCCAATAAGGACACTCGCAGATCTCCTGTTGCAGCTGTAGGTAACAGGGCAGCCTCACACATGGCTGGAACACTTTGCTTTGTTTGAACACACCAGAGTCTATTGACCTGGACCGTTACAGAGAATTCCAAGAACATTTATCCAGAATAATATTGAGATATGGGTGAAGTGAACGTGTCCGTGCCAAAAGCCAAGTTGTCAAGGCCACATTTTCAGCAGTTACTCGTGTCTTTCTATCTGTCTGTCTCTCTGTTAAAAATGCAATCTATGCACTGCCAGACAACTTTACATTTCTTACCATGCACTGAACCAATGTTTTCAGGGGACCCAAATGCTTTCAGTATCATATCTTTCGATACAGCTGTCGATTTTTAAATCACCCTGGGTTTGTCCAAGCAGTACCCTACTTCATGGAGAGCATGAATAATAAACAAAAGAGTACAGGAAGGTTTTCATAGGAGATTAAGTGTGAAAACGAGGGAAGCATCCAAGATAAGAAAAGCAGATGTGGTTGCATCAGAAACATGGGAACAAGAGGTCAAAAAGCAGCAGTGAAGCAAGTACAGGATAAAAATGGAAAAATGCACTGCGGGATCCAAATTCCATGTAAATACTGATAGGATATTGGGAACAGAGGCTATATATGGAAAGGTAACAATTTCACTCCCAGCAGCAAGGAGGCTGTCCAGCTGAACCATGAGTTTTGATGGAAATAGGAAGTGGTGATGATGAATGACACTAAGGATATGATGGTGTTCCACAGAGTAACTATTTCCAGAAGGGTATCTTGCAGAAAAACAACCAAGAGTCTTGAGGCATATTAAAAACTAATAAAATTGATTATGACATATGGTTTTGTGAACTGGTCACCTGATGAAGTGGCCTTCATACTACGTCACCAGTGTCATGGCACACCCTTTTTGTTCTACTGAAGACACCCAAGACTATAAAATTAGGTGTGTGTGAAGGGAAAAGATGTCATGTTGATTTGCTACTATATGGCTACTTCACATGTGGGCAATATCTGGTTTCCTTGTAGTTAGTGGTTTGGGATAGTTATGCATCACTTCATTTCATACACCTGATGACTTGCACTTGAATGTGTGAACTGACTTTGCTAAAAAACAGCAACCTGGAGGTGTTATATAAGCTCTATCTGTGGATGGCCCTTTCACACTTGCAAGTCATCATCTGATTGTGCATGGCTAAAGTACAGGGTGAATATACGTAGGGATCTGTTCAGTGCAGTTTCTCATTTTTCCAATATTCAGTTCTCCATCTTTCTACATCAGTTTGCAATTATTATTTTTAAAGAAGTCCTCTTGAAAACTCATCAGCATTTTAATGTGAATTTCTCTTTTCTGTGTGCAATTTTGCCTAATGCACATATTTTGCAAAGCAATTTCCCCAAATATAATGCAGGTATGTTATTGTCAGTAATATATGCATTTATAATGCACACCTCATGGTAGTACATTTACTTTTGTACACATCACTGGGCTGGAGAACTGCATTGCAAAATTCAGGAAAGTGCAAATTTCAAAGGATGACTGTTTTAGCTTGCATATTGCTTCAGAAAGCATTAATTAGGTTAGTTCACCTTTAAATGCAAACTTAATCAAATTTCTCCCCCATTCATAATGTGTATACTGAGTTCTTATATTCCATGTCCAGAGTGGGGCTAAATGTCACTAGGGTCATGTAAGGGCCAATGAAATGTAGAACAAGCCAGTATGAGCAGGATATAATGAAGGAAATCAAAGTAGTTAAGGGGGTGTTAAGTACTATGGACCCCAATCAAGGTTGACACTGTTAACCAATTCTAGATCAAGCAAAAATAAATGTGCATAAGTTACGTCTAGCAGGAGACCAGTCAAAAATGGATAAAGGTTAAAGTCCACAAACTATTTACTCTACAGCAGACCTGCTAAACCTAGAATAAATGTCATGTGGATTGCAGTTCAAGCAATGAAAACCCATTTGCATGATTTTGAAAGGAAAGCCATGGACCAGAAAACAGATCAACCACATGCAAAGCTTCATATACCACATGCAATTGCATTATTTTAACAATATTCTTTCCATGCCTATTTTCTTAATAGTAACAATGGGAAAAAATAAAGACCCAAAATAGCATGCACGGCTGTCATCAAAATTTGTTCTTCTCTACAAAGGATATAGTTATAACTTGCCAGATGCACCCATTGTGTTTTTTAAGGGGGAAAAGCCTTTATCTAATAAAGTGTACCATATTTTCCTTCAACAGGCATGCAGACTAGAACCACTATACCCTTCTTTCTGTCATTGTTAGGGGTTTTTGTGGTGCTACCCACGTCATAAGCAATGAACCAGAGGGGGAAACCTTAATAGAAGTTGACATTAACCCATAGCCTTCGCCTATAACAATATGATTAGCATGATCTTTACAAGGGGAAAGCTGGGTGGTAGGAGAGGTTACGTGGGGGAAAGTCCACACATGTGGACATGATAAAATAGGAACTGAGAAGCCATTACAAAACAAGGAAGAAACAATGCTGGATTGTAAGAAAATTAGGTTGCTACTGCAAGTTTAGACCAAGTTAGAAAACATGAAACCATAATCTTCTTTCTGAAACTAGCGCAAAAAAAGGAAGAGATTTTATTTGTCTCTCTGGGGTAGACTTACTTCCTGCTAAGGATCACAATAAAATGCATGTTGTACAAGCAAGCAAGCAAACAAACAAAAGCTGCAAACCTATAGCCCCTGGAAAGACAATCCAAAGGCCAAAGGATAGACAATATCTCCTTCTTCAATGTCAGACATAGAGCTCCTGCAATGGAGAGTAATATTTGAAGTTGGATTCTCCCCCTCCCATTGCCACCAATAAAAATAATATCTGGTTTGATACAACCCTACAGACAGATCCATAACACTCTCTCCAGGCATCCAGGGATACCCAGTATAGTACTGTGCTTCCAGTTCTTAACAGAAATTAATTTAGTGGCAGCTAGTGACCCCAGTTCTTGTAAATATTGTATCCCTCCTCATTTCATTTCTTTCTATAGGAATTGGTGAAGTTGGATGTTTGTTCTCTGCATTTTTCACAGCTGGACTGGATTTTTACCATTCTTTTATGTGTAGAAAGCAGACAGAGTAAAGGAACACAGAACAGATTCCAGGAGTTCAAGCTGACTAACAAATGTTTGCTGGGGTCAGCAGCAGGGGATTCATTCCTATGGAATAAGAAGGTTTTTGTTAAATTTCCTCCTTCCATTCCAAACAAAACTGGCCTTAGCCTGCCTTCTGTTTTTATGAGATTTTTCATATAAACCTGCATTTATCTGTTCACTGGTTGATTTAAAAAACAACATCTTAATCCTGAAGTTCCACATGAAGAAGTGAACTGTAACACAGCCAAAGTCTGAGACAGTTCTTTGTTCTCCTTCAACATGAGGTCTAAGTCCACCGTCATGGCCTGTTGCCTCAAAATAAGATGCAATGTGTTGTGAATCCTAGGCTGAGTCAAGGTTCCTCCTTACTTTACAGCAGGACTGGAGATTCTGTGGCCTTCCAATATTGTTGGACTTCAGTTTCCCTTAGCCTCAGACACACTGGCCAATGATTTGGGATTATGGTAAGAGATGAAAGGAGTCTAGCAGCATCTGGAGGGTGACAAATTCTCCATCCCTGTCTTGCAGGAGGGACAGCTGCTACCACAAACAGTGGCCATGTGTCCTACTTTCCAAAGGATTATCTTCCATTTAAAGGCCCAGTCTGAAGATAAAGAGCTCTAAGCAAGGAGAGTTGGAGCCTTGAAGTTGCCCATCAACAGACTGAGCAGGCACAGTGTTCACCTGGTCACAGTCTGCCCCACCATATTGAGACATATCAGTGGCGGATCTTAGGATCTCAAATTTCAGTGGCACCCTGTGCGGCCCCCAAATTTGGTGCCCCCTCTGCCTCTTGCCTTCCATTCTACATCATAGTTGTGACACCCCCTGCAGCGTCTCTCCTAAATCACGCTTTCCTAAATCCACCTCTGGACATATTGCATTTCTTTTAAATTTATAGTATTATGTGTCTGTTTCATCTTATTTTGGTTACCTTCCTCTCATAGATTAGAGAAGGAAACTAGCGAGAATTTTTCCATGGCATTCTGGCACACACCTTGCTACTTCCACAGTACAGTTGACTAGGTTTCAAAATTCAGTTTATGTAATTCAGCAACCCTTCTCACTGCCTCTTTCTGCCTCTACACACTGTCCAGATTGAGATCCTGAGTAAAGCTCTGTGCTTGTGCATGCTGTATAGAAATGAGAATTTGTTAGCTACCCTTGCTCCCACACTTCTATGACCTAAGGTCTTCTGGGTCCTAGGACTTTCTTACTCAGAGGTTTGCTACTTGTTTCTGATTCCTTTTCTTTGCCTTTAAAAGACACCTGGTTTGGGGTGGGAGGGAATGAAGCTGGTGAAACATTTACCATTACTTTGTTTCACCACAAATCAGGAGCCAGAAAAATGACAGAAACCATCCTTGCTTATCAGCAACCCTCAACCCCTCCTTTTACTAGGCCTGGCCAAGAATTGTCATTTTTATGTAAGGATGGGGCTTCTATACCTTTAAAAGCTCCACAAGAGGCATAAATGCAACTACTGAATTAAATATGATTATTATTAACCGGACAGAGATGCCTTGATGGGAAAAAGTGCAGCTGTTCAGTTTTGATCAGTCATGCAGCTTTTAAAGACACAGGAGCCCTGCTATTATATAAACAGCCACCGTGTGGTCGGGCTTCCTTACGTATTTACACGCTAGCAATAGACTTCCCAGGAGGGCATGCATTCTTTGAGTATTAGGCAAACACACAAGGAAGGCCAATCATGTGGGCGGGATTTTGTATATATTCCTCAGAGTGATGTAGGAGCAACTGTGAAGGCAGCAAGAACTACATCGGAAAGGGAGCCTTTGCTCGGTCTCTTGCTTTCCCTCGGCTCTGCTTAAAAGCCTAAGTGCATCATGATTACAACCATCGATGAAACAGGGGACTGATGTTAATTACACATTTTCTTTTCTTGCAACATTTTCTCATCCAGTTAACTTGTAACCTTGTAGGTCTTCTTGGACTCCAACTCCTGTCAGACCCAGTCAACGTGGCCAGTGGTCAGGAAAGATGGGAGCTGGAATCCATCAAGATCTGGAGGACCACAGGTTCTCTGCCAATGCTTGAATGGACAGATCACAGAATCACAGAACTGTAGAGTTGGAGGATCATCTAGTCCAACCCCCTGCAGTGCAGGAATCTATTATCCAACATGGGGCTCAAACCCACTACCCTGAGATTAAGACTCTCATGCTCTACCAGCTGGGCTATCCCTTAGCTTGAAGCAGAATACTTGGCTGGTTCCTTGAACCTGCCTGTTCCTACCCACTTTCCCCAAGGTTGAGCTACTAACAGATAATTACATCAACATTATTATTATTATTAAAAGGGGGGAATAGTTGCTTTCATTGAAGTTCAAACAAACCAAGCATTGGGGGAAATCGAATCCACAGTGTTTGGTTGCAACTATACAGCTGAGTGTATGGATTCTTAGAAGACTCGTTGCTGATTTCCCATCGGAAACTGCTCCACAAACTAATTTTGGATAATGTGCACCGAAAGGCCTTTCCAGTCAAGGTAACCTATTGGCGGCAGCTGCCCAGTCATGGAGGATTTGTTAATGAATGACAATATGTAAGAGACTTGAAATAATACATAAAATTCTACTAATAGGCAAGTCCTGAGCGCCAGCTTTAATAAGAGGGGAGAAATGATTACATGTCTAGCAAATCTGCTGGCACACAGTAGCTGGAAGCGACTCAGATCTACCTTCTGTTCTCTGTTTGAAGCCAGTAAAGGGAGCGGGAAAGCACCCAGACATCATTGGTATTAACCAAGACCTTCTGAAATTCTATGGCCCCCATTAGACATAATATATAAAATCTGAGCCTACATCATTACAAAAGAGACAGCTGGTGCAACAGTCACACAGGAACAGTGGGCAGGATGCTAAGCTTTGAGAGTTTATAATAATGAACCATGCATATAACTGCATGGAATGAGACAGTGATGTCCCCCTTGGTCCTCATTCTTCTGCAGCCAAGAAGAGGGAGCTTCCAAGGCAGCCAGCAGATATGTGCATATATGTGTATCATTTAAGTGGCTGCCAGGCTCAACGGAGAAATTACTGCTTTGATAGAAAAAGGGAAGGGGACTCTTGGGTAAAGCCCTGTTGCTTGAAGTGGTCCATACACAGTGGGGGTGCACTCACAAAAGGACAGATGAAATAAAACTCTGCAGGCAAAATAGGACTTTTAAGAACACCCAACTGGTTTACGGGTGAAATGGGATTGTCACATAATGCAGTCTTAGAAACTTCAAGCAGCAGAGGCTCCCATATATAGAGAGAAGCAACAGTCTAAGTAGTCTGAAAGCCCAGTATCTAAAGGACTGTCTTCTCCCAAACCAACTTCCTCCTCAACTGTGAATCTGTTATTGTCTTCCAGCTCTATGGATGGGAGAGAAATGTGGTCCAGTTCCCATTTAAAGGCGAGGCTATCTAATTTGCAATTTTTGAAACAAGATGTGAACCAAAACACAGCCATCCTTCAAAATTTGCAGATCTCTGAATTTTTCAATGTGTATTTTACAATGTGTACAAAATTGCATATACAAAATTCAGTCTTAGAAAGATTATTAGTGCCAGATCATATGTGTATGTCATTGCCCCAAATATGCTTTCTCCTGAAACAATATGGCTTAAGCATGTCATGCTATGAATCCCCTTTTGCAGCTCATCTTAAAACTATCATAAAACCACACTGAAAGAGGGAGAACATAAAGTCTATAGAAAGTCATAATAAAATTGCAAATTTCAGCATCCCACATATTTATCAATATGTGGATTTGCTGGAAGGAAATCTAGATAGATCCCCATTCCCTTTGCAAAGTTAGATGAAGGAATATTTGTAGGTTGACTCCCTACGTAATCTGGGGGCATGTGATGCAATCACATGGTAATATCTAGTACAGCAGTGCCATAGAACCTCTCTTCCATCAACATTTCTACAGATTATCTGGACAGGGCTCAGGCAGGACGGGGGGCAGCAAGTTTGAGGTGGCTTGGACACACTGGCAGGGGCACCGGATTGGCTTCCCTGATGTGTCTACCCAACCCTGACTTTGCTGACACCCTGCCCTGCCCTGCCCTGCCCCACTCCAGCCCCCTCCAGATAAACTCTAGCAGTGCCAGTGTCAAGACACCTGGAATACTATGTCCAGTTCTGGGTGCCTCAGTTTAAGAAGGATGCTGACAAGCTGGAATGTGTGCAGAGGAGGGAGACCAAGATGATCAAGGAA